>NC_064639.1:485832814-486432814 GCF_023864345.2 Schistocerca serialis cubense | reverse complement strand
CTGATACGGTTGAGGAACTGCAGCCGCGAATTGTGCAGCCTTGTCAACATTTACGTTATCATAAGGGAGACATTAAGGAATTCCTAAGGCACCGCAGAGACGAGACCAGCATTGTATTCAAATACTAGAACGACAGAGGAAACTCCTTCTGCAACAGTTACGAGCATGCAGCAAGCTGTAACACGTAACGTGCCGAAACGGTGTTTCATTGCTGTTTGAAGTAGGCTGTGGAAGAAATGTGATATCAATTAGATTGAGACTTCTCATTTCAAAAAGATTTGTGCTATCTAGTACGATATTTCAACTGAAGTCGGTGACGAGACGATGCGGAACCATACATTCGCTATCATATCGCTTACGGCTCGTTTGCTAATCCAAGTATACTGAAACGTATGATTTACCTCCCAGGGCGACATGGTAAAATTGCGAAGAGTGACAGAATGAGATGGCGACGCTTCACCTCCTTCCTGAAATTTGAGGACTAATGTGAGGAACGTAAAACGTCACAATCAGGCAGAGAACCGCCATTTCTTCAACGTCCAATCACATTAATGTGATCACTACCTACGTTCGACGTCAACGTACACTAACCACTCACAGACGGCAGGTGGCAGCAATAGCAGTGGAAGGTATAAAAAGTGCGTCGGGGGGGCATGCGGAAAACAGTGCAATCGCTCTGGTTATGTGGGAACGGAGAGATTTAGCTTATGTCCCATAGGGCATGACCATTGGCTTTCGGCCAGGGATAGTATCATTTCCGAAACGTCTAAGTTTTTTTTTAACTGTTTGCATGCCGCCATGGCCGGCTGCAGTGGCCGTGCGGTTCTAGGCGCTACAGTCTGGAACCGAGCGACCGCTATGGTCGCAGGTTCGAATCCTGCCTCGGGCAGGTTAGTTAGGTTTAATTAGTTCTAAGTTCTAGGCGGCTGATGAGCTCAGAAGTTAAGTCGCATAGTGGTCAGAGCCATTTGAACCATGCCGCCACGGTTAAAGTACACTGTGCATGACAGAACGGTGCTACCCGAAACCTGCACCGAGCCAACTGTGGTGCACCATGGACCATGGATGACTAGGGTGAACGATGGCTGCGGAGACGTGTACGGGCGAGCAGACGTTCAAGTATTTAGCAGCTGACCGACAAGATGAAACAAGGGACCGTTCAGTGACTGCTAATACACGATTTATTCTACTTAATTTATTGGTTTGAATATCTCCGTTATAATTACTGTGTATGGGTCTCCGTAGCAGGCGTCTGGTTCATGTACCCATGATGGGTGATGACAGTCGTCGAGGAACGCAAATCAACGTCCACTGAGGGGTGACAAGTGGTTTTTTCAGACGAATCACATTTTATGCCCCATAGAACAAATGGCGTTGAGGTGTAAGGTGTGAAGTGTCTGAAAGCAAACACTTTGTAACAATCGTGAGAAGAATCCGGGCCATAGGAGGGACCGTTATGACCCGGGGAACGTTTCCTTAACATTCCCTGAGTGATCTCGGCACTCTAGAATGCAAAATGGATCAACAGAGGTACGCAGCTATCCTTGGGGACTATGTCCAGCCCCATAAGGAGTTTGTTTTTACTTGGCACGATAACATCTACCAGCAGCACAGTGGAATGTGTCATACGGCTCACAGCGTGGTTCGAAGGGTATCACGATGAGTTTACCATACTTCCCTGATCACCAGACTTCCAGGATTTATAACCCAATCGAGATTCTGTGGGTCAGCCTGGAAAAATTTGGAAATTTGTGGTAAGGTCTTACGGGACCAAACTGCTGCGGTCATCGGTCCCTAAGGCTACACACTACTTAATCTAACTTCAGCTAACTTACGCTATGGACAACACACACACACCCATGCCCGAGGGAGGACTCGAACCTCCGACGAGGGGAGCCGCACGGACTGTGACAAGGCGCCTCAAACCGCGCGGCTAGTGCGCGCGGCGTCGCGTTGGATCAGGCTCTCTGTGCCATGTATACTCAACCGAGAAACCTAGTGGAACTGGTGATGGCACAGGAGTCGACACGGTTCCACATCCCCGTCCGTACCTTCCAGAACCTCACTGACTGTCTTCCTGCATGTCAAGTAGCGGTCCGCGCTGCAAAATGTGGTTATTCAGGATTTGACAGGTAGTCACATTGTGATTGGACAGTTTATTATTATACGGAGCATTCTCAACCATATTAGCTTTCGCTAATAATTCTGATACATCATGCGTAAATGTATGTAGGAATTGTGTACTTTAATGTACTTTCCACTAGATCCCTTTTGAGCGACAGAAAAGTAGCCTCGTATACATTCGTCTGCACGAACAGTGCAACGTGACTTTTCGATTCCTTTCAACACTAGCTGTATGTTGCTTGATATATCTCACGCACTCAAAAGTCATTTCATTTCTCTTGACGAAGAGAAACTATTTTCGAACGGCCACTTCTGTGGATTCTTTGATTGCTCTAGGAGAATGCTCATCAAACTAGAACACATGCAACATTTAAATATTAAAATCAGTCTTGATCGCAACTTATTTATTTTTATTGGAGTGACCGGTTTAGATTCTATATTTAACAACCACCTTCAGACTCCAGAACGGTGGGTGGACTCCGTGGGCAAGTTGCGCCGACCCTCGACGCTGGAATAATTATTCAAGCGTCGAGGTCGGCGCAACTTGCCCACGGAGTCCACCCACCGTTCTGGAGTCTAAAAGTGGTTCTTAAATATAGAATCTAAACCGGTCACTCCAATAAAAATAAATAAGTTGCGATCAAGACTGATTTTAATCTTTAAATTTTAATTCTAAGGTCGCTGATAATGTTTTCAAAAATTTTACCTGCGATATTGATTCACTTTATTACACAAATGAGTAAAATATTTACTTAAGCTTAAAACACCTGTTTGTCACAGGAGTACTGGATAATTTACAACTGTCACGGACTAGCAGATCGTCAATTGATTCACTATTTAACAAATTTTCTCTGGAGCTACAACGTTCAACACTTAAAAAAATGTATGCCAATCTGAGAATTTAAGTACTCGTCGGTCCTATGATTTTGACTGCTCAATGTGAGGTTTCGAATTGGAGCGAGCTCTATCTCCTGAAAACTGTAGTGACCTCAGCGTGAAGGCTCTGCTATGCTGAGAGGATGCATAGTTTCCTGCAGATTTCCCATGCATCGTTGCGGATTGCAGCGAGCCCTCGCTAATGTCTGTGGCATGTTGCCGCGATCTCTGGACTATACCACACCGTTGTTACACCGCAGCAGTTATACTTGACATGGCTGAATAAAATAAAGATGCCACCATGGCTAGTGTAAGAGGGACTTGGAAACATGGCCGGCCAGGGCCAGATAGGCGCGGTTGCATCTAGAGCGACCTGCTGATCCCACAAGAGCAGTCCCCATGTCGGCGGGACATTTACCACATATCCCAGCCGAGCAGGGAGACAAAGAGTCGTAATATTGTCGACACAGCAGAAAGGCAGAACCACTGTTGCGTTGGTAACCTCATTGCTGAATGACCGTGCCGTGGCTCTGTTGTGGCTTATGTTACAGGATCCGATGGCTTCGCAAAACAGGGACGAGCCGAGCCTCTGTAAATACTACTCTAGAGAGAGTCGTGCAGTCGGTCAGCTGCCAGCTTCAAGAGGACGTCTATGCCTGTCTTCGGCCGAGTCAACAGGCTGCCAGTGCCAAACTTCGCCTCCACTACCTGCAGGTCCAACATGCACGCTACTCTGACGCAGCTGACTTAGCGTCCTTCACCCAGTGGCTCAACAACAGCCTACTTCGAGTCGCCGCCAGGCTACTAATGTAGTTGGCTACAGTTCGAATCAAGGGCGATTCAGCTGCTCAGCCATAAAAACTCTCCATCGGACTATATCGTCCACAGCTCGTAGTCTAGTGACAAGCCTAGCTGCCTCTGGATCACAGGGTCCCAGGTTCGATTTCCGGCCGGGTTGGGGATTTTCTCTGCTCGGGGACTGGGTGTTTGTGTTGTCCTAATCATTTCATCATAATCATCACCACTCGTGACACTGGACAGATTGACTTGTGTAAAAAATTGGACTGTGTAAGAAATTGGAACTTTGTATAGCCGTTGATGACCGCGCAGTTGAGCGCTCTACAAACCAAACATCATCATCATCACCGGATACCATGCAATCTGTCGCTCCACGCCCAGACCTGCCTAGCCATATTTAATCTCTGTGCCAACTGG
Organism: Schistocerca serialis cubense; assembly: GCF_023864345.2. Classification (NCBI taxonomy): domain Eukaryota; kingdom Metazoa; phylum Arthropoda; class Insecta; order Orthoptera; family Acrididae; genus Schistocerca; species Schistocerca serialis. Next base: position 486,428,599 of record NC_064639.1, on the reverse strand, counting down.
CGTAGGCAGCCATCCACTTCTTGAATCAATGCCCTTGGCGCCACGCTGATCTCATAGCCTATCTGGCCAAGCGATGTTGCGGGCTGCCTCTGAAAACAGGCCGCTTACCTGCTCCAGCACCTCCTCGCAGATCGAGTACAGCCTACACCTAATGGGCGCTGGCTCCTCTGAGCACCGTCATGCTGAAAAGTATTGCCTACGACTTTTTTATTCACGTCTCAATGGCGGCTGTGGTATTCATGTCATGCACAGTACTCTTATCAACTTTCCCGCTTCGCTGACGCAAGTTGCAACTCTCTGCCGCTAGAGGGCTCCAAATTGTAACTTGTAACATGGCGGGGTGTAACGTAACTATGTCGGTGCTCGGCCGAAACGCTAGTTTCACCAGAAATAGTATGATGCGGTGCCATGCCCATAAAGTAAAATTTGGCGTTTCAGTCTTCGATCGCTATTCTTTATTTCGAAGACTGAAACGCCATATTTTATTTAATGAACGATCGCAGAATTCCCATTGAGACAATCATGTCTAGTTTTGATGCCCATAAAGCTTTTGCGTCAATAAAGACACACGCTCTTAAGGTTAATAACCTTATAAGGCATTTTAATTCTATTAGACCTTCATCTGCATGTGAATGTCCAATTGCTTCGTTAATTTCTGGCTTCCAGATCTTGAATCTTGCATTTCTTTCGTCTAGTTTTTCTATTTTTTTATTAACGGCTTGGTCAATTTATTACATTACGTTGGCGCTACTGACGGTATCTTAGTTATGCTTCTTGTACTACATTTTAATCGTATTTATTACTTTTGACTATATATATATATATATATATGAAGACTGTTCTCGAAAGAACAGATACTGTTGATGACCGTGCAGCTTTTCCCTGGAATAAATGATGATTAACTGAAACCCTCAGCTGCCGACAGGCGTTGTTGATATATCTAGATGTGGACAGCTGGAAATGACTGCCCCCACCGGGACTCGAACTCGGGATCTCCTGCTTACATGGCAGCCGCTCTATCCATCTGAGCCACATTACATATGTGGAATTGTGGACAGTTGGGAAGTTGGGAATGTGAGTCTCACGGGAAGCGTGAAAGGGACAAGTCCTTGCAGTTGCGCTATTCATCTGTGTCCTCGGTGGCTGAGATGGATAGAGCGTCTGCCATGTAAGCACGAGATCCCGGGTTCGAGTCCCGGTCGGGACACTCATTTTTAGCTGTCCACATCGAGGTATATCAACAACACCTGTCGGCAGCTGAGGGTTTCAGTTAATCATCATTTACTTTCGACTATGTTTCACCGAGCGAGGTGGCGCAGTGGTTAGCACGTTGGACTTGTATTCGGGAGGAGGACGGTTCAGACCCGCATCCGGCCACCCTGATTTACGTTTCCCGTGATCTCCGTAAATCGCTTCAGGCAAATGGCGGGATGGTTCCTTTGAAAGAGCACGTCCGACTTCCTTTCCTTTCCCGATTACCTCGCTGTTTGTTTCCCCTCCCCCTAAGTCAACCAACCAACCAACGGCGTTCCTTTTTTTCCCATAGTATGCCGTCCCCTCCACTATTGCACCCAATGCTTTACCGGTTATTATTTATTGACTACTTCCCCTCTTCGTGGGGCTGGATTCTGTGACTCCGAACGTTGAGGACATCTCTGCAGGCTAATCTATGTGATACTACAGTAAGTACTTTTTATATAGTTTTTTTTTGCTTTTATTGGCTGTCAAATATTTTTAAAAAATATATACATTACAGGGATTATTTTCTTACTACGAATTATTATCCTTTGATGCTGCTTTAACACAGCGTACCTGTGGTGTGAATAAATTTTCAATTAACAAAAGTCCAATTTAACATGAATTTCTATGGCTATGGCTCCCTATGTTATGAAGTTGTAAGTATTTGTGTTTGTCAGTATTGGTGTCAACCTCGTGGAGATTTCTTAGAATGAATTACGTTGCTATTTAATTTATGAGCATCCATATCTAACTGTGGAACATATTCATTCACATGCTTTAAATGTACATTTTTTGCATGTTTTGTGTATGAAATACAGTGGTATGCGCACTTTGATCTGAAGATGCACGATACGGTGTTGAAGAAGACAGATCGTGTTGTAAATATTGTGATTCGATGGGTATTATTCCGTTCAGTTTTAAGTTCTAATGCGAGAAGTTGGCAAACCAAGGGACGGTTTTCGCAACCTAATCCTTTGCCGGTTTGTGCAATAGATATTACCAGTCACTGATGGGCAGCGTTACTGCTTGTTTATTAAAATATTCGGGACTTGATAAGCGATTTTTTTTTTTTTTTGGTCATCAGTCTACTCTGACTGGTTTGATGCGGCCCGCCACGAATTCCTGTCCTGTGCTAACCTCTTCATCTCAGACTAGCACTTGCAACCTACGTCCTCAATTATTTGCTTGACGTATTCCAATCTCTGTCTTCCTCTACAGTTTTTGCCCTCTACAGCTCCCTCTAGTGCCATGGAAGTCATTCCCTCATGCCTTAGCAGATGTCCTATCATCCTGTCCCTTCTCCTTATCAGTGTTTTCCACATATTCCTTTCCTCTCCGATTCTGCGTAGAACCTCCTCATTCCTTACCTTATCAGTCCACCTAATTTTCAACATTCGTCTATAGCACCACATCTCAAATGCTTCGATTCTCTTCTGTTCCGTTTTTCCCACAGTCCATGTTTCACTACCATACAATGCTGTACTCCAGACGTACATCCTCAAAAATTTCTTCCTCAAATTAAGGCCGGTATTTGATATTAGTAGACTTCTCTTGGCCAGAAATGCCTTTTTTGCCATAGCGAGTCTGCTTTTGATGTCCTCCTTGCTCCGTCCGTCATTGGTTATTTTGCTGTCTAGGTAGCAGAATTCCTTAACTTCATTGACTTCGTGACCATCAATCCTGATGTTAAGTTTCTCGCTGTTCTTATTTCTACCACTTCTCATTACCATCGTCTTTCTCCGATTTACTCTCAAACCATACTGTGTACTCATTAGACTGTTCATTCCGTTCAGATCATTTAATTCTTCTTCACTTTCACTCAGGATAGCAATGTCATCAGCGAATCGTATCATTGATATCCTTTCACCTTGTATTTTAATTCCACTCCTGAACCTTTCTTTTATTTTCATCATTGCTTCCTCAATGTACAGATTGAAGAGTAGGGGCGAAAGGCTACAGCCTTGTCTTACACCCTTCTTAATACGAGCACTTCGTTCTTGATCGTCCACTCTTATTATTCCCTCTTGGTTGTTGTACATATTGTATATGACCGGTCTCTCCCTATAGCTTACCCCTACTTTTTTCAGAATCTCGAACAGCTTGCACCATTTTATATTGTCGAACGCTTTTTCCAGGTCGACAAATCCTATGAACGTGAATGTTTTTTCTTTAGCCTTGCTTCCATTATTAGCCGTAACGTCAGAATTGCCTCTCTCGTCCCTTTACTTTTCCTAAAGCCAAACTGATCGTCACCTAGCGCATTCTCAATTTTCTTTTCCATTCTTCTGTATATTATTCTTGTAAGCAGCTTCGATGCATGAGCTGTTAAGCTGATTGTGCGATAATTCTCGCACTTGTCAGCTCTTGCCGTCTTCGGAACTGTGTGGATGATGCTTTTCCGAAAGGCAGATGGTATGTCGCCAGACTCATAAATTCTACACACCAACGTTAATAGTCGTTTTGTTGCCACTTCCCCCAATGATTTTAGAAATTCTGATGGAATGTTATCTATCCCTTCTGCCTTATTTGACCGTAAGTCCTCCAAAGCTCTTTTAAATTCCGATCCTAATACTGGATCCCTTATCTCTTCTAAATCGACTCCTGTTTCTTCTTCTATCACATCAGACAAATCTTCACCCTCATACAGGCTTTCAATGTATTCTTTCCGGCTATTTGCTCTCTCCTCTACATTTAACAGTGGAATTCCTGTTGCACTCTTAATGTTACCACCGTTGCTTTTAATGTCACCAAAGGCTGTTTTGATTTTCCTGTATGCTGAGTCTGTTCTTCCGACAATCATATCTTTTTCGATGTCTTCACATTTTTCCTGCAGCCATTTCGTCTTAGCTTCCCTGCACTTCCTATTTATTTCATTCCTCAGCGACTTTTATTTCTGTATTCCTGATTTTCCCGGAACATGTTTGTACTCCCTCCTTTCATCAATCAACTGAAGTATTTCGTCTGTTGCCCATGGATTCTTCGCAGCTACCTTCTTTGTACCTATGTTTTCCTTCCCAACTTCTGTAATGGCCCTTTTTAGAGATGTCCATTCCTCTTCAACTGTACTGGCTACTGCGCTATTCCTTATTGCTGTATCTATAGCGTTAGAGAACGTCAAACGTATCTCGTCATTCCTTAGTACTTCCGTATCCCATTTCTTTGCGTATTGATTCTTCCTGACTAATGTCTTGAACTTCAGCCTACTCTTCATCACTACTATATTGTGATCTGAGTCTATATCTGCTCCTGGGTACGCCTTACAATCCAGTATCTGATTTCGAAATCTCTGTCTGACCATGATGTAATCTAATTGAAATCTTCCCGTATCTCCCGGCCTTTTCCAAGTATACCTCCTCCACTTGTGATTCTTGAACAGGGTATTCGCTATTACTAGCTGAAACTTGTTACAGAACTAAATTAGTCTTTCTCCTCTTTCATTCCTTGTCCCAAGCCCATATTCTCCTGTAACTTTTTCTTCTACTCCTTCCCCTACAACTGCATTCCAGTCGCCCATGACTATTAGATTTTCGTCCTCCTTTACATACTGCATAACCCTTTCAATATCCTCATACACTTTCTCTATCTGTTCATCTTCAGCTTGCGACGTCGGCATGTATACCTGAACTATCGTTGTCGGTGTTGGTCTGCTGTCGATTCTGATTAGAACAACCCGGTCACTGAACTGTTCACAGTAACACACCCTCTGCCCTACCTTCCTATTCATAACGAATCCTACACCTGTTATACCATTTTCTGCTGCTGTTGATATTACCCGATACTCATCTGACCAGAAATCCTTGTCTTCCTTCCACTTCACTGACCCCTACTATATCTTGATTGAGCCTTTGCATTTCCGTTTTCAGATTTTCTAGTTTCCCTACCACGTTCAAGCTTCTGACATTCCACGCCCCGACTCGTAGAACGTTATCCTTTCGTTGATTATTCAATCTTTTTTTCATGGTAACCTCCCCCTTGGCAGTCCCCTCCCGGAGATCCGAATGGGGGACTATTCCGGAATCTTTTGCCAATGGAGAGATCATCATCACACTTCTTCAATTACAGGCCACATGTCCTGTGGATACACGTTACATGTCATTAATGCAGTGGTTTCCATTGCCTTCTGTATCCTCATGTCGTTGATCATTGGTGAATCTTCCGCCTTTAGGGGCAATTTCCCACCCCTAGGACAAGAGAGTGCCCTGAACCTCTATCCGCTCCTCCGCCCTCTTTGACAAGGCCGTTGGCAGAATGAGGCTGACTTCTTATGCCGGAAGTCTTCGGCCGCCAATGCTGATTATTTTATCAAAATTTAGGCAGTGGCGGGGATTTTTTTTAATAAAAACCTTTATTAAAAAAACAATGTTACACATTTCAAATACATACTACGTTATACATACATGAAGTTATTTAAACAAAACTGTTTGATCATGTCAACTACGCTGACGTTAAGGAAAGACAACAGAAGATTGTGTTACTGACTAAATTACGAGAAAGAATTAAATTAAACATCAAGAAAACAATCTTAAAGATATTCAAACTTCAACCTGAAGAAGTAAAATCAGCACTTCGAATTATGAGCTGCAATCTTTACAGAAGCATAATTAGTTCTTTATGTTGGATATCAGCAAGTTCGTGGGATAATTTTAAATATAAAGCAGTTTAATAATCATATTAGACAATTTCTGAAATACTTGAGAATGGCGGAAAGGAGATTAAGAATAATGTTGACTAGCCTTCCAACTACACTTTCTGGACATTAATTGAATCTAAGTATCTGAAGCGATTAGATCTATATAATCAGTCTTTCACTGCAAAATTGAACAGGGCAATGTGCCAGCCATTGAATATTACATTTATCAGATAGAATCTTATGATTTTAACCAATCGATAAGGACATTTCTATAAAAACCGTCTTTTCCAAATTTCTAGTATAAGCCAATAATGCATCTTTAATGTTTTGTGTTTGGCACTATTAGACACACAATCTCAGTGTCACATAAGTTCTGTACATTAGCTTATAAATTTCAAAAAAATACTCTCTGAAGTAGAAAAAACACACATCATAAATATACTGTAAAATCTTAAATAGTATCCTTAAGGTAACTACAATACATCACTGTCAACACAGTCTTCTTTTTTATATTAACCAATGCCCATTCTTTCAAATACAATTTTTAGCATATTACCGAACTTTTTCTTGTGATTCGAATAGCTTCTAATTTTGTGGAACTCACAGAGCATCTGTACCTTGAACTCTATAATGCTATCGGATCCTAATTTGTTAAGGACGTAGTTAACAAAATTTCCCAGCAACCAGTACACAGCGTTATTTTTTGCTTCTGGGAAATAGCGTGCTTCAGGCCTGTGTATCAATAACAGCGATATATACTCAGGGGATGTTCTTGTAATCAGAGCTATTTGCTCGCGGATCCACTTCCAACTACTCATGTGACCGCTGCAAGTATATCTATGAATTACTGTGTCAACTAGAGGGCATTGTTGACATAAATTCGTTTCACAGAGTCCGATTGCGTGCAGTCTTTCATTGGTGCTATGTTGTTAACTGTCTTGTACCATGACGTTTTTATATTAGACATGAGCACATTAGAACTAATGTTTTTCCAAATCTCAGTCCACTCAGTGTTTGGAAACTGTCATTCTATTTTGTTTCTTCCTTCGCTTTTCTTTCGTTCCCGCATTATGGCTCTCGATGTTAAGTGTCGGGACTGCCTGAGTTCGACATTGACATAACTAAACTCAACATAGAAAATCCTCACGTGCTGTAAGCGACTGTTGATATTCTGCACGTCAATCGGGGGAAGCAGGCTTGGAGGTTTAATGATCTCGAAAAGTTGGCTGGTTATGCTTTCTCGTGAGTCTCTTATTAAATTAACTTGCCTTTTGATAAAAAGAGCAGAGGCTTTATCCGTTATATCAGTTAATCCTAGGCCACCATTTTTAGGATCTAAAGTGGCTACTTTAGCAGGTACTCTGAACACTTCACCTCTCCACAAAAAGTTTGTGATTTTGGACATTATTCTCCTCGCTATCATTCTCGGTATTGGAAACAGCTGGGCAGTATAATAAGCCTTAGCAAGGATGCATCAGTTGATATACTGTGTTCTTTGAACTTGGCTCATATATCGAGTTAAATTCTCTACAATGGCTCCTTGCACTTTATCTGCTGCAACTTTCCAATTTAAAGCCGTCATTTCCATAGGGCATGCTGTCAGGGTGATCCCAAGTGTTTTATGTTGTCGGACTAATTTTGCCCACTCGACGTTGATATTATCAAAACCCCTGAGATTTAATATCTTACTTTTTTTTCCGTTTGCATTGGCTCCAGATGCTCTACAGTACGAATCAATCACTGTTGCTAGCGTAGTTACCTCGTCATTACTTATAATGACCCCTATGTCGTCAGCATAGGCTCTTATAGCTGTTTTATTTCCTGATAATGTTAAGCCTTTTAATGTAGCATGGACATGTCGGAGGAAAGGTTCCAGTGAAATGGCGAAGAGCGACATGGACAGAGGACTTCCTTGAGGAACTCCTCGTTGTATTTGCATCGGCCTGGATTGTTGACAATTCACGGCTATTTTAGCATTTATTCCAGTTGCTATGTTCTTAATCAACTGTATGACCCTATCGTTGAAACCTATTTTCTTCAATGTCTGTAGAAGATATTCATGGTTTACTACATCGAACGCTTTATAAAAATCTAAAAACAATAAAGCACATTTTATGTTTGTTACAGAAGTTATTGCAATGATATCCCTGAATTCCGCTAGATTTTGAAAAATGGTTCTGCCTTGCGCACAGTTCTGATGTTAACTAATAATTTTATTTGTAAGGCATGAAATTCTCTTGTTTATTATTCTAGCTATTAATTTATAATCAGAATTCGGTAGTGGAATTGGACGAAAATTATTTAAATCTTTGTTTCCATTATTTTTTGACACCAGAACAATTTTACTCTCCTTAAACTCAGCCGGAATCATTTTACCCTGAATAACCTCATTTACAATGTCCGTGATTTTCGCACCTACTATTGGCCAGTAACGGATGTAAAACTCTGCTGGCAGACCATCCGGTCCTGGGGATTTTTTTGGCGGTGAGGCGCACAGAGTCTCACTCACGTCTTCTTCACTGACAACCACGAGAAAATTTTCGTTGTCATCTTCTGTCAGCTGTGGGGCTAGGATGTCAAGGAATTCTTCCAAGGAAGCATCACTACTTTGATGTACAGAATATAGCTCGCAACAATAGCGATAAATCTCGTCCATGATATCCTGCTGGGTTCTGAGAATCGTACCATGTTTTGTTCGGATTTCTTCAATAAAAGTCCTTCTCCCGTTTTTCGTATGCTTCACTAAATGATATAGGGAAGTAGTTTCATCTTCTGACACCGAATTTGCCTTCGATTTTATTTTCAACCCTTCCATTTGACTTCTCTTGATATTAAGTAACTTGGCTTTGACTTTTTTGATGTCTGCTATCCGAAGTAAGGAACCTGCTTCAACTTGATCATATAGATCTCTCAAAACGGAATAGTAGTATTCTATAGTGCATTTCATTTCCCTTGCGCTCTGGGCACTGTATTGAATAAGAACTTTCCTCAACTTTGGCTTTGCCATTTTAACCCACCAGTCAATAGCAGTGGCATATCTACTACGGGCTCGCAGGCATATTGCCGATGTTTCTTTAATCAGATCTTCGAAATCATGATTTACTAACAAGGAAGTGTTCAAATTCCACTGATTCTTGAATCGTCGAACCGGATGTCTTGTTAGACTTATGCAAGCTAAGACACTTGAATGGTCTGAAAAGTACGTAGGAATGATTTCTACTTTTGTCACGGAAGTTACAAGATTTTTAGAAATATATAGTCTATCAATCCTGCTACGTGATGTTTCCGTGACATAAGTGAACTCAACAGTGGAGGGGTATTTGATTTCCCATACATCCTTTAATTCTAAGCCAGTAACTAATTGTTTTAGTTCACTTGAGAAATTAAAATTAAGTAACTGATCTTTTCGATTTAAAACACAATTAAAATCACCTCCAAGTAATAACTGTCTTGGCGATTTCCTTAACAAGTATATCAAGTCATCTTTGAAGAAACGTGCCCTGTCAGCTCGATGAGAACTTCCTGAAGGGGCGTACAAATTGATATTTAGTCCTATTCCCCTTCCGGATTCCAGTCGTTCCACCTCGCTTACTGTAATCCCTTCCCTCACCAAAATAGCTGTTCCAACACTTGTTTCGGGAGACACATTTATGTAACTGACAAAACCGGGAATTACCAAATCCGAAATTAGAACTTCTTGTAACAGCGCAATATCAGTTTCGGATTCGTTCAAAAATTCCTTAAGGGCCGATAATTTCAAACCGGTCGTGATTTTATTTATGTTTATAGTGGTGACAGAATAAGATTGCGTCATTGTGCTGTCACTATGTAGTTGTTTTGATGAACTAATTTAGTTTACTGTGGTTCAGGGTTCAGTTAAGCTGTAACAGTTTTCTCGGAAGGCTGAACATGGAATAACACTTCAATCAGTTTATTAGTTACTGTCCCGTTTTTTTCTACTTCTGATGTTTTCTCTTGTACCGCAAGCAGATTGATTTCCTGGTAAACTTTCTGATTTTTCCTCCAGTGATTCGTGTACGACCGTTTCGGACTGAACATTCTTTGGGCTTGGGTCGCCCCTACCGGAATTTCCCTTCCCTTGGTTACGAGCTACATTCTCATTTGGTTGCGTCGGTATTTTACTTTGCGGCTTATCTGGAGCAGCAGAAGACGCTTCAACAATTTCGGTTGCCGGCGCCTGCCCTGAGGTGTTGACCGTGATTTCAGTTTGGCCACCACTTCCTCGTTCTTTATTAATTTCACTCACTTTCTGATCGAAGGAAAGAAATGGAGACTGCAGTTTTGCAGCCTCTCCCTGAATTTGTTTATTAACAGATAGATTCTGATCTTTGCAATCGGCTACTGCATCTGTTGTTTCTTGCAAATTAATGCTGCTTAAACCCCCTTCATTTTCTGGTACCGTAATGTGTATTATCTTTCTGTTCATTAGTTTCCATTCGCATTTTGCCCTCAGGTTCCTCTTCCTTCTCATCGCACTGTTTTTGCTTGCGAAGTGAGGGAGTGGGACAAGACAGCTCGTCCTTTGAACAACTATCAGTTATCTCCAGAGGTCGTTTTTTCGGTTGCGTTTCAGTTTCACGAGTAGTGGCAACAGGGTTTCCTTTTGTTGTTAACGAGGGAAATTGACTGTTATCGTGAAGGGAGACATCAGCTTGGCCCGCTGCGTTAACATCCTCAATCAGTTGTTCCGGGCTATTCTTTGGTAACAGATCATTTAAGGTAAGCTTCTGACGCTGTATCAAATTACTTTTAAGAACAACAGTTCGCCGCGGACACTCCTGTCTGAAGTGGCCGGTTTCGTTACATATATGACATGTAGCTTCCTGACCTGTATAAACAATTTGTGGCTTATACCCACAAACAGTTACGTGAGACGGAATATTCGTCTTAACGTCCATCTCTACACAGCGGACCCCGTTAAAACACTGCAGTTTAAAGCGAGGCGACCATCTTTCATTTGCAATTGATTTAACGTATCCGTAGTTTGAAAGAGCTTCCTTAATCTTATCATTTTCAATTTCAATGGGGAGATTCAAGACACGAACGGTTTTGTAATGAATGTCCGCTCTATAGATGGAAACCTTACTTTTGTAACCATTTCTATGCACAAAATCTACTTCATAGCCCCACTTTCGTAACACTTTATCAACAGTCGAAGCACTGATTAACTTGACAAAAACACAGTATTTTTCCTGATCCAGTTGCCAAGTATGAACGGTTTCAGAATTTAGACCAATTACCTGTGTAATCCAGTCATCTATTTCCAGGGATGTCGGCTGAACAGGATGGGATTCCTTGTCAAAAGCAAAGACCAGAGTATTCTTCCTGAGGTTTGTAGCCATGGTTAATCCAGCGAAGCAGTTTCGGTTAAACAACCGAAATTCCAAGTAGCAGCAGCAAGACCAGAAAGAGCGATCAGATCACAAGGAACAGGAATGAACACGGAGATTAACGGACGGACGGCACTCGGCGAAGCACAAGTACAGCGATGTAAACACTGAAGTGCAGCGCAACAGTTAACAGCGGCCACTCGCGAGCGCGGCTGAAAGGGAACTGGGATCGAACCCGGGACCGAAGACGTTTTGATTATGAATCAAAGACGCTACCCCTAGACCACGGGTACTTCACTGATATGCGATTGATGAAGATAAAGGAAGAAAGGAAAATTATGGTTTAACGGTCCATCGAAGCAGTAAAGAAGACCTTACAAAGCGGAGATGACCACACAAGCTGAGGAAAAGATTCGTGCGCTGCACAAACGCATGTTGTATCATTGACAGAGGATCAAGGAAACGACAACACATGTATAAAGAGAGCATGCGACAAGTAAGTGTCAGTAAGCGCATAAGAGCACTGTTTGCTATTGTAAGAAAATACGAGTGGCTATTTTAAAACGAAAGGTAAGATTTTTATTAATGAGATAGCAGGGAGAGAATTTTGTAGCTCCAGGATATCACGGCAAACTTTGATTTACTGTTTTTTTGTTTTTAATGCGATAGTATCGATATATTTTTGGTAAGCTGGTGGTGATGCTTTGAATTTGAACTCTTTGGAGCGCGTGGATGGGCTGTCGCAAGCGCAAGAGAGAAGGGTTTGAGTGATACATTTGGAGCAGTCTGCTAGCAGCCCTGAGCACATGAGGATTGTCCAGGGTACTCGTGAGTGCTACCCTGCAAGGGCGGCAAGTTTACCTCTTTGGAGGTGGCCACATATGAACTCATCGTTTCCTCAGTGGCATTCAACTTGCTGATTTGGAGGATTTGCTTGCGGGAGGCCGCTTCTACTTACATTCTTAAAGCACTTCACTGACGTGTACTTGCTGCGAGACCAATGAGTCGGTTATCATACAACGGAATTAACTGATGAGCCCCCGTCCGCCATATCACATTCTTTATTTTATTTATTTATTTTTTGAATCACCTCTACATCTCAGAGTATCACTTGCAATCTACGTCCTGAATTATTTGGTAGATTTATACCAGTATCTGCCTTCCTCTACAGTTTTTCCCCTCTACAGCTCCCTCTAGTACCATGGAAGTCATTCCCTCATGTCTTATCGGACATCCCATCATCCTGTCCTTTCTCCTTGTCAGTGTTTTCCACACATACCTTTCCTCTCCGATTGTAAGCAGAGCCTCCTCATTCATTATCAATCCAAATAATTCTCAACATTCGTCTGTAGCACCACATTTCAAATGCTTCGATTCTTTTCTGTTCCGATTTTCCCTCAGTCCATGTTTCACTACCATACAGTGCTGTGTTCAGAAATTTCTTCCTCAAATTAAGGCCTATGTTTGATAATAGTAAACTTCTCTGCCAGGAATGCCCTTTTTCCCTGTGCTAGTCTACTTTTGATGTACACCTTGCTCCGTCCGTCATTGGTTGTTTTGCTGCCTAGGTACTTGAATTCCTTAATTACATCTACTTCGTGACAATCAATTTTGATATTAAGTTTCTCGCTATTCCTATTTCTCCTACTTATTACTTTCACCTTTCTTCGATTTACTTTCAATCGATATTCTGTAAAAATTAGACTGTTCACTCCATTCAGCAGATTATGTAATTCTTCTTCACTTTCACTCAGGATAGCAATATCGTCAGCGAATCTTGTCATTGATATCCTTTCACCTTGAATTTTAATCCCACTCCGGAGCCGTTCTTATATTTCCATCATTGCTTCTGCGATGTACAGATGGACAATTGGGGCGAATGACTGCATCCCAGTCTTATACCGTTTTTAACCCGAGCACTTCGTTCTTGGTCGTGCACACTTTTTATTCCTTCTTGGTTCTTGTACACATTGTACACTACTGGCCATTAAAATTGCTACACCACGAAGATGACGTGCTACAGACGCGAAATTTAACCGACAGGCAGAAGATGCTACGATATGCAAATGATTAGCTTTTCAGAACTTTCACACAAGGTTGGCGCCGGTGGCGACACCTACAACGTGCTGACATGAGAAAAGTTTCCAACCGATTTCTCACACACAAACAGCAGTTGACCGGCGTTGCCTGGTGAAACGTTGTTGTGATGCCAAGTGTAAGGAGGAGAAATGCCTACCATCACGTTTCCGACTTTGATAAAGGTCGGATTTTGGCCTATCGCGATTGCAGTTTATCGTATCACGACATTGCTGATGGCGTTGGTCGAGATCCAATGACTGTTAGCAGAATATGGAATCGTTGGGTTCAGGAGGGTAATACGGAACGCCGTGCTGGATCCCAACGGCCTCGTAACACTAGCAGTCGAGATGACAGGCATCTGATCCTCATGGCTGTAACGGATCGTGCAGCCACGTCTCAATCCCTGAGTCAACACATGGGGACGTTTGCAAGACAACAACCATCTGCACAAACAGTTCGACGACGTTTGCAGCAGCATGGACTATCAGCTCGGGACCATGGCTGCGGTTACCCTTGACGCTGCATCACAGACAGGAGCGCCTGTGATGGTGTACTCAACGACGAACCTGGGTGCACGAATGACAAAACTTCATTTTGTCGGATGAATCCAGGTTATGTTTACAGCATCATGATGGTCGCATCCTTGTCTGGCGACATCGCGGTGAACTCACATTGGAAGCGCGTATTCGTCATCACCATACTGGCGTATCACCCGGCGTGATGGTAAGGGGTGCCATTGGTTACACGTCTTGGTCACCTCTTGTTCGCATTGACGGCACTTTGAACAGTGGACGTTACATTTCACATGTGTTACGACCCGTGGCTCTACCCTTCATTCGATCCCTGCGAAACCCTACATTTCAGCAGGATAATGCACGACCGCATGTTGCAGGTCCTGTACGGGCTTTTCTGGATACAGAAAATGTTCGACTGCTGCCCTGGCCAGCACATTGTCCAGATCTCTCACCAATTGAAGATATCTGGTCAATGGTGGCCGAGCAATTGGCTCGTCACAATACGCCAGTCACTACTCTTGATGAACTGTCGTACCGTGTTGAAGCTGCATGAGCAGTTGTACCTGTACACGCCATCCAAGCTCTGTTTGACTCAATGCCCAGGCCGTTATTATGGCCAGAGGTGGTTGTTCTTGGTACTGATTTCTCAGGATCTAAGCACCCAAATTGCGTGAAAAAGTAATCACATGTCAGTTCTAGCATAATATATTTGTCCTATGAATACCCATTTACCACCTGCATTTCTTCCTGGTGCAGCAATTTTAATGGCCAGTAGTGCATATTATCCTTCTCTCCCCATAGCTTACCCCCTTCTTTTCAGGATTTCGGACATCTTGTACCATTTTACATTGTCGAACGCTTTTTCCAAGTCGACAAATCCTATGAACATGTCTTGGTTGTTCTTTACTTTTGCTCACATTATCAACCGCAATGTCAGAATAGCCTCTCTGGTGCCTTTACCTTTCCATGAAGCCAATGTGATAGTCATCTAACACATCTTAGTGGGGGAGAAAGAGAATGAAATTATTTCGATGAGATTCAAAGTTGACAGTGCTCGCGGTCGTTTGGCTGCCTCAACATTTGTTTCGTTGTTTAAAATTTCCAAAAGGATGTTCCAGTGGTAACTTTTGTGTGCCTTGCCTGTTTTTAGTAACAGTAATTACGCACTCTCCTAGCGGTACCTTGAATTAGGCTGTTTCAGTGTTTAATCCTCTGACCTGGAACTCGGCATACTTGGTAAGTTCACCCGTATTCTTAAATCGTAAAAGGAAAGGAGGGTAGAACTTGAACCTTACTTTAAATTATGTGTATTTGCTTAAGAGGCTAATGTGTGTAAGCTAACGTTGTTGCTTTTCTGTTTTATACCTCTGATACCTAACTGCATTCTGTGCATGTAAAATTAATGCAAACGGCCTCTGTTTTACGTTGATGAATGTAGTTACGAGCTTGTGAACACATTTTCAGGCGAGGCCCTTGGCATTATTCCTCGGTAAACTTCAGGTTGTAATTTAAGCTACTTTTACATGACTCGTGTTTCAAAATAATTTCTTATAAGTGGTCAGAAATGCTTTTGCGCACATTTAAATAACTATTAATATTCCGTAACTACTTTGTCTAATATGTTTTGGAACTCATTAGAATGATTCTTGATGTTGTTACTTATTCGTGCCTCTGAAACTACTCCTCATTGCTGGTATTTTTTACCAAAAGTTTGGTAGGTGGTCTAGTCTGCTTTCAGGCTCTTTTAAATAAGTCCTTGATATTGTTCTTTGTAATTTTTTTTCTACTTTGGAGGCTTTACAGTGCAGATATTGTATTACTTTAATAAAGGATCTGAAGTTAGTTGTAAATTTATGGTAATGGAATAAAATTCATTTTTCAGCTGAGTCTGGAATCAGTAGTTTATTACTTCCGGACCCCAGCATCTTAAGCGTTTATGTTTTCAAGTCTATTAATTTGTTGTATTCTGATAAGCTATGCGCTTATTTCTCTATGACCAGGAAGAAAAGTCAGTCGATATCACCATATCATTTCATTATTTTGCGTGATTATTGTTTGCTTAACTTTAAGGATTAATTTATTTATTTTGGCGTTTGTTGTTAATTTGTCTCTTATGCAAGTTATAATATTTCTCATTCGCAATGTTTATGCGTGCAGGACGCAGATGGAGACACAAATGTAATGCATGCTATTAGAGTTTCCTCCACGGATACACCCATTTAGAAATTAATTTGATATTCAATGATTTTGAGTTCGGTTCTGAGATGGTAAGCTTGAGGGGAGGAGAATGGTGCTACATGATTTGCCATTGCGTTATGTTACACTAAAAACTATGAGCGGGTATGTGACGTAACCAGGTGAATTCCACGTTAGACAACGTGTCGATATGCAGGAGTGATATGACAGCAGAATGACAGATAGCGACCACGTGGCTGCTTTGCGTGGTTACTAGGATGAGTCGGACCACGCGATGCGACGAGTGACTTACCATCAGGTACACTTTCTTGGAGAGGTACTGCCTTTCATCATCTCAGAAGAGGGGTAGGAAAAATCTGGTCATTGACAATCATGAAAGTTGTCCAAGTTTGAAGAAATGGCGGCTCTCAGTCTGACTGTGACGTTTAATATTCTTCATATTAGTCCTGAAATTTCACGAAGTAGCTGAAGCGTCGCCATCTGAAGCTGTCGCTCTCCGCAATCGCACTATGTCGCTCTGTGACGTAAATCATGCGAGTAGTTCAATCCCAGGCACTCTCGAAGTTGAACCATTTAATCCTTAAAGTCTATTAGATACATAGCTGATCTTCGAAAGAATTTAAGTACATCATATTCAATGTTCATGTTGGTAGAATTAGACAAATTCAGGGTTATTCAGAGGCTTTGAGGCAGTACTTTTAAATACACCATTGACAGGCAGAAGAGGAAAAATGATGGTAGTATACGGTAAACCCTCTACCACACACCTAGCTGACTTGTGCAGACGTAGAAATACCGCTTCAAGGGGAGAACTTTTGGCTATTTTCGAAACCATTGTGACATTGATACGAATAGAGAAAATAATTTAAGAATGTCTTAAATATCCACTGCTCCGTGTAGCATTAGGGAGGACGTTTTAATGTTTCATGAAGATGGTTCTGTAAACCATGTTTTTTTTAGTCTGTTTTAGGAAAAGATTTCGAATCATTTGACCAAATTTGCAATGTTTTTCATTGTGTGTGTGTGTGTGTGTGTGTGTGTGTGTGTGTGTGTGTGCGTGTGTGCGTGTGTGTGGTTCAAATGGCTCAGATGGTTCTAAGGACTATGGGACTTAACATCTGAGGTCATCACTCCCCTAGACTTAGAACTACTTAAAACTAACTAACCTAAAGACATCATACACATCCATGCCCGAGGCAGGATTCGAACCTGCGGCCTTAGCAGCAGCGCGGTTCCGGACTGAAGCGCTTAGAACCGCTCGGCGACAGCGACCAGAGTTTATGTGTGACACTGTGAATGCGCAGGTGGACGTAGGTGAGATGGAGGCAGAGGGAGTGCAATATTAATAAAGATTTTTCCCTCCTTTGATGATTTACACGTTAACGGCTTTATTTTAGGATGGACTGCTACTAACGACGAAGTCGAACATCAATTCAACAGTTCCTATGCCACTATGGCTGCAGTGCATTAGGACTTTGTTTTTATGAGACAGATCTGATGATGGTCATTAAAGACCGAAACCGGTAATCTGTTAAACAGAAAAGATTGTGACCATAGACGTAAATTAAAAAAAAAGTAAGTGGAACATCCTTTAAACAGAAAAGATTGTGACCATAGACGTAAATTAAAGGAAACGTAAGTGGAACATCCTTTAAACACACACACAACCCAAACTGCTCGAAACGGAAATGCTGTATAAAGCTATGAGTAGAGTCCGGATTTTATAATTAAATTAAAAAATATGTGTATAAATATGCAAACAAAATTGGTGATATAGATAAATAAATATGTAATGGAGCAATTACATGTAAAATCCAAAATTTTATTTTTTGCTGGAAAATATAAATTCTTAGGTGGACTAGTCAAATATCTATGTTAAACCTGAATACGGCTACAAAGTACTGAAGTACAAGTGTCTCCTATTGAAGCATTTAAATCACACTGGAACGAGCTGCATAATTAATTTTCTACAGTAATCTCTTTGAAGCTGTGAAGTCAGTGATGGAGAACTTTCCTTCTGATCCCGCAATGTCTGTGAGTGAATCCTAGTCAGCACTCAATAGCTATAAATTGTTCAGTTCAGTTTCACATATGGCACGTCACTTCAGCTGGCTTTCCGACAGTATCAAGAAACTAGAGACTTCAAGTATGCCACTACAAGAGGCTGTGGAAACAGTGGAAGTTGCCTGCCCAGTCTCCTGCTTCACAGAATGTTTTTACAAATTGAAAAAGATCATTCAGTTCCAAAGAAGTCATCGGTGAGTATTTATGCAGAGGTATTGTTCTAGGAATAATATTCTCAGGGTGTTCTAAACTTTTACCATTAAATAATCAAGAAGAAATAACAAGACCTGGGTGTCCACGATTCTCATTCAGCACCGATTGCATTTTACTGGAAACTACACCACCCACTTCACCCGGAACAACATCGACCTTCCGAATCGCAACTTCCATTGTTCCCACAGCTTCTTGCAGTGGCATACTTGAAGTCTCTAGTTTCTTGATACTGTCGGAAAGCGAGCTGAAGTGACTTGCCATGTACGAAGCTAAACTGAACAATTTATAGCTATTGTGTGCTGACTAGGATTCACTCACAGACACTGCAGGATCAGAAGGAAAGTTCTCCATCACTGACTTCACAGCTTCAAAGTGTTTACTGTGGAAAATCACAGTTTCACTCCACGTTGCCCACCTTGTTATCACTGGCTCCAGAGGCAGAGTTACATCAGGTACCTGATATTTGTGGCGTTGTAAACGATAAGAACGTTTCAAGAGAACATACTTCGTCGCTGATATCAATGTACGTATTTGCATCTGGGAATTAATGTTTGACTGCCTCTGCCACTCGCTGCAATGTCCGAGCCGTACATGTAACATGCACTAAATTTGAATAAGAAATCATTATGCGATTTTCTCGCTGTCAACAAGTGTGATTTGCATCTGTGTACTTCAATATGATCCACTCTTCTTTTATGCCATCTGCCCATAGTACCTTCATTTTTTTTAAAAAAAAAAGAAGAAGAAGTAGAATCACCGTCCTAACAGGCCTTGAAGGCCCAAGGTACAGACCGGCCGCTGTGTCATCGTCAGCCCTTAGGCGCCACAGGATGCTGATACACGGAGGGGCATGTAGTCAGCATACCGCTCTCCCAGCCGTTCTCAGTTTTCGTGACACGTTCGACTACTTCTCACTTATCTAACTGGTCGATTTTCTTCACAAAGGATAAGTACGCCCCACTTGCCAACTGCACTAGGCAGACGCAGACGGTGACCCACCCAAACGCTAGGCAACTCCTGCAGCGCTTAACTTCCGTGATCTGACGGGAACCAGTATTACCAATGCAGAAAGTCCGCTGGCAATAGCATTGGCCGGCCAAACCAATTCTATAACTATTCAGCTGTGCCCCGAATGGCCATAGTAGCTTAAGTCCATCATTAATTAATATAGCAAATTTTGAACTATTTGTTGCCCAAAAAGGTTTACAATAAATTAAATAACGTTTAGATGCAGCCTCAGAGTCCAACTTGCCTGAGGCGTGGCGCGTCTGGCGCCAGTGTTCTCGCACTGAGAATGGCATCACTGCCATCGATTATAGGGTCACCATTTTTGCCTTCCGCGATTCAGGCCGGTGGTCGGGTGGTTAACGGAGAGGGAACAGAGACAGCGGAGTGGATAGTCGCAGGGTCGGAGGTGGCTTGTTGACGTTTACCGTGAGGCCTATGGTACAACGCCTGTACGCTGTTGGCAGGGTCAGCGAGAGATCCCGGCAGTGACTTGATGGGACCTCGAGTTTGGTATCGCGGTGGTGCACTGTTGTGTTTTGGGGCTTTTCTGCTGCGAGGGCATGTATAGGTTCTTGTTACTGGCCATTGAAATTGAGATGTGTGTATGGCGTGACGGAGGAAATGTGTGATGCTTGCCGCTGTTGCATGTGAAAACGCTTCGTCTGCCTTGTGTCTGTGTAGGAGATTATGTGAAGTAAATAGCTGACACCATGGCGACGTCTTGCTCTCACGCGTTATTGAATATATTTCGGAATTACTGAATGGTGAAGACATCCACGTGTAAAGCAAATGAAGCCATTTGCGCCATACTAAGGTACTGTTTTATTCTGCTTAAGTCTGTGTCAGTTATATGTGCATTTATATGCCCTTCTTTAGTTGCAGAAGTTATAGAAGTGTGTAAACAGAGAGCTATGTGGAAAGGGATGTAAAGTTGAAACCCTTCCAATAACGGAATACACTCGAACTCTGTATTACTAAAGGTTCCTTTCGAATATCAGGACCTACCTTGGGTAATAGTGTTATTCGGAGGTTGTCATGGTACTGTAAGTAATTATATACACAAAATTGTTTATTCTGATTATACTAAACTGGAGATGTAAGGTCGGTTGTGTAAATTGCTATTGTCTCCTCTGTGTGGCAGCCTAGCATTGTCAGTGGCTTCAATCATTATTCCTGTCATATTTCGAGTTTTGTATTCGCAGGTTTTCTTAAGCTGACGCTATGGTCATCAGTCCCCTAGAACTTAGAACTACTTAAATCTAACTAACCTAAGGACATCACACAACACCCAGTCATCACGAGGCAGAGAAAATCCCTGACCCCGCCGGGAATCGAACCCGGGCGTGGGATTAAGCTGACACTGTTGTAAGACCTATAAACAGGCAAGTCAAACTGAGTATTCTATAAGACGATATTCTATTACGTGGTACCTTAGTTTGTTATAGGTTAGAAGTATTTTACGTGTTATTAATATTCTGCTGTTTGCTTCGTCTAAGGAGGAGCTAGTTCTGTGAAGTAGTCGTTTATATTTTATTAGTGTGTTACGCGTTGTGCCTTTTCATGTTAATTGTTTTTAAGAAGCCACAAATGACTCTGTGTATGTTGCAGGTAGCTGAAACTGACGTGTTAGCGGGGGTCACGTCCTGACGGGGTTGATAGTGGCCCTTTTTACTACGGCACATCCGGCTACCCTCCTTCAGTACATTTGTCTCGCTTATATCGTTACTACGTTTGTCGAGTGGAGTTAGGGCTTAGTGTAATCACCTTATATGTTGAAGTTAAGTATCTCCCTTGCCAGGGCGCGAACCTTCGTGGATATAGTCGTATTCCCATCTGTAAAGATTGATAGTGTTATTCATTTGTTCTCGTCACATGTATGATTATTTATCTTGTTATATTTAATGTCAGTAAAATGTAAGTGCTAGCGAGGTCCGAATTGGGACGTTGTATTCTCCTCTTGTGGAAACAAATTTAAGTTATTTTAGTCCTTTCTTAAGTAACTTCTAGATGGGTACATTTTGCCTCCATGTTTGGTGTTTTTATGGCTTCCGCGTTAATTAAAATCACAATAAAATTTGGTAACGGAGGGTTTCTTGTATTTATTAGTTGCTAAGTGGATCCTAAGTTGAGAGCAGGAACCCTACCAGTCCAAAATCAAACTGGCGATGAAACGGCCTGAAGCATTCGTCGTGTCATCAGCAGAAATCCATGTAAGTCATTTTCCAATATCAGCCCTGACATTTTTCTAATATATCAACGTAGCAAGAATTCAGGTAATTATTCCTGAGAATGGACTCGTCGGGAATTTTGCGGTTGCAGTGTTTCTGTGAAAATATTTAAATTCAGGTACCTGAAGTTCGTTCCAAGGCATCCACTCTGCAACCAATTCAAAACACAGTTCTCTGTAAAATTCATTGTTACATGATGTAGCTTATCCTTGCAACTGTGTAAGAAGAATCTGTTTCTTTGAAGAAGTCCGTTGTTTATTTCTAATATGTAGATTGATTTGTAAATGTTGTTAAGTTTGAGATTTCGTCGTACATTCTATACTTTTTATAACAAGTTTAGCAAGGACTATTTTACCATCGGTAAAGCACTGTCAACAGATAGCCGTAGTTTCAACTTTGAAGACAACGAAGACGCAACCGGTTAAGCTGACAGTTGCACATGGCTAAGCGTTTGAGAACAAGAAGGGAAAGCGTTGAAAAGGAGTTTCTGTTGTCCTCATCGAATTTGGGCAATTTAGCTTTGAGTGTAACGGGAATGACAATAGTATGAGAAACACAACAACAAAACTTCGTTTTCCTTTCTTAATACATGCAATGAAAATGTATGGGACTTGAAAGCGTGTAATTCCACACTAGTATTAAAATACCGAAAATTATGCAGTGTAGTGTGAAATATGTATTGTACCTCAATATATGCAAAAATACCTAATTTAAAACATTGAAATAAGGTCCCTTCAATATATTTCGTCAACATTTTGGTTTCTCTTGTAACTAAATATGAAGGAACAGAATATGTAATTACATAAAAATGTAACCTCTAGTTATGAGCTATAACACACAATTGTTTGTACCGAGAAACAACATCGCTGCATGCGGGGATAATTTCAATACGCCTGTAACATCCTCTAGTAAACAAACGTTCACTTAATAGGTCGGAATAAATTCGGCTTAATGGATTGAGTTACAATTGCCTCGTTTCAGGCAAAGTGTCGCTATCTACCGAGGTTCCCGTGAAAGTCGATAGCGCGGTAATTTCTGCCTTACGTGGTAGATGGCAGGCCTCCGACTCGCGGCGGCAAAGATTAAATCGATGTCGGGAATTGAAAATAGAAAGGAATGGCAGACGACGGAAATTAGCATCTATATCACTTCTCGAGAAGACCGGGATCGCACAGTTCGTTGTCCAATCGTCGCAGACTTCGCAAAGGGAAGAGGGCGCAAAGGCAGCGCGGGGACAAGTCAGGAAGTCAGGTGTGACTGCACTCGTGTAATCGACGTAGTTACGATGTCTTCGCGAATATTGTCAATGAAGAAACTTTAGTTGATCCACTTACCTAGGATTCTACTTCCGCAGGAACAAAAACCGCCTCGTTTCATCTCTCTGAACTCAAAGGACATTTACATACTAATTTTCAGACTAAACGGCCTACACTTTAACGGTTTTTTATTCCGTTTTTATGTTATTTCTTGGTTTATGTTGTTCCTTGGATGAATAATAGTGTAAGTATATGGGTATGCGAAAAATTCGAAGTTAGTGATTCGAATTCTACCTTACACAAATTCTGGCAGTGTTGCCTCCCATGTGTGAGGAAGTCGAGAAATTACTGCCTCTAACAAGACACTGCTTAGCTTCAAGCTCATCTATGCTCAGATGTCTCGCTGAACTTTTAAGTGGCCGTAGGTGCTAGACCCCATATTCTGGGTGAAACCCAAGTCTCTCGAAGCCCACAATTACAGTTACTGGAGTCCGTCCGCTACCGACTGAGAAAGCTCGACAGGTTGGAGCAAGTACCTGGAACCGACGAAGCTGGTGGTGGAAGTGGCGTACTGAATTTTTTAATCTGAATAATATTTTCTTTACTTACCCCTTTATAAACTAAACTACATTTCCTTGCTTCAATAGTAATTTTCCAGATGCATTTTGAATCTTTTATACGAAAAGTACGAACAGCAAATTTTCCTGTAATAGTCTAGAGTTACGTGTACACGTATTTTATTATAGATTTAAAACAGCTCATGCCCTATCTTCTAAATATATAAAATAGTGATTACAGCAACGTATTGTCTGTCCTGAGATTTTCTGCGTTTCCTTTCATATCGTCACAGATTAAAAGACGCATTTTAGCTTCACATACGAAATTTCGAATCCGGTAGATAATCGTTTCGATATTTCTGGTATTCATTTTTTTTCCTCACTTTTTTTCATGTGTTATATCATGGGAAACACATCACTGATGATTGGGACACCACTTAAGGTAGACAACACAAGAATCGTAATGTTTTTTTCCTTGAACTAGTTCTTTTTATTTTTATACTTTTTGTCTGTAGTATCGTTTGTTGGTGAAAACGTGTTACCGAAACCTGTTCCTCTTACTTTTGTTCTCTCTCTCTCTCTCTCTCTCTATCTCTCTCTATGTATGTATGTGTGTTTTTGTGCGTGCGTGTGTGTGTGTGTGTGTGAGAGAGAGAGAGAGAGAGAGAGAGAGAGAGAGAGAGAGAGAGAGAGAGAGAGAGAGAGAGAGAGAGAGAGAGAGAGAGAGAGAGAGGAGGACAGGCAGTTGGACAATACTGTTTTATTTGCAGGAAGTTAGCATTATTTTAGACAGTGGATTAGTGATGGTATGAGGATGTGGGGATGGACGGGAGGATGGTGTGCGCCATGTTGGATGTGAGTAGAATTATTGTCAGGAAGTAAGTGGCTGGGTTGGGGGTGAAGTGTTTAGACGACTGGATTATTGGCAGATGTTATTTGGAGAGAATCCAGCTAGAGTAACTGGAAGAGAGATTATGCGGTAGAGGGGCTTGTGCAGACACTTCCACATTCAGTTATTGATCGCAGCAATATTATCCTGCAAGGACTTTCCCAGGGGAGTTCACGACGCTGGAACTGGTTATGGGTGCCTCTGTTACACATGTGGGGTTCGATTTTTTTCTTGTTTCTCAACATCATTTGCATAACTATCCTGGCTACGTACAGACAAGCAAAGAAATTCTCATATCCTCTGTCTTCTCTACTGCCTTGTCAATGTACACTGTACCCTATACATCTCCTTGACATTAATGCTCTTGTCTGAACAACATGGCAGAAAAAAGCGTTTCCATCAGAGAAAAATCCTTTCTGTCCCACTCCATCGTTCAGCCACTCTCTCGAAGTCCTTTTCAGTAACTAGAACCAGACCCTGGAATAACCTCACGCATTACACGAGTATTAGAGAAGCGGATAATATATCCAGCTTCAGAAGACACTTAACGACGTATCTGCTGAAGCAATAATACTGAGTACCATTATCTCCGTACGGACTCGTTACACCTGTACATCCTTTTTTTCAATCAGATTTTCCTCATTTCGCAGAATTCTTCACTCGTACACTTTCTTTCCCTAGAACTCACTAAACCAGAAAACATCTATTTTGTACACCTATATATTCTTTTTCTATCTCCCACTGCCATTTTTGTTATTATTATCATTACCATTACTATTATTATTATTATTATTATCATCATTAATATTGCTGTTATTATTATTACCATTAATATTGGCGGCAGCAGCATTTGTAGAAGTACTGCAAGTAGTAACTTTATTAGTTCATAGTCAGTATTACTAACTCACATTGTCTCTATAAAGACTCTAATAATTTTAATACTATTCGTAATACTAAAATTGTTATTTCTTAGGTAACTGTGATGTATAAAATATGTACTGTATGTGTGAAACCCTGGACAATGTAACAGAGGGCCAGGCGTTCGGTCATTTAAAAAGGTTTCCTTTCTTCCAATGATTTTGTACGTCTGAAACCTCTTGTTAACTTAAAATGAGGGTTTTTTTTATTCTACATATTTATATATTTTCTTTCCCAGAGACTATTCCCTTGTGTGTTACGCAAACGCGGAGTGATTTTATGTAAGAGGCAGAAGTGTCGAAATTATTATGTACTAATATTGCAACAAGAATAAAATTTGTATTATTTATAAACAAATATGTGTGTAGTTGCAGCGAGAAATGGCCGTACCAACAAACGTGTTCTTTTATTTGGTCAGTTTGCGACGATCCTGCTAGTAAGAATGAACGTATTAGTCTTGGTCACTACTCATGTTACTAATGAAAAGTAGACTAAACAATAAAATAAACCTATTACACTACATTTCGGCACATGGTATCAATGCTGAATTAAATATTCATCCACTGAAGGGAAGAAAACGAGACCGCTTTCCAAATGTGCTCATATTATTTTAAATTAGGAAATGTATCTCGGGATCCTCAGAGAAACGAAATACAGGAGCACACAGCGAGTCCACGAAACATACAGGGTAATAGGTACAGATGTTGTAATCACAAGTACCTTATTATTTACCCACTTCTGTGTTAGTTATTTTTTACATATGTCAGTCTTCCCGAAAACAGATCACACATTTTACCACCTGGTGTTTCTATAACTATGCCTCGAAATGGACTACTCCTGTCAATATAAACTACCCATATTTTGTCCACGACTCCACATTTCAATACCTGACCTGCTGTCCAAATGGTTCAAGGGGCTCTAAGCAGTTGAGGACTTAACATCTGAAGTCATCAGTCCCCTAGACTTAGTACTAAGTAAACCTAACTAATCTAAGGACATCACACACATCCACGGCCGAGGAAGGATTCGAAACTGCGACCGTAGCAGCAGCGCGGTTCCGGATTGAAGCGCCTAGAACTGCTCGGTTGAAATGGTTCAAATGGCTCTGAGCACTATGGGACTTAACAGCTGTGGTCATCAGTCCCCTAGAACTTAGAACTACTTAAACCTAACTAACCTAAGGACATCACACACATCCATGCCCGAGGCAGGATTCGAACCTGCGACCGTAGCAGTCGCGCGGTTCCGGACTGCGCGCCTAGAACCGCGAGACCACCGCGGCCGGCGGAACTGCTCGGCTACATCGCCCGGCACCTGCTGTCCAGAGGATACTAGACATTAATGGCTTGAACCTAAATACGTACACTGGTAACGGCTATAATTATTAGTCTGCAAACGAAGTAAATACTGATGTAATGTTGTTCAGTACACTGACGTCAGTCATCAATAGAGATAACTTATAGCCCTCTAAACGAGTGAAACGCTGCAGCCCCGCTATATCAGCGAATGCGCGCTATTTGGAAGTGTGACTCATCAACTAATAATCCAGTAAGTACATCAACAGGTGTGGACAGTGGTCTACAGTTTGGTAGATGTATCACAAGTTGTCTTACAACTGATAAAGCTTCCATTGTGCAACTTATCACATTATGTTGCTTTGGGCTATATTCAACTTTACGGCCCACATACACGAACGTTATTTGTAAAAGAGAACGACATTTATTTCTCTGTTTTGAACGTGCGGTCTCAAATAGAAAATATGAGATTCCATTGAGACCATCAGTCTACGGTTCTCGTGGAGATCTAGGTTTAGAATTAAGATGCTACTCAAAGTAATATCTGACCATTGAAAGTGATAAATAGGAAAACTAAAATAGACGCCACAGGGTATTCTACAAGAACATTATGTTCAACCAATTATCAAAGTGTTTTCGTGTGTGGTAACCGACCTATTTTTGCCCGTCACTATACGGCAAACCAACAGCGCATATTCACTGTAACGGCAATTCATTTGCCCCTCCTACTACCAGGATTTTCTGCTCTCACTATCACTGGGGTCATATAGATCTGAGGTAACTTATGCCGGATATATTAGCAATATTTTAATGAACTAATGTAAAAACATACATTAAAATTCGTGAAAATAACAGTAACGAGTTTATTTTCATACATATTACGTCCAAGGAACGGAAAGATAATTAGATTGGCGTAATACTCTCTCCAGTGATACACAGTGGAAAAAGCAATGACTAGATGTTAATGAGTTGTAGATTTGAAAATGAACAAAACATCATTGGATACAGTTGGCTCGGAAAGACAAAGTCATATTTTCAAAAAAGAAATAACCTTGAAAACAAGAGAGGTATGATTTTGCAATCTCCATGTGGGGTCTTATTTACCGCAGTGGTGAGTAGAAGAAAAGCCGATACGAGAAACTCTAACAATGTCTTTGAAAATAAGGGGAAATGATATTTTCAGTGTTGCAGGTGTTTCGTATAACAGCTGTTCAACATAACCTTCAGCATTCTATTTTCATAAATGTTACATTAAAGAAACAAACAATTTTTAAGTTGGTGTCATACTGACACCGGTAGTACTCAAAGTAAGAACCATAAATAAATTCTACCGAGTTGTAAATATAACAATGTGCGAAACATCATTGTATACAATTGACTCAGAGGGAAGAAGTCAAATATTTTTAAAATAATAGTTTTGAAAAACAGAGATATTGATTTCCAAGAAGCTTATGTATTCAAATTGACCCCACCGGTACTCGGAGAGTTAAGGACGTCGAGCGTCAATAAGGAAAATACCAAACGAAATATACATATAAGGACAGCATTAGGAATGGGAAATGTGCGTAATAATATATTAAAATGCAAAATGATAAATGACATAGATCTGACTACTCTTCCTTTCAAAGTATGTGAGACACATATGCATCGTAGGTACGAAGACCACTGAGGTGAAGAAGAAAAATGTGAGATGAACGAAACCGCTAGTAGTAAATAGAAGTCGTAACAGCCTAGGAGAATTAGAAGATATAGGAGAGAAATAGAAAGAGAAAACGTGCTGAGGAACGTGTAATACGTCGATTAAGTTGAAGAAAAATTGTGGCTGGCGTTAGTGAATGTTATTTATTTTGAAAAACGAAAGAATTCTTTTCACGATTATAGACTTACAACATTCTGTTTGGTACTGGATAAAATAAAAGGAATAATTCACATCGATTCCGTTTCTGTCAGCTAATTCATTTCTAAAACAGTCACTTAATCAGTCAATAATTAATTAGCAAAGGACGACCTCTTACATTGAAATGCTGTACAGGTTTCACTGTCCTGATTAGTTTGCCCTTATAACAAAACAATGAACAAAGATCAAATAATAAAACGGAATGCCACAGTAATTCATTTGTTGCCGTCTATGGCGACTGGGTTATTGATCGCCGAGTTCGGCTCCGTATCGATCACTGAACACACACGGAAGGTCATTTCATAATGCCCTAAACTGGCAGCTTTTCACCGCACAACCTATTGATGCTATCTGGTAATGTTTGTTGCTGGAATGAATTCCCATCTGACAGACTGACAAAAACAAATACTCTCTGAGTACCATACCTGCACACTCCTCCTAATTTGGAGGACTTGTCAATAATCGCATGCAAATTAATCACATTTCCAGTGCCACATTTATGTAAATAGTAATTTGTATTTAACACTACAATGCACTCCACGTAAAATAGTCTTCAAAAGAGTGGGCTTTTATTCATCGGTGTTTTGAAACGTAGTTTGATAAAGTGACAAAGAAAGTTAAAGTTTACGTGCAGTCAATGTTAAGAAGATCATAGATGGCACACTAAGTCAGTGCACAATTCAGAAGCAAATCTGTCGTAGACTTATTGAAGGAACGTTACCAACGTCTGTCTCTAATGATTTTGGAAAATTTTTCAAGGTTCGAACGTGTACTCGGCGAGTAAGGATCCATTGTGCTCTATTTGACTATGCCAACTTCTGAACTTCCGTTCACATTCACTGTAGAAACCAGCGGCTTGTACTCTATTATCAGTACCTCTACTTTACAATTTATTTCATTTATATTTATTTTGTTTCTTACAAGTAACTCAGCCGATGGCTCGATTAGAGGAAGTTGTGTGATTTATTTTCAAAAATAATTTTTATCAGGACTAAAATTATTGTCTCTGTACAGTAGAACATGCCCTCTTAGTTCAGTATTATGCTCATCGCACTTAGCCAACACAATCGTGAGGGTGTATGAAGAGCGTAGGTTAGTACAGTGGATAATGCAGTCTCTTCTGCATAGTCTCACTTTGCTACACTTTTTTACATACACACACTTTACTGCCGCAGAAAGGAGTCCGGATCTATAAACCTGAAATTCAAAGGTCGCCTTCAAACTGGAGTGGTTGTCTAAGCACAGTCCTATCCGAGGTGGTACACCCTTTCCCTTCCCGCAACCTTCGAATGGACTTAGCCAGCCAATCATAGCTGGAGATAACCACAGCCCTTTTCACTTTAACAACTACTGGCAGAGGTGAAACAAAGAATAAATTCGAGGATCTACTGAGGATTTAATCTAAGACCTTGGGCCATATAAGGTGGCACTTACCCACAGAGCTATGTACAGCGAGGGGCAAATACAAGTGGCCCGGACGACTGGATACGACTCAAAGTCAATGTATACTATGCATATAACCACACCCCCTGACGCCCAAACCACGTGTATGCCAGCCACGTGATCCACACGGGTTCAGAGCGTAGAACCTAGTTGTTTTTGTGGTCTTCAGTCCTGAGACTGGTTTGATGCAGCTCTCCATGCTACTCTATCCTGTGCAAGCTTCTTCATCTCCTAGTACCTAGTGCAGCCTACATCCTTCTGAATCTGCTTAGTGTATTCATCTCTTGGACTCCCTTTATGATTTTGACCCTCCACGCTGCCCTCCAATACTAAATTGGTGATCCCTCGATGTCCTACCAACCGATCCCTTCTTCTAGTCAAGTTGTGCCACAAGCTCCTCTTCTCCCCAATCCTATTCAATACCTCCTCATTATTTACGTGATCTACGCACTTAATCTTAAACATTCTTCTGTAGCATCACATTTCGAAAACTTCTATTCTCTTCTTGTCTAAACTATTTATCGTCCACGTTTCACTTCCATACATGGCTACACTCCATACAAATACTTTCAGAAACGACTTCCTGACATTTAAATCTATACTCGATGTTAACAAATTTTTCTTCTTCAGAAACGCTTTCCTTGCCATTGCCAGTCAACATTTTATATCGTCTCTACTTCGACCATTATCAGTTATTTTGCTCCCCAAATAGCAGAACTCCTTTACTACTTTAAGTGTCTCATTTCCTAATCTAATTCCCTCAGCATCACCCTACTTAATTCGACTACATTCCATTAGCCTCGCTTTGCGTTTGTTAATGTTCATCTTATACCCTCCTTTCAAGACTCCATTCCATTCAATAGCTCTCCCAGGTCCTTTGCTGTATCTGACAGAATTACAATGTCATCGGTGAACCTCAAAGTTTTTATTTCTTCTCCATGGATTTTAATACCTACTCCGAACTTTTCTTTTGTTTCGATTATTGCTTGCTCAATATACAGAACCTTAGAACCTTAGAGCACATATACACGATCTTCAAGCCTGACAGAGTTGTTAGCACAGGTCAGTCTGGTCGCGGCCGTAGCTGGCCATCCAGGTGACCTGACCTGTCAGTGCGCGATTACTTTGTGTGGGGAGCCCTCAAGTCTAAAGCATATCGCAACAACCCTCAGTCTTCAAGAACGCAGGAGAACATTTCAGATGAGATAGCAGCACTTCCAGCAGTCCAGCTTCGATCCGCCTTCAGCAGCTTGCTGACCAGGCTCCAAAAATGCCAAGAGATGAACAGTAGCAAGGTTAGCACTGTATTTCCTTTCCTCTGCTCTCTTTCTTTGTGCCCTGGAACGCTGTTCTCCGGGCCACTATTATTTACCCCACTTAGTATAAAATGCATAATGACGTGGAGCCCGATGCTATTTCACAGACACAACTTTATGTGCAGTGACAAGGAGTGATCTCTGAAGTTTCCCGATCAGTAACAAAACGAATAGATCCGCAGCCGGAGGTTGATCCACAGTCCAATAGTCCGCACGACGACATAAATGTCAGAGGCAAATGAGTGTAGCGCAGTAACACGAGAACCGAAAGCGTCGATTGCTTCATGCAGTTAGCGCCAGTGCTGACTCTTCTGCTGCGGATCTCATTTGGAGCAATGCTGGAGAACTTCGGAAACGCCACCTGCAGAGAGCGTCTCTTCAATTCAATCTATTGCCATAATTTTGTGGATCTCTTGTCTGAAAACTCTAACACAGGTCGTACATACGTATATATTTATAATTATATATTTATAATGCATGTTAACAATAATTACGATGGTGAGTCATATGAGAACCTTAAATATTTTTTAAAATATTATTTATCGTGCAGAAGTGGTACAAAGCTCTATTACTTTTCAACATATTCTCCCCCCAGCTCAATGCAAGTCCTCCAGCGCTTACAAAGTGTATAAATTCCTTTAGAAAAAAATTCTTGTGGTTGTCCGCGCATCCACTCATGCGCCGCGTGGCGTACCTCTTCATCAGAACGGAACTTCTTTCCTCCCATTGCGTCTTTGAGTGGTCCAGACATATGGAAATCACTTGGGTCAAGGTCTGGTGAGTATGGTGGACGAGGAAGACACTCAAAATGCAGGTCTGTGACTGTTGCAACTGTTGTACGGGCAGTGTGGGGCCTGCATTGTCATGTTGCAAAAGGACATCAGCTGACAACATTCCACGTCACTTTGATTTGATTGCAGACCGCAGATGGTTTTTCAGGAGATCTGTGTATGATGCACTGGTGACAGTGGTCCCTCTAGGCATGTAATGATCCAAAATGACACCTTTTTCGTCCCAAAAGAGAGTCAGCATAAACTTCCCTGCTGATGGTTCCGTTAGAAACTTCTTTGGTTTTGCTGATGAGGAATGGCGCCATTCCTTGCGCGCTCTCTTCGTTTCCGGTTGGTAGAAGGGAACCCAGGTTTCATCCCCAGTAACGTTTCTTGCAAGAAAGTCATCACCTTTGTGTTCAAAGCGCCGAAGACATTCCTCACAAGCATAAACACGTCGTTCTCTCATTTCAGGACGCAGCTGGACTCAACTGGAGCACATCATGCACAGTGTGGTGTGCTGACCCATGGAATAATCTGTAAACATGCTGCAATGTCATTCCGTGTCACTCGGCGGTTTTCCTTCAGTATGGCTTCAACTACTGGAATGATCTGTGGAGTCACAGCTCGTTGTGCCTGACCTGGACGAGAAGAATCTTCCACTGAAGTCACACCATTTGCAAACTTCCTACTCCATTCGTAGACTTCCTGGTGTGACAAACACGCATCACCGTACGGAACCTTCTTTCGTCGATGAATTTCAGTAGGTTTCACACCTTCACTCCGCATAAACCGAATAACAGAACGCTGTTCTTCCCTGGTGCAAGTCGCCAGTGGGACTGATTCTGCGATGGTATGTGTGCATCTGCACTATGCTGCCACCTACAGGCCATTCTGCACGCTGTTTGTAGCATGCTTACCAACTTACAGGATAACGGCGGAAAATTTCGTTTTGTTAATACAAATTTAAGGTTTTCATTTGACTCATCCTCGTATTAATGTGTAACGAAGATACAGGACAGAACGTTTTAAGTATAACTAAATAAAACATCATTCCCAGGAAAAAGAAGTCTACTAGTACCAAACGTGTGCCTGAAATAGAAGAAGAAATTTCTGAAAATCTACATTTGAAACACAACATTGTTTGGTAGTGAATTCGGATGGTACGAAAACAGCAACAGTGTAGAATCTAAGTATTTGAGATGTGGTGCTATAAAAGAGTGTTGAGAATTATGTGGTCTGATAAGCTAAATAATGAGGAGGTTCTCCTCATAATCGGAAATGAAAGGAAGATATGGAAAAAACAGTGACAAGAAGAAGGGATAGGATGAAAGGATATGTCTTAAGACATCAGAGAATAACCTCCATGGTACTAGGGTGGTTTACAAACAAAATGGACCGTTCAAGTGCTTGGTGGAGGCCTGTGAAAATTATTCCTTGAAATGCGATCAAAATGGACAATGCGAAAGGGGCTGAGAGGAGCACTGTATCTCACAAGAGAGACCTTGCTGTGAAAGGTTTATGACTGACAGAGAGTACTCGATGCTAGCCGGCTTTCTGCACTAGGTAAATATGTTATTTTGCTAAATCTGAGCCTTCGTGAAAACTATACAGGGTATCTAACTTTCTTGTCTGTGTGTGACCATCCTAAAGCGGGACAAGACTATGAGAACGCTTTCTGTACGCGTACCTGAAAATGTGACGTCAACAACGGAAAACTAGCACGTTGGGACGGGAAATCAACGGATAAATAACCGCCCAAGTGGTGTCTATTGGCTGACACTGATATATCGTCAGCCAATGATGAGATTTCACGACAAAGTTTCAGCACTCTGGAAGCGCAAGACAATGAAGACCTGCATCAAAGACCGCGGAGGTGGAGGGCGGAGAGCATTTTTTACATCCGGTAGACTGATTACATTCGGTGGGAATTTTCGGTGGAGACAGTGATGAGTGCAGTGATTCATTCATGAGACTTTATGTTGGGACTTCATCTGTCATTCATCTCTCAACACCTGGGTTGCACTTGCTCTTGGTGCAGATTTTTTTTCCCTCATTCCTCATGAGGATTCGTTTTCGTCTCCTCCCCTCACATGATGCTGCTTCTGTAGCCTAATTCCAATAACGATCAGAGTTTTTGTTGGTAGCGAGTCATTCTCGTGTCCACCATTATCTGGTTAGGATACGCTTTCTTGCGTGCTGCCTCGGTAACTCCGCCGCATGCAGAACTTCGAAGAGCTGACCCAAATAATGCGATTACCTCAGCAACGACTGGGTCAGCAGTGTAACCCTTGCCAGTGGAGCGCAGTGCTAATCTTCACAGTCTGCGCGGAAGGAAGAGGTCACTCAACCGTTGATACTTGTCAATCATCCGCCAGGCAACGCCCACTCGCAGAGATGAAGGACAAGACAACAGCCCAAGACACAGACCGCCGCAAATCGACGACTTCTGACTACGAACTCTACATTACTGATGACCAATTAGAACCTTTGGTGAAATGTAACTAGCGAGCCAGCTCCTTAGAGAACAAACTTCTACCGTTTGGGCCCAATCCAGGCGCCCTGAGACTCTTTACGTAATGATGTTCTTTCTTTGCTGTTGCTGTAATAAACTGTGCTGATTGTACTATCTGTGTAATTTTCGCAGTCATTCTGATGATTTGCCCACATCCTCGTCAGAGGTGACTTTAGGTCTAACTACGATCAAGAGTGGAGCCCAGCAAACAAGAAGCCAAATAAATTTTCCCTGCGTCCCTGCTAAAAACCCCGTTCTCAACGTTCTGGTCCCTGATGTGAAGCTTGATATTTCCAGATTTACCACTACTCCTATTATTACTACACTATTCTACAGCGTTGCCACCGATATGTCCGATCCTCGGTAATCCTCTGACGGTCATTACATTTTTATAGTCTTTTAATTACGTCTTATTCGTGCCTACCATTTACTGCTACGGATATAATGTTTCTTGCTATTCTCCCAATTTGTTGGGCGGATCTATTGACTTTTGTTTGATCTACACAATCTTCAGGACAAAAATTTGAGAAAATGTTCTTTTTTATTTGACTGTCCGTTTACATTGGCTGTAGTCTTTAAATTTTGAAATTTTGCAAATTACAAACTGATTGTCTACCTGGCAACGGAGGCAACTGAAAACAATACCTGAACGTTCTCCATATTCACGGAATGTTGTGTAACTACATCCAGTCGATGTAGATGTGCGCAGTATGGGTCATGAGATGCACCATACCTCGAGTAGGGTCGACCATGGATATGCTGATCCACTTATTAATACTTGGGAATATGCTGTGCATCCGCCTCGCATTGCTTCTTTTGCCATTCGTCTCACCTCAAGGGTCGTCGTCGTCTTTCATTGGATGTATCGGCTCCTGTAATGTCGTGTACTCGATCACATTGTTCACATCGCATCCAACTATAATCCAACTGGCATATCCAGCTTATCACCATCAAACACTCGATAGGTGTAGTGTGAAAGGCACCAGTAATCCTGAAGAATACGCCCTGCCGTTTTCATTGCAGCTGTGTTCTGTAGCACGCGAGTCGACATAGATGCGAAAAGAGGCTGGTCGCCGAGCCCAAAAAGTCTTTTACCCGTCTAGAAGCACGCTGTGTGTAATGGGAATTTCGTTAAGCCTAAGGGGAGGATTTATGATAGAAGAAAATGTTCCCTTGAATAGTATGTAAGTGGGCTTATGAACAGCTGTAGCCCGCTCGCTGTGCGTGGACCAATGCTTCATCTGAAAGAGCACACCATTCGTCTTTTCCTCAAGTCTGGCTCCGGAAATCCCCATTTGAATTCATATCCGCCTTCGATCGGCATAGAAGACTCGCAAATTTCCGCACGCAGAATTTTCAGATCAGTTGTATGACGCTGAGATTGCACTACCATTACATTCACATCATCACACCATTGTGAAGTAAGTTCAGCGCCGTGTGATTTTTGCGTACGTTCCGCCTCCCCCCACCCCCTCCCGCGCCTTTTTCCATGGGTGATACTTCACAAGACCACTTCAGGTCTGGCCGGTTTAGTATCCGCATTCTAACCAGTGCTGTTTTCTTTTCAAATCACATTGCTTTGTTAATTAAAGATATCGGTTATTTTTTAAAATATTTTCGGTTATTAGCGTCGTTTGCTTACTGTCAATGAGCTCACAGTACGTAATTTCTAGAGATTTCTTATGGAGCATAAGCCCACGGTAATTTTATAAGAGTGGTCAGGTGACATTCCTAATAGTTATAACGGACACTTTGAAAAATCCACCTTTGTTTCTTGTGCATTGCTATCCATTGCTTGTATCAGAACATGTGATCATTTAACTTCTACTACACATGTCATCCAGTGCCGAGATAGGTGACTTTGGAGCGGGTCTGCCGCCTCTGTGTTAACACTCCGCAGCTAGCGTAGTCGTATGCGGCAAGCCCTGCAGAGTCATGTTCGCCACCAACAAGTGTGGATGGCACGAGGATTGTATGTATTGTGTGCATTTTAACAACTGGATTTCTATCAAGATATGAATATGTGAGGAGTGCCTTTTATACTTTGGCTTCATGTGATGTAACATGGCAATTTTATAGCCATTTCCATAAGGTAGTTCTGTATATTTTGTGTAATCAGTAAAATTAATTATAGTTCCCCTCCATCCTCCCCTCCCTTATTATCTTTGTTTTTCCCGTAGGTCAGATGATGGTAGCGTAAGACTGTTGAAACCGGTTATCGTCGAACAATAAAAGTGTCTACAATGCGATCGTGGCAGAAGAAGTGTTCATTTCTTTGCTTTAGGGTGAATATCGTTTGTCGACGAAGCAAAGAAATTTTGTAAGCTTAACGATTATTGATGATCAAGAACCCGTGACTTTATATTCAATATAAATACTACAGTACCTTTTTTTAAATATTCATTTATTCCATGAACGGGTTTTCGAATCTTTTCAGGCTCATCTTCAGATGGTGCACAGGATTTTACATCTCTGTTTCAAAGCATAGTGCTGGTTTCCGGTTCTGTGACAAGGAAATCGGACATATTGTAATGCATCGCAGTGAACATTGTTGATATGCCGATTAAGGTCAAAATTTTTATTCATTTATTTATTTTTATTTTGTACTTACTGAGACAGTATGGGTGGTTTTGTTGTTAATATCCATCTGACAGCTTCCATTGTGTTGCACAGTTGGTTACATATCACTCACTTTCATTGATTATGTAAGTATATAAACCATAGTAAAAAATCATTGGCAGCATCCAGCATGTGCTGAACATGCCCTTCCCCCCCCCCCCCCTCCCAAATCCCGATCAATGCGCCACCTCTCTAGCCTCTAGCGCTCTCTTTACATCCTAACCATATTGATACCAACGTAAATATCCTGCCTCAAAATAAATGCTGTAGTATATGTCTAAATGTTCAAGCCGCTATTGTTAAAATAAATCAATACTTTTAGACATATTACCGTCAGGTAAAACAAATAAAATCGGAAATCTGCCTTTACTAATATTCCAGATCATGTTAATGTAAAAACAAAAATAAGTCAGCAGTTCATTTGAAGCTTTGTTCTTATTGTTTTTTAAATATAAATTTCATGGTCATACAGACAGCTGCAGTTCATTAGAAAGAAAGTAACTTTACATTATTTTATTCCTGGGTATTTATGTTAATGCCAGTTTTGATTCAAGTATTTTCCCGTAAATTGATTGTGTTATATGTCAATATAAGAATAAAAATACGGTACCAAATCATTTTAAACTTAATTGTAGTAATTTATTTATTTTTTTATTATGGCCATTCATGTTGATTCATGTATGTGTCCATACATCAACTTAAGTACATGTAAACCAAAACAAATAACATCTCCCAGTGTAGTACACCTGTGTTATATCTTCGTATCAAAATCTTTGTAACAAGCAACAGTTGTACAGCACATGCTGGATGCTGGTAAAGTTTCCTTACTTCTGTTTGTATACATACATATTTACAAATTTGATTGATATGTTGCCAACTGTCCATCACAATGTAAGCAGACAGATGGATATTAACAACAAAGCCGCCCATACTATCGCAGTAAGCAGAAAACTTAAAACAATTTGGTTCAAAATCGGTATATAAACAATACTCACGGCGATGCATTACAACATGTTCCATGTTCTTGTCAGAGAGCCATCACCCAGCATTACGCTTTGAAACAGCTATGTAACATTCTGCGCACCATCTAAAGATGAGCCTGATAAGGTTCGAAAATCGATTCATGGAATAAGTAACTACTTCAAATAATGACTGGTAGCAGTCTTCTGTGATTATAAAGAAATTTTTCAAACTGCACCGTCAGATTAACTTCGCAGAACTAAGAAACAGGGTACTTCAGACACGATTTGAATGTTGGAGATTGAGGTAGCACATACTAAAACACATTTTCTGGAGTATAGTGATACAATCACGAGGGACACCACTTCCTATATCACAATATTTCACGGTTATTGCAGCTTGACGCGTTCTATAATGCCTGACAAAAAAGTGCAGCACACAGAAGACAAAGTCCGATGTCAATGTAACTCTCCATTTGTATACACTATTGGCGGATATGTAAATCATTAGAAGCGCAAATCACTATGAAAAGTGGAACAGCAATCCGAGTGCACTAAATTTGAACGTATTCAGTAAGGTTACCAGGCCTGCTACAGTATATATGCGGCACGAATAGCTTCAGATGTTGAGTAAATGGAACTGCCGTGTGGCTAGGTAGGTAGACCGATCACCTAGTGCAAGTCTTTGGAGTTGACGCCACTTCGGCTACTTGCGTGTCAATGGGGATGAAATGATGATGATTAGGACAACACAACTCCCAATCCCTGAGCGGAAGAAATGTCCGACCCAGCCGGGAATCGAACCTGGGCCGTTGGGCGTGACATGCCGTCGCGCTGACCACTCAGCTATCAGGGGTGGACAGATGTTGAGTGATCACTACGAAGAACACAGAGGTGCCTGGTACTCGTGTGAGACAGCGTTGTCAGAACCTGACAGAGTTTCATTGTGGGTCTCCAAGTGGCCTGCTGGTCGAACCATGCATTGTTTAGTTTTGTGGGGCATTCTGAAGTGACACTGCTCCGATACCAGACTGCATGGGAGCGTGAGGGGAAGCACACCGGTCTGCAAAGTTCCTGTCGACTGCATCTGACCTCCACAAGAGAGTATTACTGTATTCTACAAGAAGCACATGGTAACCCCTTCGCATCTGGGCTTACTATCCGAGAACATGTAATGCTTCCTATAACATTCTTTGTCATGTCTCACAGCCAGACTAGGCAGTTGCTGACCAATGGACAGGCTGTCATTAACACCACAGTGCAAACTGCTTCGGCTGTAGTGATGCCGTGAAAGAGAAGCGTGGACTTCTGTTAAATGGCATCATATTGTGTTCAGTGATGCATCGCAGCTCTGCACTACCACAGAAGCACAACGTCGGCGAGTATGGTGGTGACCTGGGAAAAGGTCCCATTTATTCAAAGTTTTGGAGGGGCATACTGGGTTTGGTCCTGGCGTCATGGCGTGGGGAGCCATCGGATACGACTTCAGGTGGCAGCGATTGGGAACTATGACAGACCAAGCGTAAGTTACGGACACCCTGCCCTCTCATGTGTATCCCTTTCTGCGATTACATCGTGGTGCCATTTTCCAACAGGATAGAAATCGTTCACACACGCCAAGTGGCCCTATGAACTGTGTGGGGGTTGTTGAAGTACACTCTTGACCAGCAAAATCCCCATATCTGTCTCCGATAGATTATGTGTGATACCAGCTCCGTCGTCAACTTTGGCCCAGTGCTAGTATCCGTGATATCAAGGACCAGTTACAACAGCTGTGGACCAGAGCGCCTCGGTAGAGAGTACAACAGCTTTATGACACCCATCCGAACAGGAACAGGAGGTGCAACGTCATACTGATATGTAGCTTTGTACTCGATATTGAAATTATTGAACATATAATCTCAGTGCGTGAAGTTTCATTTCGTTTCATCCTCCTCTTCTCAGAGTTTCACTTTTCTTGTCAGACAGTGTATTTCTACTGTCCATTGTCCTGTGGAAGGTACCTATAGTAAAATATTGACTAGGAGTACCTCCAGCACTTTGTTGTTCAAATCATCAGGTTTACTCTTTCCCATAACGAAAGCAAACACACACACACACACACACACACACACACACACACACACACACACACACACACACACACACACACAAGCGTACACACTCTGAATGAATGAGCCGTAAGAGCCTACCAGTAACAGTTTCATGACATAGAAATGTATTCCTGTCTGTGGTGGTATAAAACACGTGCTGTGTACCGAATACAGTTATAAGCTAATCTCACAAAAAGGATTTCGACTGAATCCGTTAGAACATACTGTTTGGACACCTGAATAAAACTGCAATAGACTGGACATACAAAAGATTCATTCTCAATCAATAAAATCAAAATACACAAATAGATATCAACCTGAAAACCCCCCGATTCATTAACGAATCCTATCCCCACGTGTAAAACAGCTACAAAAGTCATATTACTTTACAAATGAGTTACGTATTAAATATTTAGGGTTAAGAACGCAAGCGACAAGAAAATTCTCAAATGTCTGAAACTATGTTTATGTGTCTAAGTGGTCTCATTACTAAACGCTGGATGAGTCTAGTCTGGGTAATTGGCGTATAGTACAATTAAATAATTTTGCTTGCACAATTAGTGGCGTATTTGAACACTGTCGGCAAAATACATTGTTAATAGTGGTTGCACTAAAGTAGTAATAAATTCAAACGGCATGTCTTCATGAACAGCGAAGTAGTGTAAATAAAATGGAAATGTGTGGCTAGGGCTAGGGCCTCCCGTCGGGTAGACCGTTCGCCTGGTGCAGGTCTTTCTATTTGACGCCACTTCGGCGACCTGCGCGTCGATGGCGATGAAATGGTGATGATTAGGACAACACAACACCCAGTCCCTGAGCGGAGAAAATTTCCAACCCAGCCGGGAATCGAACCCGGGCCCTTAGGATTGACAGTCTGTCACGCTGACCACTCAGCTACCGGGGCGGACAAAAGTGTAAATGATAAACCTTTTACCATTCATCATATAGCGGGGGATGACAGCGAGAAAAGTTTTTGTGAAGGTTTGCAGTTATTTATAAAGTTCGTTGTAAGTCATTCTCAAACACTGGATGAATGTGTTGTGGGTATTTTGCGCGCCGTGACTTCTTCTACCACGAGACACATGCACAGTTTCTAATTAGAATACTTGTCTTACTGTGTTAAACCTTTAACGTAAGAGTACACCTTTTAATGATTAGAATACGGCAGCAATTTAAGTTTTGAATTCGGCTGCAGTGGCCGAGCGGTTCTAGGCGCTCAGTCTGGAACCGCGCGACTGCTACGGTCGCAGGTTCGAATCCTGCCTCGGGCATGGATGTGTGTGATGTCCTTAGGTTAGTTAGGTTTAAGTAGTTCTAAGTTCTAGGGGACGTTAAGCCCCATAGTGCACAGAGCCATTTGAAACATTTTTTTTTAACGTTTTGAAATCCGATAAATAATTATATGAAATATAGGAACAAATTTTTTTGCTGCCCCTAGGATCCTCCAACTGGGTCCGTTCGTCATGAACCATCAACCACGAATCGTGAACCGGGTTAACCGTTTAGTGATAGAGATTACACTAAAAAGGATACTAGAGTAAGGAGAGCGACTAGGATAACCCCTATGCATTTAGCTAATATATTCATCTAAAGTGATGTACAAATAACGAGAAGTGGCAACAGTGGGATTAAAATTAATTGTGAACAAAACATTGTATTAGATTTTGCTTAAGACGTAGTAGTCGTAGTAGTCGCAGATATGAAAAAAGAACCAATTACACATTAAAGAAACTTTGAATTCTCGGAGAGCCACAAGCTGAAAACAAACGCAAGAATGACTAAAATTATGATGATCGACAAAACGAACAGACTGTTAAAGGCAAATATTACGATAGGAAACATGATAATAATGCAAGTAAATTATTTTCGCTACTTGGGAAGTACAGTAACAGATGAAAAGTCAAGTTTAATGGACACTAAAAACAAGAATGGTTGTGGTCAAGGAAGTCATTGGAAATAAGAGTAATTTAACATGGAAACAGTAAAGAAATTTTTCATG
The DNA here is from genome assembly GCF_023864345.2 of Schistocerca serialis cubense. Lineage (NCBI taxonomy): Eukaryota > Metazoa > Arthropoda > Insecta > Orthoptera > Acrididae > Schistocerca > Schistocerca serialis. The sequence goes on along the minus strand of NC_064639.1, from coordinate 486,386,550 downwards.
GTTTTTATTCGAAGCATTTTAAGCTATGGGCTTGAAGGGTAGATGCTGAGGAAATAATAAAATACGAAATTGGAAGAAATTGAAATGTTCTTATAGAGAATACCCACAAAAGCATCCCGAACTTAAAGGAAAAACAATGAGCAAAAAATAAAGGAAATTAAGAAGAAACAATCATTGCATTATAACGAAAAGAAAAAGGAAGTCAATTGGTCACCTAATTCGACATATTTTCATCAAAAATACGTTAGAAGGAAAAATTCAAGAGGCAGGGCCAGAATATCCGTGTTACAAACTACAGTAACAACAGCCTAATAGCAAATTTGGCGAGAGATGAATGACTACATCAACCAGGCGTAGGGCTTTAGTGTTTGATGATGATTTTGCTGATGATTATGAATGTCAGCAAGGAGATTCCATATGTAGTTCGGGCAGCTTTTGGAGTAACCACTTCTGCACAAACAGAATTGAAACATCACAAAGCAATAAGGAAACATATTCTATGCCTTCAGAGCCAACAGCTCAGTAAAATCGTGCTACACACTGAAGTACTCAAGAGAGGTAAATTCCTCATTAATTCTGAAAGCAAGCAACAGATTCAGCTTCATAGCACTTTTATACTCGCGTAAATAATGCTATCTGGCAGAACTGAACCACTTCTCGGATGAGAAACTTTAAGCTGGAGAAGGTGAAATGGGACCTCGAGATTGTGCGCACCACAACCATTCAGTATCGATGAGTTTGCCAACACTGAATCAGAATACAGCTGCAAAAGGGGATGCTTAACTCCCTTATCGGACACCTTCTCCTAGTACTACCTCTCAGTACAATGAGTCTGGATCAGCGATTTCTCCGACTTGACTGTGTAACTGGGTACGCAGAATGCGCGCTGAGCACCAACAGGTTGCCACGTCAACTTGTTGAACTACGATAGTCACATACGTGTTGGACGAGAGCTACAGGTGTGCGTTCGCCAGCGGCATACTGCCCCTTGTTTTTGTTTAGAGTGGCTTTATCCCTTGTACGTGGTAGCACACAGGTTTCAGTTATGTAGACTCTATTATACACCGAGTACGGAGGACTTGTTGGCGCTATAAGGAATAAAGGAATGTTAGGATTTAAGGTCCCGTCGATGACGAGATCGTAGAGATGTGGTACACGTTTTCACTATGGAATGATGGGGAAGGAAATCGATCGTGTCTTGTTCATAGGAGCCACCCCGGCATTGACCTTGAATGATTTAGGAAAACAACGAAAAATCTAAACTTTGATGGGCGGGCGACATGTGGAACGGCCTTTCTATCGAATGCGAGTCCCGTGACTCACTACCGAGCCAACGCACATGGACCCTCGGTGCTATATTCCCACGAGATACATCCCGATCCGATATCTCCTAGATTCTTCTTGAGATATCCAGACAGCCCTAGTTTACGCTCCACCATAGATACCCCTGTCAACAAATGAAAGATGCCTTCCCTGTTAAGCGGAGCAAAGACGACGTAACAGAAATAGCGAAGGTGAACGGAAGAATCGGATTCGTTACAAGAACTTTGGGATAGTGTAGTGCATCTACTACACTGATGTGCAAAACGTGAGGACGAAAGTAACTTTCTCATGATGTTGCACTGGTAAGTAACATACCTCTCCGGGCGGGAAGGAGCGCCTGGTCCCCGGCACGAACCCGCCTGGCGGATTTGTGTCGAGGTCCGGTGAACCGGCCAGTCTGTGGATGGTTTTTAGTCGGTTTTCCATTTGCCTCGGCGAATGCGGTCTGATTTCCGTTATTCCGCCTCAGTTACCCTATGTCGGTGATTGCTACGCAAAACAAGTTCTCCACGTACGCGTACCCCACATAGCGGTCACACTCGTCTGGTGTGAGGCGTTCCTTGCAGGGGGGGGGGGGGGTCACCCGGGGCCAAACCGCACAATAACCCTGGGTTCGGTGTGGGGCGGTGGAAGGGTGAAGTGGACAGCGGTAGTCGTCGTGGGGTTGTGGACCACTGCGGCTGCAGCTGGAACGGAGCCTCTCCGTCGTTTCTGGATCCCTGGTTTACATACAATATAATACAATACAACATACCTCGCTGAACACTGGGCGATAATGAAACAGTATGGGATTTGGGGATCCAGGAGTGGAAAGCGAGAGAGCCCACTCTTAAAGAAAATTTCATAACTACATTTAATACAAACAATATACATGGGGCACACACTGGTAGGCTGAGCACATTTAATCATTCAGTGAAGGAAATGTAAATCATTATCGGATTGTCTACCATTCAATCACCATCAAAATTTATTCAAAACCCAGACAAGTTAATCAAACAATTCAGCATCAAAATTATTTTAAGGTGCGCTAATGTATAATTCGATCAAAAGTCGCTGTTGACAAATTATAGTTGGGCATCAAATACTTTTAAAAAACACCAAAGACATAATTTCCGTTGTTGTGGTCTTACGTCGAGAGACTGGTTTGATGCAGCTCTCCATGCTACCCTATAATGTGCCACCCTCTTCATCTCCGAATAACTACTGTAACCTATATCCTTCCTGTCGATCTCATTTTTGAGACGTTTGTATTTCTTTTTGCCTGCTTCATTTACTGCATTTTTATACTTTCTTCTTTCATCACTTACATTCAACATCTCTTCTGTTACCCAAGGATTTCTACTAGCCCTCGTCTTTTTGCCTACTTGATGCTCTGCTGCCTTCTTTATTTTATCTCTCAAAGCTATCCACTCTTCTTCTACTGTATTTCTCTCTCATGTTCTTGTCAATCGTTTAGTCATTCTTTGTCTGGAACTGTCTACAATCTCTGGTTCTTTCAGTTCATACAAATCCCATCTTCTTAATCTTCTGCCTTTTTGCAGTTTCTTCAGCTTTAATTTACAATTGATAACCAATAAATTGAGGTCAGAGTCCACATGTGCCAATGGAACTGCCTTACAACTTGAAACCTGGTTCCTAAATCTCTGTCTTATCGTTATATAATCTATCTGCAACGTTCAAGCCGGTCGAGGTGGCCGAGCGGTTCTAAGCACTACAGTCTGGAACCGCGTGACCGCTACGGTCGCAGGTTCGAATAAGTAGTTCTAAGTTCTAGGGGACTAATGACCTCAGAAGTTAAGTCCCATAGTGCTCAGAGCCACTTGAACCATTTTTTTTTGCAACGTTCAAGTGTCTCCAGGCATCTTTCACGTATACAACTTTCTTTCGTGATTCTTAAACCCAGTGTTAGCCATCATTAAGTTATGCTTTATGCAAAATTCTACGAGGCAGTTTCCTCTTTCTTTCCATACCCCAGGCCATATTCACCTACTACTCTTCCTTCCCGTTCCTACTATCGAATTCCAGTCCCCCATGACTATTGAATTTTCGTCTCCTTAACTACCTGAATAATTTCTTATACCGCATCATACATTTCTTCAACCTCTTCATCATCTGCGGAGCTAGTTGACATATAAACTTGAACTACTGTGGTGAGTGTGGGCTTCGTGTCTATCTTGGTTACAACAATGGGTTCACTATGCTGTTCGTAGTAACTTAACCATGTTCATATTTTTTAATTCATTATTAAGCCTACTCCTGCTTCACCATTATTTGATATTGTATTTGTAGCTCTGTATTCACCTGAGGAGAAGTCTTGTTCCTCCTGCTACCGAACTTCACTAATTCCCACTATACCTAATTTTATCCTATCCATTTCCCTTTTTAAATTTTCTAACCTACCTGCCCGATTGAGGTATCTAACATTCCACTCTTCGATCGGTAGAACGACAGTTTTGTTTCTCCTGATAACGACGTCCTCTGTAGTAGTCCCCGCACGGAAATCCGAATGGGGGACTATTTTACTTCCGGAATATTTTACCGAAGAGGGTGCCATCATCATTTAATCATACAGTAAAGCTGCATGCCCTCGGGAAAAATTACGGCTGTAGTTTCTCCTTGCTTTGATCCATTCGCAGTGGCCCGCATCTCGTGGTCGTGCGGTAGCGTTCTCGCTTCCCACGCCCGGGTTCCCGGGTTCGATTCCCGGCGGGGTCAGGGATTTTCTCTGCCTCGTGGTGGCTGGGTGTTGTGTGCTGTCCTTAGGTTAGTTAGGCTTAAGTAGTTCTAAGTTCTAGGGGACTGATGACCATAGATGTTAAGTCCCATAGTACTCAGAGCCATTTGAACCATTTGAACCATTCGCAGTGTCAGCACAGCAAGGCCGTTTTGGTTTATGTTAGAAGACCAGATCAGTCAATCATCCAGACTGTTGCCCTGCGACTACTGATGAGGTTGCTATCCCTCTTTAGGAACCATAGGTTTGCCTGGCCTCTCAACAGATACCCCTCCGATGTGGTAGCACCTACGGTACTGCTATCTGTATAGTTGAGGCACGCAATCCTCCGCAACGACGACAATGTTTACATTAAACAATGTAATATCAAAATCTATTTAGAGGCGACAGTAATTAAAACAAACACTGTACCGTTCCATGGTTTTAAGCTTGGTACAAACAGACTTTCAGTGACACAGATTAAATTACAACCCACATTCAATGTAAACGAAGCATGCGAAGGGCTCGAACAGAAATTTTTCCCAGCTGGCAGTTGCATTCGAAACTGGTCGCGAGTAACCGTCCCACTAGTTTTATACAGATAAAATTAAAACAGTTTGTTTTAGATCTGTAAAACCGAAAAAAAAACAATATTACCAGACATTCAGTAGCATTTTCAAAAAATTAAATTTCATTTACGATAAAGAAAAAATTTTGCTTCTTTAGTGTCCCTTATCCATTTAAATAAATTCAGCAATGGGTGAACGGTTACTGAATTGCCCCTTTGCCGAACAGCGCACTTGTAACCGAGTGCCAAAGGCAGCTTGCCGAAACATACCGTCCAGGCGGTGCAATAGTTACGGACGCATTCGGATCCCCCTAAACACACCAAGTTATCGCTGGAATTCCCCTAGAAGTCTGAATATAAGAAACACGTAAATAACAGAACGGCCGAACTCGATCGAGAGCCAACACGTTCACTCGCCACTGGCACAACTCTGTTATTATGCGATACAACAGACGCTCGTTCACCATTAACTTCAGCTATGTATTAGTGATAACTTCACACAACCTCGCAGTAGGTAAATGTCGATGAAATTCTTTCATTGCGGGATCAAAACCTGGCTCCATCGATAGTGAGTATTCCCCTACAGCAATGGAGATGGCGTGAAAGAATCGACGACTTTACATGTGACTTCCCATAACGTACGACCGCCAACCAGAAAAATCTGCCACCTTTGCATATCAAGTCTGTCCACTGTCCTGGGCCATATTCTTGGCCTGTTAGCAGTCTGGTTTCCGCTGTACTGCCCGAGCCTCCTTCTCTTCCCTTCGGGCCACGTGGTTAGCCGTGCGGTCCAGGGCGCCTTGCCACGGTTCGCGCGGCTACCCCGTCGAAGGTTCGAATCCTCCATCGGGCATGGGTGTGTGTGTTGTCCTGAACCTAAGTTAGTTTAAGTTCGGTTAAGTAGTATGTAAGCCTAGGGAAGGTTGACCTTAGCAGTTTGGTCCCATATGATCTTACTACAAATTTCCAATTTTCTCTTCCCCGCGCTCTCTCAGCGTGGCAGAAAGCCCCAGTCAAACAACCGCTGCCTGCTTACCCAAAAAATATCGACACGAACGTATCACATACATAGAAAGAAGTGCTACACGTTAATACAGAATGTAATTGAAAGAAATGCTCAAGGAAAAGACCAGGAATGATATTTCTATTCAAGGACAGTAATTACACTGATGTCACCGCTATATGTGATGGTCCATTGACAATCTAAAAGGTGGGACATGGAACTTAACAGCGCATATTATCATCAAGGACAGCAGTGCTTGCTCTGAAAGGCGCTCCCAAGCTAGTCAAACTGTTGATACGGGCTTTTTGTGGTAGGGCGTTCCATTCCTCCACCAGGGCTCTTGACAACCGCTGGATGGTCGCTGCTGCTTGTGAACGTGCTGTAATACGTGTCCCCAACGCATCCCATACGTGCTCGACTTAAGTCGGGGGAATGTACAGCCCAGTCCATATGCGGAATATGGTCGTGTTCCAAGAGCTCGGCCAACTGCGTTGTTCGATGCTGCCACGCATGGTCCGTCCATAAAAAATGAGGCCTGGAAGCACCCCTGAAAGGACGCGCATCGGGAGGAGTACAGTTCCACAATAACCCTGACCAGTGAGTGTACCGTTGGTTGACATGGGGGAGCAACCGGACAGATAGGTCATCGGTCCCATCGGATTAGGGAAGGAAGGCGTTCGTGCCCTTTCAAAGGAATCATCCTGGCAGTTGTCTAAAGTTATTTAGGGAAATCGCGCGAAACCTAAATCAGGATGGCCGGGTGCGGGTATTAAGCGTCGTCCTCCGGAATGCGACTCCATTGTGCTAACCACTACGCCACCTAGCTCGATGAGTACACCGTGTTGTAAGATTTGGAGAACAGTACGCCCATGCACCATCATGTCTTCCAATGCGCTAACATCTGGCCTACCGAGAAGATCACGTCTGACAGTGTCCCTGGGTGCGTACGTGTTCCCACCTCTCGCCATATGAGGGTATGTCACTACTCATGATGAATCTGCTTTCAACTGAGATTGGCATCTAACCCCTGTCCTCGTTGGTTCACTCCCTATCCCCTTGAAGCATGGAAAACTGTGCTGCCGATGTACGGATGTCAACAGAACACAAGGTACTGGTTTTCGGGCCTATAGGCCACCAACATGCAGCCACCGTACCACTGCTAGAAGTGACTAGGTGTTTCTTGAAGTGCTATAAAATGTGGTTGCAAATGCATCCGCTGTTTCACGTGGTTGGTTTCTTCCCTGTTGCACAACATAGCAGTAATCTACTGCTGTAGTAGACCGATGTCACAGGGTTCATTGGGTAGAAGGAAGAAGCAACGCACTGTCACTGGATTCATGGGGAGAAGACGAGCAAAACACTTAAAGGCACTAACAGTGTGTGTGTGTGTGTGTGTGTGTGTGTGTGTGTGTGTGTGTGTGTGTGTGTGTATGGAGTTCACATCATCGACAAAGATAGTGTGCAATGCTGTCCGAACAAGTTCCGCGAACGGAAAATTACAATTCAGGATTAAAATCTATGAGAAGACGGTCGACTGCGACCTATGACACGGACCGTCTCTGAAATGCGGTCGAGATGTCTTTCAGTACACAGGGTGGTCCACTGATCGTAACCGGGCTAAATATCTTACGAAATAAGCGCCAAACGAAAAACCTCCAATGAACGAAACTTGTCTAACTTGAAGGGGGAAACCACATGGGCTGCCATAGGTCAAACGGATATCAACTGCGTTTTTTTTTAAGTAGGAACCCCCATTTCTTATTACATATTCGTGTAGTACGTAATGAAATATGAATGTTTTAGTTGGACCACTTTTTTCGCTTTGTGACAGAATGCGCTGTAATAGTCACAAACGTGTAAGTACGTCGAATCACGTAACATTCCCCCAGTGCGGAAGGTATTTGCTTCGTGATACATTACCCGTGTTAAAATGGACCCTTTACCAATTGTTGAAAAGGTCGATATCGTGTGGATGTATGGCTATTGTGTTCAAAATATCCAATGGGCGTGTGCTATGTATGCTGCTCAGTATCCTGGACGACATCATACAAGTGTCCGGACCGTTCCCAGGATAGTTACGTTATGTAAGAAAACAGGAAGTGTCCAGCCACATGTGAAACGTCAACCATGACCTGCAACAAATGATGATGCCCAAGTAGGTGTTTTAGCTGTTGTCGCGGTTAATCCGCACATCAGTAGCAGACAAATTGCGCGAGAATCGGGAATCTCAAAAACGTCGGTGTTGAGAATGCTACATCAACATCGATTACACCCGAACAATATTTCTATGCACCAGGAATTGCATGGCGAAGACTTTGAACGTAGTGTATAGTTCTGCCACTGAGCACAAGAGCAATTACAGGACGATGACAAATTTTTTGCACTCGTTCTATTTAACGACGAAGCGTCATTCACCAACAGTGGTAACGTAAACCAGCATAATATGCACTATTTGGCAACGGAAAATCCATGATAGCTGCGACAAGTGGAACATCAGCGACCTTTGCGGGTTAATGTATGGTGCGGAATTATGGGAGGAAGGATAATTGGCCCCCATTTTATCGATGGCAATCTAAATGGTGCAATGTATGGTGATTTCCTACGTAATGTTCTACTCATGTTACCAAGATGTTTCACTGCATGACGGAACGGCGATGTACTTCAAGCATGATGGATGTCCGGCACTTAGCTCGTGTGCGGTTGAAGCGGTATTGAATAGCATATTTCATGACAGATGGATTGGTCGTCAAAGCACCATACCATGTCCCGCACGTTCACCGGATCTGACGTCCCCGGATTTCTTTCTGTGTTGAAGGATATTTGCTATCGTGATCCACCGACAACGCCTGACAACATGCGTCAGCGCATTGTCAATGTATGTGCGAACATACGGAAGGCGAACTACTCGCTGTTGAGAGGAATGTCGTTACACGAATTGCCAAATGCATTGAGGTTGACGGACATAATTTTGAGCATTTATTGCATTAATGTGGTATTTACACGTAATCACGCTGTAACAGCATCCGTTTGACCTGTGGCAGCACCATCTAGCGGGCCAACCATAGCGCCATCTGGTTTCCCCCTTGAAGCTAGACGAGTTTCATTCTTTGAAGTTCTTTCGTTTGTTGCTTATTTCGTGAGATATTTGGCCCGGTCACTATCAATGGACCACTCTGTATATCTGGGCAACTTCCACAATTGGAAAATGTGTGTGGAAGGGGTACTTTGGCTACTGTCACCAGATATGTGAGAGTAAAAGGTGGAATTCAGCTCTAATCTGCTTGAAGCAAACAAAGTAAATCAAGAAACAAGTATTTTCGAGTTGATGTTAACAGACAGAGCTATGCTTCGGTATTCGGGCGGGGGGAGTGCTGACCACGATTAACAACTTCTGTGCTAGCTGTTCTTCATTTTGACGAACGAACTACCTGCGAGTTTTCAAAGCTGTTGCGCTTTATGCGAAATATGTATGAACTAAATGGAATCTGTTAGGATACTGTCTTGTAAAAATATACAGTACAGTTGATTTGCAAAAAGACGATGTTACGTGGTGTATAGCGTGCGGATTTTTTAAGAATGTTAAACTATTTCGGAGGTGGAGGTTAGGTTCATATACAAGAGCACAGCTTAAATTTATTGGGACATAGCCATCTGTATAAAGTCCGGGTGTGAAGGGTTTCTCCTCGGTCTTTCTCCTATGCCAACCTCTTCATCTCAGAGTAGTATATATGTTATATTTATTCCAATATTTGTCCTCCTCTACAGTTGTTACCCTCTACAGATGCCTCTAGTATAGTGGGGGTTATTCCCAGTCGTCTTAAAACATGGCTTGTCATCCAGTACCTTCTTCTCGTCAGTATTTTCCATGGTTCTTTTCTTCGCTGATTCTGCGGAGAATATCCTTATCAGCCCACCTAATTTTCAGCATTTTTCTATACCACCACATCTCAAATTCTTATTCTACTTCATTGTGCCTCCGTGTATCTTTCTACAGCAAACGCCGCGATGACGTTCCTTGCACTCATTTCTACCATTGGATTCACAGTCGTATGTAGTTTCAAACACTTCCTGTTGCCAGCTGCTATCCTATATTTCACATGTCCAATGTCTTAATCAGTTCCGGACTTCTACTGAAGGTTTACCTGCGACAGTAGATATGAAGTGCGCCCTTCTTCGAAAAAACGAGTTATCAACCCACGGAAGGCATCGTGCATTTTTACCATGGCCTAAGAAATTTAAGAACTGGCAATAAGTACAGAAGATTATGATGTCTTTTTTATGATAAGGATGGTTCCATCTTCCTTTCATTTATTTATTTATTGTATTGAGTTTTCATTCTTTAACAGTGTACTCCGGACTGGCTATTTGACATCTGAATCACTGTGGAGTTCGTGTTATGTTCAGGCCAATGTGAGTTGGAAGGAAGAAGATCAGGGTTTGATATTTGAGGTTTCCCAGCTAATAGGATCTGCTATCTCCTTTTGAGGGACCATCTGGGACAACAAAACTTCATCATCCGGTACTTCGGCCGTTAACAGGTCATCAAGGTGACTATGATTGAATTGTGAGTGTCCAAACGTGCGTATTTATACTCTGAAGTACAGAAGCAACCTCACTGAAAGACTTCCTGAGCCGTAAAATGTGCATGCTTCACAGAGCAGTTTTTGTTCTGAATCTTCACTGTCTGGAATTCAAACAGCTGTCATTCATTTTAATAACTAACCATTTGATTTGTAACCACTATAGATTTGCTTACTCGGTGTTTGCTACATTTTTATCTCAAACAAAAAAGTGGTGCTATTGTGTCTACTGTTTTACTTGTGACGCTTTATTCCATAATATGCCACCGTGTTATGTGATTCTATCATTTCAGCCTATAAACAGGTAAGCTCAGTTTTTAATAGCCTATTATTATCATGCAAAATCGGTACGAAAAAAGATCGCAAATCATATTTCATATATCCTTCCCAAACAAATAGTTTCAGCCAATGGTCATTATCACTTTTAGTTTGGTATTGTTTTTCTATTCAAAGTGTACAGCACAGGTGCTATACTTGCCTTATCACAAAAGTGTACATGTGCTCACTTCAACATAGTACTTCTATTGTTCACAAATCGAAATGTGTTACCGAATTTCTCTAAACTACAGCGACTGTAGAATTAAATTCATTAAATTTCTCTGTACCGGTTTAATAGCTGAGAGTCTACAGTTCCAACTCCAACATCACTGAGGAAGTTGAGGCGGTTGTTCGGCAATATTATCTGAGAACTTCGGTACCAGGGACGCACGGTCAAAGACGGCCCGTTACGGAATATTAATGGTTCAAAAGGCTCTGAGCACTATGAGGCTTAACTTCTGGGGTCATCAGTCCCCAAGAACTTAGAACTACTTAAACCTAACTAACCTAAGGACATCACACACATCCATGCCCGAGGCAGGATTCGAACCTGCTACCGTAGCGGTCGCGGGGTTCCAGAGTGTAGCGCCTAGAACCGCTCGGCCACCCTGGCCGGCAGAATATTAGTGTATTTAAGATCTATTAGGTCTGTTACCCTAGTTACTGTGCATTTATTACAGTGAAAACTCCGTTAGCGGCAGTGAAAAAGACTGCAGAAAGTAATCACCAAAACGTACAATACAAAACACGGAGTAATGCGACAACCACAGACGTACGTGCACTGTTACCTCATCGCGTTCATTGTGTTCTCTCGGCGTAGAGCACAGTACGTACTAAAATCCCCTCAGCAGAAGTCAATCAATGTCATGTCAAGTGAAGAAGATCATATGGAATAGAACCGACCAGAGCACCTAATCCACTGTTCTCCAGACTGATATGGTTCCTAACATCCCGTACAAAGGGAGTTCGAAACTCTCAACAACCTCTGGTTCTTTCATCTTATCCAAGTCCCATCACCTTAATTTCCTGCAACTTCGAAATTTCTTCAGTTTTCATCTACAGTTTATAACCAATATGTGGTCAGAGTCCACATCCGCCTCTGGAAACATCTTACAGTTTGAAATCTATTTCCGAAATCTCCGTATTACCATTACGTAATAAATCTAAGACTTCCCGGAGTCACCAGGTCTGTTTCACATGGTTCACTGGTTTGTAATGACAGATACCTTCAAAGGACAATACAAAGGACAATACAGATGCAGTTTTTGTCCATGTAAGGTCCTCAAAACCATGGTTTAACTTGTGTCTAAAGCTCATCAACGTACAGACTGCTGACGACATGGTTTCCACAAAACACTTGCAATAGATTCTCATGTTTCTCAGGTGTTCTGGCATGCTTTTCCCAGGCAGCGTCTTACATTATAATACGAAATTGCGACATCGATCGTGTCTTTGTCTAATGCACACGGTGCGCCTCGCGTTCTCACATCTCCACAGAAGAACATTTATTGAAACGGTGTACCAGCTCCACCACTAGCCTCACTCTTTCCAGGGCTCGCTGCCTTCCTACGGGTGGCGCTACAGAGGACGCCATCTTTTCGACTCACTGCCTGCAAATTTAACTCTCCACGCGTCTTTTTAAAACACCGTACGTCAAGCTCCGCTTCAGATCTTGGAAATACTCGCAGTAAGAGTAGAAAGACATAGCACGACACTACCAAAACTACGAGTATAATAGCTATCAAGTGTTTGAATCAGAGAGAAACGTGGTCAAAATATATGTATTTATTTACCTGTAAATAGCTTAAATGAATGAGACTAATGTGTGTAGTGTTCGGCATCACTTTGTGCAACTGCAGACAAAACAGACAAAATTATATTTCTCGCAGGCGCTTTTGTAAAGATGCAAGAGCTCTGTGATGTGGCTGTCGTCCATTAAGGGAATAGCTCAGCACAGAGTCGTTCTACCGTTCTTTCACTGCATCTAGTGAACCCATACATGAAGTGTCTACTAAATCCTTATCAGGAAACCTATTCATACTGCAGTGTATGATTGTTTAAGTAGAACTAACGCTGCAGGAGAAACATTCTCGAGACAGAACCGAGTAATAATGAAAGCAAGATTCTGGACAAAGAAAAAAATAAGTTATTACCGTTTTCAACTGCAAGTACCGTGAATGAATGGAACATACGTACACCTCATACCATCGAGAACCGCACCGTCGTGCAGATATTTTCAGTGCAATACAGATACACAGATGAATTAAGGTAAAAAATCAAACGAAACGCAGTTTTTGTGTAACGAGACGCAGGAGACCAGGTGTCCCCAATATCAAAATACTCAGAAAACATCCCTGAACAACTAATGAAACTTTAGCAGTCTAGTTGGTATTCACTCTCGATCTACACAGGTTGATCGGAAACAAGCGGTGAAGCTTGTAAAGGTGTTGCAGCGTAGATTGTGCTTAGAAGAAAAATTTCTATATGTGGCTCTATTTACGAATTAATTAGCGTTGAAGTTAGTTACTCAGGCCGTTGCTCATGCAAATTCAAGTGGCCCAGCATATACTATCAGCGTCAGTTTGTCTCAAAGCGTAGGTGATAGCGCACGAGACTGTTCAGCCTTTGGATCGGTTTCGACCCTTGCTACGATCTCCTGTTCAGGTTTTATACCACTGTTGTTCGGTTTTCGGAAACCAATCGAAGAACACCTTTGCCTCCACTGTCTCTGGCGGGATACGTGAACTTGCGGACACAACGGACTGACTGGCTAACTTCAATACTAATTAACTCGAAAACGGAGCAACGTAACGAATTACGTTCTTAACAGTTAATTCTCAAAACAACCTATCCGGCAACACCCATATAAGGTTTTCAGACTGTTTCTGACCACCCTGTATATCTCTTACCTAAAAGACGGTATAGCTGTTGTTTCCATCATTATCTAAGCTTATTCGACGTTGATACGATGACGTTCGTTTCACTCATGAGCTGTTATGCTCCTCATTCCATTTTCATCTCCCACGGCGGGAAAAAAAATTTCTTGAAATTTTAACTACGGACCTTCTGCTGACCTCTCCAACATATTGACTACTTTAGATTACGTTTACTTAAGAAAATCGGTTAACTGTTACGGCGGTCATGACCTCGTTCCGACCATTTCGTTGTGCGGATATTTCAACGACCATCATTATCGGATTAATATGTTAACGAAAGCCTACTACAAAGATCACGATGATAAAAGATCGTGACGTTTGCTTTTCTCGCGCTGCAGCAATACCCAGTAATGATAGCAAAGAATTCATATTTTATACATGTATTAACACTTGTGTAGCCATAGTGGTCTAACGGGTAAAGCAGGACACTCCGTCACTATGGATCCGTGGTTGCATCCCATGTTAGAGCGGAAAGTTTTCCTCGTTCCAGTCCTCTAGGTCCACTCAGCCTGCTATCAGATGAGTGCCAGGGATCTTTCTCGGGTGTAAAAAGTCACTGTGGCGATGGGCCCCTGCTCGTGCCCGGGTGAAGAAGGGCTGTACTCCACACCATACCTCTAATTTTACTTGTAATTATTTTAAGCGAAGTCTGTGGTGATATGGTAAGACAACAATTTAAAGAACTTTTTGCAGGTATCCACAGTCGTCTGAAAACTAAAAAGCTACATCGTAACTCGATATGTGTTCCATGCACTGTGCCCGTACTTCTTGTTTATTGTTTCTTACCAGCTTCCTAAGAAGTATTACTCTGACTGTTTTGTGACAGAGCAAAGACGTGACCTAGTTGAGCCTCTAGTGCCGAAAGGTGGTTACTGAAATGTTAATTATCAGTAACTGTCTTCATTAGGTGCTGTAACAAACAGTATTTCGAATACTGAGAAGATCAGAATAAAAGCCGGACCCACGAAGCTGATGGTAGGCGACTTGAGACGGTTTCACCAAACGTATTCTTCGTTTGGTTTCCGCACCGTTTCGTGCGTCCGGCTTTTATTCTGATCTTCTCAATATTCCAAGTATTGCTCGTTGCTGCACCTAATGAAGACAATTAACTTTTTCTTCTTAATAATTAGCAGTTCATTAGTCATCTATCGGCACTAGGCACTCGACTAGATCACTTCTTTACTCTGTCCAAAAAGGAATCAGATTAATACTTCTCTACAAAGCTAATAAGACACAATAAACAAGAAGCAGTAAATGCATAAAGCATAGTGTTTGGTGCACACAGTAGTATGTTTAAATTGTATTTAATTACAGACGTAGTCACTTTTCACACTCAATGTCGTATCAGTTCATAAATGTTATACTACAATTATGTCTACTGTCAGGCTACCATCCAGGACACGGGCACCGATTTTTTCCTTTGCCTGGCAAAGTGAAATAATTGATACATCGATTTGTATGTCTTATGTTTCTTGTTTGCCGAATGAGCGAATTCCACAACAGACGATCCGCGGAGGTGGCCATTAAAATTTGGTGACGTATGGTATTGTTGCCTCGGAAATCCCAACGGGTGGCGTCAGTTACCTGTTGGAATGGATGTTCTTCCTCTGTGCACGTAGGCCCTCTTTTTGCAGTTACGTGTCAGTTGTTTCGTACGTGCATTTGTAGAGTGTAGGACAGTATAATGGATGCATATTTAGTGAAGTGTTACGTTTGGATTTTATGATGATGCTGATGGGATGGTGCCGATGATGATTAGAGATGGGCGATAGTGAAACACGGTGCCGGCACAGAGTCAACTCCTCTCGAACGGCATCAGAGAGGTCCAACAACTTAACGTCTCCATCCGATGGACGGATTACCATCGGCAGTGTCGCATTCCCTTACTCAATGAGACGAAGCGTAGAGGTCTGGAATTTAATCAATGACATTGGCGCAAAGAGTGGTGATCAGGAACTGTACGCCGTCGCCTCTCCTTCTCTTGCTGGCCCAATACTGGCAATGAAAATACCATGCACCACCAAGATTCGACGCGGCTTAAACGCGAGTCGAGAGCCACTGACAGGCGTACGGTAGTGCCTCGGCTGCAGAGGTGGGTACCGATCGTTGTACTGTGCGAACACGCTGTGAGAGTCTGCGTTCGTAAGAAACAGTCTTTGACTGACTGCATTATCAGTGGAGAGTACGTTATTTTGCAATGTTGTCGAGTATTCACTGAGGAAAAAAGAAATTTTACTTTTGAGCTGTGTCAATAACCATTTCTTGTTTTGTTCGCCTCATGGAAGGCTATTGTATTGATGTGTTTTTCACTGAAAGGGTAACGCGCATTTACTGCAACAGGAGTTGTTACTTCGTTCAATAGTAGTCAATATTTCATTTTGAAAATATGTGTATACAAAAAACTAAAGAAACTCAGGTATATATTTTGGATTGAGAGTTACACTGATTTTTGTGAGATCGTACTGTCTTTTGAATTTTCAAACAGAAAGGTGACAGCATAGACAACGAAACCTGTTGCAGCGTAATTTGACAACCGATACACAGTTAATAAAACTTTCAATTTAGGAAGGAGAAAAGACTATTCTTCAATAGAAAACGATATCTGAGTTATCCGTATCAACATTATTTCTTTGTTTTATAGAGACGCTTTGGGTCTGAAATAAAGTCGTATTATAACTCCCGTGATAAAAGCAACTTGTATAATTTTAATACGAACTTATCCACTAACGTTGAGGACAGAACGAACTTAACAATTAACAGTTCTTAATTGCTCTGCTGTTTGTGAAAATTGCAACGCCGTAAGAAGTGGTCCGAATCATCCCAAAATTGGAGATTGTGTATAACCGTGAAACCGCAGCCAGCGGCTAAGACTGCAGAGAGATGGCGTGCACTTAGGCCCAGCAGCGCCCTCTTTTGTGTGACCGAACAGGTCAGTGTTACGCCACGCTCAGTCGGTGCTCAGCCGTCAAACGTAGCGGGAACGCGCAAGCAAGTGCCGAATGCCTCGCCGACGGTAAAGGACGCAATATCAGTACGCGAGTGAGTTAGAATGGGCCAGAATGACTGGACCCTGTTAAATGGGATTGTCGTACCGTGATATTGGGGCTCATACGATGCACGCGGCTACAGCAGTGATACATCTGTTGAAGTACCCGATACAAGAGGGTCGTACTCAGCACTGAGCGAGTACTGGACTTCATAAAGTGACTACAGTGCTGGATGAGCACCATCTCGTCTGCGTGGCCGCAACCGACAGAACAGCTTCATTAATAGAGTTGGTTCAAAGTTGGAACACTGTAGCCGGTGTGTGAGCGTCTCTTCGTTGACGATTTGGTGCCATCTGCTGAGATTTGGACTGCTGCCTCGCCACTGACCAGAAACCACCTCAATTGCAATGGGCACTTGAACGCAATCACTGGCATTTTTAGTTCTAGAACGAGTTTTGCCTTGGCCTACAGTGATGTCCGTTTATACATTAGACGCTACCATGGTGGGCGCAGCTGAATATATACTGTTTGGCGGCATAGCAGATAAATTTTATGTGTGGTGGCTTTGGACTCTATTTCGCCTCCAACGTATTAAGGGCACTCTGAATAGCAACAGTTACATCAGGAAGCTTTTAGAGTCCAAGGGACTGCCCCTCCCGTAGGCAGCTCCATATGCCATATTACGGAGGACAATGTCCGTTCACATGATTCGAATAATGTACAACACTTGTCTTTTGAACGACAAGTATCATTGCTTCAATAGACTGCAAATTTGTCTGTCATGTCGCCCATCTGCAATTCCATCTTGTATAAATAGAAGAATGGGACTGCAGCTGGTCGATGACTTGCAGAAAACAGGTATTCAACAGCCTTAAATTTATGGAATAATTTAATCACGCTACCAGTTTCAGAGCCTCTTTGGCACCATCTATAGGCTCCTATATATAAAACGAGATGAACCATCCAGTCAAGGAACCACTATATCAAACTATTTTTCGTAGATGTTTTCACAATAAATGTGGACACTTCACTTCTTCGTATTAGGACAGTTACCGTTAGACGTGTGAAGAGTCCATCTCTATTGTGAAGATATCCACGGAAATCAGTTGGATATAGTGGTTCCTTTAGTAAGCACATACGAGTGGATGGCTTATCTCGTTACGTGTACAGAGGCCTGAAGACTATGCCAATGAGGTTCCGAAACTGATAGCGTAATTAATTTATTTCATAAATTTACGGCAGGTGGATACCTGTTTTCTGCATGTCTAGAATATGATCGATCAGCATCTTATTGATTCTGGTTTACCTGCAACCTCTGTCGGTGCTTAATGGATGCCCTTACAAATCACGTGGCAGTGTGTCTTCTAGCAGTGTATCCTGGCTATCTATAAGTCAATGGAACAACGCCTAAATGCTCTGATTGTAGCACGTGGCGGCTTCACACCATACTGAATTCCCGTACTCAACGTACATGTCAAGTCCTGTAATTCTAATAATAAGTTGTGTATTTTGATGTCCTTAAGATGTGAAAGAAATTTCATTCTATTCACATTGTCTCCTTCATGATTGTGAAATAGTCACAGACAATAGCGTAAAATCACTGGTGTATATGGTGGATTAGGCACCTATACCAGTTCCGTGACAGCGTTCATTACTATTATCGATTAATAAGGAAAAATAGAGACATCAGACGTCGACTGCTCTACAACGCCAAGAATTATGAAGCTGATTCAGGGCCAACTGTTCAACGAACTTCTGACAATAATGCACCATAACAAAGCAGTATCCCGAGGAGTATCTTATAACCCCACACATTGCGTAGGAAATTGGTCTGTTTGGCGGACCTGGTAGTAAAGCTTACGAAAGAGCGGTAATTTGAGAGACGGACAAGTCAGTCAACCAAGGTGGACCACTCACGCTGAGTTGGAGCCTTTGCGTGTGGCACAGCCTTGGAGTGCTTTCAGGCATTTGCCGCAACCTTTTAGGCGAATGTCGGCCTTGTCTGCCCTTTGCCTCGTAAAGACGACAAAAGCGGTCATCGATCGCATCGCCTGAGATAGAGAGCGGTATAGATACATCGCACGTGCCGAGTGAATCATTGAAGTTACTGCGTACACACGTAAGCAGATGTACTAATATATACACTAGGTTCCAAACTTTTCCTCTGGACCGTTACGTCCCACCATGAAACTGATATATGTCTCATTCCCGGTTCTGACCAAAGTCTTGTGAGGTTTCCCTTGCTGGTAAAGAAAATTGTGCAGTAAATTTTCCAAGTGCCTGACAAGCAATATATTCTGTACATTAATGGATCACGACGCAGAGTAGCGACATCTTTAACTTTTGTTGTCCTGTCATCCTCAGTTGTGTGTAGTTTTATGTTAACTATTAATCACTGTGGATTCGTATAATTTGCAACTGAATGAAACGAACTCCTCGTGCCGTAAGTGTTTCGCCTTTATTATGTGAAAGGTCTCATCAGTGACTGGAAGTTTTTCTTCAACACGTTGTGCTTGTTGACAGGGAATGCTTAATATAGCGAAAGTAACGTCTTTAACTTGAAGCCTCTCAAATAATAAGGGCGAAATTCGTTTCAGGCTGTTATAATTAGAGAAACGCAAAGTGATAATTATTAAGAGAATAGTGACTTGGTAAAAAGGTAAGAAGTAAATAATAATAATAATGAAACATTCCTATCATTTTCCATCATACTTTCGCTACATAATGATTTTTTTAAATTTTTTTTTTTTTTATAAACCTACCGGAAAGATCTTCATTGCACATCTTATCCTCTTTCTGAACTCAGCATATCACTCACGGACTGATGCTAAGTACAGGTTGAGCATAAAGTCTTTTCCTGGTTATGAAAATATATTATAAGGAAATAGTCCCAACTGGGAAACCCTCAGGCCCATTACTACCCGTGTGTAAACATCCTGACAATAATGGGTCAGAACTAGAACAGCCTTAGGGAACTAAACAAATAATTAAAACAAACATTTCAGAATTTAGTCGTTCGTAGACAGACACTGTACAAAGCGTTCCTCCACTGATAAAAAGTTGAATTTAATGAATAAAATGAAGCTCGGTATGGCATCTGGCCGCAAACGCAATTTCGTCACATGGACACTCTGCATTGAAACAGGGTGACACCAGGCAGAAAAACATGCGATTTCATAGAGAGGGACCGCAGGTGCAACACCTGGTTAGTACTAAGTGTCATGCAACAGGAGCGACTGCAAAATGCTAGAGATGCTGTTTCGTTATAAACCGACGTCAGACATGGTGATATTAGCCTATACGTGGTCTAGTCACATTAACTTGACCGCCTGTCAAAATCCTGAATAACCATCTTTTGCAGTGCAGATGAACAGGAGCTAATGGATGGTGTCAACAGGGATGACGTGCCAGGCCGACTCCAGTGACAAGGTCAGCCGCGCCAGGTTTCTCGGTAAGGAAACTATGATGTCAACAGCCCCATCGATGTGGTCCCACAGATTCGCCACTGGGTTTTACTCCGAGGACTTTGGTGGGCAGGGGAGTTAGGTAACCTCGTCCTCGTGCTCTTTGAACCATACCAATACTTTGCGAGCTATGAGACAGGCTGCATTGTCTTGCTGGTACATGTCATTGTGCCGAGGAAAAACAAACTGCATGTGGGGGTGAACATGATCTGCAAAGATACATCCATAGTTGTGTTGATCCACTGTGCCTTCCAGAATGATGAGATCACACAGTAAATGCACGAAAACATTCCCCAGACCATAACGCTCTCTCCTCCAATCTGGACCCTCCCGACGATTGTTGTAGAGCCGTACACACCAACGACCATCTGTCCGATGCAGCATAAAACGTGAATCATCTGAAAAGGCCACCTGTCGCCGCTCAAAGAACGTCCAGTCTCGGTATTTACGTGCAAATTCCACCCGTCGCCGCCGATGATCAGCAGTCAACATGAACCAGGCTCTTGCTGCACACACCCATACACAGCAACCTTCGCTAAATAGACATTAAGGAGACGCCGTTGGTATCTCCTTGTTTCATCTGCTCTTCCAATGTAAACGGAGGTGACGGAGCTAAAAAAGTCAAAGAATATTACCTGACTTGTTCTTTGTTTCTTTGAACAAGTCAGGTAATATTCTTTGACCTGACTTGCCTTTAAATTCTTACATGATCTGAGTTCAGACCGGCGTGAGCCATGTCGGTTTCTATCCTAAGACTATTAACCCATATTAGTACGAAAGGACCTAATGGTTAAAATATTTTTATTATATTGATCAACATTAATTAATTTACTATTTTGACAGATTAATGTGTTGAATTTAGAATTCTTTTACGTAGATTTCTTTCTACAAATTGTATTGATACTTTATGATTTATTTATGTTTATTTTAAATTTTCTTTTATTATTTATTTGTGTTTTAATTAGTGTTGCTTTTTTTAACTTCGTTGGAGCGAAAGCTTTTAGGTTATATTCAAATTCGTAAGGGTCCAAATAAGGTAGGATTTGTAGGGATTCCACAGCCTTTTAGTGATGCTATTAAGTTGATTTGTAAGAAGCTGCCTATTCCTATTAAAACTAATTATTTACTTTATTATTTTTCTCCTGTTTTTACTTTAATAATTTCTTTGCCTGTCTGACTAATTTTCCCTTATTTAACTTATATATGTTCTTTCTCTTACGGTTTTTTTATGCTGTACTAGAGTAGGTGTTTATACTGTTATAGTTCCTGGTTGATCTTCTAATTCAAATTATTCTTTATTAGGTTCTCTCCGTTCATATGAAGTTAGTTTAGCTTTGATTTTATTGTCTTTAATTATTTTAATTGGTAGTTTTAACATGTTTTAAGTAACATCAAACCTCCAGCTCTACGAAGATCAGATGCTCTCCTGAAGACCTAGAGAAACATTCAGAAGAACCCCCAGCTACCCGTACACTGCGATATATTAACAGCAGAACATCAGCGTCTGAAGTCAAGAAAATCATCTTGGCGAACTGCGCGACATCTTGAAGCCTCCGACTTTAACATCAAAGAAGTATGGAGAAGTCAGTGGGAAGCATCGGTCATCTGGTTAAAAAGCCTTCCATGCGAGTTCCAGGTTTCACACTACCCAGAGGCCAGTGGAGAACCATCAACGGCATCCGAACGGGACAAGGGAATTGCGGATATCTAAGGCACAAGTGGGGCTGGGCAACATCTCCAGATTGTGACTGTGGAGCTGCCCTGCAAACAATTAATCATATTGTTGGTGAATGCCCGAAACGAACCTTTGGGGGATCAATAAATGACATCCACCATGCATCACCTGAAGGGCTAAACTGGATCAACAGATTGGACTTAGAAATCTAAGAACTTGTGCAATGCGTAGATAATTTAGCATAATACTTTGAACATTTGATTCTTTACATGTATTTTGCTTGTAATTTCTTACATTCTATGCTATTAAAATTATGTATTTGATCCAAGCTCTGTATCACCATACGTTATATAAAATAAATAACCTGACTGGCTATCCCTTATTGTGGGATAGTGTTTTTGAAGATCACTGTCTTCAAAGTTGGAACATTTCCTACAAATATCGAGAGTTGAAAAAGTTGATCAAAGCACTTATAATAATCAGTAACGTCATGCACCCTTTCCACATGTCTAATTCTTCAGTGCCGCCAGCTCCTAGTCTCCAACTAATTTCATCCTATAAAGTATTTATATCACCCAAAATTTCTTCGTATTCAGGTTTAACAGTACCTGCAGTTCGTGACGCCAGTAATGGCATAATTTTTAAAACATCAATAAACGTACAAGACGTCAATAAAAGTGCAAGTGCTTTTCATGATTTTCGAGAAAGAAAAACAAGAGAAAGCTGGTGAGCTTAATACAATGGTAACAGTACAACAAAAGCGAAAGTGCTGAACACTTGGATAATTTTCGTCACAAAAATGAGCAGTTTCACGTGCTAGTAAACAGAACAGCTGAGAATTCGGAGCTCCTGCTACATTCGCGTGACTCGTAAACCACAGGGAGCGCGAGAGACGGCTTCATGGTCGCGATAGCCAGAACACGTGAATGCAGGTTTATACGATCCTCACAGTGACGCGGAAGACCACAACAAATCAAAGTGATTACGCAGTAAAAAAGTATCTGAAGTTGCACGGTGATTCTAGTAAACGTGGTCTGAAGGATAGAGCATCACGAAGGAAACATTCAGTGAAGGCACTGCGTCTAGAGGTAAATTTCTAAATAAATACCGATGGAAACGTTTTTACACAATTGATTAGAAGTGCTCAGTGTTGTTTGTCTTTCAAATTTAGATATACAGTTAAATCTTGATTATTATAAGATGAAGAGCTGAGAATATATGTACTCAACACGATCCTTCAACGGTAACAGCACAAGATAAAAATTCATTACAAGACCTTTTTGCCAGATTTTCCAAAATAAGGCAATTGAGTAAGGTAAAAAAACCGAAATTATCTGTCACAACAACAAAAGAGTTTTTGCACTACAGGCTGGCAACTTGTCCTTAAGCTCTACGTGACATGGTTCTAGAGGCCTGTGGGCAGACTATTACATTCCTGAGACCCAGGCGACGACTGAAAGCCTTCGGTTGTTCTCCGACTGCTCCCAGGCAAACACAGAAAGCAGATCTAAATAACATTAATTTATCCATTTTACAGGTTTCTGAGCGTCGTGCTCTGGATTATTTTAATTTAAGAAATACAGCAGCCAGCCACATTTTTAAATAGGTTCATTTATACCAGTATGCGTTTCGGGCATTCGTGCATCCTCAGTTGGTGTATTACATGATAAATCTTCAGTTAGCGCACCGTTAACGATCCGTAAGGCTACGCTAATTGAGAATGTAGATACGTATTACACCAGCTGACGATAAGTGAATGTTCGAAAGGCGTGTTGATGTAATAAAAATAGATAAAAAGTGTCTGGATGCTGTATTTCGTAAATTTATAAACTCCAAATAACTTCCTGCCCAGTCGTTGCATAGAATATCTTCACTAAAACATCTCTATCTTAATATCTCAATGGAAGTAACTCGATGCGAACTGGCCCTGTCGCCCGTAAAAAAGAGGTTTGGATAAACAGTACGTTTGATAAATTGTACATTTTTTCGTGCCCTTTCTCTGGCACTGAAAGCTTTCCCCCAGAACTGACGAAGATGTGATGCTCCTGTCTCTGAGTGAATGTAATACTGCGACACGTCAACCGGACGCCGTCGCCATCAAACTGACCTCTTTCCATTATGTTACTACGTTTTTGCCTGCTACCATTGTCCCCCAGAACAGTGTACGATGAAAACAGTCTCCAAACCGATGTACAATTTCTCTACAATGACAATACTCCGTCTTTCATTCATGCTCCAGTCTCCATTATGCTGACTGCACAATAAATTAGCCCATCTCTGCATTCCTTGTTCAGGACAACCACATTGGCGTGCAAAACTTATAGACGGAAACTCGGATCATTCATAGCAAGAACTGCTACACCGTAGTACAGAAGGTAACTGAAAGAAATAAACAATGGGAATAACAGAAATGACATTTTTATCCAAAGACAATAGTTAGACTTGAGTCACCGCTATTGTTAAATTCTCATGGACATCACAAACATGCAAGAACTCTCTTAATAGAGGGTGTGGTCTCCCCAGACGGCAGTGCATGCTTTGCAACGTGCTCCCATGCTGGTTGTGTTAGGAGTTTTTTGTTGTAGGGCGTTACCTTCCAGCAACAGCGCGGCTGACAACGGTTGGATCGTCGTTTGACATGTGGATGCGTTCCAGCATCTCTCCCGAAAGCGCCCGCATCTCATGGTCGTGCGGTAGCGTTCTCGCTTCCCACGCCCGGGTTCGATTCCCGGCGGGGTCAGGGATTTTCTCTGCCTCGTGATGGCTGGGTGTTGTGTGCTGTCCTTAGCTTAGTTAGGTTTAAGTAGTTCTAAGTTCTAGGGGACTGATGACCGTAGCAGTTAAGTCCCATAGTGCTCAGAGCCATTTGAACCAACTCTCCCGAAAGTATTATACACGTGATAGATGGGATTCAAGTTGGGGAAACTGGAGGCCAATCGATTCGCCGGATAACCTCTCGGTCCACGAAATTCTCCAGTTGCGCTGTTCAAGAGTTCGCGCATTGTAATCTATAAAAGTGCGTCCGTGAGAAGGTGCACGTGGTAAAATAACGTTGATACATGCAACATTAGGCGTCCCCACACGATAACACCTGGACCACCGAAACGATCGTATTCAACAATGTCCCTTGGTGCATTATGTGTTCTCACCTCTCGTTTTCGTTTGAAGGTACGCCCAGTATCACTGCTCGGACAATATCTCGTCTCATCCGAGGGGAGCACGCGCCGCACTCACCGTTTGTGAAGTCCCTACGCTCCTCGCAACAGCCGGCCGGAGTGGCCGTGCGGTTCTAGGCGCTACAGTCTGGAACCGGGCGACTTCTACGGTCGCAGGTTGGAATCCTGCCTCGGGCATGGATGTGTGTGATGTGCTTAGGTTAGTTAGGTTTAATTAGTTCTAAGTTCTAGGCGACCGATGACCTCAGAAGTTAAGTCGCATAGTGCTCAGAGCCATTTTTGACCTCCTCGCAACCCCGCAAACGGTGCCGCCAATGTACGTTTGCCAACGAAACACAAAGGACTGGATGTCGGGCAAAAAGAGCTTCCCCCACCCCCCACCCACCCACCCACGTGCATTCACATTCATTCGCCTTGCCACTATGGAGCGTGTGACTGCATGTCTTGCGGTCCTGTTAGCCGGCCGCGGTGGCCGAGCGGTTCTCCGCGCGTCAGTCCGGAACCGCGCGACTGCTACGGTCGCAGGTTCGAATCCTGTCTCGGGCATGGATGTGTTTGATGCCCTTAGGTTAGTTAGGTTTAAGTAGTTCTAAGTTTTATGGGACTGATGACCTCAGATGGTAAGTCCCATAGTGCTCAGAGCCATTTGAACCATTTGCATTCCTGTTAAATGTGGTTGCAATACAACCCGCTGTTTGAAGTCCTCTTACAAACTGCTCAATAAAACGGTCATCTGCCGCTGTAGCTGCCTGTGGTCGACCACCTCCTCTCCCACGGACAGCAGTGCCTGTGGATCGTAGCGCTCACCATGCATGTGAAGCAACGCTGTGAAGGATACCAAACCCCTGGGCTACTCTCGTCACACTTTGTCCTTCTTCCAGTTTTCGTCATCCAAATTTAGTGCTGCTTGAGGCTTTCCTGACAGACTATTTATGGATATGGTTCTAGGGCGAGACGTCGGATGTGGTTTTTAAATTCAGTTGCGCCGATGACATTTGTGGGAATTTCACAACCTCCGACGTCTCGCTCGAGAACCATTTCTATATCGAAATGTTGTCTCCGGGCCATTTTGTAGTGAAGAACACCACTTCAGTGCACCGTAACTACTCAACGATTGACACTCACTGTATTTCCCCGTTCCTTCGGCTGCCTCGTGTTGCGGGGACAAGCGCCACTGGGAGACCTCTGACAACGAGCTGCCACACTTTCATTCATTTCCAAAGAATTGTTAATATCTTACGCCATTTCATCTCTGTCGCCATTTTGCAGAGCATTGTACAACGGATGCCTCGCATAAATTTCAACAGCTCTGAGATCGTGTTTCACCATTTACTGGGAAATTACATCCCTGTGACAGCTGCAAGTTCTCCAACCAACTCTCTTGTTTACATCGTTTGATTTAGTCATGTGGGTAGGATTGGACATCAGTTTTGCTGTGGAACGGCTGCTCTGCACCGACAATGATCAGGGCTGATGCGGACACTTTCTGGTTAGGAACTATTGCTTTGAAATGACACTTTATGGTACGTCCAATACGGACACTGTGTTCCATTTCTTAATTGTTTCAAAGCGTCCGATAGTTCTACGCTGCGAAGCTGATTTCAAACTACTACTTTGTTACGTTGGAAACCTCTACGACGAACTACACCCTGCTCATAACGAAAGTGCAAACACTGTTGAGAGATTGTAGCTAAAAATGCACTGAAATCTGCTGGGAAGTTTCAGGTCAGCAGAGACTTTCACAGCAGAATGGAAATTCGTCCTTTAACTGCGTATTCTTTACAATATCATCGAATCACATGAGTTTTGGACACATAGTCCTCCTTTTCCTTACATACAGATTAATGCTACTGTGTGATGATGGTAGCTCACAACTTCTGATTTCCTGTATGCTATTAAAAAGTTCTATTGTAAGCGGAGGACAGCTATGAATAGAATTTGTCCATATTTCATGCCGGTAATCTGGAAAAACCATATGTGATGTGCACTTGTGGTACAGTATTACTTATTCTCTTACATCGGACCTAGGTTTCACACGTACAATATACCAGTGTGAAGTGAAATTCGCGCACTCGGGTTTCGCAGAACGACTTCTCACATGCAAGCGACAAAAAAATGTCTGTAACAAAATTTCGTCCGGCGAGTACATCCGGCAGAAAAACTGCGTTGAAGAGTGGCAATGTCGCAACACTGTAACCACACTTATGGTAACTACCTGTGTCAGCATACATTAGCTTTGCAGTACAGCTGCTGCAGTGGACAGAGGTTTGGACTTGTATGTAGGAGGTCGATGGTGCGATCCTGGGTTGAGGCCTAAGTTTTTCATTTGGTAAATGTAGTCGGTTTGTGGCATCTTAATCGTCAAACAGCGAATCCATTGGGTCCTCTAGAGGACATTTCCACCTATATACTACAATCATGGAAATGGAAGATTAGTACAGCATTGAAAGAAGCCGTTTCCACGTTGTGGGCGTGAATTTATTCACGTTACTTCATCTACTAGATGCGAAACCTTTTTTCTTTGTGCCCTCCTCCAATGGTCCCATAGATTAGTACCAACTATTATTCTTGCCTCGTTCAAGTTCATTACATTTCGTTAGGGCCTTACATTACCAGTAGGACCTGCATCGTGCTTTGCAGATACTGTCCAAACTCGGTTACTATTTGTATGTGTTATCACCATGGTCCCACTAATTATGCCTTTCAACATGGAGTCTGGTAACTGCATGCTCTTTAGCACGTATCTGAATGCATCATTGTTGTTATTACTATTATTATTATCATCATTATTATTATTATTCTATCAATCGGACTGTGGAAATATCACGTCTGTTACCGTTTGGGAAACAGTGTAATTCGAAACCGAATATTTACAGTTACCGGTGTTGGGATGATTCATACAGAACAATATCTGTCAGAGGGTAATGCGCGTTAGGTGGAACACCGCACAGGACTGACAGCATGTTTATACTGTAAATGCTATCCATCAGACAGGGACAAGTTGCGAACTGAGTAACGGGCCCATGACAGACTCCAATGTAGATGCTTAGACGTATCGAATTTCTCCTCATTGTAAACCTCTAAACCAGGGTGGCAGACGTATGGCACACGCAAACGATGAATATGTGGATATACTTCTGGTCCTTGGTGCATCTGATAATCTGGCTGGTATAGCCACTCGTGAATATGCATCTAGATATCCTCGCCGACGCCATCCAGATGAAAATGTGTTTTGTTGTCTGGACCTGCACCTTCGGGGGTCAGGTTCTCTCATTCCACCATCGCATGACAGAGGTTGTCCCCGGACTCACCATACTTCAGCTACTGAGGAAGCTATTCTGGAGGTCATACATCAAGAACCTCAACGAAGTAAGGCAGCTGCGTGTCTCGCTGTGCATGGTCGTTAACGTGCTGCACGTGCATGGGCTGCACCCCTGTCATTAACCTCTCACGCAACACCTGAATCCTGCAGATCGCCACTAGCGGATGCAATTCTGTGAATGGTTCCAACAACGACAGGATGCCAACAATGACATCGTGAACACCGTAGTATGGCCGGATGAAGCAGCATTCACTCGTGAGGGTGTCTTCAATATGCACAATGCCCACCATTGTTGTTAGGTTAGCCCACACGTCACCTGCGATCGTGGATATCAAGTTCACTTTGGTATCAACGTCTGGGCCGGAATATTGTGGGTCCGTACACGTTGCCTGACCGATTGTCTGCACGAAGATATAATGCATGATGAATTCCTCTCAAACTATTCACCTAATGCGCTGGAACATGTTCCACTGCAGTTCAGCAGACGATATGGTTCCATCATGTTGGTGCACTCCATATTCTGGAATTAATGTGCAACAGTTTTTCGACAGAACATTTCCAGGGAAATGGCTCGGATATGGAGGTTCAGTTGTATGGCCACCGCGTTCACCTGACGTAGATCCCCTGGATTTCTTCCTGTGGGGACACCTGAAGGAGCACGT
This sequence comes from Schistocerca serialis cubense, assembly GCF_023864345.2. Classification (NCBI taxonomy): domain Eukaryota; kingdom Metazoa; phylum Arthropoda; class Insecta; order Orthoptera; family Acrididae; genus Schistocerca; species Schistocerca serialis. The sequence continues at coordinate 486,357,823 of NC_064639.1, read as the reverse complement.
GTACTTACTCTGCCGACAAATGTGGAAGAGTTGGTAGCGCGTGTTCATGCTGCTCTTGTTACTGTGGACTCAGATTCACTGCGAAGGGTCCAGAGCTGTATGATCCAGCAGGTTGCGCAGTGTTTGGACGTGCAGAGAGATTGCTTTGTGCATCTGTTGTTCTGAGGACAATGTATTCTGGTGTGTAGGTCATGCGGTCATTAATATGGACATTATTATTGTCACTGGTTGTTAATGTGCGACATACGAGCTCTCATATCACATGTAGTATAAGCGACAAGTAGATGTTGTGTTATTGTACCGTGCTATCATCTTTAGCATTGCGAAATTAATTTTTTTTTGTATTTATTCTGTCCTATGACAGGTCATTTGTTTCAAATGTCTATTTCTTATTTGTCTAACAACGTATTTGTTATGTTCAGCGACTATGCATAGTGGCCCTGCGGTCTGAAGCGCCATGTGAAGGATTGCGCGACACCATCCAGCGAAGGTTCGAGTCTCCCTCGGGCAAGGGTGTGTGCGTTGTTCTTAGTAAAAGTTAGTTTAAGGTAGTTTAAGTTGTGTGTAATTCTAGGGACAGATGACCACAGCAGCTTGGTTCCTTAGGAATTGACATACATTTGAACATTTTATGTTCAGCGTTACGAAATATTGTAAATTTAGGATACATGTCACCTAAGAAATGAGGTCTATTACAGTATGAAATTTCGGAATGAAATTAGCAGATAAAAAATGTGCCCCAACCCAGGATCGGACCCTCGACCTCCGGCATGCTCACCCAAAACTCTATCCTCTACTCCAACTATACGGGACAACTAACATGTGCTGACAAAGATAGTTACCGTGAATGTGGTTGCAGTGTTGCCAGGTTGCCACTGTTTAACGTCCTTTTACTGCCGGATTTACTGCCAGGCGAAATTTTGTGGCAGACATTTTTTTTTTCGCTGGCATGCGAGGAATCGCGCTGCCAAGCCTGAGTGCGCGAATTTCGCTTCACCCTGTATATTACATCATAGTAGGTAGCAATTCAATAAATAAGATCCCCATATCAGTTAGGATCAATGTCACATGCAGTTTCAGCTACAACCTTTATTACCTTCTTAAGAATTCACATCTAATGACGAGTCATGTAATGATCGTACAATGTAAGCTTTCACGGCCGGTATTGTCTTCACTTAAAACTTCCGGGCTGATAGGCCGTGATCGAAGTATAAAACTCTCTCCTGACGTTTCGTCTCCGACTGCGGGAGAAATCCTCGGAGGTAAAGCGGCGAACTCCTCTGAGGATGTCTCCCGCAGTCGGAGACGAAACGTCAGGAGAGAGTTTTATACTTCGACCACGGCCTATCAGCCCGGAAGATTTAAGTGAAGAGTCATGTAATGGCCCGAAATTTAGAACTGTAGACTATACATAAATCAACATAAAATTACAGTTTTGAACATGACTGCCTTTCAGCAACCGATATAAATTTCAGCGGAGAAATACCACAGCTAGCCAGCTATAAATAATTTTTTGATACATTGACCTAAGTTTTGACACATTTAAAGATATGTTCATCAGAATGAAATTTTAAGTACTGTAAGGTTACATTGCGAAGAGGCAATAATCCAAGTTTTCAGCAGGCATTCTCAAGTCAAAAATTAAAAATTGATAATGTTCCAGACTTTCATTCGTATACCTTGCAATGAACGACTTCAGTCTAATCGGCCCAGTAGCTTACACTGCTGCGTGCTGTTGTGTAATTGCAAAGCGCATCACTGGAGGGTCTGCCGTTGCTGGACGTGCCGAGGTATCATCCATTCCCAGCTGTCACATATAAAGAGCTGGCCCCTGTAGAGATGCAACCCGTTGAACAAATTTGCAAAAGTGGGCTGGTGTCATTACACCTTACCAGGCAACAGCACCAGAGACTTCAACGAACTGCTTGCGTAGTGACTTTTTCTACGTCACAAATGTTTTCCATTTTGGGTTTTCCTGTAGTCACCTTTCGACAACCTGTATTTGCTTATTATCAACCCACTAAATAAGCTAATGCTGTGTACAGTCTACATATGTTTCCATAAGTGGCAGCTCTAAGCTCGACATTTGCAGCTTCTCCCGTGAGAGCTCAACGCCTTGGAAAGCTGAAACCAATCATATAACGGAATAGCAAGGTGAGAAACTGTGTTTCTATGTCACACCTTACTATGTTACATAAAGCTAACCGTTTCACTTTCTTTAACTTCCTTTCAATATCCGATCGTTTGTGGAACTCAGTAACATCATTGCAGCTTCTTAGCAGATCAAATTTTTGTACTAGCGCCATGCCTTTTGCTGGTAACACTATTAGTCAATGAGCTATTCAACCACTCCATATGGCCGATGCAACATAGGTTCATCAATTCGAACCGTGAAGAAAACCGCAATCCATTGAGTGGCGCCATACCACCCCTACTCCGAAGGAAAAAAGTTCAAAGCCACACCCTCAGCCGGTAAAGTCCTCTGGTACCCTGAAGAGGTTCGATGTCGTCCCTCATGGCGCAACGGTCAACTCTGAAGTGTATGGTGCCACCCTCAGGAAACTGAAGAAGTGACTTCAGAATGTTCGTTGCCACAGAAATGTAAACGAACTTCTCCTTCTGCATGACAACGCAAGCCCACACTAAAGTCTGCGCATCAGAGAGGAACTTGCGAAACTTCTTTAGCCTGTTATTCTTCATCCACTCAAATAGCTGGATCTGGAACTTCCCGACCTCCATCTGTTTGGCACCATGAAGGATGCACTCTGCGGGAAGCAGTGCGTGAATGATGGGGACGTTATTGCTGCAGCAAGACATGGCTCAGACTCCAAGCAGTAGAGTAGAATCATACGAACATACACGCTCTCCAGTAAAGTTGGTGTAATTCTGTGGCATCGAAGATGTTGAAAAATAGGATTTTGTAGCCAAAAGAGTGGGGAATAATATGGTGTGCTGGAATTCCTAATGAAACCAACATGCTTTCAGAATTTGATGTGTTCCATTACTTATTGAACACCCCCGGTAGAAATATTTTGCGCAGAATCGCTGAGGAGTTTGAATTATTCTGCACTATCGAGACTCTCATTTATTTCTGTAAGCAGCTTGGCAGAACTTGCAATTTAGCGTGTGATGTGGTCTGGGAGTATGAAGTTGGGTATTGAGTCTGGATTATAACTCAATTTGCCAGTGCGTTACTTGTTGTTGCTGTTTTGTTGTTGTTGATGTTGTTGCGGTACGCACTCCGAAGACTGATTTGATGCAGCTCTGCCTGCTGCTCTATCCTGTACGAGCCTCTTTGTCTCCGAACAACTACTGCAATCTACATCCTTCTCAATCTGCTTACTGTATTCACCTCCTGGTCTCTCTCTACCATTTAAACCCCGACAATTCCCTCCAATACTCAATTAGTGATCCCTTGATGTCTCAGAATGTGTCCTATCAATCGATTCCTTCTTTTGGTCAAGTTGTGCCACAAATTTCTCGTCTCCCCAACTCTATTTAGTACCTGCTGATTAGCTACGTGATAGCTCCATTTAGTCTTCAACATTCTTCTGTATCATCACATGTCGAAAGCTTCTATTCTCCTTTTGTCTTCAGTGTTTATCGTCCATGTTCCACTTTCGTGCATTGTTACACTGCAGACGAGTAGCTTCAGAAAAGACTTCTTAACACTTAAATTTATATTCGATGTTAACAAATTTCTCGTCTTCAAAAGGACTTACTTTGCTACTAATCGACACTTTTGTTACAACATTGTGTGTCGGTTTGACTCTGATTAGGTGCGAGTTAGTATAAGAGTTAACTTCATTTAACTTTTAACTGTGAACAGCAGTTTTTTTTTTTTTTAAATTACTGTAATCTATTTTGTATAGTGAGTTCGCTAACGACTATATTTGGGGCTCGAGAGATTTTCAAATCGCGTAGTTGCTTTTACCAGCCTGCGAACTAATGTGTGAATTTTCAAGGACAGCAAACTTTTATTACTTAAAATTTAAACATTAGAGTTGAGGCTCATTATTTTACGTAAATCGTACGTGTATATAGCCTAGTGAGCAATTGTCTGACTGATAATTACATCAGGGAAGAATGTATTTAATTATTTTATTTCAAAACCGCTCTACATGGCGGCTGAACCGAAATATCATACCTAGTGAAGACACATGAGACCTGTGTTCGTTTCATATTTAAGGCCTTTTATGCTGCAAACGGTATTACCAACTCTGTGAAAGCAAGCATCAGTAGCGTCAACTTCACTTTCCATTCAGGTGGTATAAATTACTTTTAAAAAAAGATTCTGGTCAAATTTTAGTGGATACACATTAGGTGCTTACTAAAATTTGGACTATAACCACGACTCCCTTTAAATAAACGAGCTGCATGTAAGATATGACAGTTCTAGTTCTCAGATTTGATCATATGTGTCTCCCAAATCTGTACATACATGAATTTTCCGAACCTTCAGCTCCGATTTACCTGTGGTTGTCCTCTACTCCGGCATTTGTTTTCTGCGTGGTAGTGATCTCGGTTCAGTCAGAGAAGTGCGTTTCCGTCATGACGGGGCTTGTGGAATGTATCCACCAATCCATGCATCAGGCGTCCCTCGCATTGAGACATGCATTCGCTGTCCCATCCACCAAACTAGCAGACATCTAAAGGGTTGCTTCTAATATCAACCTCACTGATAAATGCACTGAGCCGTGAACGGCTCGTGTTCATGCCATTTATTGTTTGTCATCTTCTATTACGGCACTGCCACCTCGTTTTCTTATTCCATTTACTGGCGTTGCTAACTTCCTGCCTTATTTGCCTGTGAGTGGCAGCAGCAGCGGGTATCAATAAGTGCACGGTCGTACCATCTCTGGAGCGACCGATAGTATTTACGGGGCGTCGTGTGCCTGGCAGTCAGTGGAAGACGGACCAGTAGTGCAGTCGGGTTGCAGCAGCAGTGAAGCCGGGGACGGAGCGCCGGTGAGGCGCCGAAAGCCAGTGCTTGCGAACCGCTGACGACACACATGAACTGTCCGACGGAGGGAGATTGGAGCGGGACGACCGTTGCTTGGTCGTCCGGTTGGTCGTCTCATAGGCCGACGTATATTTGGTCCTTTCACCGTTTCCAGGCGTGGGCAGTCGGTCGGTTGGCGTGAAGCAGCAAGGTAGTCCCCGTCGCGCCTAGTCGGGCCGGAGCCGCTGGCGGCGTGCACGCGCGGTTGGAGTGTGAGGTCCTGCCCACCGATCTTGGACATGAGAGTTGAGTCCTCACTTAACCTACTACCGAGCCTCAGCTGTTTACATTTCTTCGCTTGATCCTGGTGTCGATATTGAGACATTTCCGCGAGCAACAACATGTGTGTTTTCAAGTCGGCTAAGATTCCAGCCGTCTTCGTGTGGAGTTTAACTTAATTTATTCTTTATTATTGAAGTTGACCAGCGGTATCTTCTGCCTTGTGGCCGTTGACGTTACCTGCCCTGGTCGTTCACATAATTTTTAGCAGTGTATTTTCCTCATCATAGCGTATCTGTCCACCGTGGCGTGTAGTTTGACAGCTGAGGTGTTGTTGATCGTTGTGGGCGCCAATATTCTGTGTGTCCTTGTATAGAAATCTTGTGGTCGTTTTTCTGGTTGTGTGGAGCGCAACTGATCTTGTTCATTGGTTGGTCGGCTGTCTCTCAGTTGGGTTGCCTTCATATCAAGAAGTCGTTGCACAGGCTGCCTGTCTCACCTAAACGGGCGTTAGTGTTACAATCCCAGGCCGACCCTTGGAAAATTGTGAGCGCCGTTCCTTGTGTGTTACATAGTAATTACCCTGTTTGTGGTTTAGTTATTTGGTTGATGTATGGCCATCAGCCGAGTATCAATTTCGCTTATATTAATGTTCTTGTCTTGCCCTTAAGGCATGAGATAGTTATTCTTTTATATGGGGCCTTCAGCCGAAATTTTCATGAGATGTTTTAAGATAAGGCCTTCCGCCTTTTAAATTAAAATTTTTTTTTCTAGTTTTCTAGGCCTTAAGCCGTTATACATATTTTATTGATATGTGACCTTCAGCCGAGTCTTAATATCTCTGAAATTAATGTTCTTGTCTTGCCCTTAAGGCATGAATTGTTATTCTTTATAGGGTGCTTCAACTGAATTTCATATGAAATGTTTTAAGATACGGCTTCTGCCTTTTAAAATTGGAACTCTTCTTTCTAGGGCTTAAGCCGTTAAATTATTTGTTGATGTACGGCCTCCAGCCGAGTTTTAATGTCTCTTAAATTCATGTTCTTGTCTTGCCCTTAAAGCATAAGATTTTTATGCTTTTGTTTTAAGATAAGGCTTTTTGCCTTTTGATTGAAACTCTTCATATTGCTTAATATGCGGCCTCCAGCCAAGTTCCATTATAATTAAATTTCTAAGGCCTTCAGCCTGTTTAGATTGAAGATTCAGAAAATATTCTTGAGTGTATTTCAATTTCTTGCTTAGGCCTTGAGTCTTGGATTTTGAGTGTGGCCTTCAGCCGATCTAAAGTTAATCAAAGGAGATCGATTAAAGTTTTGAGTGTTTTTCATCCTTGTTGTAATATTGTGTATTGATCAATGACGTTTCTATGTTGAGTGAAACTGACAGCAACATATTTTGGCCCCTTTCCACAACCTAATCCGCTCTGTCCTGCTAGCCTAGGAACTTCATGCACAGCATCACTTTCTGTAAGCTAAACAGATAAACATCTTCAACAGAGAATTGTCTGTGGCGGTGTGACTTATGAACGGTAGATCACTTGTATTGCTTATCGAAATAACTTTATCATCATGCCTCTTTATCATGGTATGTTCCCGAAGAATCCCATCATTAGATTTGTGGTATGGAATGTAAGATACAAGTCTGTGACTTTTTAATATGTCAGTCCTAATTTTTCCAATCGAAAGATAAAAATATATTAAATTTTAAAATTTAAAATTTTCATTTGTAAACAGGAAAACAACTGCAGGTTTATATTTTTTTAATAGCTAGTACATTTATACTGAAATTTTTAGATGGTCTCTACCGATTTCAGAGAGAGTGTTCTGCCTCCCTGCTTGGTGGCTGAGGGGTTTTGGGAGGCCTTCAAGAGCAAAAGAAGAAGCCACCTCGTGGGAGTTGGCCTCTGGTTTTCGTGTGTGATGTTGCGGGAATTGCGTCGGCAGTCAGACTTTGACTGTCGGCTCACTTTGTAAGAATAACTACCGATATAGCCAACGATATAGGAGTCATGTCGGTGAAGTCGTAAGGACTTGTTGCAGCGTGCTCTTCGCATTAAAGCAGAGTCATGCCTTGGCTCGAAGTGTGCATCACAGCGTGGGAGTAAACACTATATTCCAGCCGGCTGGGTGCGGCCTAGTAAAGTGCTGTTCTGTGCTGTCTGAACCACGAGGTCGTCGCACCGCACAAGGAGGTGCTGATCCTCTGTTTCAAATTTCCACTTCGCGGTGGGTGGAAAGCTACGTGGGAACCTAAAGCAAGGAGTTCCTACATAATCGGATTTGATGGTGAGCATCAGATTTTGTAATCTGACGGGAAGGAACGGGTGATGCCTGTTTACTACGAACTTTCAGTGGCGCCAACAGCGCCGGTCGGTTAAATAGCGAGAACCGAATTCCGTAATTTGCGTCCATTGGTTAAGGAGGAGTTGTCTTTGATCTTGTAAATGGCCTTAAAGGAAAAGGACCCTAATGTCCAGCAATGAAATTTCAAATCTGTTAACGTTTTAAGCGAAATTTTACTGTGAGTCCATCTTTAATAATGCAATTGTCCCTTTTGGTCTTTATTTTAGTTAAGTACTTTTACTATTTTAATAAACACTGTCAAGCTAGCCCCCCCTTTTTTTAAATTTTTGGATCAGTTGGTAAAATAAGGTGAAAATCATAAAGTTCGTTAGAGCGTCTACCCCATTTAAGTAAAATTTGTACATGTGCAAGGAAGTAAATCGTATCTTGTTTCTGTTGTACACTAATTGCTATTTTAATTTTTTCCGATGTTTAAATTTGGTTCCCGAGTGTAGGCCGCCGTACCTGGTTGTGATTAATGTGATTATTGAGATTATTTGTCGTAAGTCTTTACCTATAACAAAAGTGAAGTTTGTAAAAGTTATGCCTTCCGGGGATCAATTAGCTTCTAAACTCGAAGGTAAATTTTCGTTCTTACGCTCTTTGTATTATTTACCTGTTTTTGATATATGCTTGTGATATTTAAGCGGGGGTAGGACGTCAAAGGGGCCGTCTTGGAGCAGGAGAGACACCATAGGACACTTTAATTTCCACTGTCTCTACTTTTACGAATAAATTCATAAAATTTCGTCAGCATGACCAGGAAGGATTAAGGATTCACAATCGTAGCAGTGGAAGTTCAAAAAAATAACAAAATAATTTTTTTTACATTTGAAAGTTCATCATTTTTTCAGTTCTATTGATTGAGTTTGTTGCTATAGGTATACATTTCTTCATAAGTAAGAGAGATTCTTCCATGAATTTTGTACAGCATACAAACCATACTTAACAGGTGTATGAAACTCTAGAAATTATTTAATTTATGAAAAAATTAATGTGCTGTTACATTTTAAACTTCATGTTTAGAAAAAATTCAAATTTTATAGTTAATTATCTCAATTTTTACCACAGTTTTTAATAGATTTAGAAAATTACAGAGTTTCATACACCTGTACGTATTGTTTGTAGGCTGTGCAAAATTCATCGAAGAATCTCCCTTACTTATGAAGAAAAGTGTACCTCTAGCAACAAATGCAGCCAATGGTAAGTGAAAAAAAGGTGAAATACAAATGTAAAAAAATTATTTTCTTATATTTTTGAACCTCCACCCTATAAGTGTAAATCCTGAATCCTTTCTGGTCATTCTGACAAAGTTTTACGAATTTATTTTGAAAAGTATAGACAGTGGAAATTAAAAATTCCTGTGGTGTGTCTCCTGCTCCAAGTCGTCCCGTTTGACGTCCTACCCACCTTAAATACTTGCTATCTGACATTTAAATTCTAAAGTTTGTGATAGTAGAGTCGAACTGTTCAACTAGAACAGTACAAGAGGTTGAGTACTTCTGCTTTTACTAAAAGCTTTTAAAGGTCTAAGAATCTAAATGAAAGTGATTTGGGTCTTGTTTCGATATTTAGCACCATAATAAGTTTCAGGAATTTATGTTCGAATGCAGCATTTATTTTAACAGAAAAAAACAACCCCTTCCGAGGAAGTCTAGATTTAGATTTACCAACCAAGAGCCTAAGGAAAGGAAACTGTCTAAGAGAAGGAAGAGGGCCTAAAATAATATATCGCTTGTGTGGATAAATGTCCTCGAGAGAACTCTTCCTTATTGCGTTACATTGTGCTAACGCAAGAACACAGCCGCCCACCAGATAATCAACACTTAGCAGGAGTAAAGTCCAACTTACAGCCCCAGAGGGAAAAGTGCAAAACCAAGGCGTGAATAGTTGGAAGCTGAAAGCGACGGTCGACGAACACCGGGGAAAGTGCTACCAGAACTGCGCTCGCTTCTGTATAGCGGTGGTGACCAAATATGCACGATGGCTGGCCCTTTAACGGTGCGACTCAAAAAACATTTTTTCACTAACAGTCTCTATGATATATCATCCATCGGCAGCTGAAAGTAAGCGTCCTATAGGTTTGTTGTGTAAAGCACCCTTTTTAAACTCAGAAAAAGTTGTTTCGTTAACATGTGAAACGTTAAGAGCTCCATTGCTGTGAAGTAAAATACGTTTTATAACAGCTACCGGTCACAATTCCTCCGATGCTTTAAAACGTTTTATTCCTACTTGACGTCGATAAGACAATGGAAGCTGCAAGTACAAAGTAGCAGTGAATAATATAGCTGCTGAAATCATTATAGAGTATCTTTTCGCTTACTACTACGTTATACTAAAGTTCGCAATTGACATAGGTAATTCAACAGTGAATAAGGAAAACAATTTCAGCAGTAGATGGAGTTACTAAAATTAACACGTATGACGTCAAACATAACAGTCGTACGATGGATGGTTATCAAAAACCATACGTTTAGTTTGGATTATATAAATAACCAATAACTGTTAACAAAACGCATGAAATTTAAGCCACAAAGCCGTAGTTGCTGCTCTCCACACTTCTGGAATTCTAAAGTACGAATGCTGATGTTATAAACATCTCTTCATATAAATTTAAACTTAAGTGTTTAAAAACGATAAAACGTGGAAAAAGCAAAGTTATAAGAAGGTTAATAAATATAAAAGTTTGAAGGAAATGGATGGGAGAAGTAGGACATCTAGTGCGATTGAGAAGTATCGCTTATATTTTAGGATAGGACAATACATGGAAAAAGCAAAGTTATAAGAAGACTTATAAATATAAAACTTTGAATGAAATGGATGGGAGAAGTAAGATATCTAGTGCGACTGAGGAGTACCGCTTATATTTTAGTATAGGATTAATACATGTTATAATATCATGACCATCAGTCACTGTAATATCTGTACAAAACACTACAGGGATACTACAACCGCATTTAAACGGAAATTACATATAGCTAAGCTGCAACTAGCGCCGAATATTAAGTGAAAGGTACAATTTTCAAAATTTTTGATTAAATTACAAGTTTTCACAGTATGAACTGAGACAGTAAATGAATACCTTAACATGATAGTACAAATGTGCAAAGTATTTGACAGGAAAAGGACTTACGAATGGCAAGAACCAAAAACATGTATATTAAAATGTGTTGTTGGTGCCTAAGTAGGGTAACTCTTCAACTAGTATTGCAATAACGAGCCATCCGCTCAATATTGTTGTTCTGCACCCGCGGGCTGTGTTATACTTTTCAGTACTTTTTTTTTTTTCAAGACTATGACGGAGGCATGAACCCAACTGCGCTTAGTGAGTAAGTCTACCTTGACATGGGTCTTTTTAAATTTGCCTGCAATCGTGGAATGGGCCAGAGTACGTGAGGAAATTGATACATATTTCTTTCTCTCTCTGTCTCTCTTGTTTAACCACGGATGGTTTTTCTATGATTCTTGCCAAAAGAATTGAATTGAACAACGCAAACACCATTCTCTTTCTTTTATAATCATTGGCCTCACCAACTTTGATAGTAGTACTTAGTTCACACTCGCAGGCATCGTGGGTAACGTTTAATTTCACTAGGATGAGCATAGGAGCATTTATGCGACAAGGCGTGAGAGGAGTCTTGGCTGCTGATAACATCTACCCAAGTTAGTTTGCGGTAAACTTCCGCGACTGCTAATTTGTTATCCATCTTATTAACTGGAAGGTCAACATAAGTAAGTAATCTATTCTTCTGAATCTCAGTAGTGAACTTCATATATGAATGCAAGGTTTGCAAAGTGTCAGTAAACTCCTGGAATTTATCTTGGTTTATAACTCACAGTATGACGAAGCTGCGGAACTCCCAAAACAATATCTGTATTCCTTCTGAAATACTATGACATTGATTCACACTATAGATTTCCAGGAAAACACAAAGACACGTAAATACTTTCTCCTACGTCTGTTCGTCGCCCTCACAAAACTGTCACTTTTTTTTCATGTCACAACTCATAGCGCCATTTGTAACATTGAAACTTTAACACCTGCTGCTTGTGTGGTCGATAAAGTTTTCCTACCTGCTGTATAGTTGTTTTTCTATAATGACAAAAAAAACCATAAGCGGGAATCAGACAAAGATAGGGAAGGAGATACACTACTGGCCATTAAAATTGCTACACCACGAAGATAACGTGCTACAGACTCAAAATTTCACCGACAGGAAGAAGATGCTGTGATATGCAAAAGATTAGCTTTTCAGAGCATTCACACAAGGTTGGCGCCGGTGGCGACATCTACAACGTGCTGACATGAGGAAAGTTTCCAACCGATTTCCCATACATAAACAGCAGTTGACCGGCGTTGCCTGGTGAAACGTTGTCGTGATGCCTCGTGTAAGGAGAAGAAATGCGTACCATCACGTTTCAGCCTATCGCGATTGCGGTTTATCGGATCGCGACATTGCTGCTCGCGTTGGTCGAGATCCAATGACTGTTAGCAGAATATGGAATCGGTGGGTTCAGGAGGGTAATACGGAACGCCGTGCTGGATCCCAACGGCCTCGTATCACTAGCAGTCGAGATGACAGGCATCTTATCGGCATGGCTGTAACTGATCGTGCAGCCACGTCTCTATCCCTGAGTCAACAGATGGGGACTTTTGCAAGACAAGAACCATCTGCACCAACAGTTCGACGACGTTTGCAGCAGCATAGACTATCAACTCGGAGACCATGGCTGCGGGTACCCTTGACGCTGCATCATAGACAGGAGCGCCTGCGATGGTGCACACAACGACGAACCTGGGTGCACGAATGGCAAAACGTCATTTTTTCGGATGAATCCAGGTTCTGTTTACAGCATCATGATGGTCGCATCCGTGTTTGGCGACATCGCGGTGAACGCACATTGGAAGCGCGTATTCTTCATCGCCATACTGGCGTATCACCCCGCGTGATGGTATGGGGTGTCATTGGTTACACGTCTCGGTCAACTTTTGTTCGCATTGACGGCACTTTGAACAGTGGGCGCTACATTTCAGATTGTTACGACCCGTGGCTCTACCCTTCATTCGATCCCTGCGATACCCTACATTTCAGCATGTTGCAGGTCCTGTACGGGCCTTTCTGGATACAGAAAATGTTCGACTACTGCCCTGGCCAGCACATTCTCCAGATCTCTCACCAACTGAAAACGTCTGGTCAATGGTGGCCGAGCAACTGGCTCGTCACAATACGCCAGTCACTACTCTTGATGAACTGTGGCATCGTGTTGAAGCTGCATGGGCAGCTGTACTTGTACACGCCACCCAAGCTCTGTTTGACTCAATGTCCAGGCGTATCAAGGCCGTTATTACGGGCAGATGTGGTTGTTCTGGGTACTGATTTCTCTGGATCTATGCACCCAATTTGCGTGAAAATGTAATCATATGTCAGTTCTAGTATAATATATTTGTCCAATGTATACACGTTTATCATCCGCATTTATTCATGTCGTAGCAATTTTAATGGCCAGTAGTGTAAGTTGGAAATCATCCCAGTATTAGCATCAAGTCAAGTGGGAGGGGGGGGGGGCTATGGAAACTTAAATATTGATAGCTGGGTGGGAATTTGAGCTCACTCATCAAGAAAGTTTGTCCAGTGTGGTAGCTCACTCGAGGAAGGATTTGGTGTAGCCCACCAGTCTGTGGCCAGGATTGCCTTTGCTGTGCGTGATTTCCTGTTTTAACAGCGTGATTTTTGTGTTTTGACGAATCAGGTATTCGCCTAAACGAGTGTGGCAAATCACTTGAAATCATTCCCAGACTGGCCCTTGTATTATACCAGTGCGATCTAACTTGGCGCCAGAATTCCATCCTGATCAGGACGACGTCCCTGTTTCGCAAGCTGTCGCTCGGGCCGCACTAATAATCAGTGATTGATTCGATGCTTACTACCCGTCAGTCGGGAAGACTACGTCACGAAACATAGTAGTTGGCCTCCTCCATCAAGTTGCCAAGATTTGTCCCTTTCAGAATAGATTCTTCTCGAACGCTGAGACCTCGACTGACCGAATAGTGCCACATCATGGGGATGAGATCGTAAATTTATTCGTAATGGGCGTCGAGTAGTTACAGAACGGAACATTCCAGTTTTAAAGTGACGAGATTGCTGATGGTGAAAAGAAATACTTTGGCTTATTTCTAAAAAAAATTAGATAATCCATTGAAGTCACCTTGAGTTGTGAAATTTTGCATCTTTGTGTACAAAATGACATTTAAAAGTGGCTTACGTTACAAGAGACTAGAATCGCAAATTTTAAGTAGTTGGTATGTTTCAGTGATACTAAACCGTCGACTGCCCTCCACTTGTCATGGCAACGAGTGCATTTGGTACACGTACTGAATGGAGGTTCGCTGGTTATCGTCCAGCATGTTGCTCTTATCGATGCGAGAGTGACGTGCGGTGATCCCTTCCAAATCCCCGCCACGGCGTCCACTCCCACGCACAGCTGGCGAGTTTAACCTCGGCCAACATGGTTCGCTTTTATTTTACGCTACGGAAAAAGCACATCAAAAACTTTGTATTACAATAACGGGCTGGAACAAAGGAAGGCTTTGATTTGCTACTAACTCTACCGCCCACGTCCGGAATAATGAAACGTACACTGATAGATTACTATGGTCAACTAAAAGAGGGCCGGCCGGGGTGGCCGAGCGGTTCTAGGCGCTACAGTCTGGAACCGCGCGACCGCTACTGTCGCAGGTTCGAATCCTGCCTCGGGCATGGATGTGTGTGATGTCCTTAGGTTAGTTAGGTTTAAGTAGTTCTAAGTTATAGGGGACTGATGACCTCAGAAGTTAAGTCCCATAGTGCTCAGAGCCATTTTAACCACTTGAACTAAAAGAGGTTGCACTGAGCAGAGCATCTCAATGCTAACACACAGTACCATAACAGGGTAGACATAACATTTCATTGTCAAACCACCCCGTTGACATATAGATTCAGATTCCACAATGGCCGTAGACTCTCGTTCAGGAGAAATATGTCTCGAATCTATGGCTAATTTCAACATCGATGCTTTAGAAGGAAAACATTCGTTGTTCTGTCACATCCTTGACCAATCCAGGCCTGTGTTCCGATTCTAATGATCCTATCGTCGATGGAACGTTGAACTTCAATATTCTTGCATTCAAAGGGTAGATCTCGCGTATCCAGAGTTCAACTTTCATTATAAAATTCGCAAGTGATGATGCTTTGGGAATCAAGCTAAATATTTTGCGTTAAACGAAACCAACTAATTTCAGGTTCTAAAATATCGAAATAATATAGACGTACACCTTCAACCATATTTCAATAAAAATCACATTTATCTTCTTCTTATATGTTTAATACTGAAACACGAGAAACTGTATTGCTGGTTTAGCTGCCTTGTCGCTGGTTAAGGTAGGACACTTCAGCGTTTAAAAGTGAGATACTGAGACGTGTGCCATATGGACAACTTACGTAATTACGGAATGATAATGGAAATACGATCGACCCATTCCGTCCGCTTATGTTCACTGAAACGCCGCTATTTTTATGTAGTGTGTTAGCGCTTCATTTACTGTAGATATATAAAATACAAGATAACAACCGATAACAAGTTTATTGCAGGGTCGGTTTAAGGCCCAAGTGACAAAAGGGATCTCTTGGGGCGCCAAGCTGGGAGAGCAAAATCATAATTAGTACCGCAAACTGACACGGGTGAAAACATACGACAGGAGGCGTACCGGTACCGGTAAGCATGGGTCCGCAAAGGAGGCGTTTGCGAATGCGCGGCTACAAGCCGCTACAGACTTCAGTATCAAATAATTTCCCAGTTACTATAAATTAAACCTCCATGTAACTGGGTACAAGTTTCATCTATGTCCTTTAGTCCTGTTTAAACAATTAATACGGTAGTACCTGGTGGCTACAATTAAACTTTCACTATTTAACACGGAAACTGAATACCGTACGAGTACCAAACTTAGCAGCAATGATGTCCAGAGTATGGGGCGCATGATTTCCATGCGTCGGAGCGCCACCGTCCTGTTCCAACTATGGCCTACAGGTGCTGTGATCAGTCATCGTGATTCGTAGTCTCACGCACCTGACCAGTGGAAGTGCTCTTGTTGACTTATCAATATGAGCTTGAAGAAAAGAAGTAGAGAACTACTGGTGAAGCTCTGTTATCAAAACAACAGTAAAGCTGCAGCTGCACTTCGAGAACATCGCCAGTTATAAGGATTACGGGAGCGTCCTCTTAGTCCTCCTGCTGTGCGGAGGATGAAGAAGCTCGAAACAACAGAAGTGGGGGCCGCTCAGGGAAGGGGCTGACGACCGGTTGCATCACAGGTAGTTGACGAAATCGCTGTTGCTACGGCAGACAACGCTGCGCGCAATTCCCGATCTCCCCAGGCAGTGCGCGTGCTGTGTCACGACAGTTGAACATCTCGTGGTTCACTGTTTGTAAGGTGCTTCGAACCATTCTCAAATGGTATCCGTACAAGATCCATAGCGTACAGAAGCTTGCACCACAGGAGTCACAACAACGTGGTGACTTCGCTCTCCAATTTCTAGGAAGTATTGAAGTTGATGAGGGCTGGCCCAGGACCACCCCATGGACAGGCGATGCTCATTTTTCTCTGACGGATGATGTGAAAACACTGAACTACTGTGTGTGTAATCTTCACCTCCAGTCAATGTGCATGAAGTTCCTCCGTATGGTGAATGTGTCACCTTATGGTGTGGCTTCACAGCTGCGGCCATCACTGGCTCACTCTCTTTTAAACAGGTTGGCCCTCAAGGACCAAAGACGTACAATGTTATTGGCCAGCGTTACTGCGATATGCTTCGCCAGCAAGTCTAACGCCCGCCCCCCCCCCCCCCCCCTCCTGCAGGAGACAGACGCATTGAACTCAATGCAATGGTTTTCATGCAAGATGGGGCCCTACCGCACATCGCACGTGAAGTTCACCTGCTTCTCCGAAACTCATTTGGAAACGATCGAATTATTGGCCGAGCGTTTCCAAATGCTTGTCCGGCACTAGACGATCACCTGTCTCACACTCTGTGATTTCTGGTTGTGGGGCTACCTGAAGGACAGAATTTACCAGGGGAACATCATGCATGTGCTGATCTGAAGGGCAGTATACCAGGAGTGGTAGACAGCATACCTACAACATGCTTCGTTCAATAATGCTATCAGACTCTAGTGGACACTGACGGGGTCTATATTGGGCCCCTTTTGTAGCAATAATCTTACCGGTATGTAGTGGTATGATGTACCGTGGCAGCACATTAAAAGTGTTTCCATTGAATTGACTCTGCATTATTTTTCTTCCCCATGCCATTGACATTAATGTTACTAAGTTTTGTACTCGTACGGTAATTAGATTCGATGTTATAGCGTTTTAAATACGAAAAGTTTAATTATAACCACCCGGTACTTCAGCAAGTTAAGTGCTACAATTTGCAGGTGAATTTTTTTCACATGTAACGTACAACTTACGAGTTAAACAGTAGCTTATGTTAAACGCGTCAATATACACTCCTGGAAATGGAAAAAAGAACACATTGACACCGGTGTGTCAGACCCACCATACTTGCTCCGGACACTGCGAGAGGGCTGTACAAGCAATGATCACACGCACGGCACAGCGGACACACCAGGAACCGCAGTGTTGGCCGTCGAATGGCGCTAGCTGCGCAGCATTTGTGCACCGCCGCCGTCAGTGTCAGCCAGTTTGCCGTGGCATACGGAGCTCCATCGCAGTCTTTAACACTGGTAGCATGCCGCGACAGCGTGGACGTGAACCGTATGTGCAGTTGACGGACTTTGAGCGAGGGCGTATAGTGGGCATGCGGGAGGCCGGGTGGACGTACCGCCGAATTGCTCAACACGTGGGGCGTGAGGTCTCCACAGTACATCGATGTTGTCGCCAGTGGTCGGCGGAAGGTGCACGTGCCCGTCGACCTGGGACCGGACCGCAGCGACGCACGGATGCACGCCAAGACCGTAGGATCCTACGCAGTGCCGTAGGGGACCGCACCGCCACTTCCCAGCAAATTAGGGACACTGTTGCTCCTGGGGTATCGGCGAGGACCATTCGCAACCGTCTCCATGAAGCTGGGCTACGGTCCCGCACACCGTTAGGCCGTCTTCCGCTCACGCCCCAACATCGTGCAGCCCGCCTCCAGTGGTGTCGCGACAGGCGTGAATGGAGGGACGAATGGAGACGTGTCGTCTTCAGCGATGAGAGTCGCTTCTGCCTTGGTGCTAATGATGGTCGTATGCGTGTTTGGCGCCGTGCAGGTGAGCGCCACAATCAGGACTGCATACGACCGAGGCACACAGGGACAACACCTGGCATCATGGTGTGGGGAGCGATCTCCTACACTGGCCGTACACCACTGGTGATCGTCGAGGGGACACTGAATAGTGCACGGTACATCCAAACCGTCATCGAACCCATCGTTCTACCATTCCTAGACCGGCAAGGGAACTTGCTGTTCCAACAGGACAATGCACGTCCGCATGTATCCCGTGCCACCCAACGTGCTCTAGAAGGTGTACGTCAACTACCCTGGCCAGCAAGATCTCCGGATCTGTCCCCCATTGAACATGTTTGGGACTGGATGAAGCATCGTCTCACGTGGTCTGCACGTCCAGCACGAACGCTGGTCCAACTGAGGCGCCAGGTGGAAATGGCATGGCAAGCCGTTCCACAGGACTACATCCAGCATCTCTACGATCGTCTCCATGGGAGAATAGCAGCCTGCATTGCTGCGAAAGGTG
Organism: Schistocerca serialis cubense; assembly: GCF_023864345.2. Taxonomy (NCBI): domain Eukaryota; kingdom Metazoa; phylum Arthropoda; class Insecta; order Orthoptera; family Acrididae; genus Schistocerca; species Schistocerca serialis. Next base: position 486,339,466 of record NC_064639.1, on the reverse strand, counting down.
GATATACACTGTACTAGTGCCGACATTGTGCATGCTCTGTTGCCTGTGCCTATGTGCCTTTGGTTCTGTCAGTGTGATCATGTGATGTATCTGACCCCAGGAATGTGTCAATAAAGTTTCCCCTTCCTGGGACAATGAATTCACGGTGTTCTTATTTCAATTTCCAGGAGTGTAATATTGCATGATACGACGACAATACGGAAAGTAAGGTCCGAATTGTCGCGAATCCCGCCATGTATGGGTACCCGCTGAGAGGTTCCTCTTGATTTCATGTAACCTCCTTCATTTCCTTCTTCATGACAATTCTCGGTCGCACACTGCAGGGCCAACGAGGATGCCCCTGCAGCGTTTTCGATGGAAAGTGTTTGATCAGCCACCATACAGCCCGGATTTGCCTCCCTCTGATGTGCTCTGCTCACTCAAACCGGTAGCTATGAAGACATCATTTTGGTGCAGACAACGATCTCGGTATAGAGAAGTGACGGAAAGCACAGGCGGCTACCTTTTATGAGTTCGGTATCGGAAAGTTGGTACAACGCTACCACAACTGTCTAAGACGGAGTGGCGACTTCGTATAGAAGCAGCTGGAAAGCGTAGCAAACTGACGTAAATAAAACATTTTTGATTTTCAGTGCGGTTTCCATTTCGTGACCGATCAGATCTAACTTTCCGAACAGCCCTCGTATTTCTTTTTTTCTTTCATTTTTCGTATTTCAGTCCCAGTTTTTCCAATCGAAAGAGAACAATTTTATAAATTTTAAAATTACAAATTTTCATTTTTAAACGGAAAACAACCGAAGTCTATATTTTCATTCTTTTCAGTCCATTTAATAGCTAGCACATTTTTATTGAAGGTATACAATACAATAGGTAGAGTACTTCTGCCTTCACGAAAAGCTTTTAAAGATCTCTGGAATTACATTAAAGGAAATTTAATTGTATTTGTTGGCTTAATATTCAGCACTGAAATAGTTTCATGAATTTATTTATGTTAGTACGTAGCACTTATTTTAAAAGAAAAGCCATCTATTTTCACGATGACTAGGTTTAGATTTATTATTGAAGCTCCTATCAATAGCCAAAGGAAAGGCCACTAATGTCTAAGGCAGGAAGAGTACCTAATATGATATGTCGCTTGTGTGGAAAAATGTCCTCTAACAGTATCTACTTTACTGGGTTACACTGTCCTGACGCAAGAACAAAAGATGCCATCGGCTCATCAAGAGCGAGCAGGAGTAATGCTCAACGTGAGGAAAAGTTCAAAAACAAGGCGTGAATCGTTAGTACCGAAAATTGCAGTAACTAACTCTAGGGAACTTGCTCCCAGAACAGCACTGGGTTCGGCGTAGATGTGTAACCACGATGGCGGCCCGTTTAAAGATACGAAAAAAAAAAAAAAAATCGCAAGCAGTCTCTCCGATTTATTATCCTGTGGCAGCTGTAAGTAAGCGACTGATAGGTTTCTTGTGAGGAGCACTCTTTTTAAATTCATAAAAATCATATTTCGTTGGTAAGTGACATGATAAAGGCTGCGTTGTTGTATGGAAAAAATAAGTTTCATAATATTTGTCAACCATAATTCATCCAATTCATCCATTACTTTCAAAGTATTTTATTGCTTCTTGCCATCGACATTCTGTACATTTCCTTCGTCAGCAGGTCACTGCATTGCATGAGGTCCTCCACAGAAAAGATAACTTTTAATTGCGGTATTTCGAAATAAAAAAGTTTGTATGTACGACTTAGAGGAATATCACGTACCTCTTTACCTTTGCAAATAGGAGTGTGATAAATACGTAATCGGTAGAGAGTTTCTCCAAGATGTGATCCTCACCATTTTATGAACGGCCCTGAGTCGCATGGCGCATGCACACAAATGCTTGCTGTACAGCAGGAAGAAGTATTTCTGGTAGTCAATACGTGGACGCCACGGTTATCAGAGTTAAAATCAGTGGCTTGACAGAAAAGAATGGAATGAGGATCCTCCCACAAGTAAACCCATTTATCAACGGGACAGAAATTCTCGAGTAACAGGGAGTTTGATTTCAAATGATGAAAAATCCTAAAGCGTATGTGAATGAAGAAACCGTGGCACATGTTCGCTAGGAGCGCACGTAAATCCATTAGATAAACTAGCAGTGAACTAGCAGTCCCCCATTTGGCGGTGCACGACATTTTGTTCAGAAGTCTCCAGTTGCGTGCTTACAGACTCCAGATTTTGCATCATATTAAGCCTGAGGATCACCACAAACGATATGATTTTCCTTTTGAAGTGTTGCGTCGTATAAATTAAAACGACGACGACTTCAAAGCAGTACTATTCAGTGATGAGTTTACCTTCCACGTCTGTGGCAAAATTTCCTGACATAACTGTCGGATACGGGGAACTGAGAAACTAGGGGAAGTGATTGAGCACTAAGAATGATGTGGTTGGCCAATGTTTTATGGAGTCTACAGTGGCAAGGCGCACCTTCCCTTTATGTCGGCAGATTGTGTAGTGACACAGATGCCCCCGATATCATATTCCAGAAGGATAGTGCCCCACCTCGCTATTATGGAGGATATTATCGCATTTCTCCATAAGACATTTTCTGAGCAATGGATCAGAAGAGGGGCGCATTGACTCTCCCCCTCGGTCTCTCTGACTTCACTGGATTTTAGTGGATGAAAACTTATTAAGAACATTGTTCAAAGGAAAAAATTTGGAGATCTGGTATGTTTGACACAACGGATATATGCCTCAGTAGAGGCCATAACACCCTGCCATGCTTATGAACATGTGGCGCTGAGTACCGTTTCGATATCTTTCGTGTTATAAACGGAGCCCACATTAAACTGTGCCAAGATCCCAAAAAATCTTTGATCACCTGTGTGCAATGTTAGACACAGAAAGTTCGTTAATAGGTTCTGAAACATACGATGAGTTCCACAAGAAAATGTACGCATTATCTACACGAAAAATAGACTATTATAAATATATGTTTACATGAAACTACATGTTATTACTAATTGTACAATTACCTAATAGTTAATCCAGTCACCGCCATTATCGATCATAGATTGGCACCTTTTGGGCATGTTTGTCATGAGATTTTCTGCATATTCTCTCGGTAACCATCTCCGCATCGTCCTTATTTTATATGACAGCTGCTTCAAAGTTTTCTTTTAAGCTTCATATTAATACACGACCAAACATTTCGATCGGATTTGCATCTGGAGACACTGCAGGCCAATCCATCGTGGACACCCCATTGCCTTGTTTCGACGCTCTACACAGACGGCTGCGATGTTTCGGATCATTATTCTCTTGACGTACCCGGTTTGCCTCGTTCGAACCAAAGAGCTTCTTAACGGTATTTTTGGTAAATATTGTACATTTTTCAGCGTTAAAATTGGCTATAAATAAGTGCAAATAGCTGAAACTGCAATCGACAAAGAAAACATTCAACTCTCACACTGTTTATCTATACACTGTTCAAAAGCGCAGTGAGTACAGATTCGAGATGACGACCAGGGATGTCGCTGCGAACGTTACATTCAACATTTTCTTGTGGAACTGACTGCAAACAAATGTTTTTGTATACCTCTAGCCTGAACACCCTGTGTTACATCAGATACGGGTATAACATTTGAGTCATTATGAGCGCAGTTCATAGAAGATAAATTGCTATTATATACTGCTGGCAGACAGATGCCAGCAGTATTTTGGGCGCTGACGTAGGGACTGATGTCTCTTATAAACAGCGGAACTAAATTGCAGACAGAACACACTGATTTTCTCGCATGTCCATGACTTCTTCGCATCCTGTGTCAGTGCGTGACTGAGTAGCTTTGTTGAATTCATGCGGGGCGCACGGTTTATTGACTCCCGTTTCCCCTTCAGTGCAGCCTCACATAGAATAATCACAAGTGGCAAGGTCAGCCAATCGAACAGGTCATGGCGTATACAAGTGACGTAGGCAGTAACCACTCTGACACGTTCGACGCTGCAGTGTTACACTGGAAAGAATTTTGTAATAACGATATACAGTTTTATTATTCAGGATACAGAGTGTCACGCAGAACTGCGTTTTGATTATACAGTATATAGATTAAGATATAAATGTGCTACAATAATTTTTTTGTGTCACTAGAGTCACTTATAAAGTACCAGCCAACTGGACGCATGACAGCGACAAATACACTCCTGGAAATGGAAAAAAGAACACATTGACACCGGTGTGTCAGACCCACCATACTTGCTCCGGACACTGCGAGAGGGCTGTACAAGCAATGATCACACGCACGGCACAGCGGACACACCAGGAACCGCGGTGTTGGCCGTCGAATGGCGCTAGCCGCGCAGCATTTGTGCACCGCCGCCGTCAGTGTCAGCCAGTTTGCCGTGGCATACGGAGCTCCATCGCAGTCTTTAACACTGGTAGCATGCCGCGACAGCGTGGACGTGAACCGTATGTGCAGTTGACGGACTTTGAGCGAGGGCGTATAGTGGGCATGCGGGAGGCCGGGTGGACGTACCGCCGAATTGCTCAACACGTGGGGCGTGAGGTCTCCACAGTACATCGATGTTGTCGCCAGTGGTCGGCGGAAGGTGCACGTGCCCGTCGACCTGGGACCGGACCGCAGCGACGCACGGATGCACGCCAAGACCGTAGGATCCTACGCAGTGCCGTAGGGGACCGCACCGCCACTTACCAGCAAATTAGGGACACTGTTGCTCCTGGGGTATCGGCGAGGACCATTCGCAACCGTCTCCATGAAGCTGGGCTACGGTCCCACACACCGTTAGGCCGTCTTCCGCTCACGCCCCAACATCGTGCAGCCCGCCTCCAGTGGTGTCGCGACAGGCGTGAATGGAGGGACGAATGGAGACGTGTCGTCTTCAGCGATGAGAGTCGCTTCTGCCTTGGTGCCAATGATGGTCGTATGCGTGTTTGGCGCCGTGCAGGTGAGCGCCACAATCAGGACTGCATACGACCGAGGCACACAGGGCCAACACCCGGCATCATGGTGTGGGGAGCGATCTCCTACACTGGCTGTACACCACTGGTGATCGTCGAGGGGACACTGAATAGTGCACGGTACATCCAAACCGTCATCGAACCCATCGTTCTACCATTCCTAGACCGGCAAGGGAACTTGCTGTTCCAACAGGACAATGCACGTCCGCATGTATCCCGTGCCACCCAACGTGCTCTAGAAGGTGTAAGTCAACTACCCTGGCCAGCAAGATCTCCGGATCTGTCCCCCATTGAGCATGTTTGGGACTGGATGAAGCGTCGTCTCACGCGGTCTGCACGTCCAGCACGAACGCTGGTCCAACTGAGGCGCCAGGTGGAAATGGCATGGCAAGCCGTTCCACAGGACTACATCCAGCATCTCTACGATCGTCTCCATGGGAGAATAGCAGCCTGCATTGCTGCGAAAGGTGGATATACACTGTACTAGTGCCGACATTGTACATGCTCTGTTGCCTGTGTCTATGTGCCTGTGGTTCTGTCAGTGTGATCATGTGATGTATCTGACCCCAGGAATGTGTCAATAAAGTTTCCCCTTCCTGGGACAATGAATTCACGGTGTTCTTATTTCAATTTCCAGGAGTGTATATAGAGCTCTTGCAAGTTATTTGTCCATGTTTATCCGATGCTTGCACGTTATTACAGCAATTTATTGAATGAGGAGCAATGAGACTGAGACATCTGTTTTGACAGCCGTTCGCAGCTCGCCGTCTAGTGACCAGCGTTGCTGCCTGTAGATCACGGGGACCCGCGTTCGATTCTCAGCCAGCTCGGGGATTTTCTCCGGTCGGAGACTAAGTGTTTGCGTTGTATTTATCATTTCGTCATCATTCGTGAAAGTGGCGAGACTGGACTGTGTAACGATCGGCAATTTGTACGGGTGCTGATAACCGCGCAGTTGAGCACCAACATTATAAGTGTCACCATCATCATCACCTCCGACAGTCATAAAATGTTTAGGCAGTTGGATGACAGCTCTGCCCTATGAATCGTTAAAATACAGAAACTGTCGTGCAAGGCTGCAAAGAAACAAGAGTCTTACAGACAGCATAATGCAGATATCAGTAGCTGATACATTATTGATCTGTCAGAAATGAGTTTCAAAGGATGTGAAAACAATTAGGCCAGATATTTCTATTTCACCATCCTGCGTTAATAATGCAACTGGACGTAGATAAGTTACCGTCTAAATAAGTGCAATGTGGGAGATTTGAAATGATTACGCATTCTACTGCGAAGCTAAGGCAAAAGGAGTTGAAGCCTCTCTTTCACGCATTATACCTACTTCCGGAATTTGAGATACATCCTAAAAATAAGGTTTGAACAGCTCAACGGTCTTCTTCACGGTCAGAGCAGATAAAACCAGAGACAGAAAAACCAATTGTGTAGTAATGATGTACGACACCTCATATTATATCTTGACGCATAGTGTTTCACAGGAAACAACAGTAAATTTATTTAATTTTTAGTCAGGTGCAATCTCTTTATCCACTCAAACAATGGTATGAATTATGTCACACTTGAAACAAAACAAAGCAGGAGAATCGAAAAATACCGTCTCAAAAGAAAATTAAATTTAAAATAGTATAACTACATACCTTAACATGATCCCTCTGTTAGATTCACAAGCCGATATTATATTTATATAAATACCATTCGTACTTCCCGTCGCATTTTAGTGACTTAGAAATGTAACAAGAAAAGGAAGCATGCCTAAATCCAAAGAACTATTAAAAGTGGATCTATCTGTGTATGTATGTTACACATCTCGACCTAAACTACTGGATCAATTTCAAGCAAACTTGGTTCACATACGACTTCCTGTCAGGAAACATTCACCCCCCTCTCAAAAAAGGTGAAGCTGGGACTCAAAAAGTGTCTTACCTCACGATGCGCAATGGGTAGACTATATTCATCCAGTATGTGAACATGAGAGCACTTAGTGCCTTCCAAAAATCTATTCAGATAATTTTATACCCTTACGAGACCTTTTCTCGCTGACGCACCCTACTAAATGATGAAAGGAAAAAAGTTAATTGCTTATTATATTTTCGCTGCTCATGCAGTAAACAGGCGCACAAAGCATTATGTTATAATATATTAATTCAACACTATTAAATCTGTTCCAAACAAATTCTACAGGCATTGTTCACACATACAACTGAATGTACACGTGATTGTCTGACATACAGTTCAGGAGATGTCATAAACACTGATATACGTGCAAAATTGCCACATCATGCGTTATGTTTTAATTTATCACTTCTTCACTAGTAATTCTATTGCAACACATTTCGCAGACAGTGTCCACATATACTACTGAATGTACCTGCAAAATTATATTGTTGTACGACACATGGTTTAGGAGACTGACGTGCCCACTCTCTCTGTCCATCTCACCTTCCCTTTTTCTGTCCACCTCTCTGTTCATTTCGTCATCGTCTCTTTCTCTCTCTCTGTCATGTCCCCCTCCCCCTCTCTCTGTCCATTTTCTCCGCTTTCTGTCCATTTCCCTCCCCCTCTCACAGTCCACCTCCTCCTCGCCCTATATGTGCCATCTCCTCTTTCCCCTCTGTGTCTGTCCATCTCCCCCTTCCCCACTTAACACATTATCACCCCAATCAGAGCAGGAGGTTTTTAGTTCTTATCCATCTTTCCAGATAGTGAGTAATATGTGTGCCAAGTTTGGTTAAAATTGGTCCAGAGGTCTAGAAGGAGATTTTCGCCATTTGTTATTGCCCGCGTACGCACATGGCTCATGTCTCACATATTTCACATACATTCGTACACATATATCATCTGCACTTCTAGTGAATTTCACCATGAGGTTTCGTTTTCACGCAGCTCAATCTTTATGACACCATATCTCCTGAACTGTGAGTTGTGAAATTTTGGAATTTTCAGCTACATCCAGCCGTAAATGTGATATCAGTCCCCATAATGAGTTAAGAATTGAATTAGTAGTAAAGAAGCAATAAATTAGAGCCCCATGCATGATGCGCCATCTTGTGGCGCATCTCAGTGTTTGATTTCTCATCTCCTGAAGAATGTGTTTTCAGTAGTATAATTTAGCAAGTATAGTCAGTGGTATACGTGAATAATCTCTGGGAATTTGTTGCAAATAGAGTTAGTGGTAAAGAAGAAATAAATTAAAACGTCATGCCTCATGCGGCAGTTTTGCTGCAGGAACATTGAAAATGTAGTAAACGATAAACCTTTTTCTTTTCATCATTTGGTGGTGGAGTAGTGAAAAAGTTCAGAAAAGTCTGAAATCATGTGCAAAGTTGGTTCCAAGCCTCTAAATGCTCTCATTTTCAAATATTGGATGAATCTAGTCTGGCTATTTGCGTGTCGTGAGCTACGCTTTATTCTATGCCCCCCTCATTTCCCCTTTGAGAGGTTCGAGTTTCTTATCCCTACTGTTCTTCTTTCCAGACAGTAAGTGATATGTGCACCAAGTTCGGAAGAAATCAGTACTGTGGGTTAAGAGGAGATGTAGAATATACATGCATACATTTATACATACACTCACTTTTATAATATGGAAAGATATAATATTGTCATATATTTTAGTAGATCGTTAATTTCTGTTTGTGACGTACGTACATGACCGAGTGCAAATATTTCTGATATCAATTTTCTTCAATTATTGGATTATTTCCCTCTACCTATACCAAATATCCACACACTAACCCCGATCACAGTTACATTATTGATGATTACCTGACTCATAATTTTTCAAGTTTTACACAGCTAAATTTCGTCTCTTTTTCTGAGTTACTGTAATCTGAATAAAAATATCGTAATAACAACCCCACGATTTTCTGCGAATGGACTTTATTTTCTGGTAAGAGTTTGTGCTCATGAACGCAAATACTCTGAACAGCAACAGATAACACAACGTACTTCACCATCTCATTAGAATCGCTTTCGAGATGTAACCACCCTTTTTAAATTGTTAGACATTTAGTCAGCCGATGTCGTAATTTTGAAATGAGAGTTCGTAGGAATGTCGCGTAATAAATATTTCGCCTGAGCGCCGTTGTGACAGAGGCAAAGGTCAATTGTGGAAAACAAGCCGCTGAATATTGTAGGTAACGTTATTAAGGAATACAACCGACTGGCTTCACAAAATAAGAGGCCACGTAGATTGCGAGTGAGTGGTTCAAAATAAGAATTAATACTGTGAAGGAAATGGGACGATAATTATAGTTTCGTCGGTACACACTCTGTTGTATGCGAACGTACGACCGAGATACAGGAAAGTACGTTCTAAGTACTATCATTCCCCATGGCCTGGAGAGGCGTGACGCCTTATACCGCTCCTGTCTAGAGCCGGTGTATCAGGAGAATGACTCACGCGTGCACGGTGACAGATGGTCTGAAGTGGGTTCAGCCGAGTACGCAGTTATAATTTTCATCCACCAGAGCCTAGCAGTGCACAGAGACATTCAAGAAACAGGTCAGGAGACTGTTTTTGTGATTTGTTCTGTTTATTTCTTGAAGGTTTTTTTGCTTATTTATGTTTGTACAGTTTTGTATATGTTTTTAGTAGTGTGAGTGATGCGTGAATGTGGTTTACAGTAAATATGTAGGTCATTGTTCTACTGATGAACGCTGTACGAATTAGTGTGAGAAAGTTTTAAGTCAGTGTGTACGCAGACGAAGGGGAATTTTGTATCATAATATGTTAAGTAAATTTATGGTAAAAGGAAAACTGATTCGAGTGAAAATGAAAGTAGTTAATAATGTAAAGTATAAACAAAATATCAGTATGTTAAATATATATTTCGGGAAAAGTACAATTCGAAAGTGTGTAATTTGTTGCAAAGCACGGACTAACGCGGGAGAGTAATGTTTTTCTGTTGACCCTGACGAAAACTGACCAAACAGATCGGAGTACTCTTTCCACGTCCTTTCTCTTGGAGATATAGAACGCTCACAGCAGTCTAAGGAGTCGTAGCCCAGCCTTTCAATGGTACGGTCGTGTGTAGAATGAGCACCAAAGTGTTTTAAAGTGAAGGCATATTTATTCCAGTGTGCTTATTAGAAAGTTCAGAATTTTTAAGTAATTTTGTGTATGAGAAGAGACAGCAATTCTGCGTGGCATATTGAGCAGATCGGTGACAATAGTTGAGTGCATTAGACACCGATAAACTTAATACTATGGCGAACATTTTCATTTAAGAACAATCCGTGCTTAGTAGCTATTCAGATTTCGGGAAATACGTTACCATAAACTTGCTAACGTAAATGAAAGGGTTTGTGCATGACTGTGTTAATATTAGCACGGGCTTGGCAATGAATATGTACATTATCAAGGTTCAGAATATACCGAAGTTTTGCTGTATCTCCACTTTTCATTCAAAATTAAGACAGTTTCCCGATTCTTGGAATAGTTATGTTGAATGCAGCTTGGTTCGAGTTGCAGTACGGTAAGTTACTGCTCGGCTTTCCTACCGCCGACCTGCTGCAGCGAGTTCACTGGTAGCTGCAGGTAATGGACGAAAGGAACCGTGCCGCTGCATTCGGTGCCTCGGTGCCGGGAAAACAGCTAAAAAGCCGTGGTACATTTTATCAGTGGTTGGGAGGAATTTTGTAAAATACCGTCTAGTGAACGATTATAAAAAATTTAGTAACTCAGTGCACTCGGTATTTTGAACGAAACCCGTGTCGAATCGCCTGAGAGACTTACAAGAAAGGAAAAGATGTTGAATAGTCAGAATAACAACGAGGGCGCATCGAAGAAGCAGACGGCGTCATAGCGGTATCAACGAGCAGCAGTACGGCAGGGCAGCCCTGCCAAATTACACGACGAGCGGGGACCCTGAAACTGGTGCGGCAGACGAAGGATGTCGGACTTGCAGTTTCAGCACGATGAGGCTTCAGCATACAACGAAAGATAAGTTACGTTTGTCACATTTGTTGTGTGTGTGTGCTGAAAGACTGAGTAACATGGAAAGTGATAAAGATTGTGTAAATACGATAAAAGAGGAAGAACTCTCACTCATTGTTATCGCTACTGAAAACTTAAAGAGGCGTTTTTTGAAGAATACTGGGGCAAGAAAAAAGAAATGAAGTTGCTAAATAGCTTCTGGGCTGGGGAAAAGTTTAATCCTTGAAAGGAAAGCGTAAGAAAGTTCGAGTTAAAGTGGATAAAAAATTTGTCATATTTAAACAATAAAGTCGACCCAGAACAAATTTTTATTGGCCTAGGAACTGCCCATGAACTGGAGAAACAAAATTATTGCAGCTCCGAGAGATGACGTTTATAAATTCATTAATTATTTGGAGAGAGTTGAGAAGTTGTTGCATGAGGAGGAGCGTGCAAATCGTAATGTCAGACCACCAAATAATGCAGAACTGTTGCAGAATGTTAACGTTAACAGAACTGGCGTGTACCGTGGAAATAGCAGGAGCAGAGGTGCCGCGAGGTGGCGCTATCCAGCAAATATTAGGCGAAATAATGGGGAGCAGGCGTACAATTATCGATCGTATTCTCCGGTGCGAGAGGATGATGTTGCCCCAAGGCGACAGCAAATGGGGGTAAACGTAAGAAACGGTACAGAATCATAGAACCCTTTAAACTAAATGCCGTCTGTGAAAGGACTAGCGTTTACAAGACGGAAAGTAGTAATTTCAACCCGCTGGGAAAATCCTTTGTATGTGTTAGAACTAAACCGTTAGGGATTATAAGTGAGGAACAGAAGAAGGTAGTAATAACAGATGAATCGAGCTACATAAAAATCTGTACATTTTGTGGATTTTAGGACAGACATAACCAAAATAAGCACTGTACTGCAGACGAAATGGGTGATATATTAGCAGAAAATGTGACAATTTGATTGCCAGAAAGTCTTTAGCTACCAAGTTGATGTCGAGTCATGTTCTGGCGAAGGAGAAAGTACAGAAGCTGCAGAATTACGGGAGATTAGTGATGTCATTGTAGAAGAAATACTAGCTTCTATAAATGACATTTGTGAGGCTATAAGGAAGAGGCAGGAAAATGGCGACCAAAACGGGGGCAGTCAATTAACTGTGGAAAAAAGAAAGAGAGAAGGGAGAATGGCGAAATGCAAGAAAAAAATTTGAGCTATCATTACTGGACAGAATAGTTAGTATGGGGGAGAAAAGTGATGAGGGGAATTCTGCAAAAATCTGCGCAATTTCTGGAAACAGGGAAGGTTTCGATTGAAGGGAGGTTGTGAACGATTTGTTGGAGGAGGTTTTGACACTAGCAATCAAAAGGAAGGTGTTGAGTCAGCCAGTAATTAGTCTACAAGTGTATAACGAAAGAGTGCAGTGTTTAGCAGGTTGTCGCAGTGTTTTATGTGCAGTGAGTAAAAGTTGTTTAGAATCTTTGTCAAATAGAAATGAACTTGTAATAATGCCAGTAATGGGGGTGCAGATAATTGTAGCTACAGGAAAAGTTAAAAAAAACTGTTAAACACGAAGGTCTGTTGCCATTAAAAATAAATGGTGTGCAAGTGCTCCATAACTTCCCTTATAATCCCTGATCTATGCATAAAAATGCTAATTGGCGTAGATTTCTTTAATCAGTACAAAGGGAGAATAAATTTTAATGACAATGTAGTAGTTTTTTAAATAAACGGGTAAGATGTGGTTGTACGATTTCTTCGAGAAAATAATTTGACCAAAGAAGAAGTAGCTAGTATACCAATCAGGTATTGTGGAAGGATGGAAGATTTAGATGGCTACAATGAGCATGACGATGATGTGGGGGTGGAACCTCAGGAAATGCAGGTGGTAGAAGAAAAAATAGAACAGAAAGTAAAAACAAGGGAAAAGTCAAAAAAGATTTCTGCAGAAAAAAAAAAAACTTATGGACGAATATATGGGTCCATTTAGGATTACTGAAAAACCGCACCCAAATGAGTATAGATTAGTATACTGGAAATTGTGGAAACCATTGGAGTTAAGAAATGTTATCGATCTGAAAACATACATTAGTTCCGAGTTACATGTGAGCTAAGCTTGGAGGCCCTAGAGGGTGTTGCAACCTATGCAGTGCTATGTACATATATGGATATGGCGTCTGTTCTTTCGGACATGTCTGGACAGGTCCGAAAGAACAGACTCCATTGATGACCTGCAGCCATCTAGAACAAAATTATCAACGAGCGTTGATATCTGCCATCTAAGCAGGAAATCCCTGGTTCGAGTCCCGGTCAGGGCACACATTTTCACCTGTCCCCGTTGATATATATCAACGCCTGTTAGCAGCTGAAGGTCTTAATATAATCCTAATTTCGTTCTAAATGGCTGCAGGTCATCAACGGTGTCTGTTCTTTCGGACATGTCTGACATACAAGATGAGAATGTGGATCTCGCGAGAGGCGTATTGAGATAGTCCCTGCAGTCGTGCTATCCACTGTGCCCTTGGTGGCTCAGATGGATAGAGAGTCTGCCATGTAAACAGGAGATCCCGGGTTCGAGTCCTGGTGAGGTACACATTTCCAGCTGTCCCCATTGATATATATCAACGCCCGTTAGCAGCTGAAGATAATAATATAGTTCTAATTTCGTTATAGACGGCTACAGGTGGTCAACGGCGCCTGTTATTTCGGACATGTCCAAAAGAACAGGCACCATATCCATATATGTATAGATGACCTTCTTCTTCTGTTCGGATGCACACATATTCCCCGAACTCTTACAGGACTTGGTAAGAATATCTGCCACGAGTAATGAGTGTGTTAGGGTGGGACACTATGAATGTAGCGCGTGAACATACAAGGTGAGAATGTGGGTCTCGTGGGAGGCATGCGCGAGATAGTCCCTGCAGTCGTGCTATGCTCTGTGCCCTCGATGGCTCAGATGGATAGAGCGTCTGCCATGTAAGCAGGAGATCCCGGGTAAGAGTCCCAGTTGGGGCACACATTTTTACCTGTCCCCGTTAATATATATCAATGCCCGTTAGTCTAACATAAATCTAATTATGCAGTGCTCAGTGTTTGACATACGCCAGGTGCTCGAGTTATTGACAATGCTTTTTCAGTTTCTTTTCTTATTGTCAGTCTTCCTCTTCTGCCATTCTGAGCTGAATCTATCATCTTTAATTTTCTTCTTTATCAGTGAAGGCAAGGTGTCTGAGAGCATTATGGTGTCTTATGACAAAAGAAGTTTTATGATGAGAAAAATGGGGGTCAAATTGTAATGGAGTGAAGTGACAACATAAGTATGTTGACGTAGGAAAATAATTAAGGTATGAAGGTGATGACGTAAAGGGGAAGTAGAATAAAGGTGCATTATCCTGTTAAAAGCTGACAGTACTGATTGATTTTAGTAATATGAGAAGGTATTCCATGTGTGTGGAAGTATTGGAAATTTGGAAATTTGTGGTAAGGTCTTATGGGACCAAACTGCTGAGGCCATTGGTCCCTCAGCCTACACATTACTTAACCTAACTTAAACTAACTATGCTACGGATAACACACGCACCCATACCCGAGGGAGGACACGAACCTCTGATGGGGGGGAGCCGCATGGACTGGGACTAGGTGTCCTAGACCGTGCAGCTACCTTGCATAGTCCTATGTAGAAGTGTACAAAGTATTAATGCATCAGTTACAATAATGACAGATAGGAAGGAATACCCTGATTAAACAGTAAATTGGAGGCTGAGTGAAATGTAGGAAAATGAAAGTAACTGGATGTGACAAGTGCAGTTAATGAAGGAGATTTTGATGGTGAACACTTAAGTGTAGGGGTCAGGAAAATACATGTTGAAATGATGAAACGAGATATACAGTGGCCACGTAATAAAGTAAGTTTAACAAATATGACGAAAAATATACCAGGATAAAGCTGAAAACATTTATTGTATAAGGAATATGAATAAATGTGGAGATTATATTGTAAATAAAAGTTTTTCATTTCTGTTCAATAGTGGTACTCAATATGAAGAAGTGATGCAAAGAGACACGGCATAAAAGTAGTAACTATATATTATAAAATGTTTGTAATTAATTGCTTTGTGTGAAATGTGTTTTTCACAATTAAATTTTCTCCAGTTGAGTTAAAAAAAGTTTAAGTGTCGCGTTCAATAGCAACAAGTTTTTTTTTATTCATTAAGTCTTCTAAAAGAAATAAATTCTTGAAAAAAACTTTCTTTTACATTTAATTCTGCTGATTAAAATAAAATTAATAAGCAACACTCTCTTAATTTGCTTTCATTTGAAGTCGAGCTAAACAAAATCTAAAATTTGTAAATAATTTATTGTAGTAATACGTGATTGTGTTTGAGGAGGTATGTAAAGAAAGTAGCCTTAAACGGAAGTATGGTTTCAGGGACCTTGCTGCATGTAAACCCTGGAAGGATAGACGTGTGGAGAATGGAGGAATGTTACAGACACTACAAATCAAATATGCCATAATCAAAAAGCAGTGAAATGTAGGTGACAAAAAGATGACATAGATGTGCTCGTGATAGGATAAAATACAATTGTTAACAGATCACAGTACCTTTAAATAAAACAGTGAACAAGTAGTTAACTTCAAAAGGCTTATGTGAACATGAATTTAAAAATATTGAACAAGTTATTAAGATATTGAAAATTTGTTTCGAATATATGCATCAGTCTTGTCAAGTAAGAAATGATTTTTCATAAGGAAATTAAAAGACTAGGCTAGGTTAGTTGTAGACTGCCAAGTCTGGATTAAGCAATTTGTAATTTTACTTTGTAAGAATGAGAACTTTTTGAAATGTTTAGAATTAGAAGCCAGGATCGATAATTTGTATAATTCGAAAATTTTTGAAGAAAAAGCCTTATATTGCTCCTCTCTAGAGCCTGTGTGTTGGGAGAATGGCTAACGCATGCACAGTGACAGATGGTCTGAAGTGGGTTCAGTCAAGTACGTAGTTTTAATTTTCATCTACCTGAGTCCAGTAGTCCACAGAGACATTCAAGAAAAAGGTAAGGAAATGTTTTGTGAATTGTTTTGTTTATTTCTTGAAGGCTTCTTTGTTTATTTCTGTATTTATGGTTTTGTATATGCTTTTAGTAGTGTGAATCATGCGTGAATGTGGTCTAAATTAAATATTTAGATCATTGTTGTACTGATGAACGCTGTACGAACTAGTGTGAGGAAGTTTTTAGCTAGTGTGAATGAAGACGACGGGGAATTTTGTATCATAATATATTAAGTAAGTTTATGGTAAAAGGAAATGGAAATAATTAGTGACGTAAATTATAAACAAAATATCAAAATGTTAAATATTTAGTTCGGGAAAAAGTACAGTTCAAAATTGTGTTATTTGTTGATTGGTTAGTAATGTTTTCTATTTACCTTTAAGAACAGTGACCAATCAGAACAGATTATTCTTCGCGCGTCTTTTATCTTGGAGATACAGAATACCCACAACATTCGAAGGAGTAGTATACCAGCCATTCAATGGTACGGTCGTGTGTAGTATGAGCTTCTACGGGTTTTAAAGTGAAGGCATATTTATTCTAGTGTGCTTTTTAGAAAGCACGGAATTTTTAAGTAATTTTGTGTATGAGAAGGGACAGTAATTCTGCGTTGCGTATTGAGCAGATCGGTGACGAAACTTGAGTGCATTAGAAAGCGATAAAGGTAATAGTATGGTGAGAATTTTCATTTGAGAACAATCCGTACTTAGTAGCTATTCAAATTTCGGGTAATACGTTACCATAAACTTGCCAACGTAAATGAAAGGTTTTGTACATGACTGGATTAAGACTAGCACGGGCCTGGTAATGAACATGTACAATATCAAGGTTCCGAATATACCAAAGTTTCGCCTGTATCTCCACTTTTCATCCAAAATTAAGACCTTTTGCCGGTTCTTGGAATAGTTACGTTTAATGCAACCTGGTGTGAGTTGCAGTACGGTACATTACTGCTCGGCTTTCCTACCGGCGATCTGCTGCAATGAGTCCACAGCTAGGTGCAGGTAATGGACGAAAGGAACCGCGCAGCCGCACTGGGTAGAAATAATTGTGGTCAAAATGCATTTATTCATCTGAGAAAGAAAATAATCGGACTGTGTAATTAAATGAAAAGGATCATTTCAGATTCTGAATGTCGCGGCAAATATGACCTAAGTATTGAGATTGATATTGGCGGCCACGAAGGAAAAGAGATGAACACATTCACGTACCTCTGTTGCTGAGCAGCGCCGTTGTGAAGATCGTGGCCTACTTCTTTAACTCTCCATCCAAAATTAAAAATAATTATAAGCTACCAGAGTTACAGGAACTGGGATCCATGGTATCGTAAATGAGAAAGTCTTATTGTTTCAGAAGCTGCTTTTATTATTTGGCACAATTTCACTAGAAATTACACAGCACTTCGCTTGTAAGTCTTCTCACCAGGACATGAGAAGAAGAAAAGGTAGTTATTACTGAAACTAATAAACGAAGAGCGTAAATCTTCTTTTGTCTATCAGTGTTAAATACTTTTCACATTAAACTTTGGTATGAGAGTCGAATAATTACTTGTACATTTATCAATAAGAAGAAATTATTAACTTCCTTTACGGAGAGGTTTGATGACTTAAAAGATTTTTCTGAGAGGTATAACGATGTATGAACTACCATATAAAAGTGTGTGGATCAAACAAAAGTAGATATAAACAGTCAAATTTGTTAAGTCTGACTGTGACACATGACCACTTACTATTTTGATATGTGTGAAAGTGAATCATTATGTGTGAAATATTTCACTATTGTCTTACTTCTACAGTGTATGGTTCTCGTTTATCAACTGTCATTACATCAAATATGTAAGTGAACTGCTCCTGTGTTGGCAGCTCTGCGTAGTGCTTTGCATTGGATCTCTGACTGCGCTTTCTTTAAGTGATTCTGTGGCTGGTTGGACTCGTTGTTGGAAGTTAATCGCCAGTAGCGTTGGGCAGTTGGAAGTTTGTCGCCAGCTGTGATGGAAGTAGTGTAGGGCAGTCGGAGGTGAACGGCCAGCAGTGATGGATGTTAGATGTAACAAGTTAGCATTGACGGAGGGTAGAGGTCTGAAGTGTTAGCGTAGGCTAACGATCTATACATGTTCCACTTGGACACTGAATATTATTCATGATTATATACCTTTGTACTTGATGTCAATGACGATTTGTGTTTGTGTCTGAACTGGATGTCACATTATTAGAATCTTCTATTTAGCTGGCAGTATTGAAGTTCGCTGTATTGCAGTAGTTCGCGCAATGAAGATTTTTGTGAGGCAAGTGCTTAATGAAATGTACAGGTTATTGTTAAGATTTCTTTTTAGTCACGGCCATTCTTTTGAATTAATTATTTGAAGTCAGGTTTTTGAGCGGTGAGATTGCGTTGCGCTAGAATATTGTGGGTCAGTGTTGACATGATAAGAATAAATAAAGACAAAGTAGGTTCATTTGCATTCAATTTCACTCAGCAGTTTAAGTAAAATATTTAATAAAGAAGTTTCAAATAGACCATAACAGACCGAGGAATTTGAGTTCGTAATGTGTTTCATGTGCCTAAAAATTTAATACTTTGAATACCAATGCGATGTATAACTCAATCGAACTCTTCAGTTTTTTTGTGTGTTAGGAGAGTGGATTAATAAAAAAACAGAGACACGTTAAGACGGTGGTTATAATGCTTCCCCACTCAAATACCACGCACCGAAGCTTCACACACTTCATAAAACTGTCGGAAAAGATTTGCCTCGAGATATTGGTCAATTGTTCAATTTGCGCGTCATATTGGGTTGAATGTCGGTTATGTTGCCAAACCGTTCACCATTCATGACATTTGTCAAGTAACATTCTCATTATCAGGAACAGTTTCCAGCCACTGGCTGGATCAGTTTTTGGTCCATCCTCCCACCGCTTACGTGCAGCCACCCGTTTCAGTCCTCTCCTTTTCTCCAAATAATATCCACTACCCTTTCAGTCAACTGTCCATCCGTCTTCCACTTTCTAGCCTCAATTCTTGCATCTTCTTCTGCATTCTATGTCTTCCTCTTTACATGTTGACCGCCTGAATCCTGATGAATCTGTCCGCTCCGGTACGGTAATTCCCACAGCGTATCCATAATCACAATGTTTGGAACGTTGTTCCAGGAAAAACAGCGGTCCTTGTAGTATTGCAGTTTATTTCAAGGCACATAGCCGCTATCGCATGTAAGCTGTTTATTTTTATCTTTAGATGATCGGATTCGATCTTTCAAGAGATCATCTTGAGACCTTACATTCCTTGATAAACGTAGGAATCGGTGGCGTGGAGAAGGTGCATCTGCGCAGGCATGAGGATCACTGCTTAACTGCTCTACACGTAAGGTCTCAAGACGATCTCTTGAAAGATCGAACCCCGTCATTTAAAAATAAAAATGAACAACTTACCATTAAATGCAATCGCGACTGTGTGTATTGAAATAAGTAATCTCCATGATCGCATCATTTCTTATATCGTTCATTCTTGTTACTCTCGCTCTGCTACTGTGGAATTTCAGTTCACATACCCGTATCTTGCTTAAATCTCTTTTATTAATTCTCCATGTTTCCGAAGTATACGGCCTGATATATCTCAGAATATTTACTAACTGAGCTATACAGACTATCCAGGCACCACAAACACGACTGTTCGCTACACGCTTTATTGTTTTCTTTTTCAGTCTTCAATCTTCTGATTGCTATGATGCGGTCCTCTCCTGTGCCAACCTCTTCATCTCAGAGTAGCACTTGCAATCTACGTCACCAATTATTTTCTGGATGTATTCAAATCTCTGACTTCCTCTATAGTTTTTAACCTCTACAGCTCCCTCTAGTACCTTGGAAGTCATTCCCTGATGTCTTAAAAGATGTCCTATCATCCTGTCCCTCCTCCTGGTCAGTGTTTTACACATGTTGTTTTCCTCTCCGGTCCTGCGCAGAACCTCCTCAGTCCCTACCTTATCAGTTCAACAAATTTTCAAAATTCGTCTGTAGCAACACATCTCAAATGCTTCGATTCTATTCTCTTCCGGTTTTCCCGTAGTCCATGTTTCACTGTCATACAGTGCTGTGCTCCAAACGAACATTCTCAGAAACTTATTCTTCAAATGAAGGCCTATGTTTGATACTAGTAGACTTCTCTTGGCAAGGAATGCTCTTTTTCCCAGTGCTAGTCTGCTTTTGATGTCCTCCTTGCTCCGTCCGACGTTGGTTTTTTTGCTGCCCTGGTAGCAAAATTCCGTAACTTCATCTACTTCTAGACCATCAATCCTGGTAAAGTTTCTCATTGTTCTCATTCTGCTACTTCTCATTACTTTCGTCTTTCTTCGATTTACTCTCAGTCCATATTCTCTGCTCAGTAGAGTGTTCATTCCATTGAACAGATCACGTAATTCTTAAATGAAACAACAAGTTTACTGTTACCAGTGACTGTTTGTTTATCTCCACGACGCGTTTCAAAGGTTTAAATCTCTATCATCAGGTGGATTTACATTTAATGCTATGATATGTGTGTGTGTCGTGTTACGAGTTTTTGGAAGGAACTTACGGCACTGTCTCCACTGGTCAGAGGTCCCTTTCACTGTCGTAACAAATCACATGCATACTGACATACTTCGTAAACAAATATTTGTTTGGTATGGGAAACTGCTACTAAAGGGGGAAGAATCATCAATGATCAACGGAAAGAGGATGAAGAAAGCAGTGGAAATCTCTGCATTAAAGACACATAATGCGTATTCACAAGGCATGTGGCCTGTAGTTGAAAAAGTGTCATGATGATCTCTCCATTGGCAAAAGATCTCTCCACTGGCAAAACATTTCCTCATTCGAATCTCCGGGAGGGGACTGCAAAGTAGGTGGTAACCATGAGGAAAAGATTGAACAAACAAGGAAAGGAAAATGTCCTATGAGCCAGAGGGTGGAATGCCGGTAGTTTGAACGTGGTAGGGAAGCTAAAAGGCAAATGCAAAGACTCAATCTAGATACAGTAGGGATCAGTGCAGTGAAATGGAAAAAGACAAAGATTTCTGGCCAAATGAGTATAGGGTAATATAAACAGCAGCAGAAAATGGTATAGCCGGCCAGAGTGGATGTGCTGTTCTAGGAGCTACAGTCTGGAGCCGAGCGACCGCTAGGGTTGCAGGTTCGAATCCTGCCTCGGGCATGGATGTGTGTGGTGTCCTTAGGTTAGTTAGGTTTAATTAGTTCTAAGTTCTAGGCGACTGATGACCTCAGAAGTTAAGTTGCATAGTGCTCAGAGCCATTTGAACCACAGAGACAGAAAATAGTATAACAGGAATCGGATTCGTTATGAGTAGAAAGGTAGGGAAGAGATTGAGTTACAGTGAACTGTTCAGTGATAGTGTTGTTCTCATCAGAATCGACAGCAAACCATATCGACAATAATATGACAGGTATAAATGCCGACGTCGCAAGCAGATGATGAAGAAATGGAGAAGTATTCGAAGGTGCAAAACGCGTACTTCAGTTCGTAAAATGAGATGAAAATCTATTAGCCATTGGCGATTGGAATCCGGTTGTAGGGGAAGAAGTAGATGAAAGGGTTACGGAAGAATATGGACTTGGTACCAGGCATGAGGGAGGAGAAAAACTAAATCAGTTCTGCAATAAAATTCAGCTAGTAATAGCAACTACTGTGTTCAAGAATCACAAGAGGAGAAGGTATACTTGAAAAAGACCGGAAAACACAGGAAAATATCATTTAGATTACATCATGGTCAGACAGAGATTTCGAAATCTGATATTCGATTGAAAGGCGTACCTAGGAGCGGATATAGACTCAGGTACAGCAGCAGATATAGACTCACATAACAATTTAGCAATGATGAAGAGTTGGCTAACGTTTAAGAGACTATCTTTAGAAAGGGCCTGAACTGAAACTGGAAGGAAAACAGTAGGTAAAAAGAAGACAACTGCGAAGAAATCGTGGGTAACGGATGAAATACTTCATCTGTTCGATGAAAGATGGAAGTACAAAAATATTCAGAGAAATTCATGAATGCAGAAATACAAGTCGCTGAGGAATGAAATAAATAGGAAGTTCAGGAAAGCTAAGACGAAATGACTGCATGAAAAATGTGAAGAAATCCAAAAAGAAGTGACTTTCGGAACGACTGATTCAGCATTAGATAAAGTCAAAACAACCTTCGGTGAAATTAAAAGCAAGGCTGGCAACATTAAGAGTACAATGGGTGTACCACTATTAAACTTAGAGGAGAGAGCGGAATAGTGGAAAGGGTATACTCAAGGGCGCTATGTGTTGGGAAATTTACCTTGCGTGAGAGAAGAAGTAACAGAAGTCGATTTAGAAGAGCTAGGGGATCCTATATTTGAATTACAATTTAAAGCAGCTTTGGAAGACCTAAGATCAAATAAGGCAAAAGGAACAGATAAAATTGCATCACAAGTTCTGAAATCATTGGAAGAAGTGGCGGTGAAACAATTATTCACATTGGTGTGGAGAATGTATGATACAACATCCGATCATCGGAAAAATATCATCCGTGTAATTCCAAAGACTGCAAGAACTGACAAGTGCGAGAATTATCGCACCACCAGCTTAACAGCTCATGGATCCAAATCACTGACAAGAATGATATGCAGATGAGTGGAAAAGAAAACTGAAGAGTGTTTGATGACTCTCAGTTTAGATTTAGAAAAGGGGAATGCACAAGAGAGGCAGATCTGACGTTACGGTTGATAATGGAAGCAAGACTAAAGAAAAATGAAGACATGTTCATAGGATCCGTCGACCTGCAAAAAGTGTTCGGTCATGCCAAATGGTATAACATGTTCGAAATTATGAGGAAAGTAGGGGTAAGTTATAGGAAAGACGGGTAATATACAACATTTATAAGAGCCGAGATGGAACAATAAGCGTTGCAGACCAAGAACGAGATACTTGGATTAAAAAGGTGTAAGACAGGGTTGCAGTATTTTGCCGCTACTGTTCAATCTGTACATCGAAGAAGCAATGGAGGATGGAATTAAAATACAAGGTGAAAGAATATCAATAATACGATTCGCTGAAGACACTGCTATCCTCAGTGAAACTGAAGAAGAATTGCAGGATCTGCTGAATCGAATGAACTGTCTAATGAATAGAGAGTATACTTTGGGAGTAAATCGAGGAAAGACGAAAGTAATGAGAAGTAGTAGAAATGAGAACAGCAAAAAGTTAAGATCACGATTGATGATCACGAAGTGGATAAAGTTTCGGAATTCTGCTACCTAGGAAGCAAAATAACCAATGTCGGGCAGAGCAAGGAGGGCATAAAAAGCAGACTAGTACTGGCTAAAAGGGCATTCCTGGTCAAGATAAGTATTCTAGTATCAAACATGGGCCTCAATTTCAGGAAAACATTCCTAAAAATGTAGGCCTGGAGCAAAGTATTGTCTGGTAGTAGAACATGGACTGTGGTATAACTAGAACAGAAGGGAACCGAAGCATTAGAGATGTGGTGCTGCAGAAGAATGTTGAAAATTACGTGGACTGATTAGGTAAAGAATGAGGAGGTACTGCGCACGATCGGAGAGGAAAGTAACTTAAGGAAAAGACTGATACGAAGGGATAAGATGATAGGACATCTGAAATATATGGAATAACTTCCATCAAATAATTGAGAAGTAGCTTGCAAGTGCTATTCTGAGATGAAATGCTTGTCACAAGAGAGGAAAGGAAAAGGAGCTGGTAGCGTATGTGAGAGGAGTGAAGAGGGTAAGACAGATTTTGAGTGATCACTGTAAGTCTTGTCAGAATCCGACAGATTTTGAAAGTGATCTCAGTATGAGTCTCTCTGTGGCCGGCTGGTGAATTATTCAGACATGTGGGGCTTTAGAATGTGACAGTGCCCCGTTGTTGTACTGAGTGGAACGTCAAGGCGGACACACTCGTCGTCGAGGTTTCGATCTATCACGTCTGACCTCCAGAAGGGAGTAACATCATTTTGTGTAGCAAGCACATCGCAGACCCTTCATATCCCCGCCTGCCATCCGAGAACAAGTAATGCGCCGGTGCAACCTCCTTTGTGATTCCGCAGCATTAATCACAGAGCAGTAGCAGCCGGACTGGGCTGCCGATAACACCGCAACAGAAACAGCTACGTTTGGAGTAGTGCCGTGAGCGGGAAGCATGCCCTGGTGATGAAGGGCGTCACACTGAGATCAATGGCGAATCATGGTTCTGAACTATCCCGGATGTCCACCATTGATGAATGTGGTGGTAAGTTGGGGTGAGATCCTAATCTTCCAGTGTTTTGGAGAGGCACAGCGGTGTCTCACCTGACCTCAGGTTGTGGAGAGCAATCGATTTTCACCTTAAGTAAAGGACGGTAATGGTTGAAGAAACTCTGGCAGCTCAACGGTACGCCAACCACATCCTCAGTCCTCATGAATTACTTCTGATGTAACAACAGTGTCTTCCGTTACACGGCTATTGTCTCTACGAACTGTCTGCGTAGTGTTGACGTACTCCCGTGGCCAGAAGATCCCCTGATTTATCATCGATAGAATATGTGTGAGACCAGGTCGCACATCAACTTCCTGACAGTTCCAGTATCCAGGATACGAAGGACTAGTTATAACAGTTTCTGCAGTTCCATCTCGCCTTGACTTGTCATTAATGTCTAGGCGCTTCAGTCCGGAACCACGCGGCTGCTACGGTCGCAGGTTCGAATCCTGCCTCGGGCATGGATATGTGTGATGTTCTTATGTTAGTTAGGTTTAAGTAGTTGTAAGTCTAGGGGACTGATGACCTCAGATGTTAAGTCCCATGATGCTTAGAGCCATTTGAAACATTTTGTCATTAATGGTGTGGAGAGTCCACATCTACAGAGAAGTTTCAGAAATCTACGGTAGCCAGCCGAAATTATGTATACGTATAATATCACAGACCTTTAGATGACATACGTGTATAGGGACTTGGAGATGATGCAAATGATGCACCTAAACCGATAGTCACATAAAATAATAACATAAACTTATGGGACCGTACTTATTTTCTTCAAGTTACAACAATTGTGGGAGGGATTACCTCACGAGAGGATACAACGGCTTTGTGAAATCTTTCTCAACGTCATCAATGCATGCACCAGGCCAGAGAAAGTGCACTTACTGATATGCCACCAAGTTATTTATAAATTTGACTCGATTTTGAAATCACTGAAACAACGTAGAATATCCTCTCAAACGATGAGGCTTAATTCCGTTTCCTCCACCCCTTCTGGTTGTTTCACTTTTTTTGTCAGTAAGTATACACGATCAGGTACAGCCGGCCGAAGTGGCCGTGCGGTTAAAGGCGCTGCAGTCTGGAACCGCAAGACCGCTCCGGTCGCAGGTTCGAATCCTGCCTCGGGCATGGATGTTTGTGATGTCCTTAGGTTAGTTAGGTGTAACTAGTTCTAAGTTCTAGGGGACTAATGACCTCAGCAGTTGAGTCCCATAGTGCTCAGAGCCATTTTTGATCAGGTACACTGAAAAGCCAAAACATTACAACCACCTGCTTAATAGCTTGTTTGTCCGACTTTGGAGAGAAATACATCACTGATTCTGCGTAACACGATATTTGTGGAGGTCTGTGGCATCAGATGTCTACGCACAGTTCACGCAATTCGCGTAAATAACGGACGGCTGATTTGCGTACGCGGTGATGGCACCCGATAGCGACACAAGTGGGTCCCGTAGAATCTACATGTCGAATTTGGTCGACGAGACATCAAAGTAAATTCACTATAATCATCCTCAACCCACTTTATCATGGTTATGACTCAAAGGCACGTACAATTACGCTGCTGAAAGACAACATCGGCGTCGGGGAAGACATCAAACACGTAGGGATGCAGGAAGTTCGAGTGTCTTTAATTAGTACCACAGGTCCCATGCAAGCGCATAAGAATATTCCCATAGGATCTGCTTACCAGCTTGCGTCCGTGGGGCGCTGCACGTATCGAGCCACCTTTCACCTCGCTGACGGCGTTTGTGGAGATGGCCACCGGCTCAGTATAGCAAAAACATGATTCACTCGAGGAGCCGAAATATTTCTGTTGATCGACGTCGAGCCCCGATGGTCCTATGCCCACTGCAATCGTAATTGACAATGTCGTTGGATGAAGATGTGAACACGTAGGGATGGTCTGCTGTGGAGCTCCATGTTCTACAATGTACGATCAACCGTGTGCTCCGAAACACTTTTGCATGCACCAGCCTTGCGCTCTTTCGGCAGAGACACAACTGATCACCGTCCATCCTTCTTTACATAGCAGACAAACCTCCGAACCCCACGCTCTGTGACGAGTTGTGGACGAGCAACCATTTCGCGCCCATTGGTAGGTTCATTGTCTTTCTACTTCTTTCAATAGATGCTCACGACAGTAGCACGTGGACATTCGATCAACTTCGCTGTTTTCGAGATACTCGTTCACAGGCTCTGCGTAATAATAATCTGCACTTTGTCAAAGTCACTTATCTCATTGTCAAAGCCGCTTAGCTCTTAGATATCTCCATAGCGCGTCACGTGCCCGAAACACCACCAGACGGTATCCAACATCGCGGTGGGCAGTGGTCATAATGTTTTGGTTTTTCAGTGTATGTAACAACAAACGAATACACAGCTCATTTTGTTGTGTCTAGACAAGACAGCCTAGACACAATGAGAGGAAGCCGAAAGGCACGCGCTAAGCTAAAGCAGGATGGCGTGAGGTCTGAAACAGGATACGTAATGAATGCTATAAAGAAAAGTACTTAGCTTCTGGAATACTTAACTTTAATACATCCTTTTGGTACATCTGGAGATTGTGGCGATACAAGTGAGACTCCATAGATACATGCAATGTTACTAATGGCGCCTTGCTAGGTCGTAGCCATTGACTTAGTTGAAGGTTATTCTAACTATCTGCTCGGCAAAGGAGCGAGGCTTCGTCAGTATAGTCGCTAGCTACGTCGTCCGTACAACTGGGGCGAGTCCTAGTCAGTCTCTCGAGACCTGCCTTGTGGTGGCGCTCGGTCTGCGATCCCTGACAGTGGCGACACGCGTGTCCGACATGTACTAATGGACCGCGGCCGATTTAAAGCTACCACCTAGCAAGTGTGGTGTCTGGCGGTGACACCACACATTTTATACATGAATGGTGTCATAGACACTCTATATTTTTAATAAACGATGTATATTTGTGAGCACTGGACTGAAAATCCAGTCTGGGCAAAGGATTTACCTTCTCGTTGTGTGGTTCTTTTTAAGGCCAAGGTGTTTCCTTCCGCAGCCTTGCATAATATGAGGCTATCCTCCCCCACAGATAACTTCCTCGTTGGCGGTACAT
This sequence comes from Schistocerca serialis cubense, assembly GCF_023864345.2. NCBI lineage: Eukaryota > Metazoa > Arthropoda > Insecta > Orthoptera > Acrididae > Schistocerca > Schistocerca serialis. The sequence goes on along the minus strand of NC_064639.1, from coordinate 486,312,161 downwards.
TACAATTTAATCCCTGAAATTTCTGACGTGCAATAAATGCCAGAAACGCTTCATAAATAAAATGGTATTATTGCTTCATTAAACGCTACTGGTTGCGCCACACGTAGATAACCTTATTCTCCAGTACAGGTATGGTTGTATTTACATGAAGCAGTCTCCGTGTTAGAAAAGCATTGCCGTGGGAGGAAAAAGTACGGAGGCAAATGTAAAGTCGTTCCTGTTTGACATAATTTACGAATCGCGGCACGTAAGAACTCTCACTTTCTTTGCCACTCTTACACGCAAATTGCTCGTTCGCGTGACTGCTGTGCTCAGTATAAACACACAACCTCATGGGTGAACGACCCACAACCTGCCAGATGTTAAACAGCTTTGTTCTGTTCTCGATGTAGATGTTGGACCGGAGGCAGCTGTGCGGATATTTCTTTCTATAGGATCTAGGGTTTACTCAATACCAAGACTGTCCATCGAAAGTAACATTCAAAAATTATTGGAGTGCATAACCATAGTCTACGAGTGTTACGGCAAATTTCTCTTTCTGTTTAAACAATTTTCCGTTTACAAGGCTGTGACTATTGCAGTCAAAGACGACATCACGTTGACAAAATCTTTGGAGAACAGACATTATTTGCAGAACACAAATTAGCTCTGACAGCTCTACCTTAACAGTGACTCCCATAACTTCATAAAAATTGAGCCGACAAACGGAATTGGATGTTTATTTTCCTCGGCGGCTATTAAGTACAAAGAAGCCGATTTCTATTTTATGATCCATCGTCACACGTGTGTTCCGTTCTGGAAATACGATTTTGAAAGACAATTTTATTTCATCTGAGAAGTGCAGTAGCCACATCGTAATAAACTCTTCCACACTAGAGAAAGTGGGAACTGTATAACGTACCGATCCTGGGTATTCCTCCAACCCTACTTTCACAGTCAATGACAACAAAACAGTGAAATGTCATTGTGGTTTATTTTAGCGACTAGATTAGTTCAACACACACACACACACACACACACAAAGCGCGCGCGCGCGGACGCGCACAAATTATTACTGAATTAATCTTGAACGTGGTAACTACTTAATTTTGGTAACAATTACTGTCCACACGGAAGACACACAGTGGATGCTGTCACTGACACTTCAGACTTCGCCAGTACAGAATCATTGTTTCACATCAGAGTTCAAATTCAAATGGCTCTGAGCAATATGCGACTTAACGTCTGAGGTCATCAGTCGCAGCCCGCATCTCGTGGTCGTGCGGTAGCGTTCTCGCTTCCCACGCCCGGGTTCCCGGGTTCGATTCCCGGCGGGGTCAGGGACTTTCTCTGCCTCGTGATGGCTGGGTGTTGTGTGCTGTCCTTAGGATAGTTAGGTTTAAGTAGTTCTAAGTTCTAGGGGACTGATGACCATAGATGTTAAGTCCCATAGTGCTCAGAGCCATTTGAACCATCATCAGTCGCCTAGAACTTAGAACTAATTACACCTAACTAACCTGAGGACATCACACACATGCATGCCCGAGGCGGGATTCGAACCTGCGAGCGTAGCGCACATCAGAGTACATGATCCATAACATCGTATAACTTTCAGCCGGTTCTGCACTCATACGAAGCTGTCGTCGTTAGCAATGATTAGAAGTGGTCGCTAAGTACATGGAGACTAAGCTGAGCGCTCGGACATAAATAACTTTCAGGCTGCGGCAGCATAAGAAAACACTTGGGGGCGTGTCTACGCCGACGTCTCTGATTCGTTGTCCGTCTGGCAGCGACTGTCTTTCCTTGTGGCGCTCTCATGAGGCGCCAGTTTTTGTATGCGATCTCGTTGTGCGGACGACACTACAGTCACAACTACAGAATCTCATGTTGTGTAAGAGACATCACTACAAAACTAGCACCAGAGAAAATACACAGTGATTACATTGTGTGCTAGTTCTGCATAGTGAGATATAGTGTACTCTCTTATCAATACGACAAATATTCTTAAATTGGGCCAAAACAGTGAAATGTTACCGTATATCATACACCTAGGATAAGGACTAAGAGAGCACGAAAAAGCACATGTCGATAAAGAGCGTACTAAACTTGGGAGCTGGTGCCACAGATGGCAGGCTAGTAAAAATCCACTTATTCGTAACGTGTACGTTTTCTACTCGGTATTCGAGTTGTGGGAAAGCGCTATGGTAAGGTAAACAGATCAGGATGACACTATGTTTTTAGTCATTACTTACAGATTAGAGACCATCCGCAGACAGCGCGAGTCGTCCAGGAGCTGAATGTGACCAGAAATGAAGAAGAACGGGGATTACGGTTCGACATTACATCGACGAAGGGGTCGTTCAATACGCGCATCATTAGCTTTAATGCACACACTGGGCGAGATAGCGCAGTGGTGCCGCACTGGATTTGTATGCTGGAGAAAGTTGCTTCAAATCCTCTTTCAGCCCTCTAGATCTAGGTTTTACGTGATTTCTCTAAACCCTGCAAGGCAAATGCACTAATGGTTTGCTTTGAAAGCGACACAGTCGATTTCCCTTACCCTCTTTAAAGGTTTGCTCCGCCTCTCCATTTCCTGCGTTACACAGTACTAGAAATGTTTCTAGGAGCGAGGAAACATTCAACGCCAGTCATGTGCAGGTCGACTACGTGGTATAACTGATTGTCAGCATAGTTATCTGGCTTTGAAGGGTCGCAAACGTGTTCTAATATGTACCCAGGTGCGCCACTACGATGACTGCATAGGGGCTGTACAACTAGGTAACGTCGCAAGATGAAGATTAGTCATCTACCGACCGTAAAATGACATAGATTTGTACCTGGTACCATAAAAGCACTTCCTGTGTACTACTCACATCAAACTTAATTCGTATATTTGAATATGGGAGTAAATGAAATAGTATCCCGGGGAAGCTGGGTATCTTGTATGACAAGGAGTATAACTGGTGTCATGGTTCTAGACCGTCGTTCGTGAAAACGCAAGTCGTACTAGTTATAACAACCTACAGTCAAAATTTAGACAGTAGGTTCTGTTCCAGAAGTTTTATTCGCAAATTATCGCCACAGGAAAGACATACAACACCATTTATCACTGTTGCATTGATGATGATGATGATGATGATGATGTCGCCTCAAACCCTATCCAGAGCGCTAATAAAGACAACGTACCGGAATAATTTCATTAGCAAAACCAAACACCAAATTTCTGTTTTGTGGGCACTAGGCGATTGTCTAAGCCTTTTTTGAATATCCTAATGCAGGAGACATCCAAATAAGCTATAATGACTTTAACTGAAATAAGATCAGGAAACAGAACTGTTTGTAAGTAACGGAGCAACGACTGCTATCTCAAAAATCTCGTAGCCGCGTGCTATAGTGTTTTTGTCGAACAAGTCGATGTAATCATACCATGCACCAGGGGCACTAAACAAACAGGTTCGATTTTCTGATACTACAGTTTTGCGAAGATACATCGTTACTATGCTTCGATGTACAGTGAGGACACAGAATTTCGAAAAGATAAAAGCAGCCTAAACAGAAATGCAGAAGGACTGAAATTAGACACATTGTGTGACAACTCGACTTGCTGATCTAATCTGACTTTGGTTCAAATGGCTCTAAACACTATGGGACTTAACATCTGAGATCATCAGTCCCCTAGACTTAGAACTACTTAAACCTAGCTAAGCTAAAGACAGCACACACATCCATGCCCGAGACAGGATTCGAACCTGAGACCGTAGCAGTCGCGCGGTTCCGGGCTGAAGCGCCTCGAACCAAGTACAAGAGTTGACGGTAGAAGCATGTGGAATCTCAGAAGAACACTACATTGTGTTAGAGGCATTGTAACACCTTCAGAGGCTGAGGCGCGAGTGCTTTCTTGGATTCACCACAAAAGGGACATAAACGAGAAGGTAGAATTACTCAAACGGCCGATTTTAGTAAAAAAAGTGGTCTGAAGGACTGTGTTAGAATACTGCCGCAGAAGAGAGTATTCTACGACCAGTAATGCCCTTACCCAGCTGAAACACAAAATTACGTATAAGGGCTCATAAATGTTCGTTAATCGCCTTCTAATGACCATCAGAGTTAAGTTCAGGAAATATAGCGATGAAACGAAGGGATACTGACGCCACGAGAGCAACATTTGTTCAGATATTGCATTTATAGCATACGGAGGATCATAAGTCTGTGGCTCAATTGGAAGAAATCATAACGATACGAACATATATAGTTGGCAGTATACCAAGGGAAATGGTGGTTCAAATGGTTCAAATGGCTCTGAGCACTATGGGACTTAACATCTGTGGTCATCAGTCCCCTAGAACTTAGAACTACTTAAACCTAACTAACCTAAGGACATCACACACATCCATGCCCGAGGCAGGATTCGAACCTGCGACCTTAGCTGTCACGCGGTTCCAGACAGAAGCGCCTAGAACCGTACGGCCACACCGTCCGGCAAATGATGGTCTGAATGTAACTGCAGCTACTGTTATACAGCTTTTATTGGTGTTTTGGATGATTGGTGCAATAACGAGGAATCTCTTACAACTGCAAATACAAATTTCTTCTGGAGGTAGTAAACACTCCTGGTCTTAAAACGAGCCGTCAGAAGAAGGGCCCTGACAGATGCATGCAATTTCTGACGCGCTGCCGTAGATAATCCGCATACATAAGTAACATGATACAACAATCATGCCTCAGATGTTATGAAAATTAATTGTAAGTTTCCGTAACAAATTTCTGGCAGGGAGTTTCTACGAGGTTCAACAGAGCGCAAATTCTTCTCGATGATTTTTTCTACTCAGGTGAAACTATTTAACATCTGTTAAAGTATTTTACTTTTTATATTGTCATGCATTTTCTCAGTGGTTCTGGCTTTCTCCGGAGGGAGAATAAAAAATATTTTTCTAAATGTTTCTTGTAACGTTAGTTTTTATTTTCTTTTCGACGATTGGGGCTATTCCCATTGGAATTCATTCTGTTATATTGTAGCCCAAAGATATAGAGGTCTTCTTCTTCTTTTAAGTGTGAATCTACTACGGTTATATAAACTCTTTCCGATTTATTTTCTTCCACATTTCTATCATCATTTATCGATGTCTCTGTCTCATTTCTTCTGTCCAAGTGGATCCAGTCTTCTTGAGTTTTCCGTGGAAATCTTTGGAATCTTGAAATTTATTTCTGAGTGGTAATCATTTCCCACAATCTTTTGTAGCAATTTGGAGTTCGTGCCCGTTACAGTGTCGTTGCATCTTGTGTGATCTATTTTTAATTTACGGAAATTAGAGAACAGTCTTTTTGTATTTTTGTTGGGATACATACTTCGAATGTGGAAAACAAAGTTAGTCTTCTTTTCCTAATCACGTCTATAATTTTTTAGATTTGTGTATCAATTACACTATTATGATGATAAAATTTTCTCGGGCTTCCAGTATATATCGCCGCGAAACTATTTATTCGTGTATCACTATTATGATGTCTGCTGCATTATGTTTGCAACTTAACTGATCCCAAAGTTCCCTTAGTTCTTTTCTTTCGGTTAATTCCAGTGATTCTCTCATCGCCTTTTTGTATAAATATTCCGCAGCAAAAGTGCTTCAGTTCGAACTACTGCTGAGTGGTACCTGAGAGTATCATTGTGGGAAACTGGAATCGTACTAAATGCACTTGAAATTATCACTGACTTGCAATGCAGTACGTAGGAGCGATGTCACTGACCAGCATAGTTTTGTGTCAATCAGTATAGTGTGTCCGTCGCTCAGCCTTAAAGACCACGTAGACAGATATCAGTACCAAGCAACGGATCCGGCGGAGGGTGGGGTGGGGGGGGGGGGGACAATGCACGAACAGAGACGCGTCACCCCCCACCCCGTCGTCGTGGCTGTGCTCTGGCAGCTGTTAGCAACGCTTGCCGCGTGACGGGACGCGGCAGTCTCTCGTCTGCGACTGCCACGGTGACTGCCACGTAAGCGCCGTGGGAAGGACGGCGGCGACGCCCTGGCGGCGTCCAGCGTCGAGCGAAGGTGGAAGCGGCGGGGGCGTGGCGGGGACGCCTCGGCGTCGCGGCGCATTATCGAATTTTGGGGCCGCCGTCGCTCCCCAGGGGCGCACGCCGCCCTGCCCGACTCCCACACCCTTACACAAGTCACCGCCCACTGGCCACTACGGTACTATTAAACTCCAGACTGTCGGCGGGTCTGTGGATCTATGTAACGTATGCTCAGTTTTACACGCCAGCACCTTGTCCTTGGATACTGCGGTCAATGTTAGCAGCACTGTCAGGTTACTCACTAACGATTACGTCGTTTATACGTAATTACGCTTCATCGGTTCTGTAACTTTGTAATACATAGTTAAGTGACGAACTGCTTGACACAGTCACGTATATTAAATATCTAGGTTTTTCGATGCAAAGCGACACGAAGCTTAACGATCACGTAATATCGATTGTGGGGAAGGTGAATGGTCGACCTCGGCTTATTGAGAAAACTCTAGGAATGTGTAGCTCATCTATAAACAACACAGCTTACAGGTGACTTACGCGAGCCCTCCTTCAGTAATGCTCGAGTGCTTGGTATCACCACCGTCTCGAATTAAAGGAAGGCTGCGAAGGCATTCAAAGGCTTGCTGCTGTATTCATTGTCGTTAGGTTCGATCAATCAACGAGTATTACGGAAATACTCCACAAACTCAAATGCTGATTTGACAACTGTCGTGTTACCACTTTGAGCTGCTGATAAAGTTCTTTATTTACACAAACAGTATCAGTCGACTGACCATTATCAGGTTCATGTAAGTATTTACAGCATCATGTATGGTGAAATATGAAATCATTAATGTAACTGTTACCATATCGTAACATAAATTACGATTTTACACACACACACACACACACACACACACACACACACACGTCTATATAAACTGACTCTACGGGGTCTATGTGCTGTGAGTGTTAATACCGATTGCTGTTAAACATAAATGAGTACACTAGCTGGTCCAGGTTTTATAGACTGACGATGTCATCTGTATAACAGCGACTAATTCATAGTTTTATCATCTGACGTTAATAATTTTATATTTCACCTAACATGGCGCCGTAATTATTTTTATGAAACTCATGATGGTCAGCCACCGAAACTGGAAGTGTAAGTGAACAATTTTATCTGCAGCTCAAGGTGATAATATGATATTTTTCAAACACTTACGAGCTGTGGGGCATTACCTCCTGAAAATATATTCAAATCGGGAATCTTTGGAACGAAGATGGCGTTCTTTTCGCTGAACACTATCGAGATCGAGGAAGTTTAGAGAACCGGCGAGAGACTACAGAAAAACCTACTGCCACCGGCAAACATCTCGTGTGAGGCCCGTGAAGAGAAGATAAGAAAAATCAGGGCTCATACGGAGGTATATAAGTAGTCACTTCCCCATCGCTCCATTTGCGAGTAAAACAGAAGAGGGAACGACCAGCAGTGATACAAGGTACCCTCCGCCATGTATCATGCCATAGCCAGTAGAGTATGCATCTATATGTAGATGGAAAATCCGAACGCTGTCACCAGTTGTCAGTGGTCGTAGCCATCTAGTGTAGCGAGTGGCAGTTAGTTTTAAATTTTGGGAAATGGAACTTAATAACGGCGTGTGGCTCAATGGCTGAGAGCAAGTATTTAGATTGGACCCCACATTGCCGACTTGCACGACCTTAGCCTTTCCCAGTTATCCAAAGAGGAATAAAAAGAATCTACAGTTTAATGTGCAATCTGAACAACGCTTGTAGCGACTACCCACGTCTTTGAGAGGTGAAGATTAGATTAAAGGTAGACTGGAAATTCTTGTAAGTAGGATAAGAAATCCGATAGAAGCCGGCTATGACATTGATGGTAAACTTCCAGAGCCTGTCACTTCGACTAAATACATAGCTACGATGCTGAAATGCTATATCAAATAGCATAAACACGTTAAGTTGATTGCGAAGGTGGATGGAGGACTTCTTTTATCGGAAAGAACACTGGAAATCACAGCGCATCTATTAAAGGAGCCTCGTGCAAGAGCCTAATGTGACATTCTCAAGTATCGATCGCTTGTTTGGGATCTTCACATCGTCCGAGTGAAGTTGTTGTAACACACATGTCGAATTTAAGTGATAATTACTGAAACACCCAATTTTTCCTTTATTGTGCTGTATTTTTTTAATTTACAAACATCAGCTAATTTAGACCTGTATGACTAATTATTAAACGAGCCATGTTGTTACAAGTTATGTGTGTTTGCTTATTATTTTATGATGATCAGAGACAGCGAAATTAATTGATCGTGGTATCCTAATAAATAAAACCTAATCAAGGAAACAGTGATTCCATACAACAATTTAGAATTTTCATTGCATAGGTCCTGTTGAAAGGAAAGTATGAAATTCAGGGTTTAAAATTCCACCTATAGCCATGTTATTGTAGATGAGGCACAATCTCGGAGTAGGGAATTAAATCGTCCGTGTCTTGTTTAAAGGAAAAATGAACCTGGATGGTCATAAGGAAAATGTGAGCCCACGTCTTACCACCAAGTTACCTCGTTCGCTTTTCCCCGTAGAGAGCATGAGACTAAGATACGAAATATTATCAAAAGTAGAGAAACCTACAAACCAACACCATCGAAGACAGAATATTGCCTCAAGTGGACAAGGGTGTTCAAGTAACACGCTGTACCATCATATAACGCAATTTGTTTGTGAGCGCCCATCTGCTATATTTCATTTTATTGGAGCAACAGAGAGAATGAACTTACTGATGAAATTCAGTGTTGACTGTCCTCGCTGGAGTTCGGCAGGTTCAGCATTTAAGTGTTCATTGTTTAAATTTTCCAAGAGGTAGCTCGTGTGTGCCTTGTGTGTTTCAGGGAACTGTAACTAAGCACTGTATGGGTGCCACCTTATACTGAGCTGTTTTCGGGCTTAATCCTTTTTCCTGGCACTCGGTCTATTTAATAAATTAAACTGTAAATGGAAAGCGGGGCAGAATTGGTACCTTGTTGTAGATTATATTTCTTTATTTAAGTTGCTGTTTTATGCATGTTAACTTTATTACCTTACTATTTTAGAGCTCTAAAACCAATTGTATTTATATCCATGTAAATTGGTCGGGTCGGCCTCTGTGTTTAGATGTTGATTGTAAATACCGGCTTCTGAACAAATTTTACTCGGTAAAACGTGGGTTGCCATTTAAACTACTTAGCATTACTGGTGTTACAAAATAATTTCTAGTAAGTGGTCTGAGTATCCGTTTAGAGCGCATTTAAGTAATTCTGGGTCTTGTAACTGGCGCCTCTTAAGTTATTTGTATCACTTGTGTTATTAAAATAAATTTGATTGGTGGTCTAATCCGTTTTGGGGACAGTTAAACAATTACTTGAGATTGTTACTTAATGGCGCCTCTGAAATTATTTTGCATCACTGGAGTTTTCAAACGAATTTTGATAAGACACGTAATCCATGTTGGATGCATTCAAATGTTGTTTGGTGATGTAACTTACTGGCACCTCTGAACTATTATGCATCACTTGTGTTTGTAAAATAATTTTGCTGTGTGGTCTAATCTGCTTTGGTCTGCTTTAAATGTTTTGTGTTGTCCTTTCTTGGCACAGCTGAATTATCTTGCATTAGCTCCTATTTAAGATAATGTTACCAAGTGGTCTAATATGCTTTTGCCCGGTAGTTAACTATTCCCCGATCACCACATCCCTATACCGTTTTAGAGTCATCATTTCCCTCTACTCCACCGGTGACTCATCATTTTGTCTGAATTTAACACTCTCTGCGTGACAACATCCCATCAACTGTATACAACGTACAGTATATAGTTTTAATTATCACCTAGAACAAATAAATTTCCATAATTTTATGCTTGTTTTAGGTACTTTCCTAAGCTATTGAAACACTTTTGAAGCCGGCCGGTGTGGCAGAGCTGTTCTCGTCGATTCAGTCTGGAACAGCGCGACCGCTACGGTCGCAGGTTCGAATCCTGCCTCGGGCATGGATGTGTGTGATGTCCTTAGTGTACTTAGATTTAAGTAGCTCTAAGTTCTAGGGGACTGATGACCTGAGTCCGATAGTGCTCAGAGCCATTTGAACAAACACTTTTGAAGTCTCCTCGCCACAGGACTGTAGCACGCCAGTGGAAGGTCAAAATAGTGGGAAAAACAAGTAAAGCCTAATATTGCGCGATAGTTCGGTTTCTGCATATGACGGGGACCAATGCTACAGCAGTCCACGCCGAGTTGAATGAATCATCAATGACCCAATGACTAGGCGCCACAGACGCTCCCAGCGTGGTCAAGCCTCAATGACGCTGGACGGTCTGCCTGTGGAGGATCAGGAATAAGGTATTTGACTGTGACAATGAGGTCATTCGCTATCAGGCGAGGAGGCTCACAAAAAAGGCAGGTCGCGGCATATACGTCACAATTTAAAGTACGACACGCGGCAGGTCTTCAGACTGCTAGCAGCTGCCTCCAGCGTGGAGCGAGTAACTACACTCCTGGAAATGGAAAAAAGGAACACATTGACACCGGTGTGTCAGACCCACCATACTTGCTCCGGACACTGCGAGAGGGCTGTACAAGCAATGATCACACGCACGGCACAGCGGACACACCAGGAACCGCGGTGTTGGCCGTCGAATGGCGCTAGCTGCGCAGCATTTGTGCACCGCCGCCGTCAGTGTCAGCCAGTTTGCCGTGGCATACGGAGCTCCATCGCAGTCTTTAACACTGGTAGCATGCCGCGACAGCGTGGACGTGAACCGTATGTGCAGTTGACGGACTTTGAGCGAGGGCGTATAGTGGGCATGCGGGAGGCCGGGTGGACGTACCGCCGAATTGCTCAACACGTGGGGCGTGAGGTCTCCACAGTACATCGATGTTGTCGCCAGTGGTCGGCGGAAGGTGCACGTGCCCGTCGACCTGGGACCGGACCGCAGCGACGCACGGATGCACGCCAAGACCGTAGGATCCTACGCAGTGCCGTAGGGGACCGCACCGCCACTTCCCAGCAAATTAGGGACACTGTTGCTCCTGGGGTATCGGCGAGGACCATTCGCAACCGTCTCCATGAAGCTGGGCTACGGTCCCGCACACCGTTAGGCCGTCTTCCGCTCACGCCCCAACATCGTGCAGCCCGCCTCCAGTGCTGTCGCGACAGGCGTGAATGGAGGGACGAATGGAGACGTGTCGTCTTCAGCGATGAGAGTCGCTTCTGCCTTGGTGCCAATGATGGTCGTATGCGTGTTTGGCGCCGTGCAGGTGAGCGCCACATTCAGGACTGCATACGACCGAGGCACACAGGGCCAACACCCGGCATCATGGTGTGGGGAGCGATCTCCTACACTGGCCGTACACCACTGGTGATCGTCGAGGGGACACTGAATAGTGCACGGTACATCCAAACCGTCATCGAACCCATCGTTCTACCATTCCTAGACCGGCAAGGGAACTTGCTGTTCCAACAGGACAATGCACGTCCGCATGTATCCCGTGCCACCCAACGTGCTCTAGAAGGTGTAAATCAACTACCCTGGCCAGCAAGATCTCCGGATCTGTCCCCCATTGAGCATGTTTGGGACTGGATGAAGCGTCGTCTCACGCGGTCTGCACGCCCAGCACGAACGCTGGTCCAACTGAGGCGCCAGTTGGAAATGGCATGGCAAGCCGTTCCACAGGACTACATCCAGCATCTCTACGATCGTCTCCATGGGAGAATAGCAGCCTGCATTGTTGCGAAAGGTGGATATACACTGTACTAGTGCCGACATTGTGCATGCTCTGTTGCCTGTGTCTATGTGCCTCTGGTTCTGTCAGTGTGATCATGTGATGTATCTGACCCCAGGAATGTGTCAATAAAGTTTCCCCTTCCTGGGACAATGAATTCACGGTGTTCTTATTTCAATTTCCAGGAGTGTATTTCAGACGAGTTTAATAATTCTTAACTGCACGTTAAAATGCATGCATGCTCTCGATAGCACCGGACAAAGGTGAGACCTTTAGTGGGTACATTTTCATTGACATACTGATTTCCCGTGGGGGCTGCACGAAGCCGAGCGTTCGTGAAGTATGGCGGACTAGGCAACTAGTGTGATGTCACAGTTTCGTTGTGGGGCCCGTATTTCTCTTGAGAAGGTGCTTAAAATATGGTTGCAACTCACTCGTAGAGATCCAAGTGAGGTAATGGTCACTATGTGTGCCAGCCGTTGTGACCGAGCGGTTATGGGCGCTTCAGTGCGGAACCGCGATGCTGCTACGGTCGCAGATTCGAATCCTGCCCCTAGCATGGATGTGTGTGATGTCCTGAGGTTAGTTGGGATTAAACAGTTCGAAGTCTAGAGGACTGATGACCTCAGATGTTAAGTCTCATAGTGCTTAGAGCCATTTGAACCTTTTTTTGACTATGTGTGAATATTTCTGTGAGGATCATTCTGGCGTTGACGATAGTAGCGTGATAGATAGCGTGCTGCACTTCTTATACAATTTTCGCAAGATCGATAGTGATTCGGAACAAGTTTCTTCCTTGCTCTTCTTTTTCCTTCCTGTTCTCTTCGCTTGATGCTACTGTCTACTGAAGTTTGTTTTATTCGTAATACAGTTATCTAAGAGCTTTAAAGCCTATATTATAATACATTATATAAAGCATTTCCACATCTAATTTCATTTACTAGCTTCATTTTAGCCTTGATCAGTTCGAGGTCAGTCACAAAGACGGTGTTAAGAAACTGTATTTCATGCCTGAAATAGCTCTTATTCTGAAGAATCTCAGAAACAATTTAATAATTTCCGTCCCATTATTCTTCTCGAATAAGTTGTAAGCAACAAGACAATTTGCCACTTTCACCTGTTTCCATTGGGCATGTTGTAAGGCTATATGATTTTGACAAGGAGAAAAACAGGTTGTTGGTTGGAATCGACGAGGAAATGTTATAAAACCAGGGCATTACGATAAGTGGAAAGTTGGTCTTGCTCAAGCGGTTTTAAAATAATAGTGTTGCAACAGCAGTTAAGTATGCAGTAAAACAACAGATACTGTAAGGTTCTGCTGCGTCGACTGCATATTTTGCGTACATTTTCCGATGGTTTAAATTAATGACCTGAAGGAATGTATAAAACAGTTGAAGGCAAGCACGGTGATGCTCTGGAGGTGCCCACGACTGTTATTACGCTCTCTCAAACTCTGAACAGCGGTACCAAGAAAAAAAAGTAGTAGTTCTAACAACAAACACAGCAATTAACACGGAGAATTATCTTCTGAATGAAACAGGCGTTTCATTGTGCAGGCTTTCACAAGTTTCCGTCGAAATAATCCACTTCCAGATCCCCTCAGTTTTAAGACATTTCTGCATCCAGAAGGAGTGAATATTACTTGTCCTGTACTGATTTCGTACATACAGGGTGATCAAAAAGTCAGTATAAATTTGAAAACTTAAACCGCGGAATGATGTAGATAGAGAGGTAAAAATTGACACACATGCTTGGAATGACATGGGATTTTATTAGAACAAAAAAGAAAGTTCACAAAATGTCCGACAGATGGCGCTGGACAGCAAAACTGCTACCGTGACGGGTGAGAGGTACGCCGATATGTTTCAGAATCGCATCATTCCAGCCTGGCTGATAAACACTTGCTGGAAAGTACGATGTTTATGCAGGATGGCGCTCCACCCCATATTGCTAGACGCGTGAAAGATCTCTTGCGCGCGTCGTTTGGTGATGATCGTGTGCTCAGCCGCCACTTTCGTCATGCTTGGCCTCCCAGGTCCCCAGACCTCTGTCCGTGCGATTATTGGATTTGGGGTTACCTGAAGTCGCAAAGTATCGTGATCGACCGACATCTATAGGGATGCTGAAAGACAACATCCGACGTCAATGCCTCACCATAACTCCGGACATGCTTTACAGTGCTGTTCACAACATTATTGCTCGACTACAGCTATTGTTCAGGAATGATAGTGGACATATTGAGCATTTCCTGTAAAGAACATCATCTTTGCTTTGCCTTACTTTGTTATGCTAATTATTGCTATTCTGACCAGATGAAGCGCCATCTGTCGGACATTTTTTGAACGTTTGTATTTTTCGGTTCTAATAAAACCCCCTGTCATTCCAAGCATGTGTGTCAATTTGTACCTCTCTATCTACATTATTCCGTGATTTATTCAGTTTTCAAATTTATACTGCCTTTTTGGTCATCTGGTAGAATCCATCTCAGAGTGAACAATCAGCCTACAGGTGTGGAAAAACTGGAGAAGTTTCTGCCAGAAGAAATGACTCATTCTTCTTATAAACGTTGTACAAGTACTTTGCGATGACGCATGGTCTCATAGAACAGGATTAGAGGCGAGTAGGGCAAGACTGTCGAATATATGCCCAGAATCCATAATGGAGATAAAGGTAGGACAACTTTATACCGTGGGAAGTGTCAGCGTATTGAATGAGGCTGTAAACGGTGGCGTAAGAGTTGCAGATAGATGTATTGTGCCTCCAAGAACCGTATACGAAGGCACAATATGTCCTTAGTATGCACCCGTGGTCTAGGGGTAGCGTCTTCGGTCCCGGGTTAGATCCCCGCCACTGCCTAAATTTTGATAAATAATTAGCATTGGCAGCCGAAGACTTCCGGCATAATAAGTCAGCCTCATTCTGCCAACGGCCTTGTCAAAGAGGGCGGAGGAGCGGATAGAGGTTCAGGGCACTCTTGTCCTAGGGGTGGGAAATTGCCCCTAAAGGCGGAAGAATCAACAATGATCAACGACATGAGGATGCAGAAGGCAATGGAAACCACTGCAATAAAGACACGTAACGTGTATCCACAGGACATGTGGCCTGTAATTGAAGAAGTGTCATGATGATCTCTCCATTGGCAAAAGATTCCGGAATAGTCCCTCATTCGGACCTCCGGGAGTGGACTGCCAAGGGGGAGGTTACCATGAGAAAAAGATTGAATAATCAACGAAAGGATAACGTTCTACGAGTCGGGGCGTGGAATGTCAGAAGCTTGAACGTGGTAGTGAAACTAGAAAATCTGAAAATGGAAATGCAAAGGCTCAATCTAGATATAGTAGGGGTCAGTGAAGTGAAGTGGAAGGAAGACAAGGATTTCTGGTCAGATGAGTATCGGGTAATATCAACAGCAGCATAACAGGTGTAGGATTCGTTATGAATAGGAAGGTAGGGCAGAGGGTGTGTTACTGTGAACAGTTCAGTGACCGGGTTGTTCTAATAGAATCGACAGCAGACCAACACCGACAACGATAGTTCAGGTATGCATGCCGACATCGCAAGCTGAAGATGAACAGATAGAAAAAGTGTATGAGGATATTGAAAGGGTAATGCAGTATGTAAAGGGGGACGAAAATCTAATAGTCATGGGCGACTGGAATGCAGTTGTAGGGGAGGAGTAGAAGAAAAGGTTACAGGAGAATATGGGCTTGGGACAAGGAATGAAAGAGGAGAAAGACAAATTGAGTTCTGTAACAAGTTTCAGCTAGTAATAGCGAATACCCTGTTCAAGAATCACAAGAGGAGGAGGTATACTTGGAAAAGGCCGGGAGATACGAGAAGAATTCAATTAGATTACATCATGGTCAGACAGAGATTCCGAAATCAGATACTGGATTGTAAGGCGTACCCAGGAGCAGATATAGACTCAGATCACAATATAGTAGTGATGAAGAGTAGGCTGAAGTTCAAGACATTAGTCAGGAAGAATCAATACGCAAAGAAGTGGGATACGGAAATACTAAGGAATGACGAGATACGTTTGAAGTTCTCTAACACTATAGATACAGCAATAAGGAATAGCGCAGTAGGCAGTACAGTTGCCGAGGAATGGACATCTGTAAAAAGGGCCATCACAGAAGTTGGGAAGGAAAACATAGGTACAAATAAGGTAGCTGCGAAGAAACCATGGGTAACAGAAGAAATACTTCAGTTGATTGACGAAAGGAGGAAGTACAAACATGTTCCGGGAAAATCAGGAATACAGAAATATAAGTCGCCGAGGAATGAAATAAATAGGAAGTGCAGGGAAGCTAAGACGAAATGGCTGCAGGAAAAATGTGAAGACATCGAAAAAGATATGATTGTCGGAAGAACAGACTCAGCATACAGGAAAGTCAAAACAACCTTTGGTGACATTAAAAGCAACGGTGGTAACATTAAGAGTGCAACGGGAATTCCACTGTTAAATGCAGAGGAGAGAGCAGATAGGTGGAAAGAATACATTGAAAGCCTCTATGAGGGTGAAGATTTGTCTGATGTGATAGAAGAAGAAACAGGAGTCGATTTAGAAGAGATAGGGTATCCAGTATTAGAATCGGGATTTAAAAAAGCTTTGGAGGACTTACGGTCAAATAAGGCAGAAGGGATGGATAACGTTCCATCAGAATTTCTAAAATCATTGGGGGAAGTGGCAACAAAACGACTATTCACGTTGGTGTGTAGAATATATGAGTCTGGCGATATACCATCTGACTTTCGGAAAAGCATCATCCACACAATTCCGAAGACGGCAAGAGCTGACAAGTGCGAGAATTATCGCACAATCAGCTTAACAGCTCATGCATCGAAGCTGCTTACAAGAATAATATACAGGAGAATGGAAAAGAAAATTGAGAATGCGCTAGGTAACGATGTTTCGCTTTAGGAAAAGTAAAGGGACGAGAGAGGCAATTCTGACGTTACGGCTAATAATGGAATCAAGGCTAAAGAAAAATCAAGACACTTTCATAGGATCTGTCGACCTGGAAAAAGCGTTCGACAATATTAAATGGTGCGAGCTGTTCGAGATTCTGAAAAAAGTAGGGGTAAGCTATAGGGAGAGATGGGTCGTATACAATATGTACAACAACCAAGAGGGAATAATAAGAGTGGACGATCAAGAACGAAGTGCTCGTATTAAGAAGGGTGTAAGACAAGGCTGTAGCCTTTCGCCCCTACTCTTCAATCTGTACATCGAGGAAGCAATGATGGAAATAAAAGAAAGGTTCAGGAGTAAAATTAAAATACAAGGTGAAAGGATATCAATGATACGATTCGCTGATGACATTGCTATCCTGAGTGAAAGTGAAGAATTAAATGATCTGCTGAACGGAATGAACATTCTAACGAGTACACAGTATTGTTTGAGAGTAAATCGGAGAAAGACGAAGGTAATGAGAAGTAGTAGAAATGAGAATAGCGAGAAACTTAACATCATGATTGATAGTCACGAAGTCAATGAAGTTAAGGAATTCTGCTACCTAGACAGTAAAATAACCAATGACGGACGGAGCAAGGAGGACATCAAAAGCAGACTCGCTATGACAAAAAAGGCATTTCTGGCCAAGAGAAGTCTACTAATATCAAATACCGGCCTTAATTTGAGGAAGAAATTTCCGAGGATGTACGTTTGGAGTACAGCATTGTATGGTAGTGAAACATGGACTGTGGGAAAACCGGAACAGAAGAGAATCGAAGCATTTGAGATGTGGTGCTATAGACGAATGTTGAAAATTAGGTGGACTGATAAGATAAGGAATGAGGAGGTTCTACGCAGAATCGGAGAGGAAAGGAATATGTGGAAAACACTGATAAGGAGAAGGGACAGGATGATAGGACATCTGCTAAGACATGAGGGAATGACTTCCATGGTACTAGAGGGAGCTGTAGAGGGCAAAAACTGTAGAGGAAGACATAGATTGGAATAGGTTAAGCAAATAATTGGGGACGTAGGTTGCAAGTGCTACTCTGAGATGCAGAGGTTAGCACAGGAAAGGAATTCGTGGCGGGCCACATCAAACCAGTCAGTAGACTGATGAAAAAAAAAAAAAAAAAAAAAATCCGAATAACTGACCAGACAGTCACAAAAGGACGACGCCCTATGGCAGCAATAATACTATTTAACAAGGCCATAACAGATACAAAAACATCGCAGTACTGTTCAGAGCACGTTATCTGCTTGGAAATGTTAACCGGAAGGGAGAGTTTCATCCTGTTTTCCATATATTTTCACTTTTGTGATTTCGACGAGTATCTGCTAAGACTGAAGGATATTAGCCACCTAGGTTGAACTAAACCTCTTGTGTACTCCGTTGATGCAACTTCGAAGTCAATGTTGTGACACAGCCGCCTGGCTCACGATCGTGGAAGACAACTAGAAGAAGCCATTATGCAACTCAACCTACAGGTATTAAGTGCACCTCACAATCCACCAACCTACGAAGGGAGGTCGGAGAAACGTCAGATACTGACATCGCTGTAGCAAATACAGCAGCGGCATGTCTTGTGAAAGGTTGGAAGGTTGAGAGTGGAATAACATCCAGTGACTACAATATCGTAAACTATACTATCACCGGAAGAGAAATCCAAGACATCAAAGAGAACGTGTGCGTAAGGTCCAAATACAACATCAAGGACACTAACTGGGGAGAACTAAGAAGGGTGTTTCAGTGTCCAGGAAGTTCATCGCTGGGTGGCAGTAGATTTTAAAGCACAAGAGCTGACAGTGACGATACATAGAGCAAGGGGACATCGATATCTGACAGCAAAGATCATTCTAAAGGAGTATCCTGCATCTTGAACTGTAGAAGTTAAGATGTGAAATAAGAAGAGTCAGGAAACCACACCAGAGCAGCATGACTCAAGAAGAAAGCATTCGATGGTTGCATAGATACATGTATGTCAAAAAAAAACATTTAAGGAAGAGTTATGGATCACAAAAATGGAACGGTGTTAGCAATTCGTGGAGGCTAACTTAGTAACCGACCCCTGCGGTGTACTATATAAAACAGTCTGCGAGAAAATACAATCATCAGCCGTCTCATCCACGCTCAAAAGGAATGCTGGGCCGGTAACAGAAAGTCGGTAACAGTCAGCTGTCCTGCTAATGGAAACACTACTTCCTGACGTCGAAGTTCTTGGCAAGATATTTAAAAAACTATTATGCAAAAGATTACAAGATCAGAGACCACTACATTTGATGAGCCGTTACCAGTACGGGTTTAGAAGAGGCAAGTCTACTGAAGACGCAATGAATATGGCGATTTCGCTAGCGACAGATAATCATTGTACGTACGCTCTAGCGATGATGAGGGGTATTTCTGGTGCTTTCGGTAACCTATGGTGACCGTCTTATTTTTATAGCCTTAGAGATTTGGAGTGTCCAGAAGCGCTGCTCAACTGCCTGAAACTCGAAAGAGAAATAACACGGCAACCGGTTGCAAACAGTTTTTTTTTTTTTCTTTTTTACATTGATTAAGGTTTCGTCACCTCTAAGGATGTGTTCATCAGACTGAAATTCTAAAAATCGTAAAGTTACATTGCGAGAAGCAATAGTCAAAGCTTAAAACAGACATGCTCAAGTCAAAATTAAAAATTTAAAGCATCCCATTCTTTCATAGCCGGCCGCTGTGGTCGATCGGTTCTAGGCGCTTCAGTCCGGAACCACGCGGCTGCTACGGTCGCAGGTTCGAATCCTGCCTCAGGCATGATTGTGTGTGATGTCCTTAGTTAGTTTTACATAGTTCTACGTCTAGGGGACTGATGACCTCATATGTTAAGTCCCATAGTGCTTACAGGTCAAATGGTTCAAATGGCTCTAAGCACTATGGGATTTAACATCTGAGGTCATCAGTCCTCTAACTAGCCTAAGGACATCACACACATCCATGCCCGAGGCAGGATTCGAACCTGCGACCGTAGCAGCAGCGCGGTTCCTGACTGAAGCGCCTAGAACCGCTCGGCCACAGCGACTGGCGTGCTTACAGCCATTTGAACCATTTGAACCATTCTTTGATACGTATCCCTTACAAGGAAGTACATCAGACTGATGGTCAGTATACTAAACAATTTTTTTTTCAACCGGTTGGCTGTGTTATTTCTCTGTTGTGACTTATGTATGGTTGCTGAAAGGCAGCCATGTTCAAAGCTGTAGCTGCCTGAGAGATTGTTTCCACGGGTGGCATGTTCGTTTAACAAGCACAGGAAGGAAAGTAACGAAGACAATAGCAAAAGGCTGTCCGTAGTGGGTGGTCCAGAATTTTTGGATGCAAAACAGAGTGTACCAGTAATCTATTTTAGCATCAGTCGTAGGATATGGTGCGAGCGTTTATGCTCATAGTTTTCAGTTAGTGAAGCCAGTTCAACGAGAAGTGATACTAAGATTCACGGGCACGTACTGCACTGCCCTGAACGAAGCTTTGTTGGTAATTCTAGGAATATGCCACTGGACTTGGAAATTAGCAAAAGGGGACGCTTTTAATGGTTAAAGAAAGGCAATCAAACGGAAGTACGAAGGGTGTTTGGAACTGATGCCAATTCGAAAAAGGCAATAAGAGATCATATATTACAACTGTGACAGATTGAATGGGACACTTCAGGCACAGGGAGGAGAACATACTCATTTCTCCCAAACAGCAGGGAAAGATTAAAAGTGAGATTTCTTAATCCGTAGAATGGATTGGCACATTACCTCACTGGCCATGGCCCGTATGCTGCTTACCTATTCAGAATCACAAGACAGATGAATGATAGTTTCACCTGCCGCAGTATAGGCACACCAGAACACGCACTGTGCGACTGCGCGCTCTATAAAGACACGGCGGGTAACGGACGTCAGGTATTAAGGATGTTGAATCACAAGGCAGCACTAAGAAGCGAATCGACGTGACACATCTTGGACATTATCCTGGAAGGCTAAGGAAGACTTCAGGAGGCATTCAACCGTAAGTCATCATGCTGTCATCCAGGCTAGACAACACTCAGCAGATGGATAGAAGGTAATTGATGTGGGCGACCACCGAATGAAAGTGTTCCAGGAATCTACACTGCGTTGGTGCAAGTGATTATGGAACTGACTGGCAGGATGTGTACGTCTAAACAGAGGTAACGTTTGCGGTGGTCGTGCCAAGAAAATGCTTTCCAGGAACGAACTGTACGAATCGGAGGCTGATGTGGACACATATGACTCTCACAAAGTTCCTGCATGTGTTGATGAACGGAAATGTGCATCAAAAGATGTTACTACTTGGGTAAATGTGCTTATTTCGCTAAACAATTAAACACTGTTTATGCGCGTGTCTTACCATAGTACCTTTAAGTGACAGTGCGATGGCCGGCGTGTTAAGCGCAATCATTTTATTGAAATGCTGTAGCAAGCTGTTTGTTTTGTTTTCTTACAAAGCAATATCTGCAACTGTATCCTTACCTCAGAAACGTATAGAAACAAAAGTCAATTATGTGTTTACCCGCTTACCCAGATTATTACTGCGTTTATATATCCTGTAAGGCCTGTGTTACATGTATTTGACGTATTTATGAGGATGTTGACGTGTACATGCTACAAACTATCGACAGATGTATTTTATTTTTGTGCATGAAGTTATTCTGTGATATGTGGAGGATCTTAACCTAATAGCTCTGAATCTTTATAGGTTCAGAGGAATTTGGCAGTAATGCATCCTTCGGATGATGCACCAGACCCCGATAGTCTGCAAACAGATACAACTGATCCAAATGATCGGCGGAGCAAGCAGAGATATCGGAAGAGCGTAAAATGAGAGATATCCAGGAACAAATGAAGAAAAAGAGAAATGAATGAAAGCAATATAGAAGCCTGTTGTTACATGAAAACATATTGGCTATCAGTGTAAATGCTCAAAATGAGCTTCGAGCATATAAGCAACACATATTCAAGAATTCCCGACAGCTGAATTGCTATGATACGCAAAATGCGTACCTAGAAGGATTTTACGGGCAGAAAGTATTATCCGTAAAACAAACTTCCGAATTTATGTTTTGCGTAGGTTCCGCACTAATGTTTCGTTAAGTCACCCAGCAAGTAAACAAAGGTAAGTCAATTGTAGCTTATGTTAAGTGCATTCGATTTGCAAGTACGCAATGTTGAATCTACATTGAGAAATTTGTAAGAATAGACTATCGGGTTGAATGTCCCATTTTAAAATTTTTTTTACGGTAGGTATACGCGAGAACAGTGACGTATCTAGATAAAAAAATGGCATTGGATGTAGATGCAATATTTTCTCCATGAGACTTTATTGAAACTCTGCTGCAAGATTTCTCCAAACAACCAAAAGCTCGGTTACCATTGTTTACAGCCGAGGTGCTCAAATATCCTGAAGAGCTTATGGATGACTGTCAAGACAAAGCGCCCCTAGAAGCTGTCCGGGGGTTTGCTTTTGCTCCACGGCAGTGTCTCAGCTCATTCTGCACATGATACACGCATGCTCTTACTTTGGGCTATCATATTTTGCCCCACGTATACACCGTAAAAAAAAGGGGGTGAACCGAAGGGTGAATACGTAGAGATGAAATAATACGAAGTTTCATGGTTACAGCGTAAGAGTTTCGAGTTGACAGTTAAACTTTTGTGACTATTTATCATCTATATGCAACGCTCCGCCATAATGCTGCCAGTACACTAACATAAAGGTACGGCGAAGAGGTTCCCCCATGTGTGCTGAAAGTAGCTTACCATTTAAAATTCACCTACAAACGTGTGCAGCCTGCACTGAGGAGTATTTGGCGCGGTGCCAGTGAATGCGCAGGTAAACAAGCTGACAAATGGCGTGCCAGGCGGAGCAGGCAGACTGTTGGTCTGTTGCCTGGTAGCCTGAGGCTGGAGCAAAAACTGGCGCCAGCGATGCACACGCGTGCATGCGTGCTCACTTACCAGGGCATTCAAAAACCGTGCGCAGCCGCACGACTACGTTTGGTAAGGCGCGGATAGCCTCGAACCACGCTATCTGCACTCTCCTAGTGCTCACACGGCCACTTAACTCTAAAGGAAAGACGTTTAGCGCTTTGTGAATCGGTAATGAGCTTAGGGTTGTCTTGTTGCGTCGTCTGAAGAGAGCTTAATGGAAAATAGTCTTGTGTTGTTGCGCTAAGAATTTTCTCACGAGACTGCGACGTATAGAACGTTAAAACTTGCGACTGTATAGCTAGCTGCTCATTGTTGTACATCTTTACATGTCTCTGCGTCATTTGTCGTTTCTTCTTGGAAAATCTGTGTAAGCGTTTTGGAAGATATTCCATAATCTAAGAAACTCAGTAACGGATATGATGCAGAGCAAATGCTTTCTTTCTTCCTGCATATAAATAATCTCTTTTAATTCTCAATTCTAGCTATTATTGGCTGTAGGATTTGTTTCCGAATGTTTTCCTGTTAAGAAATATACCACCAAATATCTGCTATCTGGTGCGCTTATGCCTTTCATCTACGTACTTAACCTGGCGGTGAAAATATTACGATCAGTTAGATGGAGTGGCAATGGGTTCCCCGCTCTCCCCTGTAGCTGCGGGCATCTTCATGCAAGCCTTTGAGCAAACGTCCCTAGCTTCTGCTCCGTTACGTCTCAGTTGTTGGCTACGATATGTGGACGACACATTCGTTATCTGGCCTCACGATGAAGCGGATTTGGGAAACTTCCTCCAACACTTAAATTGCCTGCACAAAAATATAAAGTTCACACATGAAACTGAACACGATGGTACCTCGTCATTTCTGGATGTGGAAGTATACAGAGCTGCCGAAGATAAACTGAGACACAACGTGTACCGGAAACCAACGCACACTAATCGGTACCTGCACGCGGAGAGCCACCACCACCCAGCTCAAAAGTATTCTGTTCACGTTAACTGTCCGAGCCCACCGGATAAGCGATACACAAAAGAAGAATTAAAGGAGCTACAACACACGTTTCGTGCCAACGGCTATGAAGACAACATCATAAGAAAGGTAGCTAAAACCAAAGCGAACAGAACACGAAAAGAAGGCAAAGAAGAGAAGTTTCCACTGGTACACTTACCACATGTAAAAGGTGTCAGCGAACGACTAGGCAACGTCCTCCGCCGACGAGGTTTCAAACCGATTTTTCGAAGCAGCCACAGGATCCACAAAATGATAGGTTCCATCAAGGATGTAGTCAACAATCTTAACACTGCAGGTGTTTAAGAACTACGGTGCGAATGCGGAGCTGCCTACATAGGAGAAACAGGTAGACCTGTCAGCTCACGAGTAGCAGAACACGAACGCTATGTACGATTACAACAACATAATAAATCGGTGATAGCGGAACACCACCGTGACTGCGGACAACCTATCAGATTCCAGGAAGCCCGAGTACTGGCGAAAGAATCGTGGATTCGAGAACGCAAAATACGGGAGGCGATCGAAATTATTAAGCAGCCTGACACCATCAGCAGAGAAGATGGCTACAAACTCCCGGCGTCCTGGCTGCCAGCCATCCCAGTTCAACGGGCCGCGATCGGTCGCAGGACAGAAGCTACACGGGTCACGGACGTATCTGCACAAAGAGCTGTAGAACAACTGTCAGCCCACTTCCACGCACACCAGTAGGAACACTTGCCGACCAGAAGCCGAACGCTGAATGGCGGACAGCTACCAATCGTTGAAGACATGGACATTCACGAATAGCCTCTTTCGTTCCATCTTCGCTCACGTCATGACTAGCCAATCATATAAGAGGGTCAATTAAAAGTGTTACAACAGTGACGTTAAACATCGATAGTCTGTAATAAATAGAAGCACCTCTCTCATGCAAAACCAGTCTTGCCCCGAGGAAGGCCGTTGCAGTTCTGCCGAAACGTCGGTTTTAGTTTATTATTGTTGTTAGTTTTTAGCAATGACGCGGCGTAATACCCAGAAGTATTTTAATCACTATGCAAAATCCATCTGGGAAAAAAAACCTGGAATGAAATCTCAACTAGAAACTCTACGATAACAATGTACGTCTCCTATATTTAAACTAGATTACAATGAGGTCCAATATACAACAGTTGGATTTCATTTCGTTATACAGTGATGAGTTTAAAGAAAGTTCTACTTATTTTCAGGCGTTAGATGCATACATATTAAAAATATACGAAGCAAAAGTAAAACATAACTAACTATGCAGTACACGGCAAAACTTTCGCAGAAGACAGGCTGCTGAATCAAAAGGATTAAATATGGAAAAGCAAACAATTAGTAATTTATGCGAAAGTAAAATTTACAATAGAAATGAGAAAAATGCTTAGTTAAAGTTTTCAATATTACCTGTTATCCTTCCAACAGTTAATACTTTCAGATACGTAATGAAACAAGGACACATGTTCGGGAAAGGAGGAGAAGTCGACTTACGTAAAAACAAGCGAAACCCAACTTAAAAATCTAAGGGATAAAAAGTACGTACATAGTACTACTGATATGAGTCGCAGAGCATGTGGCGAATGGAGATACTCATATTTCATGGATAATACTCTCTTCTTCTCTTGTATTATGAAAAAATCTCCAATTTTTCGATCTTTTGGAGGATGCTAGGTTTCTCTATATTTTCAAAGTATGTCCCATGTCTTTAACGTGTGATGCTACAGTAGAATTACTGTACTACTACACTCTATAACTGGCGGTCTGTTCTTTAATTACTAAACTGCTCTTTTCTTCACCTGCTTATTTTGCTTTCTGCATACCAACTGGTACTAAAACTCACCATCTATGTGTATTGATCTTCTTCATTACTGCAATATGAAAGTAGCGGTTGCTCGTATCTCCTGCAGTACTGGCACAGTTGCTACTGCTACATAATAACACGAATAATAGTTATTGTAAATCGTCTCTTAAATCAGTATTTATAGTTACACTATCGAACCTTAATCATATCACCAGTTCTATTATTCACTTTATACAATATTCTTTATTACATTTCCTGTAATATAGACCAAATGCGAGTAAGATTAGCGCTCTGACGGTTACGTAAAAACTTAATGATGTATATAGATGGTCCATTCACTGCGGGAATCGCAGTCTCGAAGATTTTTCCACGTTATCGATATCTACAGTCGTAAGGTATCGGTCCCGGAAATTCCAAGACTTCCGACAATGTTTTAATTTTAAATTTTAAGTTTAATTTCTTCTGTAATTTCATTTGCTATTGCAATTCCTGAGAATGTAGCCTTAGCAGCTGGACAAACAGACAGTTGAATAACGAAAAATATTATTTTTTCATCGTATATAATTGAAAATAAACAATTTTCTGAATTTTTTTGCTTTAGTTGTAGCATGAACCTTGCTTATTGCCCAATTTGATGATTCTACGCCAACAGGAGGTACTGTACAGGTTTTGATGAGGGAGTTTGTGAGTATCAAAATATGACAGAAAGCCGGCCCCTGGTGGCCGAGCGGTTCTAGGCGCTTCAGTCTGGAACCGCGCGACCGCTACGGTCGCAGATACGAATCCTGCCTCGGGCATGAATGTGTGTGATGTCCTTAGGTTAGTTAGGTTTAAGTAGTTCTAAGTTCTAGAGGACTGATGACCTGAGATGTTATGTCCCATAGTGCTCAGAGCTATTTGAAGCATTTTTTTAATGACAGAAATGGGCATGTTTTTCGATTTCACTGACTTAGAAGATTAAATTTTCCACACCGCCAAGGGACTATAGACCTTACTATGTGACACAATTTTAACTCACTACGTTTACCCGTTCATCATAAGAAGTGGTCTTAATAGACGGACAGATAGACAGACTTACAACAAATTAAAAAAAAGTTTGTGTAATATAATTACATTTCAACAATTTACGAATTTTTTTCCTTTATTTGTAATACGAAACGTCGCTTCTTGGCATATTTCATGATACTAGGTCAACGGAAAGTACTCTATAGATTTTGATGAGCAAGTCTCCCAGTGTAAATATGTGTGACAGAAATGGCCGTATCTTATGATGCAGTTAACTTAGAAGCTTCAATTTTTTACACCACCAAGGGACCCTGAACATTAGTATGTAACATAAATTTCAACCTGATACGTCTACGCGTTTCTCATAAACATATTTTTTAACAATCGGACAGACAGACAGACAGAAAGACGTACGGAAAACAAAGTGATCTTATATGGATTCCGTTTTTACCGACTGAGGTGTGGAACTCCGAACACTCTGTCGCACTTTATGAATAAAATTATGCTAATAATGAGGTGGCAGGGCCAGTAAGACTACTGGCGTGGTTGTTCGGAAGGAATGCAAACAAAAAGATAAGAATCAGTAACACAATAAGAATGTGACATAGAAGGGGAGGTTATGAGAAAAGTCTACTGAATTTCTCCGTGTGCACAATTTTGATTTCCAGGAGGAAACATTTTAAATATATATGGTCTCGCTTTGTTGAAAGTTCGACAATCAATGGAGGTCTACGGGGGCCCTATTAGTCAAACCATTTTCCTCTCCAGAACCGCATTTCACAGCTATGCTTCACGATCAAAATTTACTGAGCAGTCGCTTTCTAGGTTCTTATCGCATACTTATCTAGAGGGTTGTAAACTACCTACTGCGAATCAATATAATAGCATTTCGTTGGAACATTACAATTCTCATTCGTGTATTCTTTAAAAATTATGATGAAAATGCACGAATCTTCTTCAAATTTCTGTTGCAGTAGTCGGGGGCCATACAGACTCTCTCTCTATCTCTCTGATAGAAAACATGTTGACAAAGCCTGTTGGTAGCATTTTTACGCTCATTCGTAAAAATAATTTCGATGACGAAATCCCTTAAATGTGAACTAACTCTAAGGAAGGAAAAGGACGACGTACTACGAAGGAATTATCTGTATCGGAGGGAATATTTTAGATGTGGTGTACATGTACAGACAAAGAAATTATTAGAGTTTCGTCAGTACTGGAAAAATTATTCAAGAGAAAGAGCTTCAGAATTTCAGGAGGTGGTGGTAAGATCTTATGGGACCAAACTACTTAGGTCATCGGTCCCTAAGCCTAAACACTACTTAAACTAACTTACGCTATTGACAACACGCACACCCATGCCAGAGGGAGGACTCGAACGTTCGACGGGGGGAGCCGCATAGACCGTAACAAGGCGACCTAGACCGAGCGGCTACCCCGCGTGGCTTTTAGGTAGTCAGTAACGCGTCGGTCGATTTGTGGCCCTTGTGCAAGCAGTTAGTCGGCTTGGTATTATTGATAGAGTTGTTCGATGTCCTTTTGAGGGATATCGTGGCGCATTCTATCTCATTAGTGAGTTAGATCCTCAAGATCCCGAAATGGTTCGCGAGCCCTATCCATAATGCGCCTAACGTTTTCAGTTGGGGAGATCCGGCGACCTTGCTGGTCAAGGTATGGTTTGGCAAGCACGAAGACAAGCATTCGCAACTCTCACCGTGTGCGGGCCGGCATTATTTTGCTGACATGTAAACCCAAGATGGCTTGTCAGGAAAGGCAACAAAAGGGGCGTAGAATATCGTCGACGTACGCCGTGGAAATGGTAGCCCAGACCGTCACTCCTGATTTCGAGCCATATGGCGGGCGACAGCAAGACTGCTATCCCACCGCTCTCCAGGCGTCTCCGGATATGTCCTCGGCCTGGAATTGTCTTCACTGATGAGCCTGCTTCGAAATGAGCCCTAACGACCAGCCCATGTCCATTAATCCACCTATTGACGGTACAAGACATTGAGAATACTTGTTAATCACCTCGGCTTGACCACATGATCTAAGCGCACAAAACTTATTTTTCGGGGAAAATTTGAAGAGTGCTACTGTGAAGTCCAGTCGAGTTAAACGAGGGTTCGTATTAGACCAGACATATTTCACCGAGTGGAGTAGGGAATGATTCGTGCTTCTGACAATATTGAAAGCACGAAGTCAAGTCACTTCACTATAGTGCTTGTTCGCTTCAGCTGCTATATTTCTGCCGTGGTTTTATGGATTGTACGGCACTTCGTTACGTATGTTCACGTTACATCAACTTTCCTGAGAAAATATTTTGGTTCAGTCGAGAATTCAAGACGGAAATCAATTTATTCATAGACAAGAGACATTAGAAGGCGATACAGCTTACGTACGGAGAGAATTTTGAGTTTTGCAACCAATCTTCTCCAAAGATTTATGTGTTTAGTCTTATAGAACAACTACGTTATAATGTCACTCCTTGGCAAAGAAAGAAGAAAGACCCATAAAAGGCCAGTGATCCGCAATATGCTGTAAATTCGTCGCCCACAGAAAATCCAGTTCGCGGCCGATGTATCAGTTTGCACACAGAAGCAAGGATTTATTGGAGAGAAACAAATCAATAAGTGAAAATACGTTGCTTATTTTCATTCAATAACCTCACGTTGAATTTTGTTATGGGATAACTAAAGTAAGAGAGAATGTTGTCGTCGAACAGATGTGGACCATTGTATTATGTGGAGCTCACCCACGGTCATCTTGTAGTAAACTGTTGAAAGAGTTAGTTTCTTTAATAACAGCATCATTGTACAGAATTTCTTTTATGAAATTTGTTGGAAAAGAAAAAAGCGCATCCAGTTCAGAAGGATAGTGGTATTTGTAACGACACTACTACGAGGGTGAGCCAAATGGAAACCTTAAATTTTTTTTTAATATTATTTATTGTCCAGAAGTGGTACAAAGCTGTATCACTTTCCAACATAATCTCCCCCACGCTCTATGCAAGTCCTCCAGCGCTTACAAAGTACATAAATTCCTTTAGAAAAAAATTCTTTTGGTAGTCCGCGCAACCACTCATGCACCGCCTAGCGTACTTCTTCATCAGAACGGAGTTTCTTTCCTCCCATTTCGTCTTTGAGTGTTCCAAACACATGGAAATCAACTGGGGCAAGATCTGGTGACTATGGTGGATGTGGGAGACACTCAAAATGCAGGTCTGTGATTTTCGCAACTATTGTACTGGCAGTGTGGGGCCTTGCATTGTCATGTTCCAAAAGGACATCTGCTGACAGCAATCCTCGTCACTTTGATTTGATTGCAAACCGCAGATGATTTTTTATTAGCTCTGTGGATGATGCACTGGTGACAGTGGTCCCTCTAGGCATGTAATGCTCCAACATGACGGCTTTTTCGTCCCAAAAGAGAGTCAGTATAACCTTCCCTGCTGATGGTTCTGTTCGAAATTTCTTTGGTTTTGGTGATGAGGAATGGCGCCATTCCTTGCTCGCTCTCTTCGTTTCCAGTTGGTGGAAGTGAACCCAGGTTTCGTCCCCAATAACGATTCTTGCAAGGAAGCCATTACCTTCTCGTTCAAAGCACCGAAGAAATTCGTCACAAGCATCAACACGTCGTTCTCTCATTTCAGGAGTCAGCTGCCGTGGCACCCATCTTTCAGACACTTGGTGAAACTGGAGCACATCATACACAATGTGGTGTGCTGACCCATGACTAATCTGTAAACATGCTGCAATGTCATTCGGTGTCACTCGCCGGTTTTCTCTCACTATGGTTTCAACTGCTGCATTGTTCTGTGGAGTCACAGCTCGTTGTGTCTGACCTGGACGAGGAGCCTCTTCCACTGACGTCACACCATTTGCAAACTTCTTACTCCATTCGTAGACCTGCTGCTGTGACAAACATGGATCAGCGTACTGAATCTTCATTCGTCGATGAATTTCAATAGGTTTCACATCTTCACTATGCAAAAACCGAATAACAGAACGCTGTTCTTCCCTGGTGCAAGTCGCATGTGGGGCGGCCATCTTTATGCTGATACTGCGATGGTATGTATGCATCTGCACTATGCTGCCACCTACAGGCCATTCTGTACGCTGTTTGTAGCACGCTTACCAACTTACAGGGCAGCGGCACGAAAATTCGATTTGTTATTACAGATTTAAGGTTTTCATTTGACTCACCCTCGTGTAAGGAAAGATCACCATCATCACTTTGCATTTAAATAATGTTCATATCAGAAAGGAGTACTAGCTGACTAACCGAATGCTGTCAGATGGCGAAACTAAATTAAAAAGATAGATAAAAATATTTCTTGTAGCGACTTTCTCCTATTCCATAGCAGACATTTATTTAAAAACTTGTAGCTTACTTAGCACAGCAGTATTTCTACTTACTGCAATCACACTGGTTCTTATTTTTGTTATGTTAACTCATGGTCAGCATTAACTCACAATTAAATGCAAATTAAAATGTTGCATATAGACTGACTGGCTGACTATCACTAAGATACATAGGGCAAGCTACCCTCGGAAAAAGTAAATAATTAAATAATTTTAGTAAAAAGTTAGTTAGGCTGAGTAAAAATCTAGAGGTGTGGTAGATAGTGCCAGAGGAAAATTATTATTCAAGAGAGAAATACTCATACTGCAATACAATAGCACCGTATAAGAAGGATTATCATAGTTTGACATCCTATCGCTTTTGAGGACATGAACATCGGAGTATTAACTCAGAATGAACAAGTGTTATAGAAGAAAATCACCCACGGCCTTTAAAAAATGGAGCACCTTGTAAATTTGCAATATGACATAAAATAAAGGAAAATCAAAATTTGTTAAGGCATAAATGGAACTCGCATCGAGTTGACCGAGAGGTCAATGACACTGAAACATTAAGCCCCACTAAAGAACCCC
Organism: Schistocerca serialis cubense; assembly: GCF_023864345.2. NCBI lineage: Eukaryota > Metazoa > Arthropoda > Insecta > Orthoptera > Acrididae > Schistocerca > Schistocerca serialis. The sequence continues at coordinate 486,280,729 of NC_064639.1, read as the reverse complement.
AAAGTGAAAAGCAAATAACGACGTTTTGTTGTGACACACTACTGTAGCTTTACAAGAAATTACAAGGAACGGGTACGGAAACAGCGTTGAGAAATAGCGACAGACTTCAAGTAGAATACTCAACGAGGACAGCGCTTCGTCCTTTTGTTTGTCATGCGTTTTTCGCTCACTAATCTGCATAATCTTAAATAAATGAGAGAGCAAAGAACAGCAGTTAGTGACCTATGAAACTTACTTGAGAAAAACCTCAATTATCCATTTGATACGGAGTGAAAGAAAGGATAGGATTGCGTAATAACTTGTCTGTTGCGTCGATCAAAGCTGTTAAGCAACTTGTGGAATAAACTTAAACACAGAAACCGCCGCAGTCAGCAACAGAAAACTGCTTGTGCTGCCACAAGATCACTGGCGAGTAGACAGTTTATCTGCTGATGCCTTGGGGAAACCGTCCTGTCTTATGTGTCTGAGCACATCAGTTAATGGGGCACATTACAGACTGATGAACCATATCTACATCTACATCTACATCTATATCTATACTCCGCAAGCCACCTGACGGTGTGTGGCGGAGAGTACCTTGAGTACCTCCATCGGTTCTCCCTTTCATTCCAGTCTCGTATTGTTCGTGGGAAGAAGGATTGTCGGTATGCCTCTGTGTGGGCTCTAATCTCTCTGATTTTATCCTCATGGTCTCTTCGCGAGATATACGTAGGAGGGAGCAATATACTGCTTGACTCTTCGGTGAAGGTATGTTCTCGAAACTTTGACAAAAGCCCGTACCGAGCTACTGAGCGTCTCTCCTGCAGAGTCTTCCACTGGAGTTTAGCTATCATCTCCGTAACGCTTTCGCGATTACTAAATGATCCCGTAACGAAGCGCGCTGCTCTCCGTTGGATCTTCTCTATATCTTCTATCAACCCTATCTGGTACGGATCCCACACTGCTGAGCAGTATTCAAGCAGTGGGCGAACAAGCGTACTGTAACCTACTTCCTTTGTTTTCGGATTGCATTTCCTTAGGATTCTTCCAATGAATCTCAGTCTGGCATCTGCTTTACCGACGATCAACTTTATATGATCATTCCATTTTAAATCACTCCTAATGCGTACTCCCAGATAATTTATGGTATTAACTGCTTCCAGTTGCTGACCTGCTATTTTGTAGCTAAATGATAAAGGATCTATCTTTCTGTGTATTCGCAGCACATTACACTTGTCTACATTGAGATTCAGTTGCCATTCCCTGCACCATGCGTCAATTCGCTGCAGATCCTCCTGCATTTCAGTACAATTTTCCATTGTTACAACCACTCGATACACCACAGCACCATCCGCAAAAAGCCTCAGTGAAATTCCGATGTCATCCACAAGGTCATCTATGTATATTGTGAATAGCAACGGTCCTATGACACTCCCCTGCGGCACACCTGAAATCACTCTTACTTCGGAAGACTTCTCTCCATTGAGAATGACATGCTGCGTCCTGTTATCTAGGAACTCCTCAATCCAATCACACAATTGGTCTGATAGCCCATATGCTCTTACTTTGTTCATTAAACGACTGTGGGGAACTGTATCGAACGCCTTGCGGAAGTCAAGAAACACGGAATCAACCTGTTAACCCGTGTCTATGGCCCTCTGAGTCTCGTGGACGAATAGCGCAAGCTGGGTTTCACATGACCGTCTTTTTCGAAACCCATGCTGATTCCTACAGAGTAGATTTCTTGTCTCCAGAAAAGTCATTATACTCGAACACAATACGTGTTCCAAAATTCTACAACTGATCGACGTTAGAGATATAGGTCTATAGTTCTGCACATGTGCTCGACGTCCCTTCTTGAAAACGGGGATGACCTGTGCCCTTTTCCAATCCTTTGGAACGCTACGCTCTTCTAGAGACCTACGGTACACCGCTGCAAGAAGGGGGGCAAGTTCCTTCGCGTGCTCTGTGTAAAATTGAACTGGTATCCCATCAGGTCCAGAGGCCTTTCCTCTTTTGAGCGATTTTAATTGTTTCTCTATCCCTCTGTCGTCTATTTCGATATCTACCATTTTGTCATCTGTGCGACAATCTAGAGAAGGAACTACAGTGCAATCTTCCTCTGTGAAACAACTTTGAAAAAAGACATTTAGTATTTCGGCCGTTAGTCTGTCATCCTCTGTTTCAGTACCATTTTGGTCACAGAGTGTCTGGACATTTTGTTTTGACCCACCTACCGCTTTGACATAAGACCAAAATTTCTTAGGATTTTCTGCCAAGTCAGTACATAGAACTTTACTTTCGAATTCATTGAACGCCTCTCGCATAGCCCTCCTCACACTACATTTCGCTTCGCGTAATTTTTGTTTGTCTGCAAGGCTTTGGCTATGTTTATGTTTGCTGTGAAGTTCCCTTTGCTTCCGCAGCAGTTTTCTAACTCGGTTGTTGTACCACGGTGGCTCTTTTCCATCTCTTACGATCTTGCTTGGCACATACTCATCTAACGCATTATGTACGACGGATTTGAACTTTGTCCACTAATCCTCAACACTATCTGTACTTGAGACAAAACTTTTGTGTTGAGCCAACAGGTACTCTGAAATCTGCTTTTTGTCACTTTTTCTAAACAGAAAAATCTTCCTACCCTTTTTAATATTCCTATTTACGGCTGAAATCATCGATGCCGTAACCGCTTTATGACCGCTGATATCAACTGGAAACAGCAATCAGTTACGCCATAAAAGTGGTGGAAGAGAAATCACACATACGTCAAAGCAGTAAACCAGAGAACACCCATGTACTGCACCATTTTCTTTCTCTTTCTTTCTCTCTCTCTCTCTCTCTCTCTCTCTCTCTCTCTGTCTCTCTCTCTCACTCTGCGTGCAAGTTTGTGTGTGCGTGTGTTGTGTTCCATTGCGGCCGTACGAAAAATAGCTGATAGGTTTAATTACTAGTTTCTTCCGCCAAGCCACCAGTCACACATCATCCCTCTCCCTGCCTTATCTTCTCTCCCCCCCCCCCCCCCGCCCATCCTACTCCTCTTCACGCTCTTCCTACGCACAATAGAGCACATGATCTGTCACGAGCGTTATTCTGAAGGCATCTGCTGCTTCTTCGCCGTACACTACGACGGCTGCAGTGCTTGATAAACTGGGAATATAACTAACCAAGAATACGACATCCGTTGATTCTAATGGTGTCATAACAATTGTAATTTTTATAGTAAAGAGTAATGTGTTTGAGATGAAAAGAGCTTCGCAGTTTTGGTGCTCGGTATTACGGTCAATTCTTAACATGCTGTTGCGCAGAGTAGTCGGAAGGATTCACTTCGACAGGGAAATTGCCAATGGATTTTCCAAGGTAGGCAAACAACCATAGACTATGTGGGCCTTGAACTGATTCATATGAACTTGCAGCATACGTAAATATACTTTAAAAATTACTGGCTGGGATGTTCAAATAACATGTTCAGTACTACGGGAATTAATACTGCAGCTGAAAGATAAATCTCTATTGCTTACGAAGTTACACAGCCAGTATTCAAAAGAGTGATCTGTATGAGGAGTAGGTAAGGGTGTTTACTAGATTACGGGTTAGTGCGGGAGTTTTTTTCTATTGTACTGGAAGTGTATCGTTAATAGACAAGTAGACCGACTGTGAGTGACATAGATGATCAGGAGAATAATAAATGGAGGTCGCGATATTAAAAATGCTAGAATGCTAACAACTGACAGCGACATAACTCTTCATGCAATTCCTAGCAATAGACTCAGAATATAAGTAAATTTAACGTTATACTATCTATTTGGCAATCTCTGCGCATACGCACAATAATAAAATATTTGTGGCTATCCAAGGGATACGATACATGGATGGAACTGATGCGTAAACTTAATAACGAGGATGGCAATTGCCAAACTGAGACTCACTGGAAAAATACCAAAGAAGTGTAATTCATTCATCAAGCGATCTTTTGTAATACCCAAGCTCCACACATTTTTAATCACTTTAGTGAGTCTAAGACTCTCAGCAGACTTAAATCACGGGATAAAAAGAGAATATAAAAAGAAGAACGGCACGATTCGTTATATGTTCATCTCTTCCATGCGGTACCGTTAGGGAATCACTCAACTTCCTTTAAGGCATCTGGTGCTACAAAAAATACGCTTCACCTCACCGAAAGGCGCACGAGTGAAATTTTGTGAGCTCATGTTCTTTGATCGTTCTCTATAGACGTTTTATTTCATAATATTGACATCTTAATTTAAGTGAAGGACTTCAAGTACACGAACCGCAACGGCAATCGTTGCAGCCGCTCTTCATCCACTGATGGAACAGAAAAGATTAACCAATTTTGGGCCACTTCACAGAGAACGTTTCAGGTGGATACAGATGTAAGAACAAACTGGATGAAGCTATCTGAAAGGAAACACACATGAGAGGAGGAAAGTACAGTAACTATTGAATGCTACAAGTTTTATCGTCGTCAAACAGTTATCATAGTATGAGATATCAACAATAGCTAACTTTATTTTCTAAGTTAGTTAGGAACATCATCTAAAAGAATTGCGACATCTGCAAAAAATATTACCTGACTTTTGGACAATGTTCATTCGGTAAGTTCAAGAGCATAAATGTACTAGAACGTAGACATTCCACGAAAAGCGTGTAGAAACAGGTATCCTTAGCATTGCCACGGTTGCTGAAACCCACCAACATTAAATATCCTCTCTCTACATGGGTAACTGCATTCATCTTTTAATGTATCACAATTGGTTTCTATGATAGTCATCAATTTTATAAGTCTGCTACATGCATTTTATCTAATGTGCTTTTATCAGATTATGTTTTTGCCTAAATGATGACTGCATATAAGCAAGCCCACAGTAGCGACATCTAGGGAGGGTGTAGGCAAACAGGTTTCTGGATGCTACTGTACCTCAGTAGCTAGTTGGCAATAATCACTATGTGGACGATGTGGCCTATTCTACACCACATTTTAAATCTATGTGACGATGCTATGCTGATTATATTTATATGATTCGACGATGCCATTATGGCCGCATCACTTTAGGACATGGTGTAAAAAAGGTACGGTATACCATATTTTATCTGTACATTTCCCTGGTGTATGACGGGATATTGTGATACATGTTGCTGTTTTATGTTAAAAGACACACTGCTCATTAGATGTATATATTTATATATTTTAGATCTGAAGATGGTCATTACACACTGAACGGTCATCGTCTAAAGAATTCATTTCCGATCAGAGACTGGAATAATAAAACATTTTACAGTATTGGATCACTGTTTGTACACGCGATTATGTCGCAGTTGGTAAAACTTTATATGAATGTTTGGGCGTAATAACTGGTAGGTATATGAAGTGGAATCGTCACATACGCTCAGGCGAAAGTAAGGCAGGTGGAAGAGTTCGAATCAAGAACAGTTGAAAGATGAGTAACTTGGAAGTAGACACCCTCGGTGTTGCGATGCAGCTTAAATCACTTAATAAAGACAAGTCTCCCGGTCCAGATCGTTTACGTATTTTGGTTTCTTTCAGCGTAAGCCGACACAATAGCTCCATACTTAGCAGCCATATACAACCACTCTCTCGACGAAAGATCCGTACTTAAAGATTGGAAAGTTGCATAGCTTACACCAGTAGGCAAGGAAGGAAATAGGAGTATGCCGATGAATTACAAATCCATATCTAACGTCGATTTGCCCTAGGATTTGGGAACATACACTGTGTTCGAACATTACGAATTCAAGAAAATGGTCTATTAACACATAGCAAGGCCTAAGAATATATCGCTCTTGTCAATCACATCTGTCTCTTTATTCTCAGTAAGCAATGAGTGTTATCGACAAGGGATCTCAAATTCTAGAGTTTCAGAAGGTTTTGCCGCCGTTCCTCACAAAAGACTCTAATCAAACTATGTGCCTATGGAGTATCGTTTCAGATGTCTGACTGGATTTCTGATTTCCTGTCACAAATGTCACAGTGCGTATTATTCGACGGAAGATGTCAAGTAAAACAGAAATGAAATCTGGCGTTCTGAAGGAAGTGCCATAGCCACTCTGCTGTTCCTATTCTATATAAAGGGTCTAGGTGACGATCGGACAAGCCCTGTTAGATTGTTTGCAGATGATGATGTCACTTACCGTCTAGTGTAGTCATTACAAGATCAAAAATAATTTAAAAATCACGTAGACAATATATCTGTAGAGTTTGTCAATACTGTGGGAGCCTGCCCACTCGTCTTTTGTAGGGTGCCCAGGGAACTGTTTTCTTGGATAGCTAGACAACATACAAGCAAATCATATTAATGGAGTTTATTACAGTAATTGAACTGACAATACTTAACTTACGTTTCTGCAATAACGTGTCTCAAGCAACTGGCGACATGCAAATAATGTCCTTCGCTATATACTATTTCCATACAAGGCACAAGTCTCAGTATTACAGTTAGGATGACGGCTTTTCTAGTGCGACTCTTCTAGTCCTTTCGTCTAGTGTGGCCGCGGCTAGGCGGTGTGTCACTATTATTCTCTTAGTATAGAGGCCGCTCTTGTCTTGGTGACGTCCTTGTCAGCGTGATATTGGCTGACATCATTTCACAGCCCTCTCTACTATATTGTTCTTGATCTTCGTGCCGGCGCTTGTCGTTGCGCCGGAACAAATTCAACTAAATACCAAGAAATTACGATTACGAACGACTTAAATTAATGCGATCACATACACTCCTGGAAATGGAAAAAAGAACACATTGACACCGGTGTGTCAGACCCACCATACTTGCTCCGGACACTGCGAGAGGGCTGTACAAGCAATGATCACACGCACGGCACAGCGGACACACCAGGAACCGCGGTGTTGGCCGTCGAATGGCGCTAGCTGCGCAGCATTTGTGCACCGCCGTCGTCAGTGTCAGCCAGTTTGCCGTGGCATACGGAGCTCCATCGCAGTCTTTAACACTGGTAGCACGCCGCGACAGCGTGGACGTGAACCGTATGTGCAGTTGACGGACTTTGAGCGAGGGCGTATAGTGGGCATGCGGGAGGCCGGGTGGACGTACCGCCGAATTGCTCAACACGTGGGGCGTGAGGTCTGCACAGTACATCGATGTTGTCGCCAGTGGTCGGCGGAAGGTGCACGTGCCCGTCGACCTGGGACCGGACCGCAGCGACGCACGGATGCACGCCAAGACCGCAGGATCCTACGCAGTGCCGTAGGGGACCGCACCGCCACTTCCCAGCAAATTAGGGACACTGTTGCTCCTGGGGTATCGGCGAGGACCATTCGCAATCGTCTCCATGAAGCTGGGCTACGGTCCCGCACACCGTTAGGCCGTCTTCTGCTCACGCCCCAACATCGTGCAGCCCGCCTCCAGTGGTGTCGCGACAGGCGTGAATGGAGGGACGAATGGAGACGTGTCGTCTTCAGCGATGAGAGTCGCTTCTGCCTTGGTGCCAATGATGGTCGTATGCGTGTTTGGCGCCGTGCAGGTGAGCGCCACAATCAGGACTGCATACGACCGAGGCACACAGGGCCAACACCCGGCATCATGGTGTGGGGAGCGATCTCCTACACTGGCCGTACACCACTGGTGATCGTCGAGGGGACACTGAATAGTGCACTGTACATCCAAACCGTCATCGAACCCATCGTTCTACCATTCCTAGACCGGCAAGGGAACTTGCTGTTCCAACAGGACAATGCACGTCCGCATGTATCCCGTGGCACCCAACGTGCTCTAGAAGGTGTAAGTCAACTACCCTGGCCAGCAAGATCTCCGGATCTGTCCCCCATTGAGCATGTTTGGGACTGGATGAAGCGTCGTCTCACGCGGTCTGCACGTCCAGCACGAACGCTGGTCCAACTGAGGCGCCAGGTGGAAATGGCATGGCAAGCCGTTCCACAGGACTACATCCAGCATCTCTACGATCGTCTCCATGGGAGAATAGCAGCCTGCATTGCTGCGAAAGGTGGATATACACTGTACTAGTGCCGACATTGTGCATGCTCTGTTGCCTGTGTCTATGTGCCTGTGGTTCTGTCAGTGTGATCATGCGATGTATCTGACCCCAGGAATGTGTCAATAAAGTTTCCCCTTCCTGGGACAATGAATTCACGGTGTTCTTATTTCAATTTCCAGGAGTGTAGATAATATCGTGGGGAAGGCAAACCAAAGACTGCGTTTTATTCACAGAATACATACACTGAAGCGCCAAAGGAACTGCTATGGGCATACATATTCAAATACAGAGATATGTAAAACAGGCAGAATAGGGCGTCTACATAAGACAACAAGTGTCTGGCGCAGTTGTTAGATCGCTTACTGCTGCAACAATGGCAGGATATCAATATTCAACTGTGTTTGAACCAGGTGCTACAGTCGACGCACTAGCGATGTCACACATCATCTCCAAAGTAGCGATGAAGTGGGGATTTTTCCGTACGACCATTTCACGTGAGTACCGGTAATGTCTGGAATCTGGTAAAACACCTCTGACATCGCAGCGGCCCGAAAAACATCCTGCAAGATCGGGATGGACGACGACTGAAGAGAATGGTTCAACGTGACAGAAGTGCAAGCTTTCCGCAGGTTGCTGCAGATTTTAATGCTAGACAATCAACAAGTGTCAGCGTGCGTACTATTTAACGAAACATCATCGATATGGGCCTTCGGAGCTGAAGTCCTACTCGTGTACCCTCCATGACTGCACGACACGAAGGCTTACGCTTCGCCTGCACCGTCAACACCGACGTTGAACTGTTGATGACTGGGAACATGTTGCCTGGTCAGACAACTCTCGTTCCAAATTGTATCGAGCGGATGGCCTTGTATGAGTATGGAGACAACCTCATGAATCCATGGACGCTGCATGTCAGCAGAGGACTGTTCAAGCTGGTGGAGGTTCTGCAATGGTGTTAGGTTTGTGCAGTTGGAGTGTGGAGTGATTCGGGACCATCGACCCGGCTAGATATGACTCTGACAGGAGATACGTGCGCCGGCATCCATTCATGTCCATTGCGCATTCCGACGAACTTGGCTAATGCCAGGTGGACAATGCGACACCCCACTCGTCCATAATTCCTACAGAGTGACTCCAGGAACACTCTTCGGAGTTATACATTTCCGCTGGCTACCAAACTCCCCAGACATGAACATCATTGAGTATATCTGGGATGCCTTGCAAAGTGCTGTACGGAAGAGATCTCCTGCCCCTCGTACTCTTACGGAAATGGACAGCCCTTCAAGATCCATGATATCAGTTCCCTCCAGCACTACCACAGATATTAGTCGAGTCCATGCCACGTCGTGTTGCGGCATTTCTGCGCGTTCGCGGAGGCCCAACACGATATTAGGCTGGTGTGCCAACTTCTTTGTCTCTTCAGTGTAGAAGAAACAACAGGTCTACTAAAGAGACTGCCTACTCTAAGCCTGTCTATGCTACGTTTCTGTCTGGTATAGGATACTTACTAGATAAAGTTGACGGAGAATTTCGAAAAAGTCGGGCAGCTTGTTTCGTATTATGGCGAAATAGATGAGAGACTTTCATGGACGTGTTTAGCGAGATGTGAGATCTTTTCACTAAATGTCAATTACGATATTTCTCTTCTGAATGCGAAAATATTTCATTAACGCCAACCTACATAGGGATAAATAATCATCATAATAAACTGAGAGAAATCAGCTCTCTCACGAAAAGATTTACGTGTTAGTTTTTCAGAAGCGCCGCTCGAGACTGGAACACCAGGCAAATAGTCTGCAGGTGGTTTGATAAACTCTCTGCCAGACACTTACTTGTGAATTTCAGTGTAGTCACGTAGATGCAGACGTAGATGTAAATGTGGATGTTAACATTCACTGGCAGAATATTGGGAAAATACAGTGAGTCTAGCAAGGAGGCTGCTTAAGTATCACTTGTTCAGCTTATGTTAGTATATGTGTGCGGGACCTATACCAGATAGGTCTAACAAAGGACACTGAACATGTACAGAGGAAGGAGGCACGAATCGTAACCGGCTACTTTCACACACGAAAGAGCGTCACGGAAATAATAAGGAACTTAAATTAGTAAACTCCTGAAGATAGACTCCAATAATCCCGGAAATTCTACTTTCGGTATTTCAATGGTCAGTGTTAAATAAAGAATCTGGAATATTCTTTCGCCTCCTACGTATTGTTACCGCAGGAATCTTGAAGGCTATATTAGAATGATTACCGTACGCATTCATGCAGCCATTCATATCACGCTTAATACAGGATTCGAACGGGAAGAAATCTTATCTTGTGGTAACATGCTAAACAGCGTCAGCAATGCACTTTACTATGGCTTGTAGAGTATATATGTAGATACTAGACGACTTTTCTTAGTGAGAAATGCCCTTCTTTGCCTACAGTAGGCTGTATACCAACCTTGCTTCGTCCATCATGCTTTACTTTGCTTTTAAGGTATTCTAGGTAAGCAGTACTTGCACACGGGTACAATAGGTAACGTCTTTGTTTCCAACATTTTTTTTCGGTCACTTTAGCTCGGTGAATATTGCAGTAGCTTTGTGTGGTGTAACACACACATCACTGTATGATATACAGGACATAAAATCCCGTCTGAGGACTGCGATCATTTTTATGTCAATAATTTGCAGCCAATGCTGTACAATCGCAATAAAGTCAATTGAACACCTCATGACTTTATTGCGATTGTACAGCATTTGTTGCCAATTATTAACACAGCATCGCTCTAGATTACGTTTGCTTGAGGTGCCTCGAGAAGTCAGCAGATGGCCAACTTCTACCCTCCAGTAACCGGTCCGAACTGTATTCTGCTATGAGGCGCGCATGCGTATAAGCGTTGTCTGTAATGTCAGGCCAGGCAATCGGTACGTCGCTCCTCTACCCCCTCCCACCCCGATTATTCCACGGCTACGTAACAAGGACAGATTAATACACATATCAAAAAAGGTTTTGCATCACCTCGGTTCCGGTTGGAATAGAGATCAACATAAACATCATTTCCGCACTTTTTATTGCTCATGAAAACCAAACATTGCATGTTGTACCACGATACAGCGAGACTTTCAGAGGTCCTGGTCCACATTACGGTACACACCGGTACCTATAATACCCAGTAGCACGTCCTCTTGCATTGATGCATGTCTGTATTCGTCGTGGCATACTATCCACAAGTTCATCAAGGCACTGTTGGTATAGATTGTCTCAGTCCTCATTCCACGATTCGGTGTAGATACCTCACAGTGGTTGGTGGGTCACGTCGTCAACAAACAGCCCTTTTCAGTATTTTCCAGGCATGTTCGATAGGGCTGATGTCTGGAGAACATGCTGACCACTCTAGGAGAGCGAGGTCGTTTTCCTGAACGAAGTCATTCACAAGATGAGCACGATGGGGGCGCGATTTATCGTCCATGAAGACGAATGCCTCGTCAATATGCTGCCGATATGGTTGCACTATCGGTCGGAGGACAGCATTCATGTACCGTACAGCCGTTACGGCACCTTCCATGACCACCAGCGGCGTACGTTTGCCCCACGTAATGCCAACCCAACAGCAGGGAACCTCCACCTTGCTGCACTCACTGGACAGTGTGTTTAAGGTTTTCAGACTGACCGCGTTGCCTCTAAACACGTCTCCGACGATTGTCTGTTTGAAGGCATATGCGACACTCATCGGTGAAGAGAACGTGATGACAATGAGCGGTTCATTCTGCATGTTGTTGGGGCCATCTGTACCGAGCTGCATGGTGTCGTGGTTGCAAACATGAACCTCGCCATGGACGTCGGGATTGAAGTTGCGCATCATGCAGCCTATTGCGCGCAGTTTGAGTTGTAACAGGACGTCCTGTGGCTGCACGAAAAGCGTCATTCAACATGGTGACGTTGCTCTCAGGGCTCCTCCGAGCCATAATCCGTAGGTAGCGGTCATCCACAGCAGTAGTAGCCTTTGGGCCGCCTGAGCGAGGCATGTCATCGGCAGTTCCTGTCTCTCTGTATCTCCTCCATGTCCGAACAACATCACTTTGTTTCACTCCGAGACGCCTGTACACTTCTCTTGTTGAGAGCCCTTCCTGGCACAAGATAACAATGCGGACGCAACCTAACCATGATATTGACCGTCTAGGCATGGTTGAACTATAGACAATATGAGCCGTGTACCTCCTTCCTGTGAAATGGCTGGAACTGATCGAATGTCGGACCCCCTCCGTCTAATGGGCGCTGCTCGTGGATGGTTGTTTACATCTTTGGGCGGGTTTAGTGACATCTCTGAACAGTCAAAGAGACTGTGTCTTTCATACAATATCCACAGTCAAAGTCTGTCTTCAGGAGTTCTTGGACTGGGGTGATGCAAAACTTTTTTTTATGTTTGTAGTTTCGCTTGATAATTCTACCAGTAATATTCGGAGTAAAGGGCTATCAGATATAAACGATAGTAATTAAATATGCACACCAGTGCTCTTCAGTCCAACAAGCCAGAGAATCTGTATTGTAGCATAAGTTTCAGGAAACAAAGAGCAAAGAGAGCAACTTGAAACATGGAGGAATAGCTTGATTTAAACTGATCAGCGACTCAGACATTTCACTGTTTTTAAAATAGTCTGTCTTCTAAAGTAAACTGTGTTCAATAACGCGACCTAGTATTTCTGAGATGACCTCATTATGACTAGATTTTTGATAACGTATCTCACGAAATAAAGTAACTGTTTGACTTTTTAGACTTCACATAATTTAGGTCTCTCTCTTGCGTCACTCTAATTACAAAGTGCAAGGCTCGTTGTTTCCAAATTTTACGCCATAAAAGATGACGTAAATCTGGAAAAGCTGCTTCGACTTTTTCCAGCGAAGCTCAGTGAACTCACTGTATACAATGCACTTGATAATTCATTAAGAAGATCCCATAACAGCCTGTGAGATCATTCAATTTGCAAAGTTTCATTACCTGTTGCAAGTGTGTCATGAATCCATACTACAAGTACTGTAGAAAGGGTATTTTTGTAGTTAAGATTTGGCACCTCTGTCTACAATAATATCAAATATTTACGTACACAGTATCTTAACGTTCTCATGCGATATCACCACGAAATTCACTCAGTATTCTGCCAATTAATCTAAGTCTCCCCCCTGACTTACGTACGTCTGAGCCTATGATATCATTATTTTTCATAACCCATAAATTGTTACATCTAAGTATTTACTCGTATATAAGGTGACTAATTCTCATTGTCGATCAAGGACATTGCACGATGATGATGATATTACATCGACGTAGCATCAACTACTTGTCTCTGCAACAGCGCTTCTGTATGTGATATTGTGCTCTACATTACGCCGGCCAAGTGGTCGAGCGGTTCTAGGCGCTACAGTCTACATCTACATTTATACTCCGCAAGCCACCCAACGGTGTGTGTCTGGAGACTTACGACCGCTACCGTCGCAGGTTTGAATCCTGCCTCGGGCATGGATGTGTGTGATGTCCTTAGGTTAGTTAGGTTTAAGTAGTTCTAAGTTCAAGGGGACTGATGACCTCAGCAGTTAAGTCCCATAATGCTCAGAGCCATTTTCTACTTTACGTCTTAATTTTGACACTTAGTTGCCTCCAACACATCTATTTTCTTTTCTGGCTTCTCTTTTTCCTCCCAATATGTATTTAAATACCTCTTATGTCTAAATTAACTATCGGAAATGTCGTTCTTTTTTTGGGCAGCTACTGTGAGGTTTCTTCGATCATTAATTTCTTTCAAAACATCTTCAGTACTATTTTTATGTTCATCTGGTGCTGCTTAGACTTCTGCTGCAAAGCTACATTTCCTTCGCCTATAAGCACTTTCTGAGTGTCTTCAAGAGCTTTCATAGTCGTATAGCAATGAATTCCAGATGAGTGATTCAATAGTTTTTTTCACATTAAAGCAGTTGTTCACCAGTATTTGTTATTGTCTACAATTAAGATGACTGAGTAACAAGATTCATCACCTTTTTTATATTTGAATCGTTTTAATGTCGATGTCAGGTCCATGTCATTCTTTACTTGCTCATTATTACAACTTTAGTTTATGTCAGTTATTTTTAAGGTCAGACTATTTCCCGACTGCTGAAAATTTAGTAAGCATATTCTGCATATCTCTTTCACTGTCGGCCGTTAGTAAAATTAACTGTTTAGTTAGTATGAAGAACGTTTTCAACTGTGAATATTTTACTATGTTAATTATATCTTTTTGTTCGGAATTATCTTTCTGCGTAAAAGGTAAGTAGACGTTTATGGAAAATTGCAACACGCAGCAAGCATGACCTGAATGAATTCAGGTTTGGAAGATAGCATTATTGTAATCTCAGTATCATCTTCGCTTTTGTATTTCTAGGATGTTTATTTTATGCCAAATTTAGCAGCAGAAAATCATCAAATTAAATGAAATAGTGAAATCAAGTGGCAGAATGCATCGTCGATGCTACAGAGTGTAATATCAGCAGGGCACAGTAATCGGTGTTAGCAAAAAGCGTTCGCCCGACGTGACATTTCGCCTCCTTTGCTGGTTATGTTACTAGCATTGCGATTCGCCATTAGAGCTAGTTGACTGAAGAGAGTCATAAAAATTAAAGATTAGCTATTCAACCAAGTTTTGTGATCACAAAACGCCATGACCCCATGCTGTCAACGCGGTCTTAATGCATCATGCAGATTCATGCCACAGTGTTGGTTCGATGTGGAAGCAATATAACGAGCGTGGGCCTGTCTGCGTCGATGGCTGGATGCACGCCACTCCATCATTTTCCATTGCTTAGAAACCACAAAAACCTCATACTCCAATCGCGAATGCCGTCGCCGGTTTGCTGAGCTGCAGAATGTCATGTTTATGGAGGGGTGCGGCTTCAAGCCTTCACGCTACGTAGGCCATATAAGCGTTCGATGACACTGCTGTGACTTCAGTACAGCAGCCAGGATTCATGCACGTCGTAGCAGACTGACGCCAAAGAATACGCATATCAGGCGCCAACGGACACAACATGTGACGTCGGCCCCTGTACACTGATGACAATGTGCAGAATAGTCGCTATGTAGAGAAAACTTTTCAGTCGGAGGTACTGCAACTCCTACAGGAAATTCAACATGACTTATTTCAGTAGAACAATGTTAAGCCGCAAATTGTGACAAATTAGCAATCTTTCATACAACGACGGATACCACTGCTTCCTTTTCCCTTGTTTTCCAGTATATGTGTCGAAAACTGTTGTGTGCAAATTGTCCGATAGAGTTTCACAGCAACCAATGAATTAGTTACTTGGACTTAAAAACAAGTCACTTGGTGAGATGTGACCAGGAGCTTATTCCCGACCTCTAATAGCTTCTGGTACTGGAGTTGGATGACCATCTCCATAACACTTGAGACATTACGAAACGAACTTGAGACAAAACAAACTGCTCGTCTTTGGGTCTTCTATCAATCCCATCTAGTAACGCGTCCAGGCAGTATAGCCATCGATACGAGACTTTAGAACGTGAGTGTAGCAAGGTAGCTCCTTTCGCCTGCTCTACACTTTTTGATGAATCTCAGTCCAATATCTGCCTTTCCTGAGATTAATTTTGTGTGTCGTCACAGTTTTAAATCGCTCTGTACGCATACTCCCTCATAATTAATAGATGTCATTGCCACCAGTATTTGTTCGGTAATCAAACAGTAACGGATCTTTATGCGTTTTTGTGCGGGACATATTACATTTGTTTATGTTTAGAATGATGTGCTATATCTGCACCAACTGTCGGATCTCTGCAAGTCTTCGTAGGTTCTGCTATAATACTTTATAGTATATACAACACCATCATCGTCGAACAGCCTCGAGACATTTGTATTAACAATTCATGTACGCTCTAAACAGAAGAAGAAAGAAGAAGAGAGAGAGTTGTTGGGTGTCTTTCTGGAGTATATCGTGCCAAATTCTGTCGAATAGGAACGCTAGATCGTGAAAATCCCGAGCTGGCTGGAGGGCCCTGCACATAATGTTTTAAAAGTTCTCAATTGGGGGAGAGATCCAGCGACCTCGCTGGCCAAGGCAGGATTTGGTAAGCACAAAGACAAGCAGTAAAACTCTCGTCATGTGCGGACGCGCTGGTATCCCGCCGCTGTACTTATCCAGACATGTTTTCGGCCTGGAATCTCATTGACTGGAGTATAATTTTCGGCGATGAGTCTCTCTTTGAGCCCTGATGACGTGCGAAGACGTGTTTGGGGACGCCCCGGACAGTGGTGGGGTACCAACATGACTGTCGCTCGCTATACGCTCCGACAGGCGCGACTGATGCTCTACCATTCGTCACCCGTGGCATCCTTACAGCACTGCGGTACGTCCAAGATATTCTGCACCCTGTTTTGTTGGCCTTCATTGCTTGCAATTCTGTGCTTACATTTCAGCAAGGTAACGCCCTCCCAAACACGACGAGAGTTGCTATCGCTTGTCATCGTCTTTGGCAAATCCACCAAATTTTACCTTGGCCAACAAGGTCGCCTGATCTCTCCCTGATAGAAAACGTTTGAAGCATTATGTGGATAGGGCCACCCCAGGGTTTTGACTATTTAATGAGTCAATTAGACAGAATTTCGCATGATATCCCTCAGGAGGACACCAAACAACTCTGTCAATCAGTGCCAAGCCGAATAACTGTCTGCATAAGGGTCAGAGGTGCATCCAAACATTATTGACTTGCTGAATTTGATACTCTCTTTTTCTTGAATAAATCATCCAATTGTTCTGAAATTGTAGTCGTTTGTTTTTTTGTACACGTACGTCACATCTACAGATTTCCGTGCATTCGGTTTAAAGATTCATGATTCGTCATTTTTAGAGCGTATATTGTAAATGAATATAAATAATAGCACATGTCACTGAATGTACTATTATTTTTAGTGTATTTTTTACTAGGCTTTCTGATGGTGGGCTTTGCCCCAATCACGTCAGAACAATAATAGATTTACTGCCGCCTCGATCTCCTTCATATCAACAGCCTGTTAGCACTTTTAGCATTTTTTTATATTAATCCAACACTGCCTGCCTGCATACAGAGGCGCGGTTAGAGAAATACCAGTCTGGCAGCTTGCGTTTGTGTTCTAGCAAGTTTGGTAGCAGAAATGCTAAAACGAAACAGGCCTGTTTTTCTCCCATTGTCTCCATTCGAATTCTTGTAGTGGGACTTATAGGGAGTGTGCTTGCCGTGTGCGAATGCAAGAAGAGCTGAAGACGTTGTTGACCGAGGTCAACCACCTGCAGGCTGTAGGGGGCAGGGGGTAGCGCGGCTACTGGCACGTCGCGTGAGCCACCACGAGTGTCGCTTGATTCGCCTTTGGGCTTTCCTGACAACGAACCTTTACGAGTGCCCAACGGAAGATAACCGCCCTCATTCAGAACGAAATGACAGGTTGTAACCTTTTCGCCTCGCTCGAGGGGACGAGTAATGCTAGGAATGGCCGTTTGGCTGGACCCACTTACCCTATGAGTGGACAAGTGACACCTCCTCTTCCATGGTCCGAGTAGGCACGCGGGGGAAGGAGCTAGTTATTAGGAAATTTGGGAAATAGAGTCCAGGCTCGGATCGAAGTCCATTCTGAATAGTATGTCTGCCGGTGGGCCTCATCCAAGACGTGGCTATCGAGGGTGCAGGGTGCATTCATCCGCAAGCTGCGACCCATGTCGGCACCAATGATTCTTGTCATCTGGGTTTTGACGCCATCCTCAGTTTGTTTGAGCCGTTTGCTGAAGTGGTGTAGACTGCTGGCCTTGCAGGCAGTGTGCAAGCAGAGAATAGAATTTGCGGTATCCTCCCAGAACTAGTCGATCCGCTTTTGTTCAGAGCAGAGGGGAAGGTCTCCGATTCGTTCCTCTGATAATACGCAGCAAATTCAGATCGCGTGCCAAGTAATGGCACTTCAAAGATCAAGAATTTAAAAACATGTTACCGAAGCTTTTGTAAGAAAATCCATAACTTCACCGCTCTTCATGAAAGCTGTCGCGTTCACATTATAACCAGAACCGAGAGCTCGATGAAACCCGAATTAGAAAGCTCTGAAGTATTTAATGAGCCATGAAACGTATATCGAAAAGACACGTTAGACGAAGTGTTCATCGCAGTCCACAAAATTATTGAGTCTATCGAAGTCGAAATTCAGACTGGCTGCCAAGTTATCTAGACACGAGTAACCGTCCTAGGTTAACTGAAGTTTATCATCAGATTTTTTCGCCGGCCTCTGGATTACACTTTGGCAGTTGTACAATCATTCATAAGTGGGTAATTTCCAAGAATGCTTGCCTTTCGATACCGCAGTGTGCAAACGTTATATATAGAACGTGCGATTTTAAATCGATCACGCGACTGTGGTGGCGGCCTTTATTATAAATTATTTGATAGACGCTAGGAAAACCCAAAAGATTTATGACGGTAGTGAGTGGTATGTATGGTATAGCAGACGTTTCTTCGGCCGATTGCCTCACGTGGTAGAATCTAATTCCATGCTTATGCAATGTAGAAAAGTGTTTGAATTTTTGTAAGAAATGTGCCACTCAACCCATATTTTTGCATGACATTGGCAGAGTCTACCCAGGCTAGGGCAAAAAGGGAATGCCTCCCGTAGTATACACATCAAACGGACTTTCTCATGATGACGACGTCGGCGTGTGAAGTTAGTCGTTTCCTTCGTAATTACAACAATTTCAGTACCGCTCTTTTGTTGTTGCTGTAGTGACCACTATAAACATGCTCAAAACGCCTGCCACCACAGTGGCATGATCGATTTAGAATCGCACGTTCGATACATATCGTTGGCACTCTGCGGCTTCAATAGGCAAACATTCTTGGAAATTACCCTTAAGTCGATGCTCTGTTGCGCGGAAGTACACCGGATTATGAAATATTTGATGGAAGCGACTTCAATCTACGGAGTCCATGCCTATGGATTCATGGCAGATCTTGTGAAGTATACATTAACGCTTTCTTCGAAAACTGTCTTAACAACTAATTAGTCAACCCACACGCAATGGATAAATTTTAGGACCTGTTACCAGAAACAGGGCTCATTTAACTGACAGATATTGATGGTGGTTACTAAATTTAATAAATGTTTCAAGAGGTATAGGACTGCGTTCGTTCTGGACAGAACCAATAAGCGGTTTTTAGCACCCTACTTAGACAATAAATCGATATCACTCAGTTCCAATGTGACGGGCGTGTATGTGTACGGGCAAAGATTAAACTGATTGTAAGTCGCTCTCTGAAGCGCTATGTGTGGAGTAAGTGGATTAAGGAGGGGAAAGATCCACCGCTGTTTAATAATAAAATTCGGAAAACGAGGAAAAAATCGAAAGAGTTGCACTCACGTTTCAAAAAAGAATGCATAAATGCCGACAGGCAAAACTTACTACAAATTCGTTAGTATACAAAGAAATATACAGGGTGTTTCAAAAATGACCGGTATATTTGAAACGGTAATACAAACTAAACGAGCAGCGATAGAAATACACCGTTTGTTGCAATATGCTTGGGACACCAGTACATTTTCAGGCAGACAAACTTTCGAAATTACAGTAGTTACAATTGTCAACAATAGACCAAGTTCCACTGTCACATGTCAGCGGAAGATCTTGCCGAGACCTCGAGAAAATTCAGCCAGTACTTAAAATCGGTAAGCGGATCGAAGGCTTCTATTTAGTCGCTAGTTAACCGGTATCATGCGGCAGAAAAAGACAGCAAAAGGAAAGCTGTAGCACCGTAATAAAACGTTACTTCTCCCTATACCTGATGCTTCTACTCGTTCTTCCCCCGTTTTGGTCCACGCGCATTTCGTAAACAATCTCTCGTCACTCTTTCTTATGTAATGCTCCAGTAGACAATGTATATTCTGACCCTCAATGAATTACCAGTGGTCTGTGATAGTCTCAGTAAGCTCCAACAACCCCCACCCCCCACAGCCCCCCCTCCCCACCCCTCCGCCAACTACCGTTACATTTTTTTCTAATATCAGTTTGTTATTAATTTGTCCGTCTGCTTACTATGAACGCTTTTAACAATACAGCTATGCCCTATGTGTTAGTAGTAAGTTTTTGATACGACAGCCCGCCCTCATTTGAGCATCGATACCGAGAATGTAATTATGTGACACACTTCCATGTATAAAGGTATTTTACAAGATATATATTTTGAGAATGTTTTTAAATGCATTTAATCTTAATGCCATGTATATAGTGGCCTGGTACTTTAGATTGGGGGGATCCTCTGATGACGAGCTACGCTCTAAATGCGTCACCACATATAATTTTTTATCAAGAAGCGATCAGTTTATTTTAGTGACCTAATAAAAAAAATGTCGTGTGACTGGGGCCTCTCGTCGGATAGACCGTTCGCTGGGTGCAAGTCTTCCGATTTGACGCCATACTGCCTAAATCTTCCCGCTTCGTGGGCACATTGAATGAGAGTTCAAGAGGCCTGCGTACCGGGGGCGGACAGTGACCTGATAAACCAATGCCATTAAACGCGCTAAGAATTTATGGAATAGTGCTCAGATATGTGTGTGGCTCGAAGTCTTTTTCAGTAATAGCACCTAGTACGTTGTCGTGGAGGGAGAGTGTTAGTCAGAGACAAGAGCAACGTCAGAAGGGATCTCTCTTTTTCCCTGTATACATAAACGACCTGACGGAAATGGTGAGTAGCAATCTATGACTGTTCGCTGATGACGCTTTAGTGTATAGGAAAGTCTCTTCGTTGAGTGAATTTCGGAGAGTACAGGATGGCTAGACAGAATTTCTCTCTGGTGTTCCGAATGGCATTCCTGATCAAAAAGTTTGCTAGTATCAAATATAGGTCTTAATTTGAGGGAGAAGTCTCTGAGAATATACGTTTGGAGCACAGCAGTGAATGGCAGTGAATCATGGACTGTTAGAAAACCGGAAAAGAAGACATTCAAGGCGTTTGATATGTGGTTCTGTAGAACGATGTCGGCACTTAGATGAACGGATAAGGAACGAGGAGATTCTCCCCAGAATCGGCGAGGAAAGGAACACAGGGAAATCACTGACAAGAAGGGGCAGGATGACTAGACACGTGCTAAGACATCACGGAATAACTCCCATGGTACTTGAGTGAGCCATATAGGGTAAAAGCTATTGGGGAAGACAGAGACTGGAATATATGCAAGAAATAATTGAGGACGTAGCGGGCAAGTGCTACTCTTACGTGAAAATGGTTTCACAGAAGAGAAATTCGTGGCCGGTCATATCCAACCAGTCGGAGGACTAACCCCTCTCCCCATGGAAAATAAGAACACACTCCCTGAGGCAGGCCCGAAAATACTTTGTCTAAAGAGTTCTTTGCATCAAGACCAGCACTGGTGTTCTGATTTTTTTCTTAGCTGTACTCACAGACATGCAAAACGTTTTAAAAGACTTAAAACTAAACTCCGCCCGAATAGGCCATGAAGGCTCAATGGTACCGACCGGCCGCCGTGTCTTCCTCAGTTCACTGGCGTCAATGGATGCACATGGTCAACACACCGCTCTCTTGGCCATATGTCAGCTTACGAGACAAGAGCCGCTGCTTCTCGGTCAAGTAGCTCGTCAGTTTGCCTAACAAGAGCTGACTGCATCCCGCTTGCCAACTGCGCTCGGCAGAGCGGGTGGTCACCCATCCAAGTGCTAGCCCAGCCCGAAAGCGCTTATCTTCGGTGATCAGACGGGAGCCGGTGTTACCACTGCGGAAGGTCGTTGGCTTTAAAAGACATAATCATGATAAAGCGGATACCAAAAATCCTTTATTCACAGAAATATGACAATGATACATGCACATTTTCTGATACCATTAAGTTTTGAGACATGTTAGAGAACACAATCTTTCCCAATAGAGCACTTGATAATGGCCAAATACAACAGATGGCTTTGTGAACAAATAATGTTACCAGTCGAATGTAGAAAAGATACCTATTAAAGATGTGCTCTTTTTGCCAGAAGCTTCTCAAACCAATCAGTTCTCTCCCTCATTGTCCGTGTAACAGTTTTTTGTTTGTTTGTTTGATTGTTTGTTTGTTTGTTTTTTTACTTAGGTGAAGGTGGAGAATTGTATCGAATGAGATCTGGGAGCCAAGGAATACGCGGCATCATACTGGACGTCAGTATCCACTCCCTTCTCGGCATCAAGGACGAAGACATCGTGTACAGCCCTGTAGCTGCAATCATTTTTCGTTGGAGTCTGCTACAAAGTAATTTTTTATTGATTTATCTGGCTTCCACGAATACAGATTCTCGCTTCTTAGACAAATCCAAATTGATGATTACTATGCCTTAAGTTGCACCAGGAGAAGGAAAGCGCCGAGAGCAAAACACGTACATGTGATGTAGGCACACAGTCGTTAATATTTCGAAGAATGTACGTGTGTGTGTGTGTGTGTGTGTTTGTGTGTGTGTGTGTGTGTGTGTGTGTGTGTGTTCAAATGGTTCAAATGGCACTGAGCACTATGCGACTTAACTTCTGAGGTCGTCAGTCGCCTAGAACTTAGAACAAATTAAACCTAACTAACCTAAGGACATCAGACACATCCATGTCCGAGGCAGGATTCGAACCTGCGACCGTAGCGGTCAGTCGGCTCCATACTGTAGCGCCTAGAACCACACGGCCACTCCGGCCGGGTGTGTGTGTGTGTGTGTGAGAGAGAGAGAGAGAGAGAGAGAGAGAGAGAGAGGAAGAGAGGTAGGGAAGAAGGAGGGAGGCAGAGAGAGAGAGAGAGAGAGAGAGAGAGAGAGAGAGAGAGATAGAGAGTATTGAGGGGCGCAGAAATATCTTACGCACTCCTTTCCCTAGCGTCCGCTTACAACGCATACGCTAATTAACGCTGCCGTTATGACAAACAGTGGGGTATGCGTTGTCACTTGAGGGGTGGGTTGGCGCTAATGGGACGGCCATCAGAGACGCGCCTCGTCAGCCACTGGAAGGCAGGAGGCGCGCGACGGGACGCCAAGGACGGCCGTGGCAGCTCCCGGCGTCCCGGGCGCGCCCAGGATCGATCCCGGGCCGGGACCAGGACGCCGCCTCTCCCAGCGAGTCGGGGGCGGCCAGGAGGGGGTGCGAGGGGGGGGAGAGGGGGAGACGCCCGCGGGAGCGGCGGGACGCCCAAGGGCGGGGCGAGGCGTCCCGGCACAGCTGACAGCCGTCTCTCGCCGCCGCACCGCTGATGGCGCTTTAAAGACCACTCTGTTACAGCCTCTGCGGTTCCCGTTAATTGTGCTAATTTGCTGGTAGGAACGACATGTCATCTACATTGCCTAGCAAAAAAGAAAAAGAAAATGAACCACTAGGCGTGGTCGTATTTCAACATGATCACATATACTAACACACCATCGACGGGTATGTAAATGATTTAGATTTGCAGTTCTCTGGGACAGGTACAATGGCCGCCACAGTACATTAGTGTTAGCCATTTTTAGTATTTATAGCAGGCCTGGAACTGTGTATAACAGACGTCAGCAGCGTCAGCGTCAGTAGCGACTATTGTGAAGGATACGAAGGTGGCGCATACTCTCATGAGACAGAGTTATCAGCACCTGATACAATTTGAAAGGGACTTCATCGTGGTTCTTTATTTGACCACGTTTTCGAATCGATCAAAATTCAGATTTGTGGGACATTCCGATGCGACAGTGGCCTGACATTGGACTGTATGGAAACACTCGTCGGCAACGTCACAGTCGACCACGTCCGATGCGCATAAAGCAGGATCGCAGTGTTGTGCCCGTGCTCATCTACGGCTGTCGTATGAGAACAAGTAGTGGACACCCTGCATCATTCTTTCTCATCATTCACCACTGGAGGTTACAAACAGCCACACCAGTAATTATGGTCCCCTGCGTAGGCTGCCATAATACAACGGCTGCGTTTGGAGTGGTGCCAAGACCAGGAAGCATGGGCTGGTAATGAATAGTGCCATATTGTGACTAGTGGCGAATCGGAGTTCGGCACTACCGTGGATAACAGTCGTGGCTTGTTGGCAACTTGCGCAGAGATGCACAGTGGTGTTTCTCCTGGCATGCCACGACGGGCTGACTGCCGGTCACGGCTCCTGGTGATTCTAGTGACCGAGGGAACTCTGTCGCCACAACGGTACCTCATGAATATCCTGCGTCCTCATTTGTTCCCTCTCATGAGACAGCATCCTGATGTCATTTTTCAAAGGACAATGCTCGTCGTTGGCATGTGCTTCTGTAAACCCTGTGCATGGCGATGAAGTACCCCCGTTGCCACATGTAAATATTTGTCACGTATTGTGTGGGACCAGTTTCGACATCAGTTCCATCACAGAGCCAGTATCTAGACCGCTAAGGACAACTACAGAGGACTTACAACACCATATAGAACTGAATCAGCTCATTCATCAGGTCAGTGAGGGTGTAATGACTTACGGATAAGATTGCGCATACTGGAACGTTCTTTGTAGATTTCAGTCTATTTTTTAATACTTGAAATAACATCACACACCGTCTCAATCACGGAAGTTTCATTTCGTTTCCTCCTCTCGTGCTGGATCCTCCCCAAGTTCATGTTACTAAGCACACCCGACAGTTAAATAGTCACCATTACTCTAAAACCATGTAGAATCACTTGTAGTTTGCCGGCCGGTGTGGCCGAGGGGTTCTAGGGGCTTCAGTATGAAACCGCGCGACCGCTAGGGTCGCAGGTTCGAATCCTGCCTCGGGCATGGATGTGGGTGATGTCCTTAGGTTAGATGGGTTTAAGAAGTTCTAAGTTCTAGGGGACTGATGACCCATAGTGCTCAGAGCCATTTGAACTTTCTCCCTCAACTGGGGTAGGAAGAGAGTCCACAAATCTCTTCATGGATGCCACGTTGAAACGAATCATGCAAATACAGAAACGTATTGAATTACATTTATTATCTATGTTGTGATGAAGTAATCATGCTATATGAGAACTTTATCGCTAAAAGATAGATGCGCATAGCGAAACCAGCAAACGTTATATGTAAATATTATTGACTTTTTAAAAGAAAAGTAGGGGAGCGAGGTCTTCGTCTTCTGGTGTTCGCTTCACTTCTTCTAGCGTTTCTTTACGGTTCCTCTAAGACCCCCGTTAGGCGACACCCTCGGACCACCCACGCATCTTAGTTAAGCACGTTACAAAAGTACCTGTCAGGAGCTTAGACACTTAGTCATCCTCGTGGCTGCTCTAACGTCTGAGGGCTGAAGGTGAGGCAACCCCCTTCGACATCCACCCAATCCCACCTTCCGTGATCACGCCATAGGAGGCTCGAAAAAGGAGGGATGAAAAAGCATATGACCCCTTTGCAGTTTCGAATCATGCTCTGCTCTCGTAGAATGGTTCCAGCGCTCTCTAGTCGTTCAACCCTCTTTATCGGAGCATAAATTGCAGTCTCATTACGTTCCAAAAAGGTCAGATCACGTTCAGTGCTGTTGCAGCACTATTATTATGTCTTCAGAGTAGGGTTGAATTCCTCAGTGTCGATCGTTGTCAAGAATGCCGTTCTTTTGTTCATCGCACTGCAAACTTTCGCTTTCGACCGGGAAATGTTTGGGAATAAACGCCCCAAGCGAAGGGTAGTCTCATTGACACTCTTTGTGTCACACCCGCGAGGCCTTTTCGTGCTGATTCTGAGCGCCGATGTGTCTGAAATGCTTTCATCAGCCACCCATCAGAAAACTGGGTGATTTTAAATGTGGGTGCCGCGGTTCTGATCCCCATCGCAAAGGCGTCCAAAGAAGGGATCGATTCTGGTTATCAGGTGGTATGACAGCCTTCCCATTGTGTGACACGCGCTTGGTGGTGTTGGGTAGAATTTTGGGAAAATTTGGTGCCAATGTGGCATCATTAACTCTTCTGACAGTTCTCATGAACCTCTGGGCTATGGTCTTTTTTTGTACCTGTGTCGATACCTCGCCGTTTGAAGCATCACTGAGCCCGAGGGTGACGGTGCAGGGTGCCATGCGTTCGCACCATTACAGAGGATGGTTACAGGAATTTTTAGTCGAATTTCAAATTTATGTGTCGAAATGGGAGACAGTTACGAGGTTTCGAAAAAGTGTAATTTTGTTTCAGAGAGTATTTATGAGCACTATCCCGTTGTGTCCAGCGATCACGTTCTACCACAAGTTTCCCTACATAAAAAACGAAAGCTACATTTTTTTTTCACGGTCCGATCGGTCGTAAGAAAATGAATATCCGGTGAAAGGTTGGGTAGATGCGTTGCGCAGTGCTTCTGGTACATCCATCAAACGCTTCACGTCGCACTTTTCAGATCTGAGAGCTCGCTGGGACGTAAACATGCCAAGAACAGGAGACTCTCCAGGCAAGTGTGAAGTGTGTGCTGTCATTAGAGTTCTTCATGCTGAGCCGTTCCTCCTGATAACATGCAGCCCACATAACGTGACTTTCTTGAGTGACAGTAAAGAGCGGGAATGGTGGAGAAACTCTGAACAGGGCGTACGGACATTCATGATGTAGGTGGTCTGGCGATTCGAGGAAACCATCTATGAAGGGCAATTCAGAACAAGCGAAGAGGAATGTTGTCATCAGACATTGTCCTTCTTCATGAAAATGCTCAGCACAACGAAGTTGTCCTTGCAGCGTTTTAGATAAGAAGTGTTTGGTCACTCTCCATAGTTAGGACTTGGTTCGTTCTGATTTTCATCTCTTCGATTATACGAAACGCATGGCACAGGTAGAGAGCTGCTGCCAAGTGTAGAGAACAGGCGGAAATAAGGCAGCTGCGTTCTAAGAAGAGGATGTTGGGGAAGTTAGTACCATGCTACGACAAATTTTTAAATCGGAGTGGCATTTATATAGAGAAACTGGATGCTGTAGTAAATATTGCAAATAAGACATTTCTGATTTTCGTTGACATTTTCTTTTCGCGACTGATGAGACCTTGAAATAAAAAAAATGAAAAAAAACACCTTCGTATTTTAAGATTATGGACACGTGCTATACACAAGGTGATGGTACATATAAAATAATCGCTGAAGAATAAAAATTTCAGGAGTTCTTAGTAGTTATACACAATTCAAAAGAAGGTTTGCATTACCCCGTTTCCCAGAATTCCTGAAGATAGACGTTGACTGTAGACATTGTATCACAGACACAGTCCCTTTGAACGTTCAGAGATGTCATTAAACCCCCCAAAGATATAAGTAAACATGCATGAGCAGTACCTATAAGACGGAAGGGCTCCGACAGCCGATCAGCCAGGTCATTCCACCAGGAAAGACGTGCACGGCTCGTGTTGTCTGTAGTTCAACCATACCTACTACTACTACTACTACTACTACTACGTGATCAGGCCAAGTGGACCGCACGCATCTACAAGTTTCCTCCTCCACTGTATTCTGTCCATTGCTGCTATCCGCCATCCGTTCACATCTATTGACACTTGGTTTAAATCTTCATGGAGTCCATCCCTCAAACGCTTCTTGGGTCTCCCTGGCGGTCTCTTTCCTGTAGCTGTGAAATCCAGGAGCTTCCGAGGCCATCTGTGATCCTCCATCCGGGCCACATGGCCGGCCCACTGCATTCATTTGGCTTTGACAGTTCCTGCTATGTTGGGCTGCTGGTATAGTTCCTCAAGCTCTTGGTTGTATCTGATCCTACATTCCCCTGTATCTGCATCCAGAACCGGACCGAAGATCTTCCGAAGCACTTTTCTCTCAAAAAACAAGGAGTTTATGGAAGTCCTGTTTCCGGATACTCCATGTCTCACAGCCATATAGAACAACAGGCTGGATCGGGGTTTTGTACAGTCGAATCTTGAACTGTCTGGAGAGATATTTGGACCGAAGCAGTTGTGCTAGGCTGTGGTAAGATCGGTTTCCTGCTTGTATTCTGGCACTGATCTCTGCTTCATATGACGAGTTCTCAGTGAAAAGTGCCCCTAGGTATTTGAATTCTTGCACCCTCTTGTAGGAATGGTCCCCAACCAGCAGTGATTGTAGGTGATCAACAGTCTGACAATGACGAAGCGTCATAACGAGGTACTCTGTCTTGGCTTCGTTTATGTTTACCTAGACGGTCAATATCGCGATTCCATCGCGTCCGCATTGTTACTTTGTGCCTAAAAGGGCCCTCAATAAGTAAAGTGTCCAGGCGTCTCGGAGTGAAACAAAGTGATGTTGTTCAGACATGGAGGAGATACAGAGAGACAGGAACTGTCGATGACATGCCTCGCTCAGGAAGCCCAAAGGCTACTACTGCTGTGGATGACCGCTACCTACGAATTATAGCTCGGGGGAACCCTGACAGCAACGCCACCAATTTGAATAATGCATTTCGTGCAGCCACAGGACGTCATGTTAGGACTCAAACTGTGCGCAATAGGCTGCGTGATGCGCAACTTCACTTCCGACGTCCATAGCGAGGTCCATCTTTGCAACCACGACACCATACAACGTGGTACACATGGGCCCAACAACATGCCGAGTGGACCGCTCAGCATTGGTATCACGTTCTCTTCACCGATGAGTGTCGCATATGCCTTCAACCAGACACTCGTCGCAGACGTGTTCGGAGGCGACCGGGTCATGCTGTGCGCCTTAAACACACTGTCCAGAGAGTATAGCATGGTGGAGGTTCCCTACTGTTTTTGGGTGGCATTACGTGGGGCCGACGTACGTCGCTGGTGGTCATGGAAGGCGCCGTAACGGCTGTACGATATGTGAATGTCATACTCCTATCGACAGTGCAACCATATCGGCAGCATATTGACGAGGCATTCGCCCCTAACTTGCAGGTCTTTTGAATGACTTCCTTCAGGATAACGACATCGCTCGATTAGAGTGACCAGCATGTTCTCCAGACATCAACCCTTTGGAACATTCGTGGGATGGATTGAAAACGGCTGTTTATGGATGACGTGACCCACCAACCACTCTGAGAGATCTACGCCGAATATCCGTTTAGGAGTGGGACAATCTGGACCAACAGAGCCTTGACGAACTTGTAAATAGTATGCCACCACGAATGCAGGCATGCATCAATGCAAGAGGGCGTGCTACTGAGTATTAGAGGTACCGGTGTGTACAGCAGACTGGACCACCACCTCTGAAGTTCTCGTTGTATGGTGGTGCAAGATGCAATGTGTGGTTTTTATGAGCAGTAGAAAGGGCGGAAATGATTTTTATGTTGATGTCTATTCCAGCTTTCTGTACTGGCTCCAGAACTCTCGGAACCGAAGTGATGCAATTTTTTTTTAATATGTGTACACATAAAGTCTTTTTTAAGTTCCTTTGAATTCGATCTGAAGGCCCACAGCACGTTGCAGCCTCTGGATTACGGGGTCCCGGGTTCAATTCCCGGAGTCATTTCATCATCATTCGGCGGGAAAAGTGGTGTGACTGGGCTGAGAAAAGAATGGGTTTCGTACGGGCACTGATAACCACACAGTTGAGTGCCCCACAAACCAAATATCATCACCATAAATCTAAAAAAATAATTTATGGACAAGTATAGTCGATGCCCGTGTTGAACTTAATAAATAGACCCTCGTGTAGATCCTTGTGCCTAACGCCTCTGTGGAAGTGCTGCTAATCACATTCATGTCAGTAGTTCCAGCCATCTGCTACTAAAGTCCCAGCAACGTAAATTCAAACGCTGTTCCAAATTAAACCCAACAAACGATATGGATTCCACTTTCGGCTCAGTCTCTGCACACATTTAATCGCACTCATCAAATCCTAACAATCACCCTCCTACAGCTAACACATCTTAGCTCCGTCATCTTACAAGCAAATTATTCCAATAATGTATGTCAGCTATTCCATATTAATTCACAAAATATACTCAGGTTGTTAAGACTGAGCTGCGAGTCATCACTAAGAGCGGGCATGTTCTTGACTGGTATTGTTCATAATGATTCAGGCTGGCTTAACGCTGCGCCGATAAACAGTTGCATAGAATTTCTTCTACTCCATTAGGCCCTCTGGTACAGCAAATCATGTAGAATATTTGAATTAAAAACAGTCTTTGTTGACTGTTTCTCATTAAAAGCTATCATATTTCTTCTTTAAATGACCGGATGTGCGTTTTAAATATGCATCTAGAATGACATAATTTGTCAAAGTTTACGTAATAATTAAAGCAGTTTTTGCGATACAGTAACTAACATCATGCGTGGTATCTAGTCCCGCGGGTAGCTCTCGCCTGCTGTAGACACTGTTGTTGCTACCATAACACACACGCACAATTCTGTTACTGTATTCAAAGTTCGTAATTATTGTCATACGGGATGAGAATAGGGATCCTTAGGAAAACGCTATTTCTGAATAACAACGATACACTTGAGGCGTTTTACTCTAAAGGAAAGAGGGAAAGCATATCGATTTCTTTTTTGAAGTTCCTTTCATTACTAAATGACATATTTGCGCGTTGCCATATGCAGTTAAAAGTTTCACACATCATCAGGTTACCTAATGGTTGTCTAAATTATCTCAGCTCGTCGTTTCTGAGGCTTCGCGTCTTATTTGGAGTTTCCCCGGTAGTGCCGTTTGTGTCGCACTAGGACGAAATCATCCTATTCTCCAAAGTTGTTGTCACTTTCCAGTGGTTCTTCGTCCATAAGTTCCATGTTCTCGCCGAATTCCAGCGGTGTTATCCTCTTCTGGTCCACATCAGGTTCGCCGTGAAGGACGCTACCACGCGGACGGTACGAGTTTTCTTCGCCCGTGAAGGTTTCAATTTTTGCGCGGCGCCGACGCCTTCCGCGAACGCTATCGTTTACCGGTAGAAGCGGCTGCTGGTGTCAGTTAGTTGGGCGTGTCGTTCTGTCGTCGCTGCGGCGCCAGGCGGTTACACAGCTCCGCCCGAGTGAAACGTTGAACTCTCATAAACCACGTCAATAGCCCGTGTCGTCTGCCTCCCTGTCCATCTGCCGGTGCCGAAGTCGTCATCAGCGGAGTGGCTGATGGCGGCTGCGGCGGGGCACACCCCGCTACCGGCGATCCACCCCCTCCTGCGCGCGCGCTGCACGGTTTGGTCGCATTGACTGCGCGCTCTCGACGCTGAAAACACTGTACTCCCCGCCTCCCTTTATACTGGCGAGGCCCCACTCTCGTGACACCTAGTTGGTCAATTCCGCATTACACAGGTGTTTCTGATACTATTGATCAGATAGTGTAGTACAAACGTAACTGGTTCTCTGATTTTGTTACTTTAATTAGTATCTAGTAGGTATTAAAATCCATGGAGAAGAAATAAAAACTTTGAGTCTCGCCGATGACATTGTAATTCTGTCAGAGACAGCAAAGGACTTGGAAGAGCTGTTGAACGGAATGGATAGTGTCTTGAAAGGAGGATATAAGATGAACATCAACAAAAGCAATACGAAGATAATGGAATGTAGTCGAATTAAGTCGGGTGATGCTGAGGGAATTAGATTAGGAAATGAGACTCTTAAAGTAGTAAAGGAGTTTTGTTATTTGGGGAGCAAAGTAACTGATGATGGTCGAAGTAGAGAGGACATAAAATGTAGACTGGCAATGGCAAGGAAAGCGTTTCTGAAGAAGAGAAATTTGGTAACATCGAGTATAGATTTAAGTGTCAGGAAGTCGTTTCTGAAAGTATTTGTATGGAGTGTAGCCATGTATGGAAGTGAAACGTGGACGATAAATAGCTTAGACAAGAAGAGAATAGAAGCTTCCGAAATGTGGTACTTTCGAAGAATGCTGAAGATTAGATGGGTAGATCATATAACTAATGAGGAGGTATTGAATAGAATTGGGGAAATGTGGAGCTTGTGGCACAACTTGACTAGAAGAAGGGATCGGTTGGTAGGACATCTTCTGAGACATCGAGGGATCACCAATTTAGCATTGGAGGGCAGCGTGGAGGGTAAAAATCATAGAGGGAGACCAAGAGACGAATACACTAGGCAGATTCAGAAGGATGTAGGTAGGAAAATAGCAGAAAATTAAAATTAAGACTGGACGGAAATCTGAATTTCGCTTACGCCAAATCCCAATACAGTGCCCTTGTCATTCACTCTCCAGTTTACAGGATTGTTGGATATTTGGGGAATTTGAAGCAGACGCTTTGCTGAGAGTGTCCAATACCGTCTGTAAAAACCTGTTTCATGTACGTTGAGGGTAATGGAATTATTCAGAAATATCGCAAGTTATATTTTTCACAAAAGACGTCTAAGCAATGGCAGGTTATTTAAATTCATGACAGCATGACCGTACACAAAATATAACGATATTGCGACACCGTTTTTTCAGTAGTTCATCTTAACACTTGTATTCCCAACTGCGAAAACGAGCTAGTACTCCTCTCATGTAACGTCGTGAAGTCAATGGATCAAGGCTGCATTTCTTGACACATTGATGGAATTACAGTAGGGAAAAACATAAGCATATCACAGGGAAAAATACTAGCTGATAACTCGATTTACATTTATGAAATAAAGAGTAACTTGCGTAGACTACATGACGTCTATATCACAATCAGTATGTCTCACCTGCTTAGAAAGTTCAGTTGCTCTCGCAGACATGAGTAGTAAATGTTGTGTTCCACTGTTGGTTGGAAGAGACGTTGGTGTACATTCGCACTCTGGGAAGAGAAACCATCTTTTTTTACCAAAGGTTGGCAGCATTTTCTTTGAACTTGCATGTTGCATTTCAAGTATAACTGTTTATGACAGAATGTGTAAAACATAATAAATTAATAACAACAAGTTACCCAAATTATTGTTGTGAAACCAATTTTTGAAAGAAAAATACTCAG
This sequence comes from Schistocerca serialis cubense, assembly GCF_023864345.2. Classification (NCBI taxonomy): domain Eukaryota; kingdom Metazoa; phylum Arthropoda; class Insecta; order Orthoptera; family Acrididae; genus Schistocerca; species Schistocerca serialis. Next base: position 486,247,963 of record NC_064639.1, on the reverse strand, counting down.
GTCGATTATCATGGAGAGTTTCCTAATACGTTGAATGGAATGCAATTTCCATTCAGTTCTACTCCACTGTCTCACCCTAGTTTCTATATTTGGTTACGTTATCAGAGGAAGAACATAAACCAGAAAAGAACATTTTTTCATATTTGAATGTAATGAAAGGTGTACATTCATTGATAATAGGAGAAAATATATTGTGGTTATATACCTAACATTTCTCTTAACATACAATTATGAAAAAATGGCTTCGAATACCGAGCCATAGGGCAAACTTATTTCCCTAAAGAAGAGATTATGTGAATTTTAACCTCGCTGTCTTGAATGGGTAACAAATTCAGTTAGAATATTACTGGTAAGGATAGTAAGACATTTACTCAGATATTTGGCGTCGCTTTAGTGTGAAATTCTGAAAGTAGATTATATTACTCAATCTGCTATAGAAACTACCTCTAACAACAAATCAGCAAAGACCATAAAAAATATGGTAAGAGTGGCTTTAGATTACTGTTCGAGAGGCACCACATTATTTAAGTATAGTGGAGTTACGTGTTTAATTAAAATTGAAACTTTCTGCAGGAATGCTGATTTTCGCTATCAACAAATAAATACAGAAAATGAAAGATAGTTTCATAAGGAGGAAGGTACTTACTCCACAGTGATCATTAACAGCCAGAGACGGGCTATAAATACAGAATAATGAGATTAATATAAGCCAGGTAACAAACTAAAATTGCGTGCGATGCGACACCGGAATTCTTTGGTGTAGCTCCACGAACTAGTAGATCCGTACACGCCTTCCGTCTTGACTCGTAGCCTTTTAGTTAATACGCCGAAACTGAATGCAAGTCCAGAGTCTGAGCACCGCATGGCACACAGCTTTAACTGTCTGCCTTTCAGACAGCCGCCAGCCACTGATACTAATTTATTTTAAGAAACAGAGCTATTAATGGTGGGAACCTCAGTGCGTCGTACAATACGTTCGCCACTTTGTTGCTGAGAATGGGATGTTTATTTATATTGGCAGTTTCGTGCCACTGTAACCAATATTTTGGAGATCAATAGATAGTGAATATTCGCTGATGTTCGCGGAAGACGCAAAGTTTAAGATTTCATCTAAAACCGAAACTTAATGATTTGGCATCATATACAGTACACGTGCGGCAATGAGTTTCTAAAAGACTCGGCACATCGATCATAGTGTGTTTGTGGTTCAAGGGCGCTCAACGGCAAGGAGCAGATCGATCGCTTGCTTGTAATTTAAGAATGAGCCTTTGAGTCTCGATACCGGCAACCGTTCACTTTTCCTAAGTGGAATGGAGGAAATAACAGTAATTATTTGTATTACAGGAGAGGAATATAACCATGATTCAACAGAGCAAAGGGATCATTTGTCAAACATCAGGCATAGTTGTCCTTACTGTTATCATCATTCACGTTTCCCGACGCTTTGTACAACGTCAAGGTTTGAAGGCTTGCTTTAGTATTGACGCTGACGCTGTTTCCTGTATTTACTGTTTCTCATGTTTAAAAGGCAACTGACAATGCTACTGAACTGCGATTCACATTAACGAGATCGTGATGTAAAATGCTGACATTTGCTGTGCTCTCTCTTCATTTAATTTCCTGTCCCTTGTTAATGACAAGTTTGACAGCTTCCCTGATGCCTCTATACGGATACGTTAAACGTCGAGAAAAATGGTGTTAATGTGGAGAGGGGAAAAACACGACTTTACGAATGCATTTTTCTACGCGCATAATTCTGTGTCTGCTCCAAGATTAGCCATTTAGTGATTCTCTTCAGGTAGAATAAATTGTATGTGTTTGGGTTAGAATGACAATAAAGGAGATACCACATCAAATTAGTCACTTAGCTTACTTCGAGAACCAGTTACAAAAGTTTAAACTGTAAAAAGCGTAACTAGAGCAGAAAACATGATCTGTCATCAAACATATGTAATTGAGTCAAAAGATTCATTTCTGTTTATGCATTTACTTTAACTGTCAAGATTTGATAATTTGGGATCACTCTCTTGGACCAAACCAGACATTGTTCTTTGTGTACTAATTAATAAAACACAAAATTTGAACAACAATTTATATAATAATTAAATGATGATATTAATAATAATATTAGTAATCCTTTTACCACAGCCACTGCTACGGAACTCAGAACACTTCATTCGTATCAGATAACAGTGCCGACACATTAAAAAGATGGAGGTGGAGAAATCAGTAGAAGAGAAGACGATCGTTGGTAATGGTGACGGATGAAAAAGATAGAATACATATGTTGAAAAGAAAAGTGACAGACACCTTGAGGATAAAATGGAAGCCGGCCGCTGTGGCCGAGTGGTTCTAGTCGCTTCAGTCCGGAACCGCGCTGCTGCTACGATTGCAGGTTCGAATCCTGCCTGGGGAATGGATGTGTGTGATGTCCTTAGGTTAGTTAGGTTTAAGTAGTTCTAAGTCTAGGGGACTGATGACCTCAGATGTTAAGTTCCATAGTGCTTAGAGCCATTTGAACCATTTTGATAACATGGAAACGCTAGTACGCTGGTGAACGGCCAGAAGTGATTCTACGCAAATGAAACGGAAAAAAATGTGATACGTTTTCTTGAATGCAGCAAGTTGTTGTATAACGCTGACAGTATCACTTTTCTCGCAGATGTACCGAATGATGAAAGCTACATCATAACAACAGACTGCACTGCCGAAAAAAAATGTTACACTTTCAAGGATTGTGTTCAGTGGCTGCAGGGGATAATATAAGCATATTCAGGGGTTGTAAGCCAGTGATTCGTTTTCCACGGTCATCAGCGATCAGACGGCGCTAGGGAGGTCTGTCTGCGCTGCCCCTATTTTGTCTCATCAGGTAGTAACTGCGCTAAGAGATCAACATTGTTTTCATAATTTATTCTAGGGTACAGCCATACCTCACCGACCAGTATGTACCTGATGAACAGCTGCAGCCATCTGAAAGGAGAGACCTGGGAAGCTGGATTGACGTACCGACGAATTGCTGCACTTGTTAGGCACAATGTATGAGTGTCGTTACTGTTTTGGACAGTGGACGGTAGAACATTCCCAAACCTGTAGACCAGGTTGTGTACGTCCGCGTACTTCAGGCACACGTCAAGACAGACGCATGTTGCATATGCTGCGTCATCAAGGCTCATTGGGAACCGTCTGCTTACAGCAGGATGATGATCACATGTGCCTCTGTCCAGGCTATCACTGAAATCGCGACATCGCCAATCATGGCTACTCTGGTGTCGTGAAAGAGTTGACTGGAGGATGGAATAGCGCTCTGATGTCTTCAGTGATAAGAGTAGGTTCTGACTGTAAGCGAGTGATGGACGCACACGTGTATGACGTAGACCTGATGAGTTGCCTAATCCAGACTTCATTCGTCCACTAGACACAGACTGTTATGTCCATGCTACCGCAAGTTCTCCGACAGGAAGATGATAAATTTTTTCATCTGAACAATGTAAGTCCACAAACAGCTGCTGTGACTGTACTTACTCATCGTGGTGAACAACAACTGCCCCGGCCAACGCATTCAGATTTCTCGTCAGCTCAAAACGTAGGTGACATGATGAAGCGAGAACTTACTCGTTCTCTAGAGCCTCAATAATCATTGTCCAATTGTAACAAAGGAATAAGATGTTTGGAACAATCTATCTTAATATGCCATTTGGCATCTTCATCATTGTTTAACAAACGTAAGGATGGTCCGTAATAGGCTGTAATGCGATGTTTATTTAATCGTGCCATTAGCTAATTTCGACTAAACGTTATTGTCAAGTTCGTTTATAACATCAGTATTTCATGTCATTTTCAAATCACTCATAATTACAAGCAAAACGAAGCCACAATCGGTCATTTTACGAATGGATTCACACTACAGTGAACCTTTTAAGATCGCATTCTAAACTCTGCTCTAAAAAGTTCAGAATACGATTTTTAATAGGTGTCACTGTAGTATGGAACCTTTCGTAAAATGATGGTGTATTGCCACTTTTTACTAGTAATTAAGAGTGATTTGAAAAGACATGAAATACTGATGTTATAAGTGAGCTTGACAAAACCGTTTAGTCGAAATCAGCTAATCGCTCGATTAAATAAACATCGCATTACAGCTTACTACGGTCCTTGTTTGTGTTTATTAAGCATCTAGAGGCTGTGGATCCCCACAAATAGAAAATTTCAGGATTGCTTGCTTTTGCATATACACATATGCGTTGCTGCCAGAGTGAGCTACACGCTGTATTGATGCGACTGTTCGTGCACACTTTACTCTGCCATCTGTGTTTCACTTGGTCTGAGTTTATCAACATATATTCCTGCAATGATAAACTACCTGTCACCTCACTTGTCATGAAAATTACCTCGACCCTGAGTGTGTTGCGTTTTTCTTTCTGGCCCTTCATCTCGCTGCCATATATGATGTTACAAGGGGCGATCAAAACGTTTCCGTCCGACGGCCATACACTCCAGAATCTGTAAGCCAATTACATCGCTGTAGGCTTTGGGCCAATCGTCCCAATGACGCAGTAGGCTGAAGATAGCCGCTTGGTAAAATACCGTGTCCTGCTGTGTGAAGAAGTCCGTAACTGCCTGCTGCACATCCTGATCCGACAAGAATCACGGACCTTTCAGGGCATTTTTTACGGGTACAAATTGGATAAGATCAGGACTATTAGGCGTAACTTCCGCGTTACGACATTTACGATATGGGAACGTGCGTTATCATGGAGCAGCAGCACCCCTTGTCTCATCATTCCACAACGGCGGTTTTCGACAGACATGCGCCTCCGTACAAATTCTTCATTCTCCGATAGATTCTACCGGTGTTTGTCCTCCGGCAGCCAGGAAAAGAATAACAGCACTTTGGTTCTGTCTGGACGCTTTTGGTAGTAACGTCGCCATAGTTCACGTTTCCGCATTTACCGCACGCACGTCAGAAAGGAACGCCAGCCACATTAATCCCCTGCCTACATGTCAGTGCTTGTATACCGCCATCGAAATCGTGCTACGCTGCATGTATGTTGCAGCATCACGATCAAACGGAAACTTTTTGATTGCCCATTATACATTACGCTCTTTCCCGCCAACAGAAGAAATTCGGAAGATATTTTATATTTATTTGTAAGACCAAGTTTGTACAGAATGTTTGTATAACTTCATATTAATCAAAACTGAATGTTAGCTATAGTGTATGCTGCAGGTGAGTACGACACCTAAAGTTATAGGTTTCTACCCAACCCCAGGTCCAATGTGCTCTTTTGTAACAAGGAATATTGTAAAGAATAGAAAATACTAGGAAAAATATTTGAAAATATGTAAACACCAGAAAGTCTCCATTTTGTCACAATGGAAAATTCATCAGTTCGCCATATCCCGTTAATGTGAAAGTTTTGCTCAATCTTGGCTTTCGTACTCAGGCATTAGCACGTTGAATATTTTTGAATTCTGTGTTTATTTATGAGCTATGAGCTGCATAGCAGTTGCCTTTGGCGGTGTGGAGTAGCCGCGTGGTTTGAGGCGCTATGCCACGGATTGCGCGGCCCTTCCGCCGGATGCTCGAGTCCGCCCTCGGGCATGTGTGTGTGTGTGTGTGTGTGTGTGTGTGTGTGTCGTTCTTAGTTTAAGTTAGTGTAAGTAGTGAGTAAGTCTAGGGACCGATGACCTCAGCAGTTTGGTCACTTAGGAATTCACACACATTTGATGGTTCAAATGGCTCCAAGCACTATGGGACTCAACATCTGAGGTCATTAGTCGGCTGGACTTAGGACTACTTAAACCCAACCAACCTAAGGACATCACACACATCACCACGCCCGAGGCAGGATTCGAATCTGCGACCGTAGCAGCCGCGTGGTTCCGGACTGAAGTGCCTAGAACAGCTCGGACACAGCGGCCGGCCCGCACACATTCGAACACACATTTTTGTGCAGTCGCCTTTTTCTGGAGCTTCCATTTGTGTCAACCTCATTTAGCTTGTCATTTTGAGAATCAATGAACTAATTTATTCTACCAGTATAAACAATCTTTAAATGAAATTAGCATCGGATTTTCAGAAAACTATCCGGGTAAAGCTGAAGTATTGAATTCCAAATTCTTAATATTCCTATAGCTCTAATTCTCAGTTGTGTCTTTCTTGGTGGAAAGGTCAGGTTTCACTTCACAGCACATTACGCTATCAGATGCCCCCTTTCAATAAAGCAGCTTGACAACTTGTGCACTATATGTAGGGCATATTTCAATAGTGGTACAAGTCCACTTTTGTTCATTCTGAGATACAGAGTCCTCAAGTTAAATGAGTGCTGAAAAACCTGCAGTTGAGATACCATAAATATTCAAGCATATGGCTTCTTGCTAGAGATGAACCTTTCTTTCTGTTTGTTTGGACCATTAATGCTAGAAGCATTATAGACAGAAAAGTGGAGGTAATGGACTTGTACCACTATTGAAGTAAGCCCTTCATATGTACTGTATTAATTAACCCTGCTCTAAATGCCAGGTAATATTTTATTTCGTTCTTACCCTCACCACACACTGAAATACAACCCCTCCCCGTTCCTTTCCATTAATTTACCAGCCCCAAATGTGAAGGTCAGACTGTGGCAGAGCTGCGATTTTCACAAATGAGAGGAAGCAAGATGATTATTTTACAAACCACTTGACGATAAAGACATCAAAGGCGAATCACAGCCTCGGACTATCCAATGACGAAAATCAGCCTTGCTCATCCCAAAGAAGGTATATGTAGGTTTCGAAAAACCAAGGAAAATCTTTACCTCTATGCCCGGAAGATGAGCTCCCGAATGCAAAACCAGTGTCTGAAATACAGCGCTATCTCTTTCACTGTGTGTATTTGCAGTCTTTAGGCTACTCACAGTTACAAACAACAAAATAGCATGTTAAACCGTGCTGTGTTGATATTAACCTGCATTATTCGCTGATGGTAAATTTAATCAATCTAGGCAGTCGCTATGATATTACGAGAAAATTATGGTTACAGTTGTGTCATCTGATTTCATAACATACTTTGTTACATTCAGAGTACAAACAATTCTACAGTGATAGCCATAACGTTACGACCACTTGCCACCTTGACGGAGGCCGCCTGATCGCGTTCCGAGCAAGTGACGCGCTGTGAAAAGTATGTCAGTGCAGCAGAGATGGTAGGGGATTGCCGTAGGGAAGATATGAGCTACAAATGGGAAAATCCAATAAGATAAGCGATTTTGATAAAGGGCAGATTATTAGCATACAGAGCCTGTGAACGAGTATATCGAAAACGGAGAATCTGATCAAATGTTCACGTGCTAATGCCTTGAGCACCTACGGAAACACGTAAAAGAACAGTGAAACTGCCACTGGGCGCTAATGCTTGGACGTCCACGACTCTCCACAGAACGTGGGGTTCGGAGGTTTGTCTGCTCTGTAAAGTAGGATAGATCGTGATCTGTGGCATCTCTGCCGAGAGAGCGCAATGCCGGTGCACACAAGCGTTTTGGAGCACACCATTAATTGTACATTGTTTATCATGGAGCTCCTCAGCAGACCACCTCTACGTGTTCACATGTTGACCCAACGACGTCGTCAATTACAATTGCAGTGGGCACTAGACCATCGGGTTTCGACCGTCGATCAATAGGGACGAGTCGGCTCTTCCGGTGAAACACATTTTTGCTATACTAATTCATTGGCCGTCTTCACAAGTGTCGTCACAGGGGTGCACGGCGGCTGGAAACGTGCAGCGCGCTACGGAAGCAGGCTGGTGGGAATAGTATTGTGCTATGAGAGACATTCTCTTGCACTTGCCTGGGACCTGCTGTAGTAATCGGAGACACACGTACCTCCACAAATCCATCAACAAATTGTCAGATCCCTTATCAGCAAAATAAGTGATGTTTTTTTGTTCCAAAGCCGGGCAAACAAGCTATTGATCAGACGGTCATAATGTTTTGGCTCATCTGTGTACGGCTCAGCACCATAGAAGGACCCTGCAGCATTCAAAGCTATGTATAACTTAATTGTTAAACACAGATAATAGAAAATAAACTTACTAGCGAGCTAAATTTTTTGTGGATGTACAAGCACTCCGCCTTCAGGCCACATGTGGCCCATCGGGACCAACCGACCGCTGAGTCATCCTCAGCTGAGGATGCGGACAGGACGGGTGTGTGGTCAGCACACCGCTCTCCCGGTCGTTATGATGGTTTTCTTTGACCGGAGCCGCTACTTTTCGGTCGAGTAGCTCCTCAATTGCCATCACGAGGCAGAGTGCACCCGGAAAAATGGCAACAGCGCATATTGGCCCGGAAGGTCACCCATCCAAGTGCCGGCCACGCCCGACAGCGCTTAACTGCGGTAATCTGACGGGCACCGGTGTATCCACTGCGGCAAGGCCGTTGCCCTTTGTGAATGCATGCCCACATTTAATTGCCACCTCGTCTACCGGTACTACACTCTCCAACAGGAATTTTACAAGATTTAAAATGAAACCAATGCTTCAAAGTGAACATATTTATACACAAAAATCTTGAGGGATATGAGATTATAAAACAGTGACCAATACATTACATGCAGCCAAAAGTATCGGAACCCATTTATTTTGTTTGTTACAAAGAATTCAGCTACGTCACATTGCAGGAGATGAGAATCTGGATGGACATATGGGCATAATGTAGGGTTCTCCAGAGACTGCTGTTGCTACTCAAGGTACAAGATGGTTAGTACAGTCTATCGCAGAGTGACATTTGGCACCTTTATGATCGTTTGCGTGTGAGAATACATGTGTGCATTGCTAAAAGAGGGGATACACTATGCAGTGTTGCGACTTTCTGGACACCCTTTACTGTGACATGTCTGTTTCATTTAGTTAGAATTTCTTAGATTATACAATGATGACCTGTGATGGACGTTCAATATGTAATGAAACACATTTTTTTTTAATGAAAGCATGTGGGATTAGTTCAGGATTCCAATACACCATATTACACCCCACTCTTTTGGCTACAAAACCATCTTTTTCAACACAATTCCTATTCAATATGACGTCCTTACGCCACCTAACTGTGAGGACCTGTATGTCTGCGTACTACCGTTCTACTGGTCGGCGTCGGAGCCAGTGTCTTGGTCCATCAATAACCTCAGGACATCCACTTACTTACTGCAGACCTGATTCCTCATTCGGCCAAACAGATATATATCGTAAGCAACGAGGTGCGGGATATAAAGTGGATGAGGAAGAACTGTCCGACTAGGTTTTGTGAGCTCTTCTAAGGTGCGCAAACTGGTGTGAGATCTTGCGTTGTCATGGACGAGATCTTTTGCACTTTTTTGGCGACAAACACGTAGAAATTGTCTCTTCAGTCTCCTTAAGGTAGCACAATACACTTCAAACTTGATCGCTACACCATCAGGGAGGACTTTAAACAGAATAACCTCTTCAGAGTGAGAGAACACCGTTGACATGACTTTAGCGACTGAAGGTGTGGCTTTGAAAGTTTAGAGGAGACGTGGTGTGGCACCAATCCACGGATTGCTGTTTTGTTTTCAGTTCGAAGTGATGAACCCATGTTCCATCGCCTGTTGCGATGCTCAACAAAGAAGTTTTCACTATCAGCGTTTTAACATGGAAGTATTTCTGCACAGATGCTCCTTCGTTGCTCTTTACGGTCTTTTGTTGGGTGGCAAGGAACTCAGCAGGCACACATCTTTGAGAATTCTAACTAGACGCGCGGAGTGGGCGCGCGGTTTGAGGCGCCATGTCACGGATTGCACTGCCCCTGCCGCCAGAGGTTCGAGTCCTCCCTCGGCATGCGTGTGTGTGTGTTGTTCTTAGCATAAGTTAGTGTAAGTAGTATGCAAGTCTACGGACCGAAGGCCTCAGCAGCTTGGTCCCTTAGGAATTCACACATATTTAAACATTTGAATTCCAACTAGTGGACGAGTCTGTCAGCACTATCAACAGAGACGTTCAATCGTGCAGCAAGGTGTTTGATTGGGATCAGTGGATCACCTAGAATGAGAGTGTCCGCACGTTCAAGCACTGCAGAAGTCACAGCTGTGTGCGGCCGGCCGACACGCATAATGTCGGACAGGTTTATGCGACCTTGTTACGTGGATGACAGGCTCCTCGCCCAACGACTCACCACGCTTTTGTTCACTGCTAGGTCTCTGCAATGATCTAGTTTTCCACCAAAAGAAACTCAGTGACAGCTCTCTGTATGGTATGCCCCTCCTTTACAGACCCCAGATTGAAAGTTATATGTTGCGCAGCCATCTGTCGCAACTTCACGAAATTATGTGGATCGAAGTGGGAATATTCAACGATGTCCCACAGCTAAATCTGCATTTTTTCATCGGAAACTGTCGACAAAAAAGTATATTGCACAACTTAACGAAATATCCCTCGTACCTGTCACCACACGTGTCAGTAAAATGTCTTAGTTATTGAGCCTGTGGTATTTTTTCTATTGGTGAAGTGAACAACTTTTCCGTCATTTTATGCATTTCAGATCCTTTTTTTCACGTCACATTTTTCGATGAATAATTCTGTTCGTTGATTTGGGACTACATCGTAATTGGCCCTTTAATTTTAATGGTGGCTAAAATACTAAGGTCCGTTTTGAGGAGAGGGGATGGTTCATTATGCAAATTATGTTTGTGTGTGTAAATGTGCACTGTGAATGGTTAAAAAAATATGCAATTTTTTTTTAATTTACCACCAAGGAAGAAAAGGAGTAAAGGATACGAAGCACAGCTGGCTCGTTCCCCATTTTTTTATTTGTAAAAATTGTTTTAAAATTCAACACCATCCTGCATTTTTTTAAGTTTCTGCCATCTTTATGACCTCATTGGCCTGCACGTACGGTAAAGTGTGCCTCTGTATGTAAGCAACCCGATAGGCAGAGCAGAAAGTAAGCCATACCTAGCATAGCCCTACTAAAACCATATGCCTTATTTAATACTTGAAGATGTCGACAACGCATCTAGCCTCTCCACAACGAAGCACACCTCATATCGAATGGATCAACAATGACAATAATTATTAATATCATCCTTTGCAAGTATTAGAAATAGATGGAAGTGTTGATACTGACGTTGTCCTCTAACTTTCAGCTACAAATTAGTTATTATTGTGGGTATCAGTAGATATAAAGTGGATATCCACAATGACAGGATTTTATCTGTAAAGTAATTATTACATTGGCTGTCCATGGTGGATATAGCCATGGATATCCGATCCCGCATAGACCTCCATAATATACTTTCGCTCAGTATACGTTATTATCTTAAAGCTCGTGATACTATCTTTCCAAATAGATTAAAGTTAATTGAAGATTTATATTTGATGCTCTACACTCTCAAATTCGATTACCAAAAACGAAAATTATCCATAAAATGTACAAATCTTTTCCTAAAAGAGTATACATACAGATGTGAATCTTCAGGTTTTGGTGGCCCAAAGACTGTTCCATTAAGTTTCGGGTGTGGAGCCGCAAGAATTCTCCTTCTTCTAATATTTCGGCTGTGTAACGTTCAGCCATCTTCAGAGTGAGCCGCAAGACTGCCGCTCCAGTGCTCGCTTCGTCCCTTTATACTCGTGCACCGCGCAACTACGCATGCGGCCACAGATGCAAATGCGCCAGAGACGTTGGTCGGCGGCAGAGACGTGCACAATGCGCAAGTTACATCTATGACTCCGCATTCGATCTGTGTTAGCATGTCGATATATCATTGTGAACTGCACTGTTATGACGTCTTTGTGAGTTTATTACACCAAGTGCCGGAATCCATGATTTATCGAGGTTGAAATCACCATCTGTATTAATTAAATTCGACGTCAAGCGAATCTCAATTGCCACCTTCACTATCAAGTCCCAAAAAGATGATGTAGTTGCCAGAATTTCGACGTTGTCATACAACTTACTGTGACCAATGGCAGTACAATGCTCTGCCACAGCCGACTTGTTAGGTTGTGAAAGTCGTGTGTACCTCCGGTGTTCTGTAGATCTTTCTTGGACAGTACGAGTTGTTTGTCTAATGTAAGAAAGGCCACATTCACATGGAATTTTGTAAACTCCAGATTTTCGGAGCAGAAAATTATCTTTGACGGAGCCCACGAGTGCAGGCGTCTTGGGTGGAGGACGAAAAATCACTTTAACTTTGCTGAGAATCCGTCCTATTTTTGAGAGAGACTATCCACATATGGCAGGAAGGTAATCGATTTAAAGATTTCTTCGTCTTCTTCTGCTTTCTTTGTGGCCTCTTTCGGTTTCATTTTCAGTGCCAGTGTACTAAAGACCTTCGTCATTTATATTCTGATAACGACTATTTTTCTCAAGTAACTTTTGGTCGTTGTTTTTGCATTTTCATATAATTTTGTTCAGTAAGGATGTAGTAAGAATGCGATGTATTCGGTCAACATGTATGAACTATGATTAACAATCAAAGCAATTTATTCAAATACGCAGCAACCATTACATTAGCACAAAATTTCTGTATACCAAAGAAAGATCACCAAGCCGTATGTCTTCAGAGATTATTTTATTTAGACGACCAGTTTCAATGCTTTACCTAGAGGATAGCGTACATGGAAACACATGATGTTATTTGGTACGTACTTTAATCTAATGACTGAAGGCCGTCATAAGCAGTTTCCTGCATTTGCTACCGTTCCGCGCAGTATGTGTAAATTTTTCGCACTTCACAAATTTACGTCCTGTGCTACATTTCAATGCTATTTGGAATATATTCTTAATTCCTCAGGAACATAGTTTTACCGTGAGTAAGATGCTACATATTTTTAGAACTATTTACTTCATATAATATGTTGTTAGTTAAGCCATACTTTGTCAGTCGTGACCATCTTGTACCTTGAAACAGAAGAAGGTTTCTTCTATGGAACCTGTTCTACTAGCAACCGAGTTTTTTCAGTGTCTTAACAATTTTACCTCCTTTGAAAATGGAAATTTTGTATTAATTTTCAATACATCCAATTTCAAAACGCATTTAACTAATAAGTTGTTTTTCATAATACTTCTGCTACGTCTGGTTTCACTTGCTGATTATTGTTTCGTAGTTGAATAACAGTAGAAACACTATTAAATATAGTATTGGCAACATTTTCTTAGTTACAACGCTTTTAAATGACAATCGAGTATCTGTTTCAAGGTATATGATCATGTTGCACCTCAAAATATGTTTTCACATATATTAAACTTCTATTAAAAGTCTGACTACAAGCTGAAGTCTGGAAAGTATACCGAAATACGACACTGTGCACTACTGATTGCGCTGATTCACTACGAACCATACAAATAGTTCGTTTTGTTAGTTTTTTAAAATTTAGCTAATAGTTTTCTAAAGGGTACCGGTACAATAAAATGAAAAATATCAGCACCAAAATGATTTCTTGACACATAAGGTGGCATCGTACATTTTGTGGAAGAAATTTCCATGACATATTTTTTCTAAATATGCACGTGTGGTATAATAAATTTACTCGTACAAACTCAGAACAATAAGTCATTATTGATCGGGAAAAGTGTTCCACAACTACAGCCATACAGACATTTGAACGAAAATATTTATGTAAATAAAATGCGATATGTTGTCCTAAGCAGAGAGACAGTAGAAGCGTAACTCATGTGAAGTTTGTCTCCAGTAAGCGACATTATTGATGTATCGCATTAGATATAACCTCATAACTTTCCGAAAAGTGAACACTATGTGTTATCCAAAATGAATGCAGTCACATCACTCACAGTTTGACCTAATTACGAAACTTATACTTAACTCAGAATTCACAAAAAAATTCAAATTTTGCTCCTCACTAGAAGAAAATTTATAGTAGCTTTTCATTACTAAGGAAAAGCGCCACAAATTGAACCTATAAGATAATACGAACACAATTGATGGTGAGGTAGGAACGAGTGAATTAAATAGCTTAATTTTCTTAACGATACACAAAGCTCTTTCGTGTCATCTCCTAGCGTGAATGTCTGGAGCCAATTTAAAGCTTGAATAATAGGAATGATCGAAGAAAACCGCAGAACGTCACAACACATATTTAGAGATGTGAACAAGTTGCGACAGAGGAAGAAAAAATTAAAATGGAGTGCGATACTACTATGATTACCTGTGGGGAGTCTACTCAAAATCTTCAGGAAATGGTTTAGAAGGAAATATTCTTCAGGTCACTACCGTAGCGCTCTTGATGACAAGATTATAAGTCGTGGGAAAGCAAACAAACAAACTCATTTACATATTCTATTACTACATGAAATACGTACCACGTTTTTGATATGATAGAACGGCATTGAACCCAATGTTTGATATTGATTTCAAGTGGATAGGTGCACTGTAGATACGCAGGTGCAGTAACTGCTTGAACAGTATCGTGTACTATAGTTACAGAGAGAGTTAGATATCAAGTAAATAACTGAGTTCTCTTTTTAGCCCATAAGCAGCCCACAGCTCACTGGGGAACCTGAATATGAGGTATTTTTATGATACTGAACTATGCTGAGAGGAAATTCCCAGCCTTCCAGATTAGCCTTCTCAGGAATTTCTCCCGACATTCTTTGTGCTAACTTCCGGAAAGGTTGTACTTGCTTCAGAGCTGCTCTTAGCGTTATTTCAGGTCGTTGTCGCTTTTTACTGCAATAACAGTGGGTATTGTGCGCTCATAAATGTACGAATGTCAACTGTCAGGAAGTAAGTACCCGACCTGTTTTATATGGCTTCGATAATGTCTTTTTCACAGAGAATTTTAGTGTTTCTTACGAGTATTACTCGATTTCCTTCTTACTCTAGCTGCTGCTTAATTTGTGCCCATCTATTAAATCTGAACACACACAGGATAGTGACACTTAATTTTACTTAAGTAAATGTTTGTAGAAGGTAACTCATATCTAGAATTGCTATGGTAGCACAGTGGCATCAAGTGCTACAGCTTTTTAGTAAAGTAACACATCACACTGCTGACTGCTGAAGAAATTTATGCAAACAGTTATTTTTATCTGAATTCATCTGGAACGGTTCTCTTTACAACTGACTACCCTCTTCAAATGTCTCTTCTAATATTTTTGAGAGGATTCCTTGTTAGTCATAGAACTTATGAATAAATGAAATATGTGTGTAGCAGAGAGACTGCATCTAAGATGTTCACTGTCTTTTTTATTTGATGCCACTTCGGTGACTTGCGAGTGGATGACGATGAAATGATGATGAAGGCAACACACAAAGCCAGCAGAGAAACTCCCCGGCCCGGCAAGGAATCAAATCTGCGCTAAACACAAGACCACGAGCTACCGACAATGAGTAGCATGGTGTCTCAGATATTTATGTAACATGGGAAATAAGTAGGAGCAAAGATGCAATCACTATGAACGATTGCCATGATTTCGTCACCAGCTGTAGTCATGTCATCTGTATGGGAAAGTCACGATTTGTGAGAGACATTTTCGCCTTTAACGATCTACATTTGACCATTGATATTGTCACATATACACTCCTGGAAATTGAAATAAGAACACCGTGAATTCATTGTCCCAGGAAGGGGAAACTTAATTGACACATTCCTGGGGCAGATACATCACATGATCACACTGACAGAACCACAGGCACATAGACACAGGCAACAGAGCATGCACAATGTCGGCACTAGTACAGTGTATATCCACCTTTCGCAGCAATGCAGGCTGCTATTCTCCCATGGAGACGATCGTAGAGATGCTGGATGTAGTCCTGTGGAACGGCTTGCCATGCCATTTCCACCTGGCGCCTCAGTTGGACCAGCGTTCTTGTTGGACGTGCAGACCGCGTGAGACGACGCTTCATCCAGTCCCAAACATGCTCAATGGGGGACAGATCCGGAGATCTTGCTGGCCAGGGTAGTTGACTTACACCTTCTAGAGCACGTTGGGTGGCACGGGATACATGCGGACGTGCATTATCCTGTTGGAACTGCAAATTCCCTTGCCGGTCTAGGAATGATAGAACGATGGGTTCGATGACGGTTTGGATGTACCGTGCACTATTCAGTGTCCCCTCGACGATCACCAGTGGTGTACGGCCAGTGTAGGAGATCGCTCCCCACACCATGATGCCGGGTGTTGGCCCTGTGTGCCTCGGTCGTATGCAGTCCTGATTGAGGCGCTCACCTGCACGGCGCCAAACACGCATACGACCATCATTGGCACCAAGGCAGAAGCGACTCTCATCGCTGAAGACGACACGTCTCCATTCGTCCCTCCATTCACGCCTGTCGCGACACCACTGGAGGCGGGCTGCACGATGTTGCGGCGTGAGCGGAAGACGGCCTAACGGTGCGCGGGACCGTAGCCCAGCTCCATGGAGACGGTTGCGAATGGTCCTCGCCGATACCCAAGGAGCAACAGTGTCCCTAATTTGCTGGGAAGTGGCGGTGCGGTCCCCTACGGCACTGCGTAGGATCCTACGGTCTTGGCGTGCATCCGTGCGTCGCTGCGGTCCGGTCCCAGGTCGACGGGCACGTGCACCTTCCGCCGACCACTGGCGACAACATCGATGTACTGTGGAGACCTCACGCCCCACGTGTTGAGCAATTCGGCGGTACGTCCACCCGGCCTCCCGCATGCCCACTATACGCCCTCGCTCAAAGTCCGTCAACTGCACATACGGTTCACGTCCACGCTGTCGCGGTATGCTACCAGTGTTAACGACTGCGATGGAGCTCCGTATGCCACGGCAAACTGGCTGACACTGACGGCGGCGGTGCACAAATGCTGCGCAGCTAGCGCCATGCGACGGCCAACACCGCGGTTCCTGGTGTGTCCGCTGTGCCGTGCGTGTGATCATTGCTTGTACAGCCCTCTCGCAGTGTCCGGAGCAAGTATGGTGGGTCTGACACACCGGTGTCAATGTGTTCTTTTTTCCATTTCCAGGAGTGTAATACAGAATCAAGTACCAGTTACGAGATCACGGCCGTCACAAGAATTGCCATTCACAGTGAATGCACGTTCATTGAGCTCACACGCAAGTGAATATGATGATGTTTGGTTTGGTTTGGTTTGTGGGGCTCTCAACTGCACGGTTATCAGGGCCCGTACAAATTCCCAACTTTGGCTCAGTCCAATCTCTCCAGTTTCATGACTGATGATGAAATGATGAGGACAACACAAACTCCCAGTCATCTCGAGGCAGGTGACAATCCCTGACCCCGCCGGGAATCGAACCCGGGACCCTGTGCTCGGGAAGCGAGAACGCGACCGCGAGACCTTGAGCTGCGGACACACGGAAATGGGCTACGCGTAGAAATGAAGTATCAGCCCAGCGGAGCGCTCTTGTTAACACAGACATAGAATGTTCTAGCAAAATCCAATATTTGGCATGTAAAGTAGCCCCAGAACCTTCTAGAAATCACAATGTCAAATGATAAAGAACTGCAGGATTGGGAATCGACCCATTGATCCTCACGTTGCCTGCCACCGACTTTACACACTACATCACGGCAGACGACGAACAGAAAACGGTAATTGTGCTTTACGTTAACTGTATGTGTTAACTCTTTTTGGGAAACAGTGTACGAAGATGTTGGTAATGTGACCGCAAGAGTGAACTTTAGAATCATCGTTTCTTTGGTTATCGATCTCTGTTCCTGAACGATCAGACGATGAGTATTTTATTACATATAATATTTTCTTTACTCCATAGTCGCACTTTTCTCTACTGATTACGTTTTGCTTCATATATTCTTTATAATATTTTTTTCCAGGATGCCTAACATACGGTACAAAGTGCCACCTTCAAATACAAGCAGCACCATACCTCTAGTGGAATGTCGTCAAGCTTGGTTACCAAAGTAGGTGTGCTCAAATGAAGTACATATCGCTGTCACGCCTGGAATAGACGTAAACTGTGCCCATAAATGTACTCTCCAGGTACTGAATTTTTAATTTGTTTGTAAGGGTCTACGGGTTGCAGGTAGCCATATGGTACGTAACACGCGCTCGCCAGCCGGCCTATCTGGAATGCTGACAATTCGCTTGGTCAGTACACGTGCGTCCGGCCGAGTGCAACGCAGCAAGTACGCCACTAGCGCGGCCTCGGGCGTGAATATGTCTCTTTTCTTAACTCACCATGGAGCCTTTCGATACGATCATATTTAGGATTTTAGACACAATGATGATAGGTGCGCGTAACGTGCGTGTTTTATAATCAGCCTTTGTTAATAAAACTGTTTAAACTTACTTCTCGTGTTCGCATATTGCCGTACCTCAAGGACTCACTGCTTACAAATCCTGACAAAACAATCGTGTAACCATCATCTGGGGCAACAACACAAACTACCCTCTTATATGTTAATAGAAGTTATATTGTAGAAGATATCTGTAGATAAAAATCACATAAAATTTGGGGATAAGTAAGAAAACATAACGAAAGAAACTGTAGCAAGACATTAAAGGTAAAGTAATACGTATACTATACATGTTTTTATCCATGAATTACACTTATGTTCAGAAAAAAAGTAAACAGAACACCTTGAACGACTTCAGATATTACGTTCACATTCATAGAACATGTATGTTAGTATGTTCCGCAGAAATAATTGGCATCTGAAAGATGTCGGCCAACGGGTTCAGGGTCAACACCGATATTGCGGCTCAACACCACCTACCGGTAAAATGTGCCTGGGACTCTTGTTGTCACTATAAACCGAAGATAATGGATCAGTCTGACTTGAGCCGACGTGCAGTATGCCTCACAGACGTATGGGCGAACCGTACCGTTTATTGCCATCAGAGAATGTGGTGTATCCACCTGGGAAACTGCCGCTCGTGTGAATAGAAGTATTTCGGCAGTGCAACGGGTGCGTGTAGAACGGTTGACGGGAGGACGTAGAACATGATGAGATGGGTCAGGTCACCCCACTCGTTCCACCCCCAGAGAAGATCGACACCTCATCCGAATGGCACTGTCGAACAGAACTGCGTCCTCCTAGGCTTTGATGTGACAGTGGAACGCTGTAACACATCGCACACCATCAGGGCTGACAGTTCTTCACCGTTTACTATGGCACGGGTTACGTGCACGTCGTCCACTTTTCCGCCTACCTTTGGCGAATGTACAGAAACATGCTAGACGGCAAGAGTGTAAGGAGCGACATCACTGTGGACGCGAATAGCCTCCGATAGTATTTTCGTACCTATCCAAGTTTTGTTTGGTTGAAAATGGGTCACCGCAAACAGGGGTAACCATACCCTTTCAGCGCAACACCCCGGGCGCCACTTTTCAGCATGAAAATGCACGACCACTTATTCCTGCACGAACATGTGCTTCCTTGGTGTCGCAGGTCGTCAGCCTTTGGCCTGGCCCGCCTGATCACCAGAGCTATCGGTTAAAAATGTGTGGGTATGGTGAAACGCCGGATGTAGCACTGTGACCCAATGCCAAACAGATTAACTTTGGAGCCAGGTAAATCCAGAATGGATTCGCGCCTCATACGCATCGATGCCGCCGCGCATGGGTCAAGTTATCAGGACCCTGTGCCTGCTAGGGAACAGGTTGAACCGAGATGACTGAAATGTTAATCAATTCTACAAAACATACAAAGGTACGTGTCCTGTGAATATTGCCGTTCTATCTCTAGTCGTTGAAGGTGTTCCACTTTATTTCTGAACACCAGTGCATATACAGTGCATCCTAGCGTAAAACATCGATCAAGTGTGCATTCTCTCTAGGAGTAGCAGTACTTACTAGTACTGAGTACCAAACTTCTCTATATTGGAAACATATCCAGCATTCAAAGGGAATATTGGCGAAGTGTCGTTACGTATTGCTCCACAAATGTCAATAGACGATCATTGATAGTATTTCCAGTCTCCTGTTTATCTCGGTAGTGTCGATGTATACGATGGAGCTCTCAGCGGTGCCGCGTAGCGCTTGCTCTAGATCAGGGTTGGCCATGGCATGCGGTACTGTACACAAGCCCGATGTGTGGAATTCGTGTGGGCCGAGGCTCACCTTGTCTCGGCTTTGCACGGTCCTTCTCGAAAGTATGCGGTAAGGCGCGACATTTCATTTAGTGTTGCGGTGCGGTAATATTCAGTCGTTACGACATTCTTCAGATCGGCAGAATTGTTGTTATGTCAAAAGCGCTACCCCTCGCTATTTCTTTCTTGTGTCTCAGTGACGCTTGCACACTAAAAAGGCAACCTAACAATGTATCGTCAAATGCCTTTAAAAATGAGTGGGAGTGACAGAAGAGAAGAATGAGATCTATTTATACACTGGAATAATTGATCGGTAAAACAGGTTTGCTAAGGTACGACACTACAACACCATGCAGATAGCAATTAAATGTGTAGTTTACGATGAAAGAGCAAATTTTAATAAATTTGCAAGCATGCAACACTATTGAAACTGGTGTCAAGAAGAGCAAATTTTCTGAAGTTGTACCCATTGTTACACGTCAGTTGCAACGGTTTTCGATGGAACTGAACGAACGGCATCGAAACTTTATGCACTGAAGGGCCAAGAAATAGGCAAGCATATTCAAATACAGAGATATGTAAACAGGCAGAATTCGGCAACCCCTATATGAGACAATAAGTGTCTGGCGCAGTTGTTGGATCGGTTACTGCTGCTACAATGGCAAGTTATATAGATTTATGTGAGTTAGAACGTGGTGTCATAGTCGGCGCACGAGTGATGGGACACAGCATCTTCGAGGTAGTGATGAAGAGGGGTTTCCCGTACGACCATTCATGACTGTACCGTGAATATCAGGAAACCGGTAATACAGCAAATCTCCGACATCGCTGCGGCCGGAAAAAGATCATGCAAGAACGGGACCAACGACGACTGAAAAGAATCGTTCAAATCGGCAGAAGTGCAACTCTTTCCCAAACTGCTGCAGATTTCAATGCTGGGCCATCAACAAGTGTCAGCGTGCGAACCATTCAACGAAACATCATCGATAAGGGCTTTCGGAGCCAAAGGCCCACTCGTGTACCGTAGATGACTGCACGACACAAAGCTTTACGTCTCGCTTGGGTCCATCATCACCGGCATTAGATTGTCGATAACTGGAAACATGTTGCCTGGTCAGACGAGTCTCGTTTCAAATTGCATAGAGGGAATGGACGGTTACGAGTATGGAGACAGCCTCATGAATCCATGAAACCTGCATGTCAGCAGGGGACTGTTGAAGCTGGTGGAGGCTCTGTAATTGAGTTAGGCACATCCGGTTAGAGTGATTTGGTACCTCTCCTGATACGTCAATATATGACACTGATACATACGTAAGCTTCCTGTCTGATCAGCTGCATCCATTCATGTCAGTCGTGCATTCCAACGAACTTGGGTAATTCGATCAGGACAATGCGACGCTCCACACGTCCAGAATTGCTACAGAGTGGCTTCATGAAGACTCTTCTGAATTTAAACACTTCCGCTGGCCACCAAACCCCCCAGACATGAACATTATTGAGAATATCTGGGACGCCTTGCACCGTGCTGTTCAGAAGAGATCTGCATCCCCTCGTAGTTTTATAGATTTATGGGCAGCCCTGCATGGTTCATGGTGTTAATCCCCTCCAGCACTACTTCAGAGAATAGTCGAGTCCATACCACGTGTTGTCGCGGTACTTCTGCGTCCTCACGGGGGTCTTAAACAGTATTAGCCAGACGTACCAGTTTCTTTGGCTGTTCAGTGTACATTACTGCAAAGAACATAGGTTAATCAAAGGACAAGCCTCGAATGTGTTTTAAATTTACACCCTCTGTTGTCAAATTTATGAAGGAAAAAGGAAATTAGGAACTAAAACCAGAACATTCAGAATGGGTTGCAGACTTCGCATTTTAAGTGCACTTGGTTGCACACTGTCCACAGTAAGACACTGGAAGGTGAGAAACAACTTACTGGCGCGAAAAAAATTTGCTTCAGTGCTGCCGATTTTGATTCGATGCTACCTGCGGGTAGTAGCTGCACGTAGACTGAAAAAACAGTTGTCTACCTATCGATGCCTTTGTTGCTGCGTAGTGCTGCGTGGTGTGCTTACATCACTACAAAAATCATTCATGTTAAATCTAGGGCAGGAGTGCATCATACACAGGAACAGACAACTAACAGGACAGAAGCGACAAGCCAGCAGGAAAGTTATGCCGAGGTGGCGCTCTCGTAAGAAGCGGTGTCAGCCACAGACGCCACCTGATATAGTCACAAAATTACATTAAAATAGCATTACAGAAATACTAACATAACAAAAATTATAAAACAGCATATGAACCTAAGCACATGGTGAACAACACTATGAAGTACATTAACGTAGAGGAACGTCAGAGTGTGTCTTTGACAAAAATAACATCTCGAAACAGAGCGTAAAACCCGACACAGTTTCCACATCAATTTAAGAAAAGACCAAAGCTGTAATTGAAGTGGAATTTATATGTCTGCATGGCCGAAATTTAATAGAGTAGCCATTGCCTGGTTCAAATGTTCAAATCTGTGTGAAATCTTATGGGACTTAACTGCTAAGGTCATCAGTCCCTAAGCTTACACACTACTTAACCTAAATTATCCTAAGGACAAATACTCACACCCATGCCCGAGGGAGGACTCGAACCTCCGGCAGGACCAGACGCATAGTCCACGACTGCAGCGCCCCAGACCGCTCGGCTAATCCCGCGCGGCCATTGCGTGGCGAAAACATGAAGATCCACACATTATTACATATTTTAATACTCCATTATATTAATTCCAGGCAGTGGCAAGGAAATCCATCGACTTCACGCTTTGAAACACACAATAAAAGGGAGTTTCGAAAAGCGAATGAACGCGCGTAGCGACTAACATTGTCTGCATTAAGTGATTTCCCTCTTGCAGTGTGCTGTCAGTGGGGTAGGAAGAAAGATTTTGTCATTAGAAAGATAACGTGGTCGGACGGAGCAAGGACGTGGGAGAAAATCAGCCTTAACTTTCGAAGGCAACATCGCGCTTTTCGCCACGAACCGAGGTCCACCACATTGCAAGTAGAGTCTGCTGAGTGACTGGCAACGTCGCTGTGTGACAAGAAGGCTAAGAATTTAAAGAATGTTAGCGTAATCTTCTATGATACATAAGCGTAAGACGGAAAAGAAGCAGAAGACATAGAAAGATGCGAACTGGCGACAAAGTCTTTACACATTTCCCCATTATTGTGCAACATTATTGCGCCTACATGAATTTTAAAAAAGTTCCTACTACATTGACGTGAGATTTGTGGAGAAAAACATGAAACTGGAATTTCAACTAGTAGTTCCATTGTAAGGATAATACAATGACACCTGAAACAGTTAAGTAATGAAATGCTATTACTGTGCGTATCTATTAGTATGCTAGAGCGGAACAAAAAAAAAATCAGTTCACACTTCCTACTTTTATAACATATCTAAGAGATACCTTCCGCTACAACTCCACATGTCACTGTACGAAGTTATTAAGACAAAGAAGCGAAACTACAATAAGTGATGATTATTCTACCAGTTGGTTTCACAATTTCATCAGTCTCTTTTTGCATTCTTCATTTAATTCTTTCTAAGGGTATTAAATGCACTGGCCGGCCGGAGTGGCCGAGCGGTTCTAGGCGCTACAGTCTGGAACCGCGCGACCGCTACGGTCGCAGGTTCGAATCCTGCCTCGGCCATGGATGTGTGTGATGTCCTTAGGTTAGTTAGGTTTAAGTAGTTCTAAGTTCTAGGGGACTGATGACCTCAGAAGTTAAGTCCCATAGTGCTCAAAGCCAGCCATTAAATGCACTATCGATCCTGTCTTGCAGTTATGTGTGACTGGACCCAGTAAGCAATGTTAAATTCGATGAAGCTTAATACACTGAACAGCCAAAGTTACTGGTACACCTGCCTAATACCGTGTAGGGCCCCAGTGAGCAAGCATAAGTGCCGCGAAACGACCTGACATGGACTCGAATACTGTCTGAAGTAGCGGCGGAAGGAATTGACGCCACGAATCCTGCAGGGCTGTCCATAAATCCGTAAGAGTACGAGGGGTTAGAGATCTCATCTGAACAGCACGTTGCAAGGCATCCTAGGTATGCTCAATAATGTTCATGTTTTCTGAGTTTGGTGCCCAGCGGAAGTGTTTAAATTCAGAAGAGTGTTCCTAGAGTCACTCTGCAGCAACTCTGGACAATTGGAGTGTCGCATTGTCCTGTTGGAATTGACGAAGTCCGTCGGAATGCATGATTGACATGGATGGATGCAGATGATCATACAGGATGCTTACGTACGTGTCAACTGACAGAGTGGTATCTCGACGTATCAGGTGTCCCATGTCACTTCAACTGCACACGCCCCACCCCATTACAGAGGCTCCACCAGCTTCAAACAGTCCCCTGATGACATGCAGGGTCCATGGATTCAAGAGGTTTTCTCCATACCCATACACGTCTGTCCGCTCGATACAATTTGAAACGAGACTCGTCCGACCAGGCAACGTATTTCCAGTCATCAACAGACCAATGTCGGTGCTGACGGGCCGCGGAAAGGCGTAAATCTTAGGGTCGTGCAGTTATCAAGGGCACACGATTGGGCCTTCGGCTTCGGAAGCTTATAAAGATGATGTTTCATTGAATGGTTCGTGCTCTGACACTCGTTGAACGCCCAGCATTGAAACTTCTGTCATGTTGAACGATTCTCTTCAGTCGTCGTTGGTCCCGTTCTTCAGGATCTTTTACCGATCGCAGCGATGTCGGTGATTTGATGTTTTATCAGATTCCTGATATTCATGGTACACTCTTGAAATGGTCGTACGGGAAAATCCCCACTTCATACTACCTCAGAGATGCTGTGTCCCATCGCTGCTCGTGCGCCGACTATAGCACCACGCTCAAACTCAAATCCTGACAACCTGCCATTGTAGCAGCAGTAACCGATCTAACAAATCCGCCAGACACGTGTTGTCTTATATAGGCGTTGCTGACTGCAGCACCGTATTCTGCCTGTTTACATACCGCTATATTTGAATGCTCGTGCCTATACCAGTTTCTTTGGCGCTTCAGTATCTGTACAGATTGTTGAAGTTCTATTTCATTGCTGTTATGAAGAGTAGGGCAAGTTCACGTATATACAACAATGGCAGTGCCTCTGAGGTCGCCCAATGACATTGTTTTCCAGCAGTGATTATTAAGCTAGCAGAGCTGGGCCGCACAATGTGGCGGTGACGGGGGGAGGAAGTGCGCGTCTGTGGCGGGGATCAGCGGCCATATTGCGAAGCATTAAGTGTCGCCAGCCGAGCGTGAAACGCGCGGGTAAGCTCTCTGCCTGTCGGCCTCGTCCCATCGCAAACTTGGCCGTTGTGTCGGCGCGACTCCTGCTTGGTCTCTGCTGCTCCTCTCAGTCGGGGCTCATATTGCTCCACGTGAGTCCTATGTCATGACATCAGAGTAGACCAAGTCCGTGATCGTAGCAAGATTTAACTCAGGAATATATCGTGATTACTAATTACTGGACGGTTAATATGCTAGCTAGCTCCTCAAGGCTTACACAACGGAAAGGATCTAGAAAATTTTGGTAGAGAATTCCGTAATTGTAAACTGGAGGTATTTTTCCGACTGTGAGAAAATTATTAATCGAGTTCCACATGGCTCAATATTAGGTCCATTGCTTTTTGAAAGATATTAATGACCCTCAATTTAACACATATCAGACAGAGTGAGTTCTTTTAAAAATGGCATCATATCTATAATCAATCCCATTAAACATATAACAAAAATAGTAACAGTAAATTGTGTATTTAAAAGAATTATTGATTGATTTTATACAGCTGGTCCCTTTCATTGTCTGAATAAAAAATCAGAAACTCAATTCTGAACTGCTCTCTGGTATTCAGCTAGGTGACGACACTCAGTCAAATCTAGATGAATACCTGACAACATTCCATGGTCATGAAACAGTAGGGAAACTTAAGATCAGATATTAAAGTCTACCCACTAAATAGTACAGTACCAATGATAACTTTTAAACAAGGTCGAAAGTTAGTAAGATAGAGTCTTAAAATTGTCCAGTGTGTATATTGACGACAGTTTAAACAGAAATAATTATTATCCCTTAACAACCTTACCACGACACTCAAGCACTTAGTGTCACCCAACCCTCAGAAATAGACATTACAGCTTAAATTATATTCTGGAGCAGCTCATCTTTGAGAATCAAACTTTTCATTGCGTAGAAACCTACCCTAAAAAATACTACGGGAGTACAGTGCCCATTCGAAATTGTCTTGTAGACAACTAGTTAAAGTGTCACGTATTTTAAAAACAGTATCGCTATACATATTTTCCTTTGCAAAATTCGCTGAAAACAATCCAGACTTGCGGATGAACAATCCTTTAGTTTTCCTAAGAAATATTGTACTCCATAAAAACCAAAACTGAAACTGTTATCTTCATTAAAATTGATTCAAGCTCAGAAAACGGTGCATAATGCTGCTAAGAAAATTTATAATAAATTATCCAAAAATATTGTATTCTTGGCAGAGGGAAAAGGTACATTTGAAAAATTCCTACATGCAATAATTTAATGTTGTTCTGGGCAGAAATATTTCCCACTTCCTTCTCTTATGAAGCTACATATTCTTTTCTCTGATACGAACACAATGTTACTCGTCAGCTTGAACCATGTTTCAATGAAAATTAAGTTAATAATTTATAAATTGTCTCTTCTATTTCATCTGGATGTATCATACAAATGTGACAATGAACTCACAAAATCTAAACTTTCTTAAGCTAATATCATTTTAATAGACATTTGGTCTGTCCGTCATGCAGCCACCACCATGTTAGTGTTACTTGTCCCGAAGTGGCACACAGTCGTCGAGTGGCTGACGGTTCAGCACCAGCGAACGTTCTGCCGGTGTGGGAATGATACAGTCCTAAATTCTACCATTTTTGGAGCGTTTTATATTCATCATCTAACACAGTTTACGCGTTTTTCAATCACATATTTGAGGTGAGAGTGATGATGGACCTTTTATTTACTTATATTCCGTCAGTAGAGGTTAAAACATATATCGCCAACTAGATGAGATATTTCCACGGATACTAGTGATTTATGTAAAAGATTAAATGTTGGTCAGAGACTGGAAAATACGTAACAAAAGGTAGGAGGTTAGAGGGCTATGAAAGGCAACACAGTTGGAGAGAGTAAACAAACAACTATGGAAAAATAAGCAACGTTGAACGCAGACGGCTACACTTTTGACTACCCTAGTTGCCTCCTGAGGTTGTTGCCAGTCTGACAGTAACGTCGAGCAACAAAGGCTGCAGCAGTTACAAACTAAATGAGCCGCATAGGTAGGTCCTAGAAAACTACACCTGATTCTTCACTAATCATAGAGGCTTCCTTACCTCATATCTTCTAAACATGTCTCGATGTCGCTATTGACTTTCTTCTCCGTAGGTCACGACTCCTAACACGCAGTCTAAAGAACTAAATTTTGAAGTAGCTTTCGATGATGGTACAATAAAGCCTCAGTATTTCGGATACCACCTCATATGTTGTTTCAGGCCACAATGAGGAAACGGTATCTTCACAATGAGCCGTATATAATAGCTAGTCTGAAATCGTTAATCACAATAACGACTGCAGAATATGATTTTGACCCTTCGAGCGACATAATAATCATAAAACAGTGCTATTTATATGTTTCTTTGATTCTTTTGCTCAAATCGTCGCATTATTCAGAATAAAACTTTCTGTTGTTTCTCTAGTGAAATGTAGCACTCATGACCTAGAGATGTTAAAACTCTGGATGGCAGTCCTGAACTGGCTGCAAACGCTTCCCGAGTTAAAGTTAAACTTTGACTAACTTTTGACTAAACGAAATAACCACTCATAGTGCGCTCATGTTGCCTGTTTGACTGCTTTTCTTAGACTTCATACTGGTCTCGGTTATGTCCCGCCAATCATTTGTAAGATCACATTACTCTTTGGTAAACCTTGCAGGTCAAATTTTTAATAACTGAAGTCGTACTTACGCAGACGTTAGTGTCGGTACAGTCTTAAAAATTAAATATTAATACTAGAGCTTATGCATCTTGACGCCAAATCTGATACGGTACTTCCTGCTCTTTGTCGTTGGCTAAGGTCGACTCATGAAATTTTCACCGCCGTCCCACTCTCTCGGTCGGTTTTTCAGGGCCATTTGTAACTTGTGGAATGGGTAACCTATATTTCCTACGGCCTCGCAAAGCTACACCGGCGTATACATTCGATACAAGAATCATGGTGCACTATGAGGCATAAACGCCACGGTCCGTCTAGGAAGGCTTTTCTTCCTTATTTCAAGGGGTGAAGTGAGCTGTCTCAGATGCGTTCCTTTACAAACCATCGGTTCCTTTCAGCTAAGTTCCAGGTGAGCTGATAGTTTATCTGAAGAGCTCACAGTTGGGTATTAATGGCAGGGGATTACCAGTTCCGCCTTTTGCCTTAGAACTACAGAGAACCTTCAGAAAACCTATATCCTACCTAAATGAATCATCTTTCGATTTCTTCTCTTGAGAGCAAGGAGGACCGTTGCAGAATTTCTTATAGATGGCGCAGTAATATGAAAATAGGGGAAAGGGAATTGCAAAAATAATTGAGAGAGGATTTGTAGTTCCAGCTTTCACCTGACATCTGCGGAAAACGCCCAGTGTGTGCATGTTTCAAAGTCTTCATCTTTTGTAATTGGACCCGCAACTGAGTATTCAGATTTGGGAGATTTCTGAAGATGAGGACATCGTATGAATCAGCAGACTCACAGGGACTGCTTATCTGAACAGGGCTTACTCGGCGATGGCAGTAATAGACGTAGAAGGTGTTACTGTGGCTGGAATATTGCAAGCCTGTGAGTATGTGATGTGATAGTTTTGCTGGTTCCCAAGATTGATTTTACTGTGAAGGTAACGATTCCTGCTCTCTTTTAGCCTAAAGTACCCACACATATCGTTATATTATTCTAGTACAGTGGTCCAGTGCTTTTATCATTATTTTTAGGGCTCAGTACCTCAACCGACAAAAACGGAACTCTTATGGGATTATTTTCTTGTCCTTCGTTCTGTCTGTCCGACTGCTGAGACCCCTGTTTCTCAGAAACTGGTAGAGATACACAGGTGAAATTTATGTCAAGTATTGAGGTCTGCAATCCCTTGGCGGTGTCACTAATTTAAGGTTATAAATCAAGGCAATCACAAAACGCGGTCAAATATGTCCCGTATTTTGATACGCGCAAACTGATTCATCAAAACTTGTAGATGAACTCAATTGTTGGACCTGGTGATTTAGCGGGAAAGCGCGCGTTTGCAAAGCGAGAGGTCGCGGAAACGAATCTCTGTAGGAACATGGATATTTCCATCTCCTTTTTAATCTACCCTTGACTTATCAACGATGTGTGGAGTCACTAGAAATGACACGTGGTCCGGATTCCACATTAAACTGTAGATCCCCTTATCGTGGTTGGATAACAGGACAGTGAATCACATTAAATTATTATTATTATGTACATACGTTATTAAATTTGATTGGCATAGCTGGGCAACGGATCCAGCTTCTTCAGTGCGTATTCACAAATACGTCCGACTTCTTGTGGGAATCTCAGATAGCGAACATGAAGAAGGGTGGGTGGCGCTCCTTGGTAGTGTGGTTCGGTCGTGAGGCTTGCCGATATAGTAGGCGCAATTGCGATAACTCTATGTCCCAAATAGCTCAGTGGTTAACACACCTGCCTAGTAAGCAGCAGACCACGGGTTAGAATCAGTCGTCTTGTGAAGCGGACGCGCGCTCCGCAGGCGCGCCATTGTTTACTCGCGCGGGTAGTGGTATTGCAGTATAAACAGATCACCTCAACGACGATGGCGCTTTCTTACAGAAAGGCCACGATTAAAGTAACCTTCGATGCCCAGTACGCACGACCTAAGGCATACGACGTGGAGCGTTTCGCGCCATCCACAGGAACCTATCGAATACATCTTTGATCGTCTCCACCACAGTTTACCTGAAACTTGTCGATGAAGTAGCGTGCGTACGACTTCTTCACCATTCCACCAATGGATATAGTTTCCACCACTCGGACGGCAACGTGGGTGTAGTGACTGTCGACCATGCAGGACTTGGCGCTGGAAGCATACGAATCTTAGAGCTGCCGTTCGAAGTTCCGGCCACGCTTGTCGTGAATGGACTGCGGCCTTACGAGAAAGTAGCCTACTAAGTCACGTGGAAGAAAAGTGGCATACGTTCGAGACGTATCCTGTACTGAGTGGAGTGCGTCAGGTGCGAATCGAACTTCGTAAACACATCCCATCGTACGTGACCGTTGGTGGCTGTCGAGCGATCGTCATTTATGACGGTCAACCGCGGAATTGTTCAGGCTACGGGCAGGAAGGGCATGTACGCTCTGAATGCCTGCAGCGACGCCTCGTCCTGATACCACGTGCAGACACGACGCCTACATCGCAACCGACAAAGCTGCCTATTACATAAGTTGAGGCAGCGAGGAACATGTCGGAGGCGGACGTTGTTCCGTTCCAGTTGCCAACCCCCGCGGACCCGGTTTCCGCGCGCACGACGACGTAGCCTCCATTGGAACCGTCACCGTGCTAGACAGCAGCGACAACGTCTGAACCCCAGCCTTGTGAGGAAGGACACCATCAGCAAATCGATTCGAGCTCGAACACTGAGATGCGGGAGATGCCTACTGTTTGTCGTGCTCCACAGGACGCAGACACGCGTTCCCGCATGCAGAAGTTGCTCAAGCGACGAAAGAAGAGGAGACTGTCTCCAGCAAATGATTCGCGAGATGGTGACACGTTGCAGGAGGATGAGGAAAATCCATCTGCGGCCATGGCTGTGGATCTCACACCAGCGGTTCCTGGTTCGCTGCTGGCAACGTCCGACCAAGGACAAAGCCAAGTTGACCACGCTCAGCTCACCGATGATCCCCGTGGCGATTTTGCGGCTAAGACATCGGATGAACGTCATGCGTCGCCTAACGTACCACACCTCCAGTTTGGTGACTGGGCGTCCGAGATGGAGATGGAAAGAATGATATCAGACTTGATAGGCAAACAGATGCCCGCGGCCAGAGGATCGTCGGACGGACATCTTGTCTCAGCCGATCAATAATATATACGGTGCGGGAGACAGGAACGGTCGGACGGACGGACGACGTGGCGCATACTGACTTAAACGACTGTACTATCAAATGACCAGGGTGTATCAGATAAGTACAGTCAACTTCAACGGCATTAGTTCCACGACCAAAATTCAGTTGTTAAATGACATGATCCGGGCGGCGGACATTGATATCGTGTTTCTTCAAGAGGTACGGCCTGGTATGCGCCTGGATGTTTAACGATACCCATCTTACATCGACCCAGCTACCGACGGTGGTGGTGGTACGGCCATACTACAACGCGATGGCATCGAACCAGCGGATATTCAGTTTTTGCCATCAGAGAGAGGCAGTGCGCTCACCATCGGCGCAGTCCGCCTTGTGAATCTGTATGCCCCGTCTGGTGCTGCGAAGCGTCGAGAGCGAACACTCTATTACTCCACTGACGTAGCTCCATTGTTTCAAGGCGCTGCAGAGCACCTGATGGTGGGCGGGGACTTTAACAGCGTCTTACGCCCTGAGGATCAGATCCTTCACCATGTCCCATGTCCAGCCCTTCATGCTATGGTCAGAGATCTAGCTTTGCATGATACATGGACGCTAATCGGTGTCCGAAGCGGATATACACACTTCTCCAGACACTCGGCCAGCAGGTTGGACAGGATTTATGCCTCCGAGGTCTTCGGGCAGCAACTGTCGGTGCTGAGCTGTGGCCTCCTGCATTCACCGACCATCAGGCCTTCATCTGCGCCGTGACTCTGCCACGACAACAGACGAGCCGTAATAGAGGACCTTGGACTCTTAACGTTAACATTCTCCGGGAAGAGGCTTACCGTGTACCCGTCACTGATACCTGGCACAAATGTGAGCGACGGCGTCATACCTATCATTCCACGACGCGATGGTGGACATACTACGCCGAACCAGCTCTTCGCCGCACGCTCATGGCGTATGGAAGAGGCAGGACGCTTTGGCTCCTATCCGCCTCTGAGTTTTACTACGCGGTCTTTCGGGTTCCCGCAACAATCTTCGCCAGAGCGCCAAATGGCCGTCCACCGGCCACATGCACGGCTTCTGCAGATCACGGCTGGACGGATTGGACGGCACGCGGGTTCGATCGAGACTGCAAGATTCCATCCCAGAGGAACGTTCCTCTCTTTATCACATCGTCAGAGAACGGAGACACCGCAAGAGACGACTCATCACATCAGTTATTTCTGCGGACGGGTAACGTGCAGAGACCCACAACGCATCTCCTGTGCCCTCACAGATTATTGCCGATCTCTCTATCTAGCAGATCAACGGCGTGACAATAACATTGAGGACGTCCTGCACGACCTACCACCTTCGGGTAGGGCGCAAGGCGTCGCCACATTCTTGGAGGCCATCACGCGGGAAGAAATACGCATGGCCCTCTCGCAGGGCGCGAGAAACAAATGACCTGGACCTGATCGTCTTCCGCTTGAATTTCGTAGCACCTTTTCTGACACGAAGGGGGACGTTTGGCGGCAGAAGTGTTGCGAACTCCTGGATCCGGGTTTCCGCGTCGCCCCCCCCCCCCCCCTCCCCGAATTTTGGGGAGCATGATCATCCCTGTGCCAAAACCAAACGGAGGGGGTCAGACCGCAAGACTTGACGTTATTGAATTCGGATTACAAGCTGTTCTCCCGCATTCTTCGTTCTCGCCTCCTCGCTATTGTCAAAGACGTAATTCACAGCGACCAAGCATGTCTGGGAGGTGACAGTAATATACACATGGCGTTAAGCTCTTTTAGAGACGTGGTGGCACTCACGTCGGCATACCGCTTAGAAGGCGCCCTTGTGGCAGTTGACCTAGACCATGCGTCTGACCAAGTTGAGCATTTCTTGCAGCCTCTCTTAGAGAAGATGGGACTGTCCCCAATTTCGGCAGGTGTGGTTCTCCGTCTCATCCACGGAGCCCCGTCAACAATTCTGGTCAATGGCTACCGCTCGCTACCGTTAACTATCGAGCGCTCAGTGCGACAACGATGTTCCCAGTCAGCCTTTCTCTTCGACGTCTCACTCGAGCCTGCACTTCATGGTCTACGACAGCATTTGGAGGGCATTTGCCTCTGCGATGTGAATTTTAAATGTTGTACCTATGCGGACGATGTAGTAATCTTGGAGGTCGGCAGAAGCTATATGTATGGCGATCGCGTGGCTCCAGCAGTACGGAGAGATGGCTGAGAGCCGCATCAATCTGCGAAAGTCGCACTACGTGAATGTGGGCAGAGGACTGCATATGAGTACGCCAGTGCCCAGTAACGAAGTTTCGGCGATACAGAGTTTGGGAGTAACCCTTCAATCCCTCCGTCCGCCGATTCCTGTTGGGCATATCACGCCAGCACTGTGTCACATTCGCACCTATCTGGTCGACATGAGTTATCTGTCGGATGTCTTTCTGACCACACGGGATCCTCGAACCAAAGACTTCTACCGCTGCTATCAACGGACCCTGCCGGCTAATGTGGTTGAACGCCTATATCCGGCAGTTGGCTGGAGGCGGGTGTGGAGTTACATATTCTTGCCTTTCCTCCCCACTACGATCAGGGCGCTGTGGTATGTCATAAAGACTGAAAAATTCCCCACCCGACGACGTTTACACATGATACATATTGCCGAGGATCCTCTCTGCCCCAGATGCGCCGCTGTCGACACCGACAAGCACCGTTTCATTTGTGGTACGGCTACCGACTGCTGGCTCCTCACACAGCGCATGTTGGCATTTTTGCTGCGACGGACGCCTCAGTCCGTAGAGCCCACTGAACTGATCCATCCCGACGTCACTTACTTCCCAGCTACTCGACATAACGCCACAGTGTGGGTTAAGGGTACGGCATTGTCATACTTTTTTAATGACAGCGTTGCAGGGTTGTTAGATTTCTGGCATTATTTAACGAGTAACTACACGATTATACGGCGCAAAGCGTCGTGTGGTACGCTCTTTGCGAATTACTTGTGGTCGTTGTTTACGCACCATCCAGACCATTGGGGTGTACCGGGTGTGAGAAGAGACTGATATATCACACATGATGAGAGACATCAACGGTAATTAAAGGGTGTTTCACCCTCGCTGAACGAGAAGACGACCAGGACATCCCACCGTCTGGCAGCTGTGGACACCCCCTAGGAAAAGAAAAGAAAAATAAAAGAATTACAAATAAAAACATAAGAACAAAAGGAACAACAAATAAAATATAATAAAGTATTGTACCCCTTCCTGAATCCTTTTCTCTTTTTTAATAAAATTTTGAGAGGCATATTTAATTTTTGTTCGTGGACGGAGCCTGAAGTGGTGGCGCACGACCGTCCTAGTTAGCTTTAGGGTGAAAGTGCCGGTGGCACTAGCTTTGTTTTTGTTTTTAGGTTAGATAGGTTTTTGGGGGTAGTATGGGTGATAGGGGCCAATGCCTGAAGTGAAAAGGGTCTAAACACTACATTAATATGACAATTTAAAAAGAAGTAGAAAAATAAAAATGATAAAAATAAAAACAAAAAAAAAACAAAAAATATCGATCGGCCATATTTTTTCACTCGTCTTCCCTGATTACCGTAATGTCCCGATACAGCTGAAAGCAGTGAGTCCCTCCCTTTCCTTTCCTTTCTTGCCTCTCCACCTTCAATTAACATATATGGGGGCTATTCGGCAAGTAAGGTCCGATGAAACTTTGCACAGATGTGTTGGTCGGTGTCTCTAGTATGCCCGTCCATCACGTCTCGTCGCTCTATTCAGGTTTTAACGCACGGTGAGCACGTAAAGATGCCTAGAAAATAGTGTCTCTTGCCAAGTGCGGATCTGCTGAGAGATTTCGCTTAATATCATGCAGCCAATATAACATAACTGTCATGCGTATCTGTCGTCGTGGCAATTCTCGCCCACACTCTGCAGGGACAGTGAAGATGCTCCTGCAGCCTTATCGATGGGAAGTGTTTATTTGCCCTCAGTACAGCCCGAAATTGGCTCCCACTGAGTTCCGCTCACATGAACCTCTGGCTATCAAGACAACATTTTGGCACAGACAGCGAGTGGTAGACCAGCGTAGAGATTTGGTGGAAAGCACGAAGGCATTGGAAAGTTGGTACAAAGCTACGAAAAATGTCTAATTCTGAGCAGCGACTATGTAGAGAAGTAGATGAAAGGTCTAGGTAACTGTTTCAAATAATTTTGGAATTTCACAGTGGTTTCCATTTCACGACGGATCGAACCTTACTCTCCAAGAAGCCCTCGTAAGTTTGTATCGAACCCTCCAAGCGCAAGTCTTGCTCCACTTGCCCAGTTTTTCACATATAGAATAAGTATGTGTTAGTCTAAGTCTGTGTGAGTGCTTGTGTAAGTGTTTATCTGAGAGAGAGAGAGAGAGAGAGAGAGAGAGAGAGAGAGAGAGAGAGAATCTATTAAGTTGACCATGTGCTGGAGGACGCAGCTCCCGCCTACCTACACATTACTGTGTGCTACAAACTTCGGGCAGGGACAACGCTCTCGGTGACACCATTACCGGAGGACCATCAGAGCCAACAGCCCACAGTGTGGCGGTGGACCCCGGACTTTCCTTGTAGGGCCGCGAAGCGCTCTCCGCGGCGAAACTCCTGCCTACCCCTTAGCGGCCCTGCTGTAGGGAAGCCCGCTCCACTACTCACCCCTGCCACGTCCAGCGCCTCTTCTCTTTTCTCCTCCTCTGCCGCCCAGAAGGAATCGCCCTGCCTCCACCAGAAGTGGCCGGCACTCCCAACCCCCGCTAGATTCATTTTCTTACATCGAACTCTCTTCCTTAACAACTTTTACTTCTTATGAAGCAATCTCATTCTCTGTGTCTATCACACTTACTGACTGAGGTCTGCATTCTCCTTGAAAGGCCACAACTTACCGCACTTGTAGTTGTTGGCCACAAATGTGAAAACAACGGAAGTACAACGCATTACCATTCCTAACACTATGCAGGAAAGTCGTTCGCTTTGAAAACAGATTCCAGTCGTCTCTTAATGGATAAATACAGATCCTGTATAAAACTTCCTGGCAGATTAAAACCGTGTGCCGGACCGAGACTCGAACTCGGGACCTTCGCCTTTCGCGGGCAAGTGTTCTACCAACTGAGCTACCCTAGCACGACTCACGCCTCACAGCTTTACTTCTGCCAGTATCTCGTCTCCTACCTTCCAAACTTTACAGAAGCTCTCCTGCGAACCTGCAGAACTAGCACTCCTGAAAGAAAGGATATTGCGGAGACATGGCTTAGCCACAGCCTGGGGAATGTTTACAGAATGAGATTTTCACTCTGCAGCGGAGTTGGTACTGATATGAAGCTTCCTGGCAGATTAAAACTGTGTGCCGGACCGAGACTCGAACTCGGGACCTTTGCCTTTCGCAGGGCGTGAGTCGTGCTTGGGTAGCTCAGTTGGTAGAGCACTTGCCCGCGAAAGGCAAAAGTCCCGAGTCCGAGTCTCGGTCCGGCACACAGTTTTAATCCGCCAGGAAGTTTCATATCAGCGCCCACTCCACTGCAGAGTGAAAATCTCATTCTAGATATATATAGTTTTCAGAAGTAATCTACACCATTCTTCCTGGAAAATAATGGCAAGTGCAGATAGCCGTGGTGCAGTTGGATAGCGGCCACCCACACTCCTCTCCAAAGTAGAACAAAAAGGACCAATAATACTGAGATTTGGCGACTGTGGAGGCTAGGGGAGACGCGGAAATCCATCCTCGTGCTGAAAAAAGCAACCGTGGACGCTGCTTGCTGTGTTAACAGGGGACCTTTCATATTGGATACAGCGTTACCGCTGGGGAACAACCACTGTATGGACCCGATCGTCCAAAATGATCACGTAATTCTTGGCAGAAATGCGACCTTGCAGAGTGACCATGGGGCGATGGAGTACCACGATATGGCTGCCGAAATCAACATCTAACTCCCGCCACGTTTCGGTCTTTGGAGGTAATCTTGGCCAAAAATTGGAAACTGTGTGAAACAAGACACCCGAAAAAATTACTTTTTCCATTTCTCCACTGTAGAGTTTCTAATGGTTTCGGCAACAGGTTTTCCTGTTATGGCATTTGAATCACTGATAAGCGCATATGAAATTTCAGCTCGCCCTTAAATTCCCCGTTTATGGAGCTTCCATCGTTTTTATTGTTTGTATATTTTATTTCACTTTTTTATGCCGCAGGGTTCGCTACTCCGTTATTCACTGCAACACTAACTTTTGCAGCTGCCAGCCTGTTATTTTTCATCACATTCCTCTTTAATTATCGTCTGCAACCATCAGTCAAAACATACTTCCGTCCGCTTTAGGACATCGTTTTTGCAGGTTCCCTTCATATGGCGTATATGTCCGATACGACAACTCTTGAAACCCAAACACTCCTACTATTTGTGTTATGGAAGCACCCACCACACAAGCAACAAAAATCTATCCACGTTCAAATCACTTAGCTCCGAAATAATGCACTCACAACTAGACAGACACCTGTTACGTATTGAGGACATTACACATCTGCCGTTCGTGATGAAATACAACAGCGCAAGCTGCAGGTACATACTCATTTATATTTAAGCGAGCTTTTCTAGTAGTGTTTCCATATTTTTTCGAACCCTTGTTCATTTCTTTCTCAGCGACTCAGGATCTGATGCAAATTTTTCTACTGAGATGGCTTATGTCTACGCTGAGTTCCATGTTTGTTTTGTTGCCGAGGGTGACAGACAAGTACAGTACTCGAACTGTCCACAGGTGTACTGCCCGTCCTTAGTGTCCAACGGGCACAATGTTTTGCCAATCAGACATGTTGCCATCGTCAGGCGCGCTGACGAATTGAGAGCTCCTGAGGGCGGGCGGCCGTCTTAAGTCCCCTCCCCCTGCGACGTGTTCTCTCCGTGGTCCGCGCCCGCGGCCGTGCGTCGGCGGTCGCTGAGACGCTGGCATCGGCGTCTGTGGTGGCGTCGGTGTAGTTGCCTCGTCCGCCTTGGCCGCCCGTTCGTTTTCTTTGCTGAGCGTCTTTTTAATTAGATTCAATGATGGTTCCCGTGCCTTACTGAGGTTATAGCCACAATCTCGGTTGATGAGTCCGTCCCTGGTACGAATTTCGATAGCCTCTCTAACGGCGCTGTCCCAGTATTTAGATGTCTGTGTCAAGACTCTGGTATGCTGTTAGTCCATTTCGTGATTTTCGGACAAACAGTACTTTGTGACCGCCGACTTGTTGGGGTACGGAAGTCGAGTGTGCCTCTGATGTTGTCGGCAACGATCTTCGAAATTGCGCATTATCTGTCCAATGTAAGTCTTCCTACACTGACATGAAATATGGTTTATGCTGGCCTTCAGCAAACCGAGATCGTCTTTGACACTTCCCAGTAATGCTCGTGTTTTATTGGGTAGCCAAAAGATAGTTCCTACTAGGTGTTTCCTCAATATTCGTCCTATTTTCCGCGATAGTGCGCCAGTATACGGCACTAAATCGACATCCTAACGGGAAACAGGCTTTGATATACATCATTGTGGATATGTTCAACATGTGTGACTTGAACCCAGGATCTCCTCCTTACAGGGTGTCGATTTAATTATCATTTCACTCTAAAGAAGCTGCACGGTCATCAATGGTATCAGTTCTTTCGGGAACAGATACTACCTTCATATACAGTTGGCCACCCGGCCATTGACCTTCTTGTGCGAACACTCACGCTATGCTCCAACTTTTCCGGGACTTGGTAGATTAATCTGCCACGAGTAATGAGTGTGGGGGGTAAACATCTGTTAGGTGCACTGCGAATGTAGTGGTGTGGTCATGCTCGGAATTTGTTTCATGGGGAGCGCGCAAGGGATAAGTCCCTACAGGCGCACTATCGTCTGTGCCCTCGGTGGCTCAGGTGGATAGAGCGTCTGCCATATAAGCAGGA
The DNA here is from genome assembly GCF_023864345.2 of Schistocerca serialis cubense. Classification (NCBI taxonomy): domain Eukaryota; kingdom Metazoa; phylum Arthropoda; class Insecta; order Orthoptera; family Acrididae; genus Schistocerca; species Schistocerca serialis. The sequence goes on along the minus strand of NC_064639.1, from coordinate 486,208,906 downwards.
GAATCTGGGTTCGAGTCCCGGTCGTGGCACACATTTTAGCATGTCTCCAATGCTGTATATCAACGACTGTTTGCAGCTAGGGTGTCTATTTAATTATGATTTCATGTTATTGTTGTTGTTGTGGTCTTCAGTCCAAACACTGGTTTGATGCAGCTCTCCATGAAACTCTGTCCTGTGCAAGCATTTTCATCTCCAAATAACTACTGCAACCTACATTCTTCTGAATCTGTTTACTGTATCCATCTCTTAGTCTCCCTCTACGACTTTTACCGTCCTCGCTTCCCTCCAATGCCTAACTGGTGATCCCTTGATGCCTCAACCGAACCCTTCTTCGAGTCACGTTGTACCACAAATTTCTCTTCTCTCCAATTCTATTCAGTACCTCCTCATTAGTTAAGTGATCTACCCATCTAATCTTCAGCATTCTCCTGTAGCACTTCATTTCAAATGCTTCTATTCTCTTCTTGTTTAAACTGTTATAGTCCATGTTTCACTTCCACACATGGCTACACTTCAAATAAATACTTTCAGAAAGGACTTCCAGACTCTAAAATCTATACTCAATGTTAAAAATTTTCTCTTCTTCACAAAAGCTTTTCTTGCCATTGTCTTACTGCGTTTCATGTCGCCCCTACTCCGACCATCATCAGTTACTTTGCTTTCCAAAGAGCAAAACTCATCAACTACTTTAAGTGTCTCATTTCCTAATCCCCTCAGCATCAACTGATTTAATTACACTGCACTGCATTATACTCTTCATTAAAATATTAATCTATTTTTTCCTGTACTTAAAACTGATACTTTAATCTTCGAAGGGGAGGCTAGAAAAATGTAATAAACAATCTGGAAGAAAGGACAGGACGGTAGATGCGTTAGCACTTCACAAAATAGCTCACAAGAGGAAAAGGGATGTGTAAGTATATTATCCGATAAGTGCATGCGACTGGCAGACTAAGCAGATGACATTTCGAACATTTGTCATGATTTTCTATGTAGAGGGGTTTTTCATTAATATCTAGTAACCGAATTGGTTAGTCTTCAAGATACATTTTTACTATATCGACACATTTTGAAGATAATCGACCAGGCAATTTGAGCTTTTACAGTGAGTTGTAGTAGTTCACTCATATTAAATTTCTGAGTATGAATAGAATTAGTTTAACGTGTGGTAAATTATGCTCCTTACGTGAACGTACCAGTTTTCAGTTTAGGTACAGTTTTGTTCTTGGAATTTCTGTATTTGAGTGCAGACTATTTGATAAATTACCTATTCATGTGACTCAAATGGTTAGTCATCAAGACAGATTTTTACTATTTTTAACATACTTTGGAGATAAGTATGGTTTTTTGATCTAATTACCATATGTTCAGCAATTCCAGTATCCTACTTCTTCACTCATTGTACTTTTACTACACTTTAACAGAATAATGAATCCTGCATATGTCATCTACATCGTCAGCAAGTCATGTAGAGCTGGAAAAGCTTATGGACAGGATATGTAATAACTTGGATGAGTCACACGATTATAAGATCTCGTCTTATTCTATCACTTACTTTGTTGGATCATTTTTGTGTTAGGTGTCGTTTTTGTTTTAGCCTGTACCATAATTTGTACAATATTCAAATTTATTCAGTGTTACATTCTCAGTCTTTACATAGTGACCCGATCAACCGAGACCTTCATTTATGTTTTTGATTATGTTTTTCCTGTGTGTTAGGACGACATGGTTGTATTTAAAAAAATTTAAAATTCTTTGTTACATGACGACAGTGGAGATAAGATGTAGCTTTCTTTATGTTCTTTGTCAAACTTTTTAATTTAGTAACTTACATAGCGATATATCTTCATAGATATATCTTCAGCATAACGAGATCTTTGGCCTGTTAAGCCAGTCATTTTGTACTTGTTGTTATCATCTGATGTAAATAGGACGATTTCTGCACTTGTAAATGTTAAGAATGAGTTTTTTATTACAGGTTTCATGTGGATTAACACATGCAATGCTTTGTGTTTTAATATTCATGAGAAATAAATGTTTGAAGTGATTTTCGTAAGTACAATATTATGTGATTGCTAGCCGCCAGTTTTAGTTGTCTTAATGTTGTTCTACAAATTGGAAAGTTGTGTTGTTGGTACCAGATCATGCCTTACGGTTGAAACGAGTAGCATTAATAAAATCCAGTTAATTCAGTTCAGTGTCACGAGTTTAAGAAAAAAAATTAAAATATTTGCAGTACATTACGTTCTTTTCATAATTCTCATTCTGTTTTCACTGTATGAACTTCTAACGACTCCACTTTAAATATTTTGGATGCATTCACTCAACAGAGATTTCCTTCTATATATATCCATTAAAACAGTGATATTATAACATTCTCTCTTAAAATATTGCCAGTAAGTAAATAAATTGTAGACATTTTAGTCTACAATAGTAGTTGAACAAGTACGCTTATTTCGTTCATCTAATTTCTTTCCTTCGGTAAGCTAAATGACACGACATGTAAAACTGATCCTCTCACTTTCAGTATGTAACGCACAAGAATCAATGATCTCTATAAACACTAAGTACTTCCTGATTTTTCAAAGTCTTACTTAGGCCTTGTTTATATCCACATACAAACTTATCCAACGTGGATCGTCGTCGCTATTCCATGCACAATAGGCAATAAGTATTTCTCATTTGTAAGCGTGTTCGTAAAAGGATTCGCAAAACTCTTCTTTAGCTGTTGCAGCAGTAGCAATCTCGTGGCAGCCGATTAATTTCGACAAGTAACCCAAGAGTCCAACCTATTTTCGGGATGATTCAGTGCTGCTTACCACGCCAACTTTCCGTGTAAGTCTGGGTCCGAGTTATAACTCACGCCTGGCTGGTATCTTTCTGCTCGGCACAATTCACCTCTCGGGAAATTTCTGTTACATTGCCAACACCGTCAGAATAGGGCATCACGTGCCATCATGCACTCAGCAGCGTGCTGTGCGGTGGCCCCATGGTACACGGCGGTGCCCGTCTTTCATCAGCGACCGCAATATTTAAGAATGTTTTTTTTTTCTTTCCTGAGCCTTATATGCTAAAATGAGATAAACAATCTTAAAATTTCATAAGAAGCGTTTTCAATTTGAATAGCCAGTACAGTTGAAAGTAGTAGTTAATAATAAATTAATACAACAGTTGGAGCGTTTTAAATACGAAGGATCATGATTATGATAGTGGTATACCAACGGTAATGACCCTTCTAAAACCAAGCGGTGGTTGGTAGAGCACTTGCCCGCGAAAGGCAAAGGTCCCGAGTTCGAGTGTCGGTCTGGTACACAGTTTTAATCTGCCAGGAAGTTTCACTTACACTATCCTTTGCTCAACCTATCTTTGGCACAGAAAGGGGTAAAATATGATGCTATAAAAATTTTCGACAAATTACTAGATGAAATAAGTTGTCTGACAGACAACAGTAATAGCTTCAAAAATAAATTGAAATCATATCTCCTTCACAACTCCTGCTATACCATTGGTGAAGTCTTGAATATTAATAAATAAATCTATAAATGTAGTATATGCATTTTGTGCCATTTAAGGGATGGGGTAAATAATAGAAATATTAATCTTGAACTTTGTATTTTAATATATATATATATATATATATATATATATATATATATATATATAAAAAATAAAAAATTTTGGTTCATTTGTGCATTTCTAATGCACTTGACACATTCCACATCATAAAGGCTACTGTGCTATGGGACTGATCAATGGAACATGCAACCAACTAACTAACTAACCAACTACAGACGATAGGAGTTCCTGCAATGATAGATACTGCACGAAGTGTCAAAACAAAGCACGTCTGCAGAAAATCTTCTGAAATGAGTGCTACACTTGGATTCACACTGTAATGGAATAATCTACAAGCACTAAGAGTCGTCGACATCCGTGCAAGTGTCGTCCATATCTCACTCACGCATTCCGTATTAGGGTCTTCTTTTTTCCTTTCTAAAGCAGCCTATGTTCTTCCTCAGGTTCAAGCTATCTCCATGCAAAATTTCATCACAGTCGTTTTAGCAATCTAGCCGTGAGAATGAACTAAGTTTCTTAAATCTCTTGAAAATAGAAATTTATGGCAGTTGCCAATAGCTTCTGTGTCAAACTGTTTTTAACTTGTAACTGGTCTTTAATAATACTGATTTCATTTGCTGATTATTGGTGTGTAGTACAGTGGTAATGTAACACATAGACTATTTCAATATTAGGTATTAACGAAGCTGAAAGTAATCCTAGGCGCCTCATTTCAGTTTTTGTGGAAGTTATTTTAGAAGGTAGCTATTTCGCAAAGGCCTATCTTCGCTAGGAAATTTTAACTATTGTGCAATATTCAATAATTAGTGCAAATTAACCAAAGATGGTTCTGAATCTGTAATCTGTCTGCTGTTCTAATCTGTAATACATATTCAGTGACTTTATAGAATTCTTACCTAATTAACTTCTACTTTACGCCACTATTCATTAGTAGCATGTATCACATACTCTAAGTTAGAGGCAAAGATATGAAAAACATTCCACAGCCTAGATCGCATAAAATTTTTTTTTTAAATTTAATACAACGGGTTGCGACACACTTCTGGTATAAAACAATTTTTTTGTCTGAAACCTGTTCACTTTACGCGGAACCTCACATCAAGTTGTCAAGTAGAGACTCAACGTAAAGTGAACACGATTTACAACAACAAGATATTTACAACTACAAGATGATGGCGAAGTCTGTCGAAACCGGTAGTCTTAAATAAAGAAATATTTTATGTAATCTAGACTGTTGAATATTGTAACCTCCCCGCAAAATTTTAAAATGAAAGGAATTGAATAGAAATGCAAATAGTGCCATATGTTAGCTTCCCACAGTAATAAAACTCAATGATAATAAAAATGTTAAGTCCCCACAAAATTAACGTTAAGATGAACCTGATAAATTTTATAAGGGCAGCTGCGCTGACCTTCGGCCCTGTGCAATAATTAAACCTGAACACAAAAACCAAAATTCTTACCTCAGTAAACTGCATCTATATCTGCTCTTATTTTATGGCACAGCTTCGTGCAATGCTGGCCCATGCTTAATTTTGATTCTTGGAGGGAATGCATAGGAAATATTATTTAACTTGAAATGAATCTTTTTCTTCAAAAAGGTTACTCTGTAGAAAAATTATTATTGGGGCAATTCTTGAACAAATTAATTACAATTAAAATATGTTATTAGCTGAGCGCAATGCTGTTTCATTACCTTTGATAACAATATACCTCGTCCAGAACCATGACCAGAGACCCATGTCGACGCCCGCTCAGTACAACCGTCCATTCGCTACTGCTACTGCCGACTCCTCACACACAACTCCGACTGAGTCCAACTCCCAACTACAACTACAACTCGCGTGGTCAAGCGCAGACTAGCAACGATAAATAACTCTCTGGTCAGAGATTCTGTCATGCCTCGCCATCGCTGTTAATGAGTACACTGAATACATACGTGTTTCATAACCCACCACTGGGGGGGGGCAAAAATTTGGCAGTGATGGTGAGTCATTTGGACTTGCCAAGAGCAACAAATTTTTTCTTAACTGATTAATTTTACAAACAGATGTATAACATGAAGTAAATATGGTGCACATGCACCGACTACAAAACATATTAGGAAATAACAAAATGTGAGTACAAAACATATTAACAAATGACATAAGTGCACATGCACTGAAAAATTTTTCAAAGTCTTCACAACAAATAGACATAATGAGTACAAATCTCATTGACTAATGACATAAGTGCACATGTACTGTAGTTCAGAACATATCAGCAAATGAAAAAAAAATGTACATACAATGAGTACAAATCATGTTAGAAAAATGACAAAAGTTCACACGCACTATAATTCAGAATATATCAGCAAATCAAAAAATGTATTGGTCATGAATACAAATCATATTACCAAAAAAATGATTATCACTATATTACAAGAAGTAGGATAGGAAAGGGAAGGATTGCATCATGGTTGTAGCACTTTAGGTTGCACGCAGCTGCACTGAAAGTCCATATCTTTCTACTGTAGCACAACACCAAGTGAAACAATCTGAAGTTCTTTTCCCAGAAGTACTTATCAGCGTAGCCAAGACACTGAAATGTCGTAGTAATATTCCATGTTATCATTTTAGCAGTACATTAGGTACACCAAACAGTGGGACCATAATAACATCTCCATCGCTCAAGGTGGTGGACAGCATGTCGTGTCAACACCACGTTCTTGAAAGGTACACCAACGTAGAATTAGTGCAAAAACCAAATATAGTGCTCCATGATCAAGAGGATATACAGGATAAACGGATATTGCAGTAATTCAGGGTAGTTAGGCCAGAAGGTGAAGGACATTAAGTCACATACTAGTCTTCACTGAGAATTACATTAGTAGTTTCCGGCATTCATTGCCCAGTTATTGAACATTTCTGTACCATGTATGTAGTATTACAGAATAATGTTCATAAATTGGCGTTTTACACAGAACATTGGCACTCATTGCCTAATTATAGATCATCAGACGTCATAATATTCATATGGTGTTTTACAGAGAACATTGGTACTCATTTCCTAATTATAAATCATCAGAAGTCATTATATTCATGTGGTGCTTTACAGAGAACACTGGCACTCATTTCCTAATTACAAATCATTAGAAGTCATTATATTCATGTGGTGCTTTCCAGAGAACATTGGTACTCATTTCCTAATTACAAATCATCAGAAGTCATTATATCCATGTGGTGCTTTACAGAGAACATTGGTACTCATTTCCTAATTACAAATCATCAGAAGTCATTATATCCATGTGGTGCTTTACAGAGAACATTGGCATTCATTTCCTAATTACAAATCATCATAAGTCATTACATAATAATATTCATATAATGATTTACAGAGAACATAGGCACTCATTTCCTAATTACAAAGTATTATTATATTTTTTTATTTGCTAGCAATGCATTGCGTTGAGATCGATAACTAATTGCTGGGGGATAATAATATTTGCATTTGACTTACTGCTGCAAATGAAGATGTGTAACATCATTCGTCATGAGTCAGCTGTAGCAAGGTTATGAAATAAGTAGAGTATATGTGGTCACATTCATAAATGACATAGACTTAATGAACAACTGCTTATAGCACATTAATTTAATAAATAATTTCTCCTGCAAAAAATATACAAAAAAATGGATTATTAATCTGAAGGAAGAATCGCATTTTATGCTGAAAAGTAGTGACCTCGAATTAATAGGCAGTGAAATGTGTATAAAAATGTGTTCCATAGCTGTCCCTTCCAAAACCTTCAGTCATCCTACTATACAATATAACACATACTGTCAAAACGAACTGCAACAAATACTTAAATAACTACATAGCATAAATACATACCTTCAACATTACCCTCATCTGTAAAGAAAAAACTTCATTATCCATCACTTCATTATCTATGTTATCATAACTCCATTATTATCATCACCTGTAAAGAAAAACTTCATTATTCATAGTAGCATATTTTTCATCATTATTCATCAGCATTCATTATCATCTGCAAAAAATCACTTCATCACTCATTATACAACTATTCCTTATAATCTATCATATTTCATCACTAAAACTAAGATGTGTAGTTCTGTCTGACAGCCTGCATCCATCGCCTCGTATTCTGAAAAAAAATTAGTTAAGACTGCTATTCTACGATGTGTATAGATTATTCTTGTTAATGCTTGTTAATTCTGATCCATTTACTCTTCATCACGAAGTATTGCATTCTCTTTCGTTCATTCCGAAGATGAAATTCCCATTTCTGTTTAATTTATTTCCTTTACGCGTCATTTCTTTCTGAAATTGATGAACATAGATTAATGTCTTGCATTTACATCATATACTCACTAAATAATGATTGGTTTATGGTAACATAATTAAGCATACAGGATAACATGACAGAAAACGTAATATGTCAAAAAAAATAGACAATGTTCAAATGCAAAAATGTACACAGAATATCACAATGCAGCAGCAAAAAATGTAAAACAGTCACGATGTTGAGATATCATCAGGCAAAATGTCAAAGTCAACTAGTGTTTGCTATATCTTAACTATTTCACAGTGCATACAAACAAAATATGAAAACAATCGTACAAGAAATGTGACCTTCTTTGAGTTCAGCTTGTAAGTTGTGTAGTTAATAGAGGCGAGAATTAAAGAATTTAATGGAGAGAGAATTTAATAGAATTAATATGTCACTAGATAAAATTGCATAATTATTCATAGGATACATAACATTATCTGGAAAAATGTGCACAGTCTGATATGTAACGACAAGAAGAGCGACCTGCTAACCTTATCTTGCCGGGCACTTGCCAAGAAAAAATACGACAGTCATCAGTAAGTAATCACATTAATATAATTGCATAAATGGTCTTAAAATGTGTAAATTCATCTGGAAAAATATGCACGGTCTGATGTGTAACGACAAGAAAAGCGACCTGCTAACCTTACCTTGCCGGGCACTTGCCAAGAAAAAATACGATAATCATCAGTAAGTAGTCATGTGAATATAATTGCATAAGTGATCATAAAATTAGCAAATGGCATTATAGCATGTTAAATCATAAAGTATCTTTATTCAATAAAAGGTTTGATGTTTGACCAGTGGTGGTTTCCTTTAGATTTTCTGGTTCTCAAAGTTTCGACGTGTACAACATTGGGGTGAGGAATGCTGCGAATCCGATATGGACCTGCGTATAGAAGATCAAATTTACTGCACCTACCTTCTCCTTTATTAGATAAATGGTGTGTACGTACTAATATCTTCTGTCCAATGTGAAAGTCACGGCGAATACAAACCCGTTTTTTCTGTCTTCTCCGGCGCTCTGCGGCACGTTTGATGTTGTTCAGCGCAATGTCAATTATTTCATGGTGTCGCAGTCGACGAGATGTAGGAAATGTTACTAATTCTTTAATTTTGTTAGGTGGTTCAACATTTTTCAGTATAACAGACGGAGATAGCATAGTAGATCCATTTGGTATGGAATTAATTACATCCTGGAATGAGAGTATGTGTGTGTCCCAATCAATATGTCTTTTATGGCAGTATATTCTACACAGTTTATCAATTTCTTTCATTAATCGTTTACAAGGGTTCGAAGAAGCATGGTACCTGGATATACACTCCTGGAAATGGAAAACAGAACACATTGACACCGGTGTGTCAGACCCACCATACTTGCTCCGGACACTGTGAGAGGGCTGTATAAGCAATGATCACACGCATGGCACAGCGGACACACCAGGAACCGCGGTGTTGGCCGTCGAATGGCGCTAGCTGCGCAGCATTTGTGCACCGCCGCCGTCAGTGTCAGCCAGTTTGCCGTGGCATACGGAGCTCCATCGCAGTCTTTAACACTGGTAGCATGCCGCGACAGCGTGGACGTGAACCGTATGTGCAGTTGACGGACTTTGAGCGAGGGCGTATAGTGGGCATGCGGGTGGCCGGGTGGACGTACCGCCGAATTGCTCAACACGTGGGGCGTGAGGTCTCCACAGTACATCGACGTTGTCGCCAGTGGTCGGCGGAAGGTGCACGTGCCCGTCGACCTGGGACCGGACCGCAGCGACGCACGGATGCACGCCAAGACCGTAGGATCCTACGCAGTGCCGTAGGGGACCGCACCGCCACTTCCCAGCAAATTAGGGACACTGTTGCTCCTGGGGTATCGGCGAGGACCATTCGCAACCGTCTCCATGAAGCTGGGCTACGGTCCCGCACACCGTTAGGCCGTCTTCCGCTCACGCCCCAACATCGTGCAGCCCGCCTCCAGTGGTGTCGCGACAGGCGTGAATGGAGGGACGAATGGAGACGTGTCGTCTTCAGCGATGAGAGTCGCTTCTGCCTTGGTGCCAATGATGGTCGTATGCGTGTTTGGCGCCGTGCAGGTGAGCGCCACAATCAGGACTGCATACGACCGAGGCACACAGGGCCAACACCCGGCATCATGGTGTGGTAGCGATCTCCTACACTGGCCGTACACCACTGGTGATCGTCGAGGGGACACTGAATAGTGCACGGTACATCCAAACCGTCATCGAACCCATCGTTCTACCATTCCTAGACCGGCAAGGGAACTTGCTGTTCCAACAGGACAATGCACGTCCGCATGTATCCCGTGCCACCCAACGTGCTCTAGAAGGTGTAAGTCAACTACCCTGGCCAGCAAGATCTCCGGATCTGTCCCCCATTGAGCATGTTTGGGACTGGATGAAGCGTCGTCTCACGCGGTCTGCACGTCCAGCACGAACGCTGATCCAACTGAGGCGCCAGGTGGAAATGGCATGGCAAGCCGTTCCACAGGACTACATCCAGCATCTCTACAATCGTCTCCATGGGAGAATAGCAGCCTGCATTGCTGCGAAAGGTGGATATACACTGTACTAGTGCCGACATTGTGCATGCTCTGTTGCCTGTGTCTCTGTGCCTGTGGTTCTGTCAGTGTGATCATGTGATGTATCTGACCCCAGGAATGTGTCAATAAAGTTTCCCCTTCCTGGGACAATGAATTCACGGTGTTCTTATTTCAATTTCCAGGAGTGTATATATCGGAGAAATGTTTCTAGCTCGTAACATACGTGTCCATATAGCAGATCGAAATTGTGATCCATTGTCGGAAATTACTTTCATCACATGCCCTACATGAAATAAAAAAATGTTTCACAAATGCTTTCGAAACAGTTTTAGCAATAGCTTTGCGTAATGGAGTGAAGGGAACAAATTTTGAAGTGAGTTCAACAGATGTAGCAAAAACCTCTATTAGTTCTGGGAATCGGACCAAAAATGTCTACAGCGGCCATGTGTCTTAATTTAACAGGTACAATGGGATATAATGGAGGAATATGTGAAGTCGTGTCTGACTTAGCTTTCTGGCAGATTTTACATGACGCTAAAACTTGTCGTATACGTTTCTCCATGTTGGCAAAATAACATTTTCTAGCTCCGTAATGTGCGTAACTTAAATGAGTGTACCAGATTAGTTTGTTTACCAGCTCGTCAGGAATGCATAATAACCAATTGTTGCTGTCAGGATGAGAGCGGCGAAATAGAATGTCATTGCGTACAGTGTAATGGTTTCTAATCGTAACATTATTCCTATCTTGTCAGAGGTGTTTAATCTCTTTCCACACGTTGTCTTTACTTTGCTCTTGTACTATGTCCTGTAATGACGACGAAACAAAATTTTCAAATGCAACTTGTTGAATGTACATCACGCTGCAATTTGCTTTACAGAAGTTGGTTGCGATGTCTTGCTGATTGTTGCTGAGAGAACGAGATAGTGCGTCTGCTATAACGTTGTGTGTGCCGGGAATGTGAACTATTGTAAAATTAAATTCTTGTAAATAAAGCTTCCATCTACTTAACCTGTCGTGAATAAATTTAGCTGAAAGTAAAAATTGTATCGCTCTGTGGTCTGTGTAGACGGTGGTATGTCTGCCATAAAGAAAGTGCCTAAATCTCGTAAAAGCCCATACAACACATAATGTTTCCAGTTCGTTAACGGAATAATTTCGTTCAGCAGTTGACAGAATGCGACTTGCAAATGCGATGTTTTTAATTACTGTAGAGCCATCTTCTTCTATTTCCTGAAAAATATGTACGCCTAAAGCGGTGTTAGAACTGTCGGTGGCAGTGGAAAAATTTCTAGTAAGATCTGGGTGCGATAAAAGTGGAGCATTCAACAAAGCATGTTTCAGGTTCATAAATTCAGAATGTGCTTGCTTATCCCAGGACCAAATAGTGTTTTTACCTGTCAATTGGCATAATCTAGGTGTGTCTAAAGCAGAGTGATGAATAAATTTACGAAAAAAGTTAATTAACCCCAAAAAACTGCGTAGTTGTTTCTTCGTCGTAGGAACAGTAAAGTCACGTAGAGCTTGAAGTTTTTCCGGGTCAGGCGCAATGCCTTCTGCTGAAATTACGTGTCCAAGAAATTTTATAGAAGTTTTACCAAAATGCGATTTACTGAGATTAACTGTGAGTCCTTGAGCATGAAAAGTTTGCAACAGTTGTTCTAGAATCAGATTGTGTTCAGTCCAGATAGCTCCTGCAATAAGAATGTCATCTACGTACGTCGTGATTCTGTCTTTAAGTTCTGTCGGAAGTATTGTATTCAAACCGCGAATAAAAGCTGCAGAAGAAATAGTTAAACCGAATGGCAATTTGAAAAATTGATAACACTCGCCAAAACAGAGAAATGCTGTGTACTTTCTGCAGTTCGGATGGAGCTGAATTTGCCAAAATCCCGATTTCAGATCTAATGTAGAATAAATAGCAGTACCATGAAATTTCTGTAGAAGTTCTTCTAGTGTCTGTGGTCGATCTGTTTCATTAATAATTATGTCATTGATGTGACGTGAATCAAGCACGAGGCGAAGTGAGCCATCCTTTTTCTTAACAATATGGAGCGGGTTTATGTACGGACTAACTGCCGGATCAATAATTCCTTGGTCAAGCATATCCTGCAATTCTTTCTTAACTTGTTCTCTATGGATATATGGAATGGGATAATGCTTTGCTTTAAATGTGTCGTGCTGTTTGACTTGAAATTCATACATAAAACCGGACATAGTACCAGGAATGTTGTCGAAAACTGGAGCTTGCTGTAAAAGAATTTTGTGTAATTGCGTCCGTTCGTCGTCTGTATTTGCACTGCTCTGTTTAACTTTATCAGATATCATCTGCATTATGTCGTAGTCAGCTTCGCCTGGAGTATTATAGTTATGTACGTACGTATTCGTGAACAATGTGCAATTACAGTCTATGCCACGTGATACGGAAATGACCTCTGTACAATTAATTGTTTGTTCTTCCACAGATAAAGAGTGCTGAAATTCTAAAGCCAATTGTACATTTTCATCCTTTAGCATTAAATAGGAATTTTGAAAATCAATAACTGCGTCGTGTTGTACCAGAAAATTAGTACCTAAAATAACGTCTGTTGTCAATAAATGAACAATCCAAAAATTTGAGTGAAAAGTATGACCTGCAATACAAAATGATAAATGTGTCTGTAATTTAACGTCTACTCCTTTACTCGATACTGCTCCTTTCACTTTCGTTTTGCCTAATGGTAATGTAGGATAGGTATTCTCTTTGTTACACTCGTTGAAAGTTTCTTCATTTATAACTGACATAGGTGATGCAGAATCGATTACTGCTGAAAATTTCGATGAACCAATTTTAATTTCAATGACAGGACGTGAAATAGGTTTTTGAACAGCTGGTCTTTCCTGTAAAAGAGTGTCTCGGATGTCGTCGAAAGTAATGACACTTTCGTGAACAACATACTGCGTGTTATTGGAAGATGCGACCTGTACTGTATCTAGTCAAATCCTATCTGACGTGTTATTATTTTCAGGAGGATTCTGTGGCATTTCGACTATTTGAACTGTTCTATTATTTCTTCCAGACGTATTACGTTCTCGATGATACCTACTGTCGGGTTCATTCATGAGAATATGTTCTTGTGGATAATTTTGCTGTTGGTAAGACCGACTGTTATTAGCTGTACGCTGAAAATTGTGCTCATTTTTTTACATCTGTCGTAATAGTCATTTTTATACGGTGCATTGCGATTGGAATTGAAGTACTGTGTTTTCTGCACGTAGTTACACTCCTGGAAATGGAAAAAAGAACACATTGACACCGATGTGTCAGACCCACCATACTTGCTCTGGACACTGCGAGAGGGCTGTACAAGCAATGATCACACGCACGGTACAGCGGACACACCAGGAACCGCGGTGTTGGCCGTCAAATGGCGCTAGCTGCGCAGCATTTGTGCACCGCCGCCGTCAGTGTCAGCCAGTTTGCCGTGGCATACGGAGCTCCATCGCAGTCTTTAACACTGGTAGCATGCCGCGACAGCGTGGACGTGAACCGTATGTGCAGTTGACGGACTTTGAGCGAGGGCGTATAGTGGGCATGCGGGAGGCCGGGTGGACGTACCGACGAATTGCTCAACACGTGGGGCGTGAGGTCTCCACAGTACATCGATGTTGTCGCCAGTGGTCGGCGGAAGGTGCACGTGCCCGTCGACCTGGGACCGGACCGCAGCGACGCACGGATGCACGCCAAGACCGTAGGATCCTACGCAGTGCCGTAGGGGACCGCACCGCCACTTCCCAGCAAATTAGGGACACTGTTGCTCCTGGGGTATCGGCGAGGACCATTCGCAACCGTCTCCATGAAGCTGGGCTACGGTCCCGCACACCGTTAGGCCGTCTTCCGCTCACGCCCCAACATCGTGCAGCCCGCCTCCAGTGGTGTCGCGACAGGCGTGAATGGAGGGACGAATGGAGACGTGTCGTCTTCAGCGATGAGAGTCGCTTCTGCCTTGGTGCCAATGATGGTCGTATGCATGTTTGGCGCCGTGCAGGTGAGCGCCACAATCAGGACTGCATACGACCGAGGTACACAGGGCCAACACCCGGCATCATGGTGTGGGGAGCGATCTCCTACACTGGCCGTACACCACTGGTGATCGTCGAGGGGACACTGAATAGTGCACGGTACATCCAAACCGTCATCGAACCCATCGTTCTACCGTTCCTAGACCGGCAAGGGAACTTGCTGTTCCAACAGGACAATGCACGTCCGCATGTATCCCGTGCCACCCAATGTGCTCTAGAAGGTGTAAGTCAACTACCCTGGCCAGCAAGATCTCCTGATCTGTCCCCCATTGAGCATGTTTGGGACTGGATGAAGCGTCGTCTCACGCGGTCTGCACGTCCAGCACGAACGCTGGTCCAACTGAGGCGCCAGGTGGAAATGGCATGGCAAGCCGTTCCACAGGACTACATCCAGCATCTCTACGATCGTCTCCATGGGAGAATAGCAGCCTGCATTGCTGCGAAAGGTGGATATACACTGTACTAGTGCCGACATTGTGCATGCTCTGTTGCCTGTGTCTATGTGCCTGTGGTTCTGCCAGTGTGATCATGTGATGTATCTGACCCCAGGAATGTGTCAATAAAGTTTCCCCTTCCTGGGACAATGAATTCACAGTGTTCTTATTTCAATTTCCTGGAGTGTATTTCCTTGCAGGCGTGCGTTACTATTTGTTGTAGATGGGACTGTATGTGCACGCGGCGAAACATTAAAGCTTGGTTGACCTTATGTACTGCATTGTTGGTTAGGTATGATAACCGGCTGACTTTCATGCCATTGCGGTGAAATACCTGTATTGTTACCAAAATGTGTTTGCTGTCGCTGATAATTTTGACGATACTGATAGTTAAAATTTTGCCTGTTATTAAAGTTCTGTTGGTTGTCGCTCCTGAAGCGTCTATTACCTTTACTATTGAAATTGCGTGGCTGATCGTAATTACTATAATTTTTTTGGCCTTGGTTATTATATGAAAAATTTTTGTTTGCAAAGGAATAATCCGATTGCTGCACTTCCAAAGCTGTAACAGATCTCTGAATGCTGAAATGTTTTCCTTCTGCTGACCCATTAAAAGTGACACTCTTAACGATCGTGGCAACTTAGAAATGCATAATTGAATGAGTGCAGATTCACTATATGGTTCACTTAGGTACTGGTTTTGTTGGACCATGTGTTCAAAAAATTGCGTGACACTGGGAAAATTTGAGTTCTCATAATTTGGTAATCTAATTAGTTGATCTTTAATTCCATGCTGTGTCGTCTTCGACCAATACGCTGATAGAAAAGCATTCTGAAACTCTTCTACCGAATAGCATTGTCTCGCGATCGGTGTCATACGAGTTGCCGGTTCGCCTTCCAAAAAACTGCAAATAAATTCAAGTTTGTGTGTTACGGTGGAAAAGCAAAGCTAAATTGTTGTATCCAATCCAGTGGGTGAATCTGTGTTTTTTCATTTTTAAACACTTTAAATTTTCTCACTGACAGAAAATGTTTGTAATCAAAATTATCGTCTCTGTATGATGGAACAGGTTCAGGATTGTAAGAGAATCTATTTGTCTGTGTCTGTTCGGAATCTAAGCCACGTACTCTCTGTAGATTAGCCAAATTATACACGCTGCGTGAGTCTGACAAATGTTCGCAAAGTGGCGTCTGCTGTGACGTGTTATTAACTGAAATACTTTTCATCTCTGTTACTTCTTGCTGTAAACTTGACAACTTTCTACGTAATGTGTCATTAGACGAATCGATCTCATTGATTGCTTGCTGTAAATTTTGGAATTCAGGTGTTTGGTTAAACAAAATCGGTGCAGTATCGTCTGATTTGCTGTCATTATTATTTTCTATAACGTCAATATGACTGGCCAATTCATCACATTTTTCAGTCAGTATTTTTACCTAATCATCATTTTTAGTGTCAGAAGCCTTAATTTGTTTTTGTATTTTACTTGTGGTTTCGCTCAATTTTTTAACGTCTGCTTTGATGACATCAGAATCCTGTGTTAATTCCAATTGTTCGAGTCTGTCTGTTACGGTCTGAAAGTCTGCTGTGTGTGTGTCTGTTTTCGATTTAAGATCGGAAATTTCATCACGAAATTCTGTGTTCAACTGTTTGATGGTATTAATTTCGTCGGACACTGTAGCAATATTGTTGTCTTCGTATGTTTTTGCCTTTGCAAACATTTTACGTTTGTCCTCTTGTCTCTGTGCGGTGATTGTTTCCATGACTTGTCGTTTTACTTTATTTTGATCCTGTATAAATTTGTGGAAACGCGTATCACTGTTTTGTAGGTGAAGATTAAAACTTTCGTCAATTTGAGTGTTCTGTTGGTCGAATTTCGCGTCTATCTTTGCATCCATTGTGCGCGAAAGTTCTGCTGTCATGCTGGCCCATGTTTAATTTTGTTTCTTGGAGGGAATGCATAGGAAATATTATTTAACTTGAAATGAATCTTTTTCTTCAAAAAGGTTACTTTGTAGAAAAATTATTATTGGGGCAATTCTTGAACAAATTAATTACAATTAAAATATGTTGTTAGCTGGGCGCAATGCTGCTTCATTACCTTTGATAACAATATACCTCGTCCAGAACCATGACCAGAGACCCATGTCGACGCCCGCTCAGTACAACCATCCATTCGCTACTGCTACTGCCGACTCCTCACACACAACTCCGACTGAGTCCAACTCACAACTACAACTGAACACTCGCGTGGTCAAGCGCAGACTAGCAACGATAAATAACTCTCTGGTCAGAGATACTGTCATGCCTCGCCATCGCTGTTAATGAATACACTGAATACATACGTGTTTCAATATATTTTAGCAAGTAATATTGATCGCTCCTCCAGAACTCTCAAAATGAGAAAATTCAAAGATGTAAGTTAGTACGAAAAAAATACGACTCATAAGACTAACGAGTATGAAAGCTTATATTGTCTGCTGACAGCAGGATATGAACCGATAATAGTCCTAAAGAAGACAAAAGTAATGAGGAGTAGAAGAAATGACATTGTCTACGAACCCAACGTCCAGACTCGTGATAACATGGTATAAACTGTAGAAACTCCGCTAGCTTGTGAAGAAACTAACGGATGTCGACCGAAATAAGGAGAAAATATGATGTATACCGCCATAGTCAAAGAAAATCGGTAAAAACTGAGTGGACGGAAGAGAAAATGAGGAGATAAGCTGCCGAAATGGCAAGGAAAGTGGTAGCTGGAAAACGTTAACCAGCCGAACGAACAAGATGATCGGATACATGATAAGACATCGAGGAATTGCTAGAAGAACCATTGTAAAGGTAAGAAAGAGAGAAAGAGATTGCACTACGCACAACAAATAACTGAGGATGTCGAGCGAAGTGCTGCTCTGAGATAAGACAGGCGCAGGAAAAGAAACAAGAGTGATCATTCAGAAAGTAAAAAATCTGTGACGTTTGAACTCACTCACATGGTGACGTTGAGCCCTTTGAATTCGAAGAGACCTGATGACACGTGCATTCATACTTCCACTTCGCCTGAGGAGTCCTCACTGGATGGTTCTGGTGCAGTACTGACCTTTCCGCCCGTAAGAGAGAAGCAAATGTGAGCGCTACTGAGGCTTTACGCTCGCTCCATCTCCAGTCTTCATCACTGTCGCTGGAACACTTTTCTACGGGTCCATTGAGATTGGTTCCATGTGAGCCATTCGTTCTGCTGCTTGTTATACAATCTAAGGCAAAACCACGCACCAAGATGAAATTATGCCAATGGGAGGCAAATCAGTAGATGTGATGTAAATGTACAGACAAACAAATGATTACAAGTTCAGAAATATTGGACGATTTATTCATGAGAAAGAGCTTCACAAACTGAGCAGCTCCATAACGCGTTGGTCCACCTCTGGCCCTTATGCGAGCAGCTATTTGGCTTGGCATTGGTGGACAGGGTTGTTGAATGTCCAGCTAAGGGACATCGTGGCAAATTCTGTCCAACTGACGCATTAGATCGTCAAAACACCGAGATGGTTGGAGCTCCCTGCCCATAATGCCCCAAATGTTTTCAGTTTGGGAGAGATACGGCAAACTGGCTGGCCAAGGTAGGGTTTGGCAAGCGCGAAGACAAGTAGTGGAGACTCTCGCCGTGTGCGGGCAAGCATTGTCTTGCTGAAGTACAAGTATAATGCCTAGGATGGCTTGCCACGAAATAAAAAAAAAACGGGGCGTAGAACATCGTCGATGTATTACTATGCTCTAAGAGTGCCGCAGATCACAATCAAATGTGTCCTGATATGAAAAGAAGTGGCGCACCAGACCATTACTCCTGGTTGTCGGGCCTTGTGGTGGCGACAATCAGATTGGTATCCAACTCCTGTCTGGGACGTGTCCAGACGCGTCATCGGCATCCAGTCTATTGACTGGAGTAGAATTGTCTTCAGTGATGATTTGAGTGTATTTTCCAACAAGGTAAGTTCGAAAAATGTGATGCTTGTCCTGCGATAGGACGTTCTTGAATAATCCTAATATTTCGACCCTGTAAATTCATTCATTTGTTCGGCAGACCAGTTGCTCACAATCGCTACGCCTGCGACCAGCAGCGACTTAGGTACATCGTACATGGACAGCATGCCGTCTAATTTATTTTGTATCCACGTAAAGAAAGTAAAGCTGTGAGGACGGGTCTTGGGTCGTGCTGGGGTAGCTCAGATGCCGGCACGGTAGCTCAGCATGTTCGGTCAGAGGGTTGCGTCCTCTCTGTAATAAAAAAAAAAAAAACTGAGTCAAGGAATCAACGATCAACTTGAACAGATGTCTTGTGACGTCCGCCCAGACCAAAGGCAACGAACTATATCGACAAAAAAAAAAAAAAAGTTGATAGAGCACTTGCCCGCGAAAGGCGAAGGTCCCGAGTTCGAGTCTTGGTCTGGCACACAGTTTTAATTTACCAGAAAGTTTCATAACAGCGCACACTCCGCTGGAGAGTGAAAATCTCATTCTGAAATACATTACATTTTATTTTTTTCTGTAGGATACACTGTACTGTTGTTGTTGTCTTCAGTCCTGAGACTGGTTTGATGCAGCTCTCCATGCTACTCTATCCTGTGCAAGCTTCTTCATCTCCCAGAACCTACTGCAGCCTACATCCTTCTGAATCTGCTTAGTGTATTCATCTCTTGCTCTCCCTCTACGATTGTTACCCTTCACGCTGCCCTCTAATACTAAATTGGTGATCCCTTGATGTCTCAGAACATGTCCTACTACCGATCCCTTCTTCTAGTAAAGTTGTGCCACAAGCTCCTCTTCTCCCCAATGCTATTCAATACCTTCTCATTAGTTATGTGATCTACCCATCTAATCTTCAGCACTCTTCTGTAGCACCACATTTCGCAAGCTCCTATTCTCTTTTGTCTAAACTATTTATCGTCCACGTTTCACTTCCATACATGGCTGCACTCCATATAAATACTTTCAGAAACGACTTCCTGACATTTAAACCTATACTCGATGTTAACAAATTTTTCTTCGTCTAAAACGCTTTCCTTGCCATTGCTAGTCTACATTTTATATCATCTCTACTTCGACCATCATCAGTTATTTGGCTCCCCAAATAGCAAAACTCCTTTACTACTTTAAGTGTCTCATTTCCTAATCTAATTCCCTCAGCATCACCCGACTTAATTCGACTACATTCCATTATCCTCGTTTTACTTTTGTTGATGTTCATCTTATACCCTCCTTTCAAGACACTGTCTATTCCGTTCAGCTCTTCTTCCAGGTTCTGCGCTGTCTCTGACAGAATTGCAATGTCATCGGCGAACCTCAAAGTTTTTATTTCTTCTCCATGGATTTTAATACCTACTCCGAACTTTTCTTTTGTTTTCTTTATTGCTTGCTCAGTATACAGATTGAATAACATCGGGGGTAGGCTACAACCCTCACTCCCTTCCCAACCACTGCTTCCCTTTCATGTCCCTCGACTCTTATAACTTCCATCTGGTTTCTGTACAAATTGTAAATAGCCTTTCGCTCCCTGTATTTTACCCTGCCACCTTTAGAATTTGAAAGAGAGTATTCCAGGCAACATTGTGAAAATTTTCTCTAAGTCTACAAATGCTAGAAACGTAGGTTTGCCTGTCCTTAATCTTTCTTCTAAGATAAGTCGTAGGGTCAGTATTGCCTCACGTGTTGCAACATTTCTACGGAATCCAACCCCTGATCTTCCCCGAGGTCGGCACACTGTACTTGAGTTAAGTTAAATTCTATAGAGGGTTCATGATTGGTACGAGTCGGCCGGTGTGCCCGAGGGGTTCTAGGCGCTTCAGTCTGGAACCGCTACGGTCGCAGCTTCGAATCCTGCCTCGGGTATGGATGTGTGTGATGTCCTTAGGTTAGTTAGGTTTAAGTAGTTCTACGTTCTAGGGGACTGATGACCTCAGATGTTAAGTCCCATAGTGCTCAGAGCCATTTGAACAAGTTGACCATGAACCTAACTAAATGTAACGCATAAACAGGCAAAGATGTCAATTGATATAAGATTACAGTATCATCCACAAATGAGTGGAAACAGTAACTACCATTAAATACCAATGAGTTAGCACATGTTACTTCCTCCGATATACGTCTCGCGAAATAACCACAACGAGAAAATACGATATATCAGAGAGCTAATATGGCGGTTTACCGGTAATCATTCTTCCCAAGCACCATTCGTGAACAGTATGTAAATTGAAGGGGCAGGGAAGGGGGAGGGGGGGGGGGGGGTGCGGACAGAATGGAAAGGAAGAGGAAGCAGTTCATAGTTCATGATGTCAGCTGCCTCGAGACTTTTTGCAAGTCAGCGGCGAAAAGTGAAAATGCGTACCAGACTGGGATTCGAAGCCAGCATCTCCTGCTTACTAGGCAGTTGTGTTTAGCACTGAGCCACCCGGACACAGTATTTATGGCAATCGCGCCGACCATCTCCGTAAACACCCGATGGACCGACATTCCCACTCAGCGCCCCCTATCGACAGTCCCCGTCCATGTCCTCATTGCTCGCTGCTTTGAGATTCCCCCTGGAGGTCGGACGTAATTGTGCATGCCTTCATAGCCCACCGATGCGAATCAGTTACATGAATGCGTGGCGTCTGTTCTTTCGGACACGAATCCACCACCTTCTGTGCAAATGCACAGTCACGTCCGACCTCCTTCGGGAATCTCGAGGTAGCGAGCAATGAGGATACGGAGGGGGACTGCGGACAGGTGGCGTTTGGTTGATGTAGGGATCGGCGAAATTGCGATGAACACTGTGTACAGGTGGCGCAGTGATTGAAGCGATTCTATAGTAACACGAGACACCAGTTTCGAATCCTTTCCGACTTGTCGCTGCCGACTCCGCATAAAGTCTCGATGCAGCTGACATCAGTGATTCCTTTCCTTTCCTCTCCTTTCTCAGCCCTCCCTTCCACCTACAATTTACAAAATATGTATCACAGACGCGGATTCCACGTAGTGTCTCCTCTTTCTGACATGTCCGAAAAGACAGACCACGCAGCCATGTTTGCGAATAGAACTTTTATGGCGATAGGGAGGCAGGGGGGGGGGGGTGTCAGGGGGAGACAGTGGCACCAATGGGAGTTGCTGGACTCGTCATGGAACGTAAGCAAGGCAGAGAGTCAGTTACTGCGAAGAGTGATAGAACTGTTCTCACCAGCATCGACAGCAGATCAATTGCAACTCCAGTAGTGAGGAATATATGCCAATACAAGAAGATGATTAAGTGATAGAGGAAGTATTTGAGGATGCTGAACGGGTAACTCAGTACCGAAACGGAGATCAGTATCTAATAGTCACTGGGGATTGCAGGGTGGTAGAAGGGGCAGGAGGCGAACGAAGTGTTAGGGGAGAATGTCGGCTAATTAGTAGGAATGAGAGAGGAATAGATTAATTGAGCTCTGCAATAAATTTCAACTACTAATAGGAGATACCACAAGAGAAGGGAGTATACTTGGAAACAGACATTGGAATGTTCCGAATAAATTACATTACGGTCACACAAAGGTTTCTAAACCAGACACTGGATTGTAAGGTGTACAAAGGAAAAGATAAAAATTCAGATGAGAATTTAGTAATGATTAAGAGTGGGCTGAAGTTTAATAAAATCGGCGGGAAGAATCAGTGTGCAAATTCGTGGGATGCTGATGCACTGAGAAATGGTGAAATGTCGTTGTGTATACGGTAATAACGAACACCGTAGGCGGCAGTTCAGTCGAAGAATAATGGACATCTCTAAAGAAGGCGTCGGTAACAGACAGAATACTACAGCTAATCAGCGAGGGAAGTAACTACACTCCTGGAAATGGAAAAAAGAACACATTGACACCGGTGTGTCAGACCCACCATACTTGCTCCGGACACTGCAAGAGGGCTGTACAAGCAATGATCACACGCGCGGCACAGCGGACACACCAGGAACCGCGGTGTTGGCCGTCGAATGGCGCTAGCTGCGCAGCATTTGTGCACCGCCGCCGTCAGTGTCAGCCAGTTTGCCGTGGCATACGGAGCTCCATCGCAGTCTTTAACACTGGTAGCATGCCGCGACAGCGTGGACGTGAACCGTATGTGCAGTTGACGGACTTTGAGCGAGGGCGTATAGTGGGCATGCGGGAGGCCGGGTGGACGTACCGCCGAATTGCTCAACACGTGGGGCGTGAGGTCTCCACAGTACATCGATGTTGTCGCCAGTGGTCGGCGGAAGGTGCACGTGCCCGTCGACCTGGGACCGGACCGCAGCGACGCACGGATGCACGCCAAGACCGTAGGATCCTACGCAGTGCCGTAGGGGACCGCACCGCCACTTCCCAGCAAATTAGGGACACTGTTGCTCCTGGGGTATCGGCGAGGACCATTCGCAACCGTCTCCATGAAGCTGGGCTACGGTCCCGCACACCATTAGGCCGTCTTCCGCTCACGCCCCAACATCGTGCAGCCCGCCTCCAGTGGTGTCGCGACAGGCGTGAATGGAGGGACGAATGGAGACGTGTCGTCTTCAGCGATGAGAGTCGCGTCTGCCTTGGTGCCAATGATGGTCGTATGCGTGTTTGGCGCCGTGCAGGTGAGCGCCACAATCAGAACTGCATACGACCGAGGCACACAGGGCCAACACCCGGCACCATGGTGTGGGGAGCGATCTCCTACACTGGCCGTACACCACTGGTGATCGTCGAGGGGACACTGAATAGTGCACGGTACATCCAAACCGTCATCGAACCCATCGTTCTACCATTCCTAGACCGGCAAGGGAATTTGCTGTTCCAACAGGACAATGCACATCCGCATGTATCGCGTGCCACCCAACGTGCTCTAGAAGGTGTAAGTCAACTACCCTGGCCAGCAAGATCTCCGGATCTGTCCCCCATTGAGCATGTTTGGGACTGGATGAAGCGTCGTCTCACGCGGTCTGCACGTCCAGCACGAACGCTGGTCCAACTGAGGCGCCAGGTGGAAATGGCATGGCAAGCCGTTCCACAGGACTACATCCAGCATCTCTACGATCGTCTCCATGGGAGAATAGCAGCCTGCATTGCTGCGAAAGGTGGATACACACTGTACTAGTGCCGACATTGTGCATGCTCTGTTGCCTGTGTCTATGTGCCTGTGGGTCTGTCAGTGTGATCATGTGATGTATCTGAGCCCAGGAATGTGTCAATAAAGTTTCCCCTTCCTGGGACAATGAATTCACGGTGTTCTTATTTCAATTTCCAGGAGTGTATAAGAACAAGATATATTTAGCAGTACAACAAGATGTATTCAGCAATACAGAAATGTAAGTTACTTAGTAATGAAATTAACTGAAAGTGTAGTGAAACTAAGGCGAAGCGGCTGTAGGAAAGATGTGAAGAAATCGAAGAAGAAATGGTCTCCGGAGAGGATGGTTCAGCATACAGAAAAGTCAAAACAGACTTCGGTGAAACTGAAAGCAAGCATCGTAATATTAAGAGTGGAATGGGAAGCACTGTCAGACGCAGAGGACAGAGCGGATGAGTGGGTAACATACACTGAAGGTCTCCACGAGGGGAGGACTTATCTGATGACGTGGCAAATGAAGATCAAAAAAGGAAGAAGAGGTAACATTCCTTCGGAATTTTTAAAATGAGGAGGGAAGCGGCAACCAAACAACTATTCGTGTTGGTGTTTAGAATATATGAGACTGGTGACATCCATCGGACTTTCCCGAAAAAGATTAGCTTAATAACTCATGCAGCCAAATTGTTAAAAAGACTAATATACAGAAAAATGGAGAAGAAAATTGAAGATCTGAATGATCATTTTGGCGTTAGAAACGGAAAGAGTACTACAGAAGCAGTTCTGACATTGCGCTTGATAATGGAAGTAAGAATGAACAATCAAGATACGTTCATAGAATTTGTCTACGTGGAAAAAGCGTTTGACAATGTAAAATGGTGCAAGATGTTCGAAATTCTGAGAAAAATAGGAGAAATATAAAGGGAAAAACGGATAATATACAGAATATGAAATAACCTAGGCGGAACAATAAGAATGGAATCCCAAGAATGAAGTGATCGGATTAAAAACGGTGTAAGACAGGGATGCTATTTTTCGCCCGTTTCTATTGAATCTATGCGTGGAAGACACAATGACAGAACTGAAACAAAACAAAAGTGCAAGAGTGGAATTACAATTCATGGTTCAAGGATACCAGTGGGAAGATTCGATTATGGCATCGCTAGCCTTAGTGTGGGTGAGGAAGAAAAGCAAGATCTGTTGAATGGAATGAACAGGCTAATAAGCAAACGCTATGGATTGAGAGTAAACCTAAAGAAGATGAAATTAATGGAGGCTAGCAGAAATGAAATTAGTGATAAATTTAGATTTCGTGATCGAGAAGCAGAGGAAATTAAGGAAAACAGCATTGTGTGGTAATGAATTATAGACTGCGGGATAAATGGACAGATGACAACGGAACGATGTTGAAAATTAGATGGATTGTAATATAGAAATGAGGCCAGTCTCTGCAGAATCAACGAATAAAGGAACATAGGAAAACCACTGACAAGAGGAAGGTACCGAATGAGAGGACATGTCTTACGACATCAGCGAATAACTTCCATGGTATTAGAGGGAGCTGTAGGGGGTAGAAACTACAGGGGAAGACAGAGATTGGAACATGTCCATCATGTACCTGATTACGTAAGGTGCAAATGTTATTCTGAGATGAAGAGTTTGGCACAAGAGAGGAACTTGTGGTGCGTTGCATCGAACCAGTCAGAATACTAAAAAAGAGTGGGATGGACATTCATAAATAGAAAATGAACTGCTCGCTCCGCCGCACATCGCAAGGTGGCTTGCGAAACGTAGACATATTTGTAGATTAAGATACCCTTCCGTTCTGACTATAGATTAGTGCCGTTTTCCCTATGTTGTAAGGCAAATACCGGAAGCGGAAGTCACTAACCGTGCTTTCCTGTGCCCCAAAAGGCAGCGCGTTTTCTAAAAACGTCTGGACTCTACAATGGATATAAACTCCGACAGATCATTCTACCTGTAGCAGAAGTGAATGATAAGTATACAAAAAATTTGAGGATATGTAAGTTTCAAATTCCCATTCGTAGAAGCCATTTTAGGTATTACATGGATTCCCAGAATCATCTAAAGCGAATGTCGGTATGATTTTACAAAAAAGGTGACTATTTATGTATCCAGTTCCTCATCCTTGTCAAATAAGTTCTTATGCTCCGTCTATAGTTGCAACGTCGTCGATAAGACGTTGATCATGATACATCGTGAGTTACTTAAAACACATGCAGGTGCCTTCTATTGAAGAATACGATACTACAATTACATGCCTACCTTCCTTCCGCACCGGCCGTGAGTGCAGTACGTGATGTCCTCAACATCAGGCGATAACAGAGTACGGAGAAAGCGGTAGAACATTCGCAGTCGAACTCATTCAGCAGCGAAGCAGTTTGTCGAAGCCATAAATAAAGAGTGGTAAGTGAAAAAGCTATACATTTCTAACTTACCGAGAGCAAAGGTTATTTGGCAGTCGCCAAAAAAAGATAACTAGGTAGGGGGAGCTGCGTATAAACAACTACACAAACGTGGTAAGTGGCAGAAAGGTGGTAAGTTCCCCGTGAAAGTAAATTTAGTGGAAATGTTGATTCACGTTTACTTTGAGAATTGCCTCGTTAAGTGCTGAGTCAAAAAAATATTTACCCGGCGGAGAAGCGCGGAAAGGGAAGTGAGAAAGTTTCTGGCTCTGCGGAGTACACGTTGGTGGTTAATTCGCACTGAGTGCGGTGAAATTAGAGATCAGGAATTCTTTGATTTTCCAACATCGCAATTAACGGTTGCAGACAGCTTAATTTCGCAAGCTCACATATTAATTCTATCAAAATAAAACTGAGATATTTCTTCAGCAGTATTTCTTCCGCAGTATTTCTTCTGCAGTATTTCTTCTGCAGTATCTTCGTTGCGTGCGTTTAAACAGTTACCCTAAATACGCTTAGATACATGTCTGTGAGCAATAGTAGATATTGTCAAGGAACATCATTTTCAGTTTTAAGGAGGTAATGATTTACAATTTCTAGAAATTTTGTATATCCATGGTTTGTACACAGTTGGATTGTCACTTTATTGAACAACTAGTTCCGATCGGCAACATCTTACGAGAGGATGGTCCATTTATGACCGAAACTGGTTACTTGATAAAGTGACAATATAGCTATATGCAAACCATGATTTTCAAGGCAAGGAGGTTTAGAGTCCCTTCTAGAGCGAGGTAATTAGAAATGGATTACTAGCTCCGTTAAAAACTGGGAAAGAAAAGTACCTGCTGCCTTGGGAGACGAAACATTTAGGTTCTTTATGGAAATCACACAAACCTTAGTGAACTGTGCCCAGACCGTTTTAGTACAATTTTCGTCCTAAACATTAATCAACTATCGTAATCAAAATAGTGTGTATAAGCCACAGGGAGTGTCGGGTAATACACAGCGCTTACAATAACCAAGAGCGAACAATAAGAAAGAAAGAAGTGCTCGGATTTAAAGAGGCGTAAGGAAGGGATGCACCTCTATCTCGTTCCGTTCCACATGCATATAGAAGGTAATATGCAGCAAATAAAGAAATTTTCATGAGTAGAGTGGGATGAGAGGATATCAATGACAAGATTCGTTTATGACACTGATGTCCATACGGAAAGTGAAATTATATGCCTGTTGAATGAAATGAATGGTCAAATGAGTACAGAATATGAATTAAGAGTAAACGAGAAAAGACAAAAGTAATTAGGAGTAGCAGGAATGAGATTAGCCATCAATTTAAAATCAAAATTAGTTAGACGGTTTGAAGGAATTCTGTTACCTTGGAAGCAAAATATTGTATGACAGACGCAGAAAGGAGGATATAATAGGCAGACTGGCACGGGTATTCGTTCACTGGTACCAAACAAGGGCCTTTATTGGAGGAGGAACTTTCTCAGAATGTGTGTCTGTATCACATCAATGTGCGGATAGTTAAAATTAAAAAACAGAATAGAAGTAAACGGATTGTATAAGGTGTCATGTAGCAGAAGAATTATGAAAAATCAGTGGACCGATGAGCAATCAGCAAGTTTTTGGTGAGGAAAGGGAGACACTGACTAGAAGTGATACATATATTAAAACTTCACGGAGTATCTCCCATGGTACTGGAGGGATTAGGAGAGAGCAAAGAATGCAGGGGTAGGCAGAGCTTGGAATGAATATATCTAACAAGCACGAGCATGTCGGGTGTATGTGGTACTGTGAGATAAATAGGTTTGCACGTCAGGAAAAGTCGTGTGGCTGACCGCAGCAAGCCACTCACAAGTAAACCTAGCGAAGAAATACACTTCGATTTTGATCGTCTTTGAATGTGTTTTAGTGAAGAGAAAAATAAGAGACTCGAATTTTTATACGTCCCCTTAGGGCCGTTAAAGAGGTGAAACAGTCCCTTGACCAAAAAAAAAAAAAAAAAAAAAAAAAAAAAAAACCGTTGAAACGGTATCAGATATAAGAAAAAACTTCAAATAAAATTTCTATCGTTTATAATGTACGTTACAACGGTGCACCCAGATTTGTCGAAAAAGCCATTTTCTTTTCGAGATCCCCTCCCCCTCAAATGGTTCAAATGGCTCTGAGCACTATGGGACTTAACATCTATGGTCATCAGTCCCCTAGAACTTAGAATTACTTAAACCTAACTAACCTAAGGACATCACACAACACCCAGTCATCACGAGGCAGAGAAAATCCCTGACCCCGCCGGGAATCGAACCCGGGAACCCGGGCGCGGGAAGCGAGAACGCTACCGCACGACCACGAGCTGCGGACGCCTCCCCCTCACTATATTGTTTTTCATTTAGACATAAGACTAATATCTAACGTATAACATCTTTAATACCAAATTCAATCATTCATATATACTGAAGTGGTGCTCCAAAGACGTATTTGTTAGAAATGAGCTAAAAATCATCTCTAAATAGCTTTACGAGCGCACGACATGCGTCCGCTTCAATGCAAATTGTCATCCTGGTTGTGTAATATAAATATTATAAATATGTATTCTACATATATTGTTCTGTTCATGTTCATTTCCTTCTAATTTTGTGAAATATCAAATATTTTTGGTTGTATTTCTTTTTAAACTGGTGTATTTTTCTTTTTTTTCCAAGATGTAACCTTTTCTGATTTTAGGATGTTATGTTTGAGACTGTTTGTAAATTATTGTAAAGTTATTGTAAAACTGTGTAATAATAAGGAACCAAAAAATTTTTCAGGTCAAAAAATACTGGATCCACTTTCATTTTGCCCATTAGGCACAAACACAAACGTGTGTCTTTGGTATGCCACTTCATCATATGTGACTGAATTTGGTATTATGATGATACATGTTTTGCTATTAGTCAAATGTCGAAATGAAGAACAAAATAATGAGGGGAAGGGGATTTCGAAAAAAATGACGTTTTGGAGAAATCTTGGTTCACTGTTGTAACGTAGATTAAAAACCATATAACTTCTATTAGCGTTTCAACGGTGTTTATTGAGAAATATTAAATCCAATTTTTTTTCAAGGGGTGTTTGATCCTCCTTAACGGCCATTTGTGTGCTTATAAAAATATGTATCTCTTATTTTTCTATACACTGCAACATATTCAAAACCGTTCAAAAACGAAGTTTATCCCTTGGGTAGGCTTATTTGTCAATAGAGTGGTACTACCCACAGCCTTGCCCTCCCCCTTCCCCCCTTCCCACACTTCCACAAACAAAAAAATCACTATGTCATTCGTTAACAATAACAGGAAACAAGATGAGAGACGTACCGTTGACGATGAAATCATAAGAGACGGAGCTCAAATCATATTTGAGGAGTATTCGACATCATCTCCTCCCAAGGATTAGGTGTGACAGTCATCTACTCCGGTCTCTGTCATTCATCAATTTTTCTCTCACGAGGTCTACCTATTTCTCTCTCCCCAGTTGGCCGATAGTTCACAATCCCTTGTGGCAATTTATTTTCTACCATTCTTTCAACATGATTTTTCCATTTCATTCTGTTCTCTTCTATCATGTTATTAACTGGAAAAAATTTTAAATCTCATCTTATCGTATCATTTCTTATCTTATCCGCTTTATTACAGCCTCTTACATATCTCATGAATTTAACCTCTGATGTCTGTATACGTTATGCGTATGATTCAAAACCATATACATGAGTAGCTACAGCCATAACTTTAAAGAATTTCATTTGTATTTCCCTTCTTGTTAATCTTCCCAAAGTTCTCCCAGTTGTTCCTCAGATAACTTAATGTTTATTAACATTCTTCTCAATGTTTCTGTCGAAGTTAAAAATAATATTACACCTTAGATAATTGAAGTGGGATACTTTTTCTAAAATTTTCTCGTTTATTAGTTTCGATCTGACAGTTTTCCTTTACCTCACTTGCAGATATAGTTAAGTTGTAATATATCTCTTTTGGCTCAATCTGTATACTACTCTTCGTAATTTTTCTTATTTCCTGTATAATTAAATGGTCAGCAGTATGTGACAGAGTACAGAATGGTGCGTTAGATCCCATTTTGAGTCCTAACTGTATTTCACCTTTCCGCTTTATAACTATGTCGTCAATATATAAATAAAATAAAATGGGATATACTCTACACCCATGTCGAACACCTTGATTTATTAAAATTTCATTTGACGTTTTCGATCCTGAAGTTCTAAGTATATTTATATTTACATATAGACTTTACGGTATTAATAGTAGTTTAGAAAAACGTTACACTTCCAGTATTTTACCTCATCAAAGGCTTTCTCATAATCAATAAAATGGTAAATGCTTTTCTAATCCAAATTCCCGACGATTTTCGACAATTTGTCTTATTATAAATATATTACCATTATGTGAACGTCTCTTTCTGAAGCCTGATTGGGGAGAATTGGGAAGGAAATCAATGTTGCCCTTTTCAAAGGGATAATCCAGGAACTTGCCTTAATCGATTTCGGAAATTGTCGGAAAACTTTAATGTGAATGGCCAGACGGGGATAGGAAGGCAGGCCGTCCACAATGCTGGTAAAGTGCCTTAACACCCGCATCACCTCGACCGACATGGAACTAATATGCTGTGTCAGTATCATTTGAGGTAGGCGCTTGTTATATTTCGACTAACACTCTTAGAAGATACGATAAATCAATGTTTTCGTTTGGTAGTTGTTTATAAATTAAACACATTTTTATTACTATAATATTAATGTAAATGGTACTATTGCAGCAATAAAAATGTGCCTCATATACTCCAAAAGTGGTCTAGCGATGTGCGTTGGACGATATTTCTTATAGCACCATCCTTTTCCTCCATTGCCTGTCCCATTCACAGATGGAGAGGGGGAATGGCTGTAAATTTTCGGGTGGGCTCTAATATCTCTGGTACCTGATGCGCAAATGTCCACAGTAACAAACTTATTATTTCTGACGTTGTGGCACGTAAAGTACTTGGTTTTGCAATCAGGGGACCTACCCATATAGATGTGAAGAAAGAGAATTAAAAGGTGTGTGGCAAATAAAAGTAACATAATTTTATCTCATCTCTCAGTTCGTCCCAAACTGTACTTAGTAACAAAACAGCTAATCGTCAAAAAATTAGTTGACGGTCAATTAGTCTGTCATTAGCCATGCCATCGAGCTAGGTGACATGGCGGTTAAGATGTTCGTCTCGCATTTGAGAGGGCTGAGATTAAAATCCTCTTTGCTAGTTATCCCTGATACTACATACCGTCAGCTCCACGAACCGCCTCAGTAACTGGCCTAGAAAATCACCCTGTAAAAAGGACGGAGAAACTGAACAGGAGTACTTTTAGACACCGGCAAGCAGCAGGAAGTGGCGACCAATGCTAGTGAAGGACAACAGCGACGCCGTGGCGCAGTAACATACATACACTCCTGGAAATGGAAAAAAGAACACATTGACACCGGTGTGTCAGACCCACCATACTTGCTCCGGACACTGCAAGAGGGCTGTACAAGCAATGATCACACGCACGGCACAGCGGACACACCAGGGACCACGGTGTTGGCCGTCAAATGGCGCTAGCTGCGCAGCATTTGTGCACCGCCGCCGTCAGTGTCAGCCAGTTTGCCGTGGCATACGGAGCTCCATCGCAGTCTTTAACACTGGTAGCATGCCGCGACAGCGTGGACGTGAACCGTATGTGCAGTTGACGGACTTTGAGCGAGGGCGTAAAGTGGGCATGCGGCAGGCCGGGTGGACGTACCGCCGAATTGCTCAACACGTGGGGCGTGAGGTCTCCACACTACATCGATGTTGTCGCCAGTGGTCGGCGGAAGGTGCACGTGCACGTCGACCTGGGACCGGACCGCAGCGACGCACGGATGCACGCCAAGACCGTAGGATCCTACGCAGTGCCGTAGGGGACCGCACCGCCACTTCCCAGCACATTAGGGACACTGTTGCTCCTGGGGTATCGGCGAGGACCATTCGCAACCGTCTCCATGAAGCTGGGCTACGGTCCCGCACACCGTTAGGCCGTCTTCCGCTCACGCCCCAACATCGTGCAGCCCGCCTCCAGTGGTGTCGCGACAGGCGTGAATGGAGGGACGAATGGAGACGTGTCGTCTTCAGCGATGAGAGTCGCGTCTGCCTTGGTTCCAATGATGGTCGTATGCGTGTTTGGCGCCGTGCAGGTGAGCGCCACAATCAGGACTGCATACGACCGAGGCACACAGGGCCAACACCCGGCATCATGGTGTGCGGAGCGATCTCCTACACTGGCCGTACACCACTGGTGATCGTCGAGGGGACACTGAATAGTGCACGGTACATCCAAACCGTCATCGAACCCATCGTTCTACCATTCCTAGACCGGCAAGGGAACTTGCTGTTCCAACAGGACAATGCACGTCCGCATGTATCCCGTGCCACCCAACGTGCTCTAGAAGGTGTAAGTCAACTACTCTGGCCAGCAAGATCTCCGGATCTGTCCCCCATTGAGCATGTTTGGGACTGGATGAAGCGTCGTCTCACGCGGTCTGCACGTCCAGCACGAACGCTGGTCCAACTGAGGCGCCAGGTGGAAATGGCATGGCAAGCCGTTCCACAGGACTACATCCAGCATCTCTACGATCGTCTCCATGGGAGAATAACAGCCTGCATTGCTGCGAAAGGTGGATATACACTGTACTAGTGCCGACATTGTGCATGCTCTGTTGCCTGTGTCTATGTGCCTGTGGTTCTGTCAGTGTGATCATGTGATGTATCTGACCCCAGGAATGTGTCAATAAAGTTTCCCCTTCCTGGGACAATGAATTCACGGTGTTCTTATTTCAATTTCCAGGAGTGTATATGTGTAAAGAACGAGGTCTGAGTTGGCCACACCGACCTGCTGTTTAGTACAGGTTTCCCCAGGTTCCCCAACATTTTCCACAGAAACCATGCTTCTCCTGTTAGCGATACTTCTCTCCCACCGTTTTATGAGTCATGGGTTATGCTTTACTTCTACCACACACTCCTGCTGTCGCGTACAGCTATCCCCATGCGTGGGATTGTATCGTCCATACACAGCTGTAGAGGTAGCCGGGAGTGGGGGGGGGGGGGGGGGGGGGGCAGGAGGGGATATTATCTTCTGCACATCACTGGTAGGCTTCTTCCTCAAAAACAGAGCGAGGCTCTGTAGTATTGTAGTACTGAACGTATACTTTGCAGTATCGGAGTTACATTTATAGAGCCACTATTTCATCTTAGATCGCCCACAATTCCACATCAGGCAATTTTCGTGAGACTGCGCCATCCACATATTTTTCTTTATTTAATCCTTCTCCAAATGAATTTGTTTTCCGACTTTAATCACCTTACAAAAGACTGGCAGCTCGACTCCGATTCTCACTACGGATCGCAGTTTTAACTCCTCGTGCAACAGATGTTAAGAATTATGTTGGAAATAAAAGGAAAGTTGTTTCCAGTCTTAGACACCATGGAAGTCACCGTAACGTCTACCTCTGTCAGCTATGTACTTATGTTTCTTTTTCTCATCCACAAACTAATGGTAATTTATTCAATAGGCATAAAATGAAAATCAATAGACTGCTTAAAAACTATAAAACGCATTATTGTTTGGATGTGCACAGTAGCATTTATATGTCATCATCCACCATACGACATATATTTACCATAATAAAAATTTCAAGAGGGGACAGTATAGTACCTGAAAACATACGATGTTTTGAACGAAAATAACAGTCATGGTTGCAGAACTGATTTTATTCCATTTATTCATGCCGTACGCTTCACCTAATGCAAGACTTCTTCGTATTGACAGTATACTGCTGGTAAAAGGGTAGTGGGTGCCACGATTAGGGCATCAGCAAAAAAAGGGCCGCCCTCGCCATATATAGTAAGATAAATCGTAGCAAGCATGTCTCACGTCATACAATAAAAGCGTAACACCCGATAACCTTTCAAGTCTGAATAGCACAGACCAATGAATACAAGACAGGAGCCGGCTTGCACATAGCCCGTCGCATGGTAAAACGTTAGAGACACCATGATTAGTTCTCCGATCTGATAAACTATACTCAGACCGGAGAACGAAGAACGGTGTCTCCAGCGTTTTACCGTGTGACGGCCTGATCCTCTCTTGTATCCATTGGTCTATGCTATTCAGACTTGAAAGGTTGTCGGTGTTACGCTTTTAACGTAAGACGCGAGGACATACTTGGTTCGATTTACCTTACAATACTCGGCGACTGCAGCCTAGTTTCGCTGATACCTTAATCGTGACATCCAAAACCCACTTACCAACACGACACTGGTCGGTATGAAGATACCTTTTATTAGGTGAAACGGTTGCCGTGAATAAATAAACCAATTAAATTAGTTCTGCAAACAAGACTTGTGTTCACCACTTACTGCAAATTGGCTGTTGTACCGACACACGGTG
The DNA here is from genome assembly GCF_023864345.2 of Schistocerca serialis cubense. Lineage (NCBI taxonomy): Eukaryota > Metazoa > Arthropoda > Insecta > Orthoptera > Acrididae > Schistocerca > Schistocerca serialis. Next base: position 486,173,959 of record NC_064639.1, on the reverse strand, counting down.
AAGTGGAAATCCTTTCACGGTGTTTACGGTTGGTACTTCAGTCTAGTGACTGCTTTTAGATTCACATGAATGAGTGCTCACTAGAGATCGCCATAAACAGTTCCTGTCATTTTCTATTGAATCTGTTGCTGTTAAACATGAGGTTGTGTTTTGTGCAGCATTTTCAAATATTTCTCATTTTAAGGAGTTAAATGCTGTTTAATAAATTAAAACTATTTGGTGTATGTTGTTACTTCTTCAGGTGCAGAATTTTGTGAGCAAAATGCTATATAATTACATAAAACGTGGACACTTAAGCCAACATTTCGTCGGTATAAATACACAGTACATTTGATAATATCATATGGGCCAAGTTTCTTTTACGGCTTGACAATGTTACCTGCCATAAACTGGAAATATGCGTCAGGTTTGACTTCGAAATGTACACTGATCGAAAAAAAATTGCAGCACCAAAAACAATTATTGTAGAGTAATAAAATTTCGGGAATACGTTTGTCTAGGTAACATATCTAAGTGATTAACACTGGAAGATCACAGGTAAATGTAAGCTCGAGACAAGTCTTTACAGGTGTGAAATTCTGGTACATTAGTAACCGGTGTAAGTGCCACCTTATTGAATGCAAGCATGCAAACATGAGTGCATTGCGTTGTATAGGTGCCGGATGTCAGTTTGTGGGATGGAGTTCCGTGCTTGTTGCTACTGGTCGGTCAATACAGGGACGGTTATTTCTGTTTGTGGATGGAGCTGGAATTGTCGTCCGATGATGTCCCGTATGTGCTCGATTGGAGACAGGTCTGGTAATCGAGCAGAGCAAGGCAACATGTTGACACTCTCTAGAGCATGTTGAGTTACATCGGCGGTATGTGGACGATCGTTGACCTGTTGAAAAACTCCCCCTGGAATGCTGTTTGTGAATGGCAGCACAACGGGTCGAATTACAAGAGTTACGTACAAATTTTGAGTGAGGATGAGTGGAATAACCTCGAGAGAGCTCCTTCGGTCATATGAATTCCCACTTGAGACCATAGCTCTAGGCGTAGATCCAGTGTGTCTCTCACACAGATGGGTTTGTTTTGGAGGCCCTCAACTGGACTCCTTCTAACCAACTGGCAACGAGGCAGAACCAGCTCTCATCAGAAAACACAACAGACCTCCACCCTGCTCTCCAATTAGTTCTCGCTTCAAATACTTGCAGCTGCAATTGGCGGTGATTTAGGGTTAGTGGAATGAACGCTGCAGGGCGTCTGGCTTGGAGCTGCCCCTGAAGTAACAGTTCATTGTGTCACTTTGGTGCCAACTACTGCTTAGATTGCTGCTGCAGACGTAGTACGATACGCCAGAGCCGTATTCCGAACACGATGGTCTTCCCTCTCGGCACCGCCACTTGGTCATCCGCAGCCTGGTCTTCTAGCTGCTGTACATTTCTGTGACCACCGCTGCCAATGATTGTGAACAGTGGCTACATCCCTGCCAAGTCTTTCTGCAATATCGCAGAAGTAACGTCCAGCTTCTCGCAACTCTATTAAATGACCTCGTTCAAAGTCAATGATATTGGTGTCATTGTCGTCTTAAAGACATTCTCGACTAACTTCAACTCAAAACGTCTAATCTCAAAGGTAACTAATGCTCACGACCTTTGTGGTGTGTATTTTAAGCATATCTGATTTGCATCCTCATAACGCCGCTACTGGCGACTGGTGAGAAATTTGAATAAGCGTCATAATTCAGATCTAGAAACATGCCTTCCAACTTTCGTTTATGTCGCTCAATTCCTCCTTGTCGTTGCAATTTTCTTTTTCCGTCAATGTATTTAATTTGCAACAGGTTCTTCATAGTACTTCTGTTTAATTTGATTTCAGTTATTGACTGTTGATGAATAATAATGTGACAAACAGATGATAAAATGCAGCACTGACAATATTTGCAGGTTGCAATGCTGTTAAATTTCAACAGAATACTTGTTCCCAGGTGACCATGTTGTACCTCAGAACCTTTTTTTCACATTTGGAAAAGCCTTACTTTTCCCGAATTATTTCTGTAATTTCTGAAAAATACTGCATCAGTTAAAAAGCGAATGCCACCACTTAAATCAGAATATGGAAATATCGAACATCTATTACAGGGCTGGCTAGAGGCTTAAGCCTGAAAGGTCTGCCAGGGTACACCACTCTCACCTACTTCTAACTTACTTGTTATTCCTGTGAACACCTTTTTTTGTTTTCCTTACGCTCGTTTGAACAAAAAGTTGAAGGAATTTGTATTTAGTGAAAGTTGGATCTCACTAATCTAAGCTACAGATGTATGACAAACGTTGAAAGCCCTTTCCCTAATCAGATCAATATGGGAATTAAATTCACGTCTCTAAAAACTAAACAAGAATATCATAACACGTTAACATACACCGTAATCAGACAAATGATGACCTGCAATGTACCACAGTGGATATAGAGCGACGCTTCGAATAACGGTGCCAGAGATATGAGAGCAATATTTTTCCTTTAGCTGCAATATTGTGAAAACGCGCGAGGCATTTGTGTCACAGGCAATCGCTCACAGGAATAAATTACGTTTTACGCCGACACTGACGAATTAATAGCCATCTAAACCGACACTGAACCTGTACTGTCGATGATAACGTAGGCAGGTTCATATATGCAGATGGAAGCGCGAACGGGATAGTAACCATTGAGAAGATCTCATAAAAATGATGCCTAATGTCCGAAAGCCACTATGTATGTTAGTGCATGGTGGTTATTCCGATCATCAGTCGCTCGCTGGAAACTCGATAACAATAAGAACCATTTCTAATGAGGAAAGTATGTCTCTCACTTAACCTTCTTCATTAGCTCTGATGAATGTTATTTCTATCTTCTGGCAGAAATATCTGTTAAAAGACTGCCATAAAAACCACCCATAAACTTCAGTCATCCGAAGTTTCGGCATCGGATGTCTACTGGCCTCATTATTTCGTTTATAGCCTCACTGTCGTTTCCACTTCATGACGTCTCAGTTAACGTTCATTGAGAGAAAAATCAGTTTCATGGGCTCCTACAGTCACTTCGTTAATAAGGAACCCCTTCATTGCTGCAAACGTTGAATAACGTTCACGAATTCAGGCAAACAAATATACATCTGAATAAAGATTTGGGGATAGATTTCTCAGAATGAGATAAAAAATATTTTCTTGTTTAGAATATATAATCATCAGAATTTCCAACAAAATCATAAGATGCCCAAAATAGCACTCCTTGCTTCTGTACCCATGCATCCGTTGGCTCATGGGAAGTTGAATCTATTCAGACACGGCAGAACCATATTGAAGGTTTCTCCAAGTTTACATGACACTTCGATAAAGAGTCTCCACGTACAAAATATTTGCTGCATAATTTGAATCTCTTCAGCGCTCCTAAAGATCGATATCGAAAAGGTTTGAGGTACTGCACTGGCACCAGTCTTACCGAGACCATGCTAACTGTATGCGTTTCCAAATGGCTCTTAGCACTATGCGACTTAACTTCTGAGGTCATCAGTCACCTAGAACTTAGAGCTAATTAAACCTAACTAACCTAAGGACATCACACACATCCATGCCCGAGGCAGGATTCGAACCTGCGACCTTAGCGATCGCTCGGCTCCAGACTGTAGCGCCTAGAACCGCACGGTCACTCCAGCCGGCTATGGGTATTGGTAGAGGAAGAATACAAATAGTGTTGTTTGAGGCTAAGAATTTATAGACAACGCACATTCTCGCATTCGGTACAAACAAAACTAAAGATATATCTAGGTTGCCTTAAACCGTATGTCATAGAAAGTATTCCATTTAAACGGTAACTCTGATTTCAACACACCATTTTCATTAGTTATTTTCATTTAAATTCATTCCTAATGCGATGGGTCGTTAGAATATATTTACTAACTTTGGATTCTGTAATTACTATCGTTAGTAATGTCTTATTAGAGCGAAGCATAACGGAAAATACACCATTATGTAGAAGAGGCAATGTATGAATGTATATCTCTACAGACACAAGAGGACAGGTTTTGAGTAAGCAATAACTAAATAAAAGAGGGGTGAGTTTTCCAGAACCGAAAAGTACCTAGAACCTTTTTTACGGGATATAAAAAGGAATAAAGGCAGCTTTTTTAAGGAAATCACTATTACTTGATTTACTTTTGCTTGTAATGTGTGACCATAACAAAAAGGTGTTATATGATTGCTGGCATACGACATGGCTATGAAATGACCGTAAGCGCTATCAACATAACAACTTATCCAACAGCAGAAAAAAGCACTTTCATTACACTGAATAATGAAATACAGATAATTTACACTTTTGTACCTAAGATCGCAACAAGTATTATAGATATTACGCATCAAATGAAATTATAACAATGATTAATTAAAATAAATTTATGGTCTTTGTTATCAATGTAATTAAGGAAATATATTCATGATCTTCGGGAAATATGTAAATTACATAAGTTATGTAAGATACGTCATGAAGTGTCATTTGAATCGACATTACAGGCAAACATTCTAAATTTGAATATCAGCATTCATCTACGTTGTATAGATGTACTTAACTGGTGAAACTGGCTATTACAAACCAGTCAGAGTAACTGAGTGACCACAGGAGCTAAACAGTGTCTCAAGCAAGGGGGAAAGTAAGTTACCGGGAGTGTTCTTCCGTTGAATCAGTGGTTCAGGACATTTACCTTGCGGAACTTTGAGAAATTTCAGGAATTTTGCAACCAAATACTTAGAAGATGATTTTGCAAGGTGCACACATTAATTTAGTATAGGGAGATTCCGTGATGATGTTACAAGCTTTCATGGATAATGGAAAAGCGTAAATATATCAGTTTGAGATAACAGACCCTAGCCCGAACATCAGCTAGTAAAAACTTACAAGCGAAACTCGTCCTAATACTTCTAATGGTGAACCTATTCTACTGCACACTCTTTGCTGTCCAAATTTTGGGAGGAGGTAGTATGGACCAAAATGAGATAAAATGTCCAGAAAACATGGGCTCTAAAGTGCATACCTTAAGAGCTATGATTACTCTTACATGATTGCCCCTGAAACACAAATCGTCTACTCAACGATAGTTCTTAAGGCGTACATTTTAGTGCCCATGTTTACTAGATTTTTTTCTTGTTTTGGTCCATATTACCTACTGCCAAAATATGGAAAGGAAAGATGTTGGAGATCCACTGTCAGAGGTATCAGAACGATTGCCGCTGATAGTTTTCAATTGCCGTTTCGTTTCCGGACCAATCTGAAACTGAGACATTTTACTCTTCTCCATCATCCCCTGAAAATTGGAAAATCATCACGTAATCACCCTGCAGATCTTCGAGGAGACTGAGGACTCTAGCATTTGTCTTTGCGGATTTAGAGAAAGCCATTAACTTGTGATACTTTTGATAACACGTTATTGTTGTTGTGGTCTGAAGGCTGGGTTGATGTAGCTCTCCGTAGTATTCCATCCTGTGCATGTCTCTTCATCTCCGAATAACTACTGCAACCTGCATCCTTTTGAGTCTGCTTACTGTGTTGCTGTATTCATACCTTGGTCATCCTCTACAGTTTTAACCCCCCTCCACCCACTCACACACACTTCTTTCCAGTAACAAGCTGATGATCTCTTGATGTCTCAGAAGGTACCCTGTCAAACCGATACCCCCTGTTTGTCAAGTTGTGCAACAAATTACTTTTCTCCCCAATTGCATGTACCTCCTCATTAGTTACGCACTCTACCCATCTAAGCTGTTTATCATTCATGTTTCACTTCCATACCTGGCTACAGGGCTAGTAGATTAGACTAGATTAGATTAGACTAGTACTTGTTCCATAGATCATCAATACGACACTTTGTAATGATGTGGAACGTGTCAGGTTAATTAAAGGTGTCTATATAAGATATTACATTACACAAAATATTACATGACATTTAATATTTTTAATTTTTTTGTGGGGTTTGGGGAAATTACCCACTTATTATATCCAAAAATTCATCTAATGAGTAGTAGGAGTTGCCATTAAGAAATTCTTTTAATTTTCTTTTAAATGCTATGTGCCTATCTGTCAGACTTTTGTTGATATTAGGTAAGTGACCAAAAGACTTTCGTGGCAGCATAATTTACCCCCTTCTGAGCCAAAGTTAGATTTAACCTTGAGTAGTGCAGATCACCCTTTCTCCTAGTGTTGTAGCCATGTACACGGCTATTACTTTTGAATTCGTTCGGATTGTTAATAACAAATTTCATAAGTGAATATATATATATATATATATATATATATATATATATATTCACTTATGAAATTATATATATATATATATATATATATATATATATATATATATATATATATATATTTTGTGAGGCTACAGTGAAGATTTCTAGCTCTTTAAAAAAGTGTATGCAGGATGATTTTGGATGAACTGCAGCAATTATTCTGATTACACGCTTTTGTGCAATGAACACTCTTTTACTTAATGATAAGTTACCCTAGAACATGATGCCATAGGAAAGAAGAGAATGAAAATAAACATGGTACACTAATTTGCTAAGATGTATATCGCCAAAATTTGCAATGACCCTAATAGCGTAAGTAGCTCAACTCAAACGTTTCAGCACATCCTCAGTGCGTTTTTTCCAGTTCAACCCATCATCAATGCATACACCTAGAAATTTTGAATATTCTATCTTAGCTACCGATTTCTGATCGAAGTCTTTATTTATCAATGGTGTCATTCCATTTACTGTGTGGAACTGTGTATACTGTGTTTTGTCAAAGTTTAATGAGAGCCCATTTACAGAGAACCACTTAATGATTTTCTGAAAAACATCATTTACAATTTCACCAGTTAATTCTTGTCTGTTGGGTGTGATAGCTATACTTGTATCATCGGCAAAAAGTACCAGCTTTGCATCTTCATGAATATAGAGTGGCAAGTCATTAATATATATTAAGAACAGCAGAGGACCCAAGACTGAACCTTGCGGCACCCTATTCTTGATTGTTCCCCAGTTTGAGAAATCACCAGTTTTTTGCATATTATGTGGACTGCTTATTTCAACTTTCTGCACTCTTCCAGTTAGGTATGATTTAAAACATTGGAGCACTCTCCCATTCATACCACAGTACTTGAGCTTATCTAGAAGTATTCCATGATTTACACAATCAAAAGCCTTTGACAGATAACAAAAAATCCCAATAGGTGACTTCCGGTTACTCAGAGCATTTAATATTTCATTAGTGAAAGTATATATAGCATTTTCCGTTGAAAAACCCTTTTGGAAACCAAAATGACATTTTGTTAAAACTTTATTTTTACAAAGGTGTGAAGATACTCTACAATACATTACTTTTTCAAAAATTTTGGATAAGGCAGTCAGAAGAGAGATTGGGCGGTAGTTCTTGACATCAGACATATCCCCTTTTTTATGCAGTGGTTTACAAATGGCATACTTCAGTCTATCTGGGAACATACCCTGCTTCAGAGAGCTATTATATATGTGGCTAAGAATCCCACTTATTTGTTGGGAATAAGCTTTTATTATCCTGCTGGAAATGCCATCAATTCCATGTGAGCTTTTATTCTTGAGAAAGTTTATTATCTTCCCAATTTCAGCAGGAGAGGTGAGTGGAATTTCAATTGTATCAAATGGTGTGGGTAAGGCCTCTTCCATTAACTGCCTTGCTTCTTCTAATGAACATTTAGATCCTATTTTCTCTACAACATTTAAAAAATGATTATTCAAAATGTTTTCGACTTCCAGTTTGTTGTTTATCAAGTTTCCATTCGCTTTGATGGTGATGCCATCATCCTACACTCTTGATTGTCCTGTCTCCCATGTAATAATGTTCCAAATTGTTTTGATTTTGTTATCAGAGGTATTAATCTCAGACATGATGCACATGCTTCTGAACTTTTTAGTAACCTTTCTTAATGTGGCACAGTAGTTTCTATAATATTTGGCTGTTTCTGGGTCATTACTCTTTCCTGTTGTTAGCTACAGTTCTCTTTTGTGGTTACAAGATATTTTTATTCCTTTAGTAAGCCAAGGTTTTTTTTGCATGGTTTCTTATTATTCGATTTAACTACTTTCTTGGGGAAACAGTTTTCAAATTCTCTTACAAGCGTATCATGAAATAAGTTATATTTTAAATTAGCATCGGGTTCCTTGTACACCTCATCCCAGTCTAACTGCTGAAGATTTTCTCTGAAATTTCTAATTGTTGAGTCATTAATTGAATGCACAACTTTGGAGGGTGGTTTTGAATTACTGAATGGAGCTATGTCATATACTGTAAATAGCTGAGCATCATGATCAGAAAGTCCATTCTCAACAGGACAAGAATTTATGTTTTTAAACCTGTCTTGGTCTATAAAAGTGTTATCTATCAATGTGCCGCTCTCCTTTACTGCTAGTAACATGATAACTCTGAGTTATTTCCCAATGTAGTGCATTATGGACCATTATCCGCTAAAGTGCGATGTTGAACTGAATTAACGAAGTAAGATAATATTTCTTCCTGTTTTACTAGAGCTAAGAATGAACTCAAACTGCGATTATGGTTCCGTATCAGCTGTTGAATATCTCAGAATAAATGGAAATTTGTGTTGGACAGGAACTCAGTACCGTATTTCCCAATTGACACGAGCGGTAGCCTTAACCACTTCGGCTATCCGAGCACGCGTCTAGGAGCGGCACAAATTTTCATTTGTTCTGAAATAATTCACAGCTGATGCGGAACCATAATCGCAATTTGCGAGTTCATTCTTAATTGAATACGATTGTTGATCGCCAACGCAATGTCTCACACAGCACTACGGTAGTTTATTAGCGCTAGGTGTGGATAGGTGAAGGCATTAGTCTCACCTACGAGATTTCTCATTTCTGTTAAATATTTTCATAAAAACGGTTCGCAGTTAAAAGTTCAATCTATTTGAGCCGTTGAAAATTATTTCAGATATTATCCCAGAATGTTTAAATACGATTCTACGTACGTAATTTTATACAAGGTGAACGAATCCTGACTGCAAATGGAGAAATAAATGTCCTAAGAACGTTTGCCGATTTTATTAATGTTCACCTTATATAACTACATCCTGTTATTTCAGGCGTACATTGCTGGCTATAAAATTGCAACACATGGAAGTGGCAAGTGAATAGTCATCATATTAACATAATGTGTACATTTTTGGATTTCCAAATGATCTGCATGTAGCGCAATTGCACAAAATAGGTAGTAGTAACGCCATCTAAATTTGTTCTCTATAGGGTGGTCAGAAGAAGTCTAAAAAACTTGTAAGGGCGTTGCAGGATAGATTGCGCTGAGAAATAATGTTAAGAAAACATTCGATATTCTGTGCCGTGTCCGAGTTAATTAATACTGAAGTAGTGTCAGTTGTTCTCATGGCGTGGATGATAGTGCACAAGACTGCTCAGCCTTTGACTCGGGTTCGATCCTCACTACCGTCCCATGCCAAATTTTTGTATCGCTCTCTCGTTCAGTTTTATTAAATCAGGGGAAAGACACGTTTGGCGACACCGTCTTTAACGGGTCACTTGAATTTGAGTGTGCAAGGACTAATTGGATAACTTCAGTGCTAATTAACTCGGAAACGACGCAAGTTGTCGAATTTTTTCTGAACAATTATTTCTCAGCACAACCTGCCCTGCAACAACATTACAAGCTCTTCAGACTGCTTCTTACCACCCTGTACAGGTAAAGATTACGCCACGGGTTTGTCATTTAGAAACGGCAGTTGAATTTTGGTTGTCTGAGTGAAGACCGTGTTACGCATCGCGTAAGAAGCAGAAACTTCTACAAGTACATGTCGGAACAGGACTGAGGCAGGATCATCGCCTATCGAGACCGTGGTTTATCGTCGATCGATATCATTGTGTGTGTCGGTCGGGATCCCAGGTCTGTCATGCGATTGTGGAATCTGAGGGCCATACTCAATGCCATACAAGATTTCAGTGGCCTCTTACGACTAGTGCCCGAGAAAACATACGTCTTGATCGCTACACAGTGCAGGATCCTGCAGTCATGTCACGTAGCTCGAGTGAAGAGGTGGACTTGTTTGCTGTAATGTATCAATACCGACAGTTTGATGGAGTCTGGAGCAGTACTAAAACGGTCACCACAGCGACATTGCAGCTTCCTTTGAAGAGGAAGCAGGGAGATTCCGTAGACACTGGTACGGCAAACGAAACCATTGGCACTTGAGAGACACTGTGTAGTCTTTTCATATGAGTCGGAGTTCTTCTACAGCAAGTAAGTCAGGGCTCTGTGGAGAACTAAAGCTGGGTCACTACATTCGTCATTGTCTTCTGTATCCAGCACCTGGCGGTCATGGTCTGGGGTGTCACTGCGTACACAGTATGATTACTTATGGTTGGCACAGTCGGTAATTTGGACTTGCTAAACCAGTGGCTGTGCCCTATTTCCGAGGTCTCCAGGACGTTATCTTTCAACAAGATAGCGCAAGACCACGTATTGCCCGTGCTGCTCTGACCTACCCCGTTGCAGAGGATGTTCGAATGTTGTCTCTGTCAGCACATCCTCCAACTCCATAAGCCTATGAAAACGTCTGATCACTGGCTGCCGAGAAACTGGCACGATGACATGTGCCTTCCACTACCATTTATCAGCTTTCGCGCGGAACTGAAGTAGCTTGAAATGTTTTCCGAGCTCAGTTCGATTCACCGCCACTCGTTTTAAAGCCGTTTTTTCTGCCAGTGGTGTGAGTTCTGTGTCGCATCTTGTTGGTCCTAAAATTACGCACAAATTTAAATATCTATTCTTTTGTCTGTGCTATATACACTCAATAAGCAAAATTTCGTTATTTTCTATCCTTCTCAGTGTTACAGTTTCAATGGTCAGCAGTTTATCCAATGCCGTTTTTCTTTTTTCCGTGGTATTGTATAGATATTTGGTCTTGTAACAATGCGAACGTATTAACAATGCGAACGTATTAAGTTGCCACATTCTCTCCTGGTGGTGCAATAATTATGGAAATTTAAACGACGGAGTAGGAAACAATGTCCTGCAGTATTCGGTTTCTGCTACCGACAGAGAGAAGCTCGCAGGTTGCAGTGTACATCCGGCCAGCTTTGCAAGTTCGCCATAGTTTCGCCAGCCCACGCTGTCCGTACTTGCTAGAGCCAATGCGCAGACCGGCTGCTTCCGAACAACTGCCACTCAGCTCGTTTGCTCGCTAGCACGGCGGAAGCGAGTTTAACAGTTTTACTGTTCCTGACCAATAATGTTTTGACCAGTAACGTTTAGGGATGGCCACTCGTGAACTTTAGACTTATGACAATTATATGCTAGACACTACTAAACGAAAAGTAATGGCAACATAGGAAAACTGATTTATTGTAGTAATAGATAATTGTGTTCTTGATTTTGTGTTTTGGATAGGCTTTATGAGATGGTGTGTTTGCGAACAATCGCCAATATCAGCACCACTGTGCATCAAAGATTTAATTTCTATTGAAATATGTATACAGACAGCTACAACCAGATGGGGCACGCGGATATTACATGTTACAAGTTGTTGGGTGCTTATATGTACAGGAGGTCGCTTCTTGAGACAGGGTGTGTTTGGTTTTTCTCACACACTGGACGCTGGCCTTTTTCTGTTGTCATTCAGTGTTTACAAATTGAGAGTAATGGATAAAGAATAGCGCTTAACTCTTCGGCAGACATGCAGTGATAATGGATACACCCATACCGCCGCAAGAAGGAACCTCCAGTACCAGAACTTCGGTACTAACATGAATGTGTAACTTATGAAGAGGAGACTGGAAATGGAAACAAAAGTAATGGGAATAAGTAATTAGTTCACAAGTGACCGGTCGCAGTAGTCTAGCTCTATAATTCATTTAGTATGCAATCATGAGATTCCACAGTATCCATAATGGATACCACCGCACAACGCTCGTGTGCATAATTCTCAGAAAACAAAGCAAAAAAGGTGTCACATTGTTACGTATGTACTTGATGTCCCAAAAAAGAAGAAAGAAAAAACACCGACAAGCTTTTGGGACAGTTTCCTTACACCAAAACAAGAAAAGAAGGTCTAATTAACAGTAACTAAATAAAATGCCTTCCTTAAGAGCTACGAGTACTTGTTCATCTTCGATACTATGAATTACATCTCATCTATTGCAAGGACTTTGCTTTCAATATTATGGGAGAAGGTAGTATGGACCAAACCAAGAAAAAATGTCCAGTAAACATAGGGTCTAAAATGATAACTTTAAGAGCTATGAGCATCTGTTCGTCTTCGCTACTGTGAAACACTTCTCTTCTACTCAACAAGCGCTCATACCTCGTAAGGTGAACATTTTAGAGCCATTGTTTACTTGACATTTTTTCTTGTTTTTTTGTAAGCAAACTGTCCCAAAAGCTTACCGGTGTTTTTTGTTATACCGTGTACACACAAACGGACGCACATACAGGGTGAAGAAAAATTCGCGCACTCTGACTTTGCAGATCGGTTCCCCACATATTGGCAATAAAAAATTGTCTCACACAAAATTTCGTCCTTTGCGTATTTCGGGCAATAAATGGATGTTAACGATTGGCAATCTGGCAACACTGTAATTACATGTAACGTAACTATCTCTGTCAGCATCTGCAATACTGCTGTTTAGTTGGTGCAGTGGATAGTATTTTGGGTTAGAACACAGGAGGTTGAGGGCTCGATTCACAATCGAAGCTTTTCTGTTTTTATTCGCTAAAGGTATTCTGCGTGGTACAGTATCCGACGTCTACATCGTCATACAGCTACTACAGAGGGACTTCTGTAAAACATTTGCAGTTACGAACACACAAATGGAAGAACAATCGTCTTCATTGGTCAGCTTTTACGAAATCCTTTTACACGCCGTGGACGCGAGTTTTTTCGCACCACTGCATCTACTAAATTCCAGACCTATTTTCTGTGTACCCTTCTCCATGGTGCCATCTAAATTATTTACGAAGCAGTGCTGCTGATGACGTAAGGACCTAACGAAATGTAATCACCTGAACGCGGCAAGAATAATAGTTGGTATTAATCGATGGGACCATTGGTGGCGGGTACGCACAGGAATCGTTACCGTACATATCATTTCCGTGTTGCCAGATTGCCGATCTTTAACGTCCATTTACTACCCGAAATATGTGCAGTACGAAACATTTTAAGAGACGTTTTGTCAGTGTGCGAGGAATTGCGCTGCGAAGTTAGAGTGCGCGAATTTTGTTCATCACCATATATATACATACATACATACATACACACACACACACACACATATATATATATATATATATATATATATATATATATATATATATATATGGTGTTTCACTAAATGTCTTTGCCTCTTTTGCCTCTGTAAGTTACGAAGTAATAGGCTACGGAAATATTTATTGCGGTAGGTCACCATAAGAAATGTTACACTGTCTAGGAAGCTATGAACATAGTTTATTGTGTTATTATGCAAAGAATTACAGCAAAAATGGATAATAGTTGTTTCTATCGTGCACTGGAATCAATAACACCAGCTGTGTATACATCAATTGAAATTACATTCCTATCACTTTTAGTTTGGGAGCTACAACCCAGATGCCACACGCTATACATAATACGTGGCTGTGAGGTGGGTGATAGATGTTCTGGTGATGGGAAGTTGATTTAAATGAGATGTTCAAATGTGTGTCCATGTTCCTGAATGCACAATGCAATGCGCCTTCTAAAGTATCTGCAGATGAGATGTAACATCGCCGGTGTCACGGAGCAACATGCGTCCTCGATGCGCCGTTTTAGTTCATCTGTGGATGTGGGCTCAGTGACATAAGCACGTTCCTTTAGATATCCTCACAAAAAGAAATCTAATGGTGTTAAATCGACCGATCTTGCGGGCCATGAATGAGTACCATGGCGCCCCAAACACCTTCGTGCAAACCTGTTGTTTAGTTCTTCCACAACAGCACGCTCAGAATGAGCTGGGTGACCATCGTCCTGCATCCACATATGGAATCTCGTGTGTAGACACACATGTTCAAGGAGACCACCCAAACTGTCGACTATAAACGCGCTCAACTGTCAGTGTAACTGGGAAGTAGTGTGGACCGATGATTGCATCCCCAAGGATTCCACACCATACATTAATAGACCACCTCCGGTCGACAGGTCGTACCCACCGACCCACCGAGGATTGTCTGCGTCCCAGTAGTGCACGTTATGGCGATTCAGTGCACCATAATTTGTGACCGTCGACTCGTCAGAGAACGTAACAGCTTGTAAAGACCAGCGTGAAATTACGCATGGCCCATTCACAGAATGTGGCTCTCGCACGGAAATCGTTCCCATGCGGCTCCTGGGTCAGTGACAGGTGGTTCGGGTGAAACGTGTGGGCGTGTATTATATGCCATACAGATGTGAGACTGACACCAGCGACTGCAGCAACGGCTCTGAAGCCGACATGAGGATCGTGGTGTACAGCTGCTAAAACAAGCACCTCTGTCTCCTCACTTCTTGCAGTTCTTCGTCTAATACTGCAGCCCATAACCTGTTCCCCGGAGTCGTTGTTCGGCACGTAAGAACTAATGACTGCTGGAGCCTTTCGCCTAGGATATCTCACGGCGTACGCCATGGCTGCTTCAGTGGCATCGTGTCGACACTCGCCGAGCATCAGCAACTTGTCAACGTACTCGTTGTTCGTGTATGCCATCGTCATCCGATGTCAGTAACTGTGGTGTATTGAGCCCCGTTTGTTAGTGTGGCTCGAACTGTCGGGTATACGGCCGTGTGTGGTGACAATCGGCAGTCTAAGCGCATCGAGGAGGCTTCTCGCCCCGTGACACCGGCGACAAAACAACTAGGCCGCACCACATTTAGAAAGCGCATTGCATTATGCGCAGCGTGTGTGGTATCTGCCCCTGAAACTCTGAAGGATTGTAACTCCCAAACTAAAAGTGATAGGAATGTAATTTCAGCTGATGTATACACAGCTAGTGTTCGTGATTCCAGTGCATGATAGAAAAAACTATTGTTCCATTTAAAAAATAGTATCTTTTTGCTGTAAGTCTTTGCATAATAACACAATAAACTATGTTCATAGCTTCCCAGACAGTGTAACGTTTCTTATGGTAACCTACCGCAATAAATATTTCCGTCGCCTATTACTTCGTAACTTACAGAGGCAAACACATTTAGTGAAACACCCTGTAGGTGCAAGGTGATTATAACTAAAATTAAACTTTCAAACCGCTGTAGAAATAACACCACTGGTCAGAATAACGTCAAATTGCAACGGAATATTATCAGGGAAGGAGGAAACGTAGGGCAGAAGAAAAATAAACAGTCAAAAAATTTAGCAATAGATGGCGCTGTAAGGATCATAATTTAATAGTGGTCGACTACAAATGCCTAAGGTGTACATTTTACTTAACGTAAACTGTACTACTCCGTGTACATGGGTGTACAGGTGTGGCACTGTTAGTTACGTAAGCTCATCCACCACGCCAAGGTCATATCACATCGGATGGGAAAAATCTGTTTTTAATTGTACTGAGGCCAAAAACCGCATAAAAAGCATCAATCACATCGGTTTTTAAGTGCCGTGAGGCAAAAAACCGCTTAAAAAGCATGAATCAAAATCAAATCGGATTATTAATTTCCGTGTGACTGGCGCAAAACATGTTCAATATGCTGTCCAACGTTTTCTGCAACAAGTTGAAATCGAGAAACAGCATATTCCACAACTGATCGTAGTATTTTCGGGGTCACGTTCACAATGTGTGGCACAATGCGTGCCTTCAATGTAGCTAAGTTTGCAATCCGAACACTGAACACATCTTTCAGATAGCCCCACAGCCAAAATTCACACGGATCAGGTGATCAGGACGGCCAGGCTGTATGGAAATAGCGGCTGAAAATTCTAGCACTTCCGAAATGGCGCTTTAGCAGCTTTTTAACTGGATTTGCAGTGTTCAGAGGTGCACCATCTTGCATAAAAATGATCCCATCCACATATCCACGCTGTTGGAGAGCTGGAATGATGGAATGACGTCGTTGAGTAAAAGACACTTATAGCGCTTACCAGTGACGGTACAGGTTACAGGTCCGGAAGCACCTGTTTCTTCGAAAAAATATAACTCTATGATAAATGATGCCGTAAACCCGTACCATACAGTGACCTTTTCCGGATGAAGTGGTACTGGTTAATTAGTGTGTGGGTTTTCCGTTGCCCATAATCGGTAAATTCTGTGTATTGACATATCCTGTCAGATGGAAGTGGACTTCGTCTTTTCACAAAATCTTCCACGGCCAATCATTGTCCACTTACATGCGAGCAAGAAATACTAAAGCAAAGGTCTCTCTTGCTGGCAGGTCAACAGGAAGCAGCTCGTACACATGGATAACTTAGAACGAATTGCAAAGATGGATGTTTCGTAGGATTTTACGCACTGTGCTCACGGGTATGTCCAATGTTCGGGCAATTCTCCGTGCACTAAACGTTTTCACACCACCACTCGTCTCTTCCTACACTGCTGTGGCCACTGCTTCCACCGACGTTGAATCAATTCGTTCCCTCCCTCTACCAGGTTGCACACCAAAAGAAGCCGTCTTTTCGAATTTCCGAATCATTTTCTCTAGACCCACGGCAGTCATCGGACCAACGCCTTTTTTCCAAACCCTTCAGTGTCCGAAACTTCCACAGGGCGATGTGTGCACAGTCATCATTCTTGTAATACAGCTTTACAAGCAGAGCGCGATACTGCATTGAGACAGTCATGGCGGACGTCGCAGACGCGAAAGGAGGAAAAGCCGTGTACCCGGCGTGTTTATACCAACTTCAATGGGTCGCGCGCATGACAGGTGCTTTCATTTACGTATTTTGTCACATACAGCGCCATCTATTGATCAATTTTCACACTATTTTTTTTCTTTTGCCATACGTTCTCCCCCTTCTCCGATAATATTCCGTTGCAATTTGACGTCATTCTGACCAGTGGTGTTATTTCTACAGCGGTTTGAAAGTTTATCTTTATGATCACTATGCATATATGGCAGCTGGTACCACTATCCTTCTATGCCTCCCGCTCCCCCCTCCCCTTCCCACGTCTCCTTCTCCATACGGTACGAGAGAAGAACGATTGTCCATAAACCTCCATACGAGCTCTAATTTCTCCGACTTTCTCGTCGTGGTTGTTTCACGAGCCGTATGTGGGATGAAGTAAAATGTTGTCCGACTCTTCCTACTTTACGGTAGTTGCTATTTCTAGTGATTTGTTGCTAATAGTGTAATCGAAATGACAACAATAAGAATATATTATGACAGAAGACGCACACTGTAGCATTATTATAAAAAGTTTTAGGTTTCCTGCATAGTTCCACACAGGAGCGCTGAACTGTCTACACCAATTGCTTCGATTACTCTCAGATATATTAACTAAAACATTTAAGTCTCAGCTAAGTGAACAGAAAAAGTAAAGCAGTTTCACATTACTTATTTAAATATCGCTGCATCTACTTCGTCCAGAAGTACTTTCGCGTACGTCTTCATTGAGTCCTTTTCATAAATATATGATGCTGAAAAGCTCGTATTCTTCACTTGAGTGAAGACTTATCTCACATACTGAGGCTGAACGTCATTGTTGACACAATTATTTGTCACCAACTGGATATACACTCCTGGAAATGGAAAAAAGAACACATTGACACCGGTGTGTCAGACCCACCATACTTGCTCCGGACACTGCGAGAGGGCTGTACAAGCAATGATCACACGCACGGCACAGCGGACACACCAGGAACCGCGGTGTTGGCCGTCGAATGGCGCTAGCTGCGCAGCATTTGTGCACCGCCGCCGTCAGTGTCAGCCAGTTTGCCGTGGCATACGGAGCTCCATCGCAATCTTTAACACTGGTAGCATGCCGCGACAACGTGGACGTGAACCGTATGTGCAGTTGACGGACTTTGAGCGAGGGCGTATAGTGGGCATGCGGGAGGCCGGGTGGACGTACCGCCGAATTGCTCAACACGTGGGGCGTGAGGTCTCCACAGTACATCGATGTTGTCGCCAGTGGTCGGCGGAAGGTGCACGTGCCCGTCGACCTGGGACCGGACCGCAGCGACGCACGGATGCACGCCAAGACCGTAGGATCCTACGCAGTGCCATAGGGGACCGCACCGCCACTTCCCAGCAAATTAGGGACACTGTTGCTCCTGGGGTATCGGCGAGGACCATTCGCAACCGTCTCCATGAAGCTGGACTACGGTCCCGCACACCGTTAGGCCGACTTCCGCTCACGCCCCAACATCGTGCAGCCCGCCTCCAGTAGTGTCGCGACAGGCGTGAATGGAGGGACGAATGGAGACGTGTCGTCTTCAGCGATGAGAGCCGCTTCTGCCTTGGTGCCAATGATGGTCGTATGCGTGTTTGGCGCCGTGCAGGTGAGCGCCACAATCAGGACTGCATACGACCGAGGCACACAGGGCCAACACCCGGCATCATGGTGTGGGGAGCGATCTCCTACACTGGCCGTACACCACTGGTGATCGTCGAGGGGACACTGAATAGTGCACGGTACATCCAAACCGTCATCGAACCCATCGTTCTACCATTCCTAGACCGGCAAGGGAACTTGCTGTTCCAACAGGACAATGCACGTCCGCATGTATCCCGTGCCACCCAACGTGCTCTAGAAGGTGTAAGTCAACTACCCTGGCCAGCAAGATCTCCGGATCTGTCCCCCATTGAGCATGTTTGGGACTGGATGAAGCGTCGTCTCACGCGGTCTGCACGTCCAGCACGAACGCTGGTCCAACTGAGGCGCCAGGTGGAAATGGCATGGCAAGCCGTTCCACAGGACTACATCCAGCATCTCTACGATCGTCTCCATGGGAGAATAGCAGCCGGCATTGCTGCGAAAGGTGGATATACACTGTACTAGTGCCGACATTGTGCATGCTCTGTTGCCTGTGTCTATGTGCCTGTGGTTCTGTCAGTGTGATCATGTGATGTATCTGACTCCAGGACTGTGTCAATAAAGTTTCCCCTTCCTGGGACAATGAATTCACGGTGTTCTTATTTCAATTTCCAGGAGTGTATGTTTTATGTGCCATCATAACTGTATGCCAGAAAAAAAATGGATATTTCAAATTATTTCCTTTAGTGCTTCCTTTGTGACGCAGCACTCACTTTTACGAGTTCTTGAAGTCCGTTCATGTCTTATCTCCAGTTTAGCGTATATTCGGGCATCCGTTCGTCACCTTTAGAGCTAAGACATTACTATTTGAGAGATAAAGAAGAATCCTAATGTAGGGAAGCAGCCTACTCACGCTGTAGTAAATTCACATCAGTTTCCATTGTGTGCCAGCCAGTCTGCTGTAACTAGCTCTGACGTCATAAATGTTGCGCAATACCTTAAAAATCAAGCAAATGACCTAAAACTTTTCTAGCATGTCAAATATAATACTAAACTAATGTGTGTTAAATATCAGTTCGATAACTGAAGTCATTTTCGAAATTTGGACGTTTTTCTGAAAAAATCATTGGTGCAACAGAAAAGAGCTAGAGACTTCAAAATTTATATTTAGATTCATCTTTCATAATGATTTAATAAAAACAGTACTTTGGATTTCACAAATTAAGATTTTAGTGGAAATTCATGATTTTGTGGTTTTCGTCTCAAAACTGAAGGAAGAAAGATAGATTAAGTAGGCTAATAAATAAGGCTAGGATGTTTAGATTTAAATAGGTTGGAGGTCCGCTATGACTATGAAGATGTGTAAAGTTTCTTTTGAATACCTATAAAATTATAGCGATAGCGGATCTCAAAAGGGCCAGCTCAGAGCTCATCTACTGCGTACAGTGTAATTTAATTAATTCTCTCGCCCAGAATATTTAACTTAGCCACGTCAAAATTTTATTATCAATACTTACCTGCGTGCTGAATGCACGTTTAAATTAAGAGCTTCATCGGCCATCAGCCAAAGAAGCTATAAATTATTATGTAACTTGAAGTGGTGCGTTACTAGCCCAGCGGCTAGGCGAGAGAACCGATTTGATCAGGCGTTCCCTTAGCCGTCCGCACCGCGGGTTTATATATAAGGACGCTGCGCGAGGAAGGAAGGCCCCAGTTCTCTCCAGACGCTGAATGACACGCCATCTGTGTCGGGATCTGCATCGCATCAGTGTCACTGCTACAAACAGCCTCGGGTGCCGTATTAAGTTACTAGAGATACGCGGAACCATGAAAACATTTTATGTGAAGTGTTAATTCTGGAATGATTTTCATTATCTAGCTTCAGCTTGCGTATTGTCGTATTTTCACGTGCCGTCGCGGGACAGACATTCTACCAAATATTTAGCGTGGCGTTTGATGAAGTATTTTCATCAAATTATGGCGAGCATTCTTTTTAACATTTAATTCGGACATTTATAGTTGCATCAGCGCATTAGACTCTGAACTGCTCTGTTAGTTAGGTTGTAGGGATACTTGTGTTTTTTATCAGTGAATTTCAGAATATACTCAACTATTTTGGAAAACCGTTTTTGATTAGAAATCCCAGACAATCTCCTAATTCCTCAGAGCTATAAGCTGCAGCTATAATGGTATCTCAAATGAAGTGGGCACTAGGATCTCTATTACTGGTTCCATGTTTTATTAAATCACTTTCTGGGTGCCAAAAAGTAAATAGAGAGCCAGTGTTGAGAACGGCGAAAGACAGCATTAACAACATTCTAAAAGCCAGAAACTGATTCAACTTGCAAGCATTTATACAGTAGATTATTTAACAAACTCACTAGTTACAAGCTGTATGCATTTGAAATACAAGCTATTTGAAAGAAACACAAATTCCCATTCTCAAGACAAGGAAAATTGTAGAATATATTCAAGAAACTCAGTTAATTTGCGGGTAGCACGTGTTGCACGGTAGAACACTGTTTCGAGGTAGAAGTGCCTGACTAACGTAGTATGGTATACCTTTCCACAAGTTATGTAACTATTTTCAAAAATATACGAACTTTACTCACTACAAAACTCTGTAGCTGAAGAATTAAAACAATCATCCACATAGCCTTAATTTAGCCTGAGGTAACATAAGCCATGGGACACCTCCGAATATCCTATCGCTCCTCCTTTTGCCTGGTGTAGCGCAGCAGTTGGACGTGTCATGAACTTAACAAGTCGTTGGAAGTCCCCTGCAGAAATATTGGGCCATGCTTCCTCTATATCCGTCCATAATTGTGAAAGTGTTGCCGGTGCAGCACGTTGAGCAGGAACTAATCTCTCGATTGTGTCCCATAAATGTCCGGTGGGATTCATCTCGGGCGATGTGGGTGGCCAAATCATTCGCTCGAACTGACTAGAATCTTGGACAGCCAGTCGCAAACAGTTGTGGCCCGGTGACATGACATCGTTGTTTTCTCAAACAAGTCCAAATAGCCGAATATGATCGGTTCAGTTGTACCAGAGGACAGAATCCATTCTGTGGTGTCAACATTAGACACCGCGCTAGAGGTTGCGATAGTCGATAGCGGTCCAGCACTTGCAACCTCTCTGGACTCCCTGACGCTTGCAGCGCCGCCGTATGACACGGACAGAGACTTGGAAATCGCACGTCCGAGTCAGCTACAGGTCGTGAGCGAAGTACGATTAGAATAGCCTTCAGCTCGCTAGGTTAGCAGCCACTAGTTCGCGCATGTATTACGCACGTAATACCAGAATTATGTTATCTTGCTTGTTGTATAATCCAGTTAATGTTTGTTAATGAGTCATTTGTATTCAAGAAAGATAGTTGTTGAAACTTCCAGGCAGATTAAAACTGTGCCCCGGGCCGAGACTCGAACTCGGGACCTTTGCCTTTCGCGGGCAAGTGCTCTACCAATCGAGCTAATCAAGCACGACTCAAGCCCCCTCCTCACAGCTTTACTTTTGCCAGTACCTCGTCTCCTACCTTCCAAGCTTTACAGAAGCTCTCCTGCGAACATTGCAGAACTAGCACTCCTGAAAGAAAGGATATTGCGGAGACACGGCTTAGCCACAGCCTGGGGGATGTTCCCAGAATGAGATTTTCACTCTGCAGCGGAGTGTGCGCTGATATGAAACTTCCTGGCAAATTAAAACTGTGTGCCGGGCCGAGACGCGAACTCTGGACCTTTGCCTTTCGCGGGCAGAAGTAAAGCTGTGATGACGGGGCGTGAGTCGTGCTTGGGTAGCTCAGTTGGTAGAGCACTTGCCCGCGAAAGGCAAAGGTCCCGAGTTCGAGTCTCGGCCCGGCACACAGTTTTAATCTGCCCCGAAGTTTCATATCAGCGCACACACCGCTGCAGAGTGAAAATCTCATTCTGGAAGATAGTTGTTATTAGTTATGTTCCTGGAGTGCAGTAGCAGGACAAAGTTAAGTAAAAGTTATTTACGAAATTATTCCAGTATTAATTATTATAGAATGTTCCAGATTCCTACAAGCACCCCACTCGTGCTAGCCTCTATCATCCCACTGCAAATCCCAGGGGTACTGATCGAAAAGCGTCCTGCATTTCTGTGAGGTCATGACATGCTGCCATCGACCTTCACATCACATTCCACGTAAACACTGTCTTCGCCGTGGTGGAGCGACCACCAGCTTGCACAGTGCCATATTGACAGCCTTGTCACGTGGTCTTACCAACTGACATCGGGATTCATGTCACCAGGTCAAACCGATTTGGTCATGAGTTCAGGAGAGGCGCTGCAGGCGATGTCGTTCTTTGAGCAAAGGCACTCGCGTCGGTCATCTGCTGCCATAGCCCATTAACGCCACATTTCGTGGCACTGTCTTAATTGATACGTTCATCGTTCGTTTACATTCATTTCTACGGTTACTTCACGCAGTGTCACTTGTCTGCTAGTACTGACAACTCTACGCAAACGCCGCTGCTCTTGGTCGTTAAGCAAAGACCAGTGGGCACTGTGTTGTCCGTGGGGAGAGGTAACCCGTGATTTCCAAAACGGAATGTCCCATGCGTCTACCTGCAACAACCATTCCTCGTTCAAAGCCCGTTAATTCCCGTTGTGCGGTCATAAACACATCGGAAACCTTTTCACACGGATCACCTGATACAAATGACACCTCCGCCAGTATACTGCCGTTTTACATCTTTTGTATGCGATACTACCTAAACTAAAACTAAACTCCTCCTGAACAGGCCATGAAGGCCCAACGGTACCGACCGGCCGCGGTGTCATCCTCAGACCACAGGCGTCACTGGATGCTAATACAGAGGGGCATGTGGTCAGCACACCGTTCTCCCGGCCGTATGTCAGTTTCCGAGACCGGAGCCGCTACTTCTCAATCAAGTAGCTCCTCAGTTTGCCTTACAAGGGCTGAGTGCACCCCGCCTGCAAACAGCGCTCTGCAGACCGAATGGTCTCCCATCCAAGAGCTAGCCCAGCCCGGCAGCGCTGTAACATCGGTGATCTGACGGGAACCGGTGTTACCACTGCGGCAGGGCCATTGACATGCGATACTACCGCCATCTGCACATGTGCATATCACTATCAGAAATGGCTCTGAGCACTATGGGACTTAACATCTGAGATCGTCAGTCCCCTAGAACTTAGAACTACTTAAACCTAACTAACCTAAGAACATCACAGACATACATGCTCGAGGCAGGATTCGAACCTGCGACCGTAGCGGTCGCGCGGTTCCAGACTGAAGCACATAGTACCGCTCGGCCACACTGGCCGGCTGCATATCACTATCCAGTGACTTTTTGTCACCTGCTGTATTATACAGAATTTAAATATGTAGAGCTGGTAATATTTACAAACGCTGCACGAAACACAGTATAGTACATCAACAACAACAAAAACGGAAGAAGATGACAAAAACTGCCAGTGGCAGTCTTTTATGCATGTTCCTTCATGTCATTCTAAAATGATTCACTAGCTTCAAACATCGACCAGGAAACCTCATGTGTTGCTTAGTACAGTGTCGTCCTGGTACAGCATTCTCCCCTACTCTGAAACGGCTTGATACAACATTTGCCAACAATGTCGTCTATCATCAGCTGCTTCACAAATTACATACCGTATTACGGACGAAGCGTTGTGATCTTTGTAGCAACACATGTCAGAATTCTTGAAGTACGTTGTAAAGGACGAAGTGTGCTACTGCCAGTGTGGCGCCGCGGACTTGGCACCGTAAATTTATACGCAGACCAAAGCGAACGAAGGAATGACTCCCTCGCGACCTTCCTCTGAACGGAAGTGAACGGCACGCGCTCACATTTCTCCGTCGCCCATAAAAACGCGATCGAAGGCGGGCGCACGTGTGTGAGGCAGACCGCCCCCCCGGGGGCAGTGGAGGCGGCAGCGCGCAGGCCGCCGTTGGCTGCGCAGCAGTCGGGACGCCTCCCACAGGCCTGCCCCCCACGTCCAGGACCGACAACTCGGCCAGCAAACTGGAACAAGCACACCGTGCTGCCGAGTCTCCCCTTTGAGAGGAGCACAGCGCCAACTTCCGTACGACATACAGGGTGAGCATAAAGTCTTCCCTGATCACAAAAATTTGCGGTCTTTCTAAGGAACTACAAGTACGCGGTTTGTTGCAAATGGTGACTTAACTGATAAACTTCTTATGGACACATTTCTATGTGACCTTTGACAACATATGATTTCTTTTCTCTCAGGTAGCATACTTTACCGGAGCTAATGTCACAATAGCGTGTATGCAGTTTAAACTGCAATATTTGTTGTTACATGAAACACGGTCAGCTATTACAGCTCAAAGGTAGAAATGCCTACGGTCGAGATCAGTCAGATATGAAGAGCGTCAAAGCAGAGGATGTTGTGAAAAGTTTAAAGAAGCTCGCATTTTAGGTGATAACGCGAGAAGAGGTATTCCTGGAGTGGCCGAAGACACTGTTGGTGCCTCGAATACAGCATTTCAACGTAGTCCGCGGAAATCGAATCGCCGTATTTCCAGAGAAATACCAGAGCTATTCGGAAAGTAAGGTTCAAATGGCTCTGAGTACTATGGGACTCAACATCTGAGGTCATCAGTCCCCTAGAACTTAGAACTACTTAAACCTAACTAACCTAAGGACAACACACACATCCATGCCCGAGGCAGGATTCGAACCTGCGACCGTAGCAGTCACGCGGTTCCGGACTGAAGTGCCTAGAACCGCACGGCCACCGCGGCCGGCCCGGAAAGTAAGGTCCGGTCGATCACGAAATGCTGACCACAGTGAGAATCAAAAATGTCTTATTTGCAATAGTTAGTTACATATTCTAGCTACTTCTCTACGTAGTCGCCACTCCGATTGAGACATTTGGCATAGCATTGTACCAACATTCAAATACCTTCATCATAGAAGGCAACCACCTGTGCTTTCTGCCAATTAGGTACACTGATCTGCAACGTTTCTGCACCAAAATGTTGTCGTCATAGCCAGCCTTTCATGTGAGCAAACATGAAAGTCAAATGGAGACAAGTCCGGACTGTATGGCGGGTAATCCAAACACTTCCCACCAAGAAGCTGCAGACGTGTCGTCATTGATCCTGCAATGTGCGGCCGAGAATTATCATGAATAAGGGACTGCAAGTCAGTTACAGTGAGTGGGCTGCATGAAATCAGGCCAAATATCTCCCGGGCACTAATACCTGGCGGGAGTCACTATTTTCTAGGAATCTTTAAGTGCTCACTGCGAGTCCATAACTGAAAAGAGGGACGTGACGTGATCGACTGGCATATTAGAACCACTGCCCAACACATCTACTCAAAGCTCCATTGGATTTTCACTGTGTTTTCCACTTCGCAATCTATCGGACCTTACTTTGACAACAGCCCTCGCTTGCATACCTGACAGCACCATAGTGAAGTTTCTGACACTCCACTTCTTTTCACGTTTGTCAGACATCAGAAAAAGCACGCTGTGAGTGCGTTAGCGTCAGTAGAATAACTTTTGGGATTAGGAGTGGACTTTTATTCTATGACAGATCACAACGGTGTCTAGCTGTACTGAATTTGTTTTATTGCTGTTTTGTCGTTAAAGAAGCACACGGGTTTACATAGATTGTGACATGGCAATTTCAGGACAGTTGTCAAGATAACGCATTACGTCCTGTTCAACAGAAATAACACTGAACACAACTATATCAAATTTAAACAGAAGGTTCTCTACAAGATTTTTCTTACTTCTAGACAGCGAAGTTTGCCAATTTTATGAGAAATCATCCGATTCCGATTCTAAGTTCAGTACTATTTAGGATTACAATCAAGTCTATGGGGGATGGTTAGTTTTTGTGACAAGATGAGCAAACAATTACTCAAGGTTACTCGAGGTCACAATTGTACGCAAGCTAGTGATCCAAAAATTTTATGCCTCTGAAAGCGGCATTCACCTTTAGCTGCGACGTGCTGTCAGTTTTATGGCTGCTCTCGCCCTCTGAAAATCCTATAAAAAGCTAATCAAAATCTTTACTGATTTTTATCAGCTGAATTGTCCTACGTTTCTCCTTAGGCGAGAAAACATGCACTCATCCCTAATCTGTAAAATATGGCGATATACACATGCATAGTGGTAGCAGCGTGTATACTTCAATGCTCTCTCCTGACAAGAACAATTAACTACATGGCTGTTTTGTTTGTCCGCTATCGGAGCTCATCGACTCTTCGGCTAATTTCTAGCTGAATGTCAGCCAAAGTGAACGCAGTGTTCGCACAAAAATTCCTCTTTTGGCGTCATACAGAGCGTGATGCGCCCTGTTCTGCACTTGACGCTGGTTCAGAGGAGAGTCCCCAAAGTTCTCGGGATTGTGTCTTTAGTAGCAAGCTATCCCCCACCTTCCTTTTCATGCTTCACGTCAAAGCTTTTTCAGACCAATGTTAGAGTTCCTTTCATCTTGTGGAAACTACTCCTTCAAATCGCAAAGGGCCAACCCTTAAACCGCATCGAAACATGGCCCCTTTTTCTCCTTCCGAGTTTCTTTCAGCCAATTGGACATTTTGTGCCCGCTCCTGACGCCTAAAAGTAACACGCGTATATTACGAGCGCATCACGGGCCTTTCACGTGATCAACTGCATCGCTGGTCTGTTTGAACCCCTCTGGAAATTCCCCAAAGCAATTTTCTAAAGAATTTCTCTGTCGCAAGCACCGCTGGGCCACTACCTTCTCCCCTCGATGTATCCCCCGGCGCCTTCGTCATCCCTCTCGATGTGTGTCACCAACTCCTGTTAGAAGCGTTCCATTGTACACAGGTCAGGATGGCGCAACTCGCGTGTGGCCCCAAACTAAAATGTTTCTTCCAGTAGCTTTTTCCACATTTTGCTTATTGTCTAATGCTTCACGACTGCAGCACACTCTAACGTTTCCAGTCGTAAGAGGATATGGGAAAATACGTCAATCATCTCTGTTCAGTGCACTCCGCAAAGTTCCACCAACATTTTTGTACCAATCGTGGTCGTTGCCACCAATCTTCAATAGGACTCTTTGACATCACATCGTGTCTTCTTGAGTTGCTCAGTCAACTCCCTGTCTTTCACTGGAAGTACGAAAGCAACCGTGAAAAACGCCAACAAAAAAAAGAAAAAAAGAATATCACCTGGATGTCAGGCGCTAGTGTATCAGGTGTCTCTCGGCTTCAGACCCCAGATTCAAAGAACTATGGAAAGCAATACTATCTGCAGGGGTCGGCCAATCGAAGACCACACCGCAGATATTAATATAACATTTGAAGCTGGAACCAGCAATTCGCGCTCGCCGTCGCTTCATGGCTAATATAATGCCCAAGAGCTATAGCAGGTCGGCCGCCCTGAGGAGCCGGCACATGCTATTGTCCACTCCTCGTCGTATTCGCAGAAAAGTCAGCCCAACCCGACCTCAAGTTTTCTGCCATACTCAACGCACATGGCCCTCATCGAGGCCGGCCGCTGTCGCCGAGCAGTTCTACGCGCTTCAGTCAGGAACCGCGCTGCTGCTACGGTCGCAGGTTCGAATCCTGCCTCGGGCATGGATGTGTGTGATGTGCTTAGGTTAGTTACGTTTAAGTAGTTCTAAGTCCAGGGGACTGATGACCTCAGATGTTAAGAGCCCAACAACACAGAGGGCGGTAGCTGCACCATCTGTTTACTGTTTGCTGTCTACTCACTGCCTGAGAGCTTGGAGGTTAAGTATTTGCGGCATAGACGTCATAGGGACCTGTAATTGTTCAAAATTGGCTCTGAGCACTATGGGACTCAACTGCTGAGGTCATAAGTCCCCTAGAACTTAGAACTACTTAAACCTAACTAACCGAAGGACATCACACAAATTCATGCCTGAGGCAGGATTCGAACCTGCGACCGTAGCGGTCGCGCGGTTCCTGACTGTAGCGCCTAGAACCGCTTGTCCACTCCGGCCGGCCTTGTAATTGTTCTGACGCCATCACCAGCGTATACTCTCGTATTGGCATTACAGTACCCACGATTTTGGATGTGGATTTTTCACAGTTCTCATTTCCGATCGACATTCTGTCGCACAGTCGGGTTATCATTATCTCTGTTGATTTTTGAACTACTCATAGTAGATCATCACATTCAGTGCTTCAGAATAAGTGCGCCATTAAAAATCCTGTCAACTAAGTATTCTAAACACCATTATTTTGTGCCCTTGTTCTATTAAAACATTGTTCAGTTAATTGCATGTTTATGTGTTTATTAGATAAAATAAATCTCTTCTTGATGTTTCATTTGTTTGTCATTTAGTAGTCAGATGATAAATTTCCTGACCATTTTTATAACTACTTTTACTACTCGGTCATTTTATTAATTCTCTAAGCGTTCATTTCTCCATTGTGCATAAGGAAGGTGGTAGTTAAAATGGGGAGGGGGGGTTGAGTATATGAGCAGCCGTCATGCAAATTCAGTTGAATCCATCACTCTTCTCCACCCCAGCACCTGGCAAGATGATGATACTACCATTTCGCAGCAGCATCACGTTGCTTGCTAGCTGAAGGTAGGCAAAGTGAAGTCGAACGTCATCGGTGGTCCCGGCGGAACACTGCGACCTGTAACTGTCAGCCAAGCGTGAAAGGCGATAACGGTGAAAGTGTCGTGCAGTTTGCGTTGCTGGGCCGTCACAGTTCTACGTCGGCTCGATACTTCTGAGATACCGGCAGAAATCCTAACTCGTCCGAATTCAACTGGAGCCACCACTTGTTATAACACCGTGTCCTGCGAGACATGGTACTACAGTCACAATGACCTTATCATATTACAGTAAAATGGAAGGACGCATGATCTACAGGCTGTTTCTAAAAGCCCTTCAAACCTTTTGAGCACTTTTAGAGGCGGATAAGTATATATCATGCTTCGAAAGTCACGGCGGCTTTCTACAGTTTTCTTGCTTTTATGGTAGGTAAAGTATTCAACTCTCCCGTGTCAACTGTGCCAAAAGGTGTATCAAATCTCTGTCACTCTGCTAATGGTTACATCTGGAACCAGCTAAATGATATTCTACTAATGACCAGCGCAAAGCGATACAGGAAGCGTACAGCAATCAAATGTCACGCTTCACAACCTGCGTCTGTTCTTCGCTACTGTAACATCAATTATCATTGGTTTTTTTTCAAAAGTAATTACGTACTCGGGCCCCGGAAGAACCCTTCAAAGTATGCTATAGGATTTTAAATATCTTTATACCTCATCAGATGCAGATAGCCAGTAACCTCTACTGTCCTTTATAGAATGCCTACTCTTATGAGGACGTGTATTTGAATTCAGAATACTTCAGTACTACCTCTAAAAAGAATTCAGTCTTTTTCCATCGTCTATCTATAGAGACCACTGGCATACGACACCGCTCTCCGTTTCTGAAACCTTACTCTGATTTTCAGGCCGTTACTGTTACGAGTATATTCTTTTTATGAAATGCACATATTACTTCGCCGTTATTTTTATTACTTCTTAGTTCCAATTAAAAGGCTCTGGGTCCAGAATTGAATCCCAGTTACTACTTATATTTCGAATAAAGTCATCAGCAACGGCGGTAGGAGCCTTCAAGTACGGGCTGTCACCCTCATTCTACCAACGACCTTGACAAAGAGGACGTAGAAGCGGATAGTGGTTCATGACATTCTCGTGTCCTTGGAAGGAGGAGGGGGAGGGATGAAGGTGGTGGTCTGTTGATAAAAGGCCGAAGAATCATCAAGGATCAACAGCATGAGGATGCAGAAATGAATAAAAACCACAGAATTAAGGACATACAATATGTAGCCACAGGACATGTGGCCTGCAATTTAATAAGCCGAGCTAGGTGGCGTAATGATTAGCTCACTGAACTCGCATTCATGAGGACGACGGTACAAATCCGCGCCCAGCCGTAACTTTCCTCAATCGCTTAAGACAAATACTGCGCTGATTCGTTTGAAAAAGGTACGGCCGATTTCCTGGCCTATCGTTTCCTATTCCAAGCTTTTTCTTTGACTGAATTGTCGACTCGACGTTAAATTCTAAACTTCCTTTGATTGTAACTTGATAAGTATCTTGATGATATCTCCGTTGGCAAAAATTATTAGTCATTCATTCGGAACACTTGGAGGGCGGGGTATACTGAAGGGGTGACCTTGACACAAAGAATGACAAATCATCAAAACGGTGTGACATATCATGTCCTTACTGTACTGAAATATATTTGAAATTATAAGTGCAGCGATATCTTTGTTGGGAGCGGCTACCGGGTAACATTCGATTCACAAAACTTCTGCCAACGTGAAGTCATTTTGAAGTGTTCGACGCGGGTCTCTACTTATATTGGAGATTAATAAAAACAATTAATAAAAACAAGTCATTCTCGGAATGACTTATTACGATTATTGTTATAATGAGTGTCACATAATGATTTATTGGCGATTATTCCCTTCATATAAGAGTGATCGTTCAGGAGTGAGTTGTTACCATCATTAAAATTAAGAGGAAACACGCTTGTATTATAATTTGCAGTATGCAGTTTCAAGGTAACAGAGTATTGAAAATTGACCGCAGACATTATCATTAAATGCCATTTAATAACGCATCAACGACATAATTCTTCAAGAGAGAAAATGATAACCAAGACAGAAGACAAGTATCACACAGCTATGTGCTAGCGTATATGGCTAACGTCGGGTTTCCTGCGGTCGGAAAATGTAGGATTGCATACTTCCAAAAGCAAATTTTATTTTATTTATTCATTTTTCATGTTACCGGCGTTAACACATTCTCGGACTTTCCTGTGAATGTAATACAAGTACGTTCTGCAATATTCGATATTATTTACATTTTGTCTGATTTGAGAACGGAGGATGAAATAAATATTTAGCGAACTCCAAGTGCGTGGTTAGGCAGGAACGTAAGAGGACAGCTTAAATTTCTCCGAGTGACTCTAGGAGCAATAAAAATCATGGTCTTCCTTGTAACGAAGTCGATAGCCGATCATGCGGTCGTCGATATTGCGCGTGACATCAAAATGACGTAACGTTTGCCGGAATTGTTGTGAAACGAGTATTACCTGCGACTGCCCTCGAAAGAAGCTATATCAATTGCCAATGTAGAATTCCATGCTCCTAACTGCATCCACTCGCGGGCTCCTTACGCCTAACATAATGAAATCAAAAATGGATTGAGAACCTGCAACGTCAGATTTGCCTCTCTGGCGTCTTTACCTTTCCCACAGACAAACTGATCGTCATCCAACAAATCCTCAATTTTCTTTTCCATTCCTATGAATATTATTCTTGTCAGAAACTTTGATGGACATGCTGTTAAGCTTATTGTACGATAGTTCTTGCACTTGTCGTCTCTTGCAATCTTCGGAATTGTGTGAATGATGTTTTTCCGAAAGTCTGATGGTACATTGTCAGACTCATACATTGTACATACGAATGTATAGTTGTGTTGTTGCCGCTTCCCCCAACGACTTTAGAAATTCTGATGGAATGTTATCAATACCTCCTGTCTCAATTGATCTCAATTCTTCCAAACCCCTTTTAAGTTCTGAGTTTGATACTGGATCCCCTATCTTTTCTGTATCTACTCTTGTTTCTTCTTTATCACGTCATCAGTCAAGCCCTCCCCCTCATAGAGGCCTTCATTTCCTGTTTATTTCTTCACATTTTGCATGCATCCATTTCACCTTATCATCTCTGTACTTCTTATTTATTTCATTCCTAAGTTACTTGTATTTCTGTATCCCTGTAAATTTTTCTACTTCCTTCTTTCATCGAACAACTGAATTATTTCTTCTGTTATCCCTGGTTTCTTCACAGTTACCTGCTTTTTATCTACGTTTTTCTTTCAGTTTCTGCGATTACCCCTTTTAGATTTGTCCATTCCTCTTCAAATGAACTGTCTACTAAGCTATTCCTTGCCGCAGTATCTATAGCCTCAGATGATTTCAAGCTCATCTCTTCATTACTTAGTTCTTCCGTATCACACTTCTTTGCTTATTTATTCTTCCTCACTAATATCTTAAACTTACTGCCAAATAGTGATTTGAGACTATATCTGCTCCCGGACACGCTTTAAAATCCAGTACCTGATTTCGAAATGTCTGCCTCACCATAATGTAATCTAACATAAGCCTTCCCGTACCACCCGTTTTTTTCCCAGTATATCTCCCCCTCTTGTCATCCAGAACAGAGTATTTGCTATTGCTACTTGAACTTTATTGTAGAATTTAGTTAGTCCTTCTTTTCTCCCATTCGTAGTGCCAAACACGTATTCTGCGGGAACCCTTTATTCTACTTCTTTCCAATCACCTGTAAATATTGGATTTTAATCTCCCATTTCGTAATGAATTACCCCTTCAATATCCTCATATACTTTCCCTCTCTCTCTTCATCTTCGGATGGCGACGTCGGCGTGTTTACTTGAACTATCGTTGTTGGTGTGTGTTTGCCGACGATTCTAATGAGAACAACCCTATCACTGAACTGTTCACAATAACTCACTCTCTGCATTACTTTCCAATTCCCAGCGAGTCCTACTCCCCTTATACTATTTTCTGCTGCTGTTGATAGCACCCTTACCCATCTGACCATAAATCATTGTTTTCTTTCCATTTCACTTCCCTGATGAGAACCGAGCCTTAGCATTTCTCTTTTAAGATTTTATAGCTTCCCTACCACGTTCAAACTTCTGATTTTTTCATTGGTTGTTCAATATTTTTCTCATGGTTACCTGCCCGCCTCTCTTCCCCCGGCAGCCACATCCCAGAGATCCGAATGGGGGACTAGTCCGGAATTTTGGCCAGTGGAGAGATCATCACATTTTCAGTTACAGGCCATACGCCCAGAAGTTACACGTTGTGTGCCTTTAATGCAGTGGTTTCCATTGCTTTATGCATCTTCATGCCGTTGACTAGTGCTGATTCTTCCGCCTTTGAGGGCACTTTCCCACACCAAGGACAAGAGAGTACCGTGACCTTTTCTCCTCCTCTCCTCCTCCCTCTTTGGCAAGGCCGTTAGCAGAATGAGAGTGACTTATTATGTCAGAAGTCGTCGCCCGCCATTGCTTTTTATTCAAATTTAACGGTAGCGCGATTCGAACCCGGGACCGACGGCTTTTTGATTACAAATCAAAGACGTTACTCTCATTGTTTTCGTGGTCTGGTCTGGGCGAAAGTCATGTGACATCACCTGAAGTTCATCTCTGAAAATTTCACTGAGTTTAAATATATATAAAAGACTATGAGCTACCATGCCGGCCTCCTAGACACGGGAACCAACACGCTGGCTGGCACAGGTGAAAGAAACTCTGGCTAAAGAACGTCCTCTGTTTCAAACAAAGACCTTTATTTGAGGAATGAATTCCTGAAAATATACGTCTCGAGGACAGCATTAGTGTGGAACTGAATAAGAGACAGTGGAAAGACCAAGAAAAGGAGATTCGAAGCATTTCACATGTGGCGTTAAAGCATAGAGTATAGAAATGACAAGATTGTCCGAAGTCTCAGCGATAAATGCAGTATTTGAAAAACAATGACAGAAGAAGGGACATAATTATTGGACATGTCTTAAGGGATCCGGTAATAACAAAGACAACGACTGAAACATATTCAAACATAACTGAGGTCTTTTCTGATATGTGCTACACTGACTGGAAGAGGTTGGCAAAGAAGAGGAATAATGATTCCATGCCGCATCAACACTGATGATCAGGAAACTTGATCGTACTTGTAGAGAAGGAAATTAGTCAACTTGTTTAAGTAGCTTACTATTTAACATGCACTCCAATTCTTCCCCGCGCTAGTAAGACACAAGTAATCTTTGTTTCAGATTTCTTAGATTAATGTGTTTCTGTTACCGTATATTTGTATATTTACATTTTATTTAAAACTAGGGTTTTATTTATTTTTACACTATATTCTACTCATGTAACTTTATCGATTCTACTTACATGAATTCACGATGTTTTTCACTTTCAACCGCAGCAGCTGAATCACCAGTGTAATTCAGAATACACCTTTTTCCACCATACATTAAATTTCCTATTTCGAAAGATTCTCTAATTTTTCGAGTATCCTTCTCCATATACGGATTGAAAGTAGTTGGTGATTACACATTCGTTTGCCGAATCCTTCTAGGGAAGTGACGCAGTGCTTGTACGTTTCTCTTGTATAACTCGAAACTCGAGGCCTCTAACGAAAACGTATCCCAGTGCAAAATTTAACTTCATTAAATTTCCTAAAAAACCGTCCTATTTATTTTAGTGTATACTTATAGTTCTCGCGTAGCTAGCGAGAGAATATTGAAAGAAGCACGTGTATAGCATTGCAGGTTCCAAAAAACGACATCGGTAGCTGAATAACTCTGTGTACCTTATCAAGACTGGTAACAACACCAAACAAGGACAAAGCTAATACATCCTGGTGGCCATTCCACCTGTCAGAGAGAACTAAAACGTCAGTCGTCTACGTACCTGTCGATGGCGTATATGTGTACGAAATTTCATTGACATTCACCGGACAATGTATTTTATATCCGATCAATTTTTTTTTTTTTTTTTTTTTTTTTTTTTTGTAAGAAAATCCGGCCGATGTGGTAGAGCGGTGCTAGGTGCTTCAGTCCGGAACCACGTGGGTGCTACGGTCGCTGGCTCGAATCCTGCCTTGGGCATGGATGTGTGTGCTGTCCTTAGGTTAGTTAGGGGACTGATGACATCAGATGTTAAGTCCAATAGTGCTGAGAGCCTTTTTTGTTTAAGAAAAAGGAAGTCGTTGAAGCATTTACGCGCTGACAGAGAGGGCGGTAATTAGAGTGCTGCGCCAGCGGGCGAGAGCTGGAAGCCTCCCAGGCGGGCGGCGGCTCCAGAGGGCGCGTGTCCGCGCACGCCGGCTGCCGGCAGTAGGCAGCCAGCCGGCAGTCCACAGCCGGCGCTGCGCTGAGGCCGGGCAGCCAGCGCGCCCGACGGCCATCGATCCCGCCAGACACGGACCGTGCCGTACCAAGGCGGCCTTTCATGCTCGCTGCATCCCTTCTGCACAGGCCACATGCATCTCGCAGCCCTCGTACACGGTTTCTCGATGTGCCGTGGCTAGCCCTAAGCACAGTCTGTAAGGCTCCTCCTCGTCTCGTCATAATTAAGTTCATTTAGCGGTCACGGTTTTTAATCATGGCTATCGCAATTTCTTTACGAAGAGGCCAAGAAGTTACATACAGGCATAACAGAGCATTTTTGCATTGAAACTGACAGATAATACAAGGTCCGCTCACATTAATGTGGCCACAGCTGATGTTCGACGTAAACACCCAGCACACTTTCACCAGATGGCAGCACTAAAAGTGGAGGGTAAATAAAGTATAGCGGGTCAGGGAGCTGTATTGGGAAAACGGAGCGATTCATCTGGAGTCCAAGAGGGCATGATCGTTGGCTTTTGGGTTAAGTGTGGGAGCATTTCCGAAAAGGCTAGTGAACCGTGAATTTACTTTCAAAATCTTTTCTCAAAGAATTTACTTTATTTACTAGCAATTCATCAAGAATATTAACACATTTAATCACACTAGCTAAGCTTGGAAGTAGTGGCCAGGGAGTAACTGATGAAAATTAAATTAACTTTAACAAATGGGAATTTTATTCATCAAAAGCCTTTTCAAAAACAGATTTAAAATTTATAAGCAGAAAAGCACCCTCGCAATATCAAGTTACAATTTTATTTAGAGGCAGAAAGAACAATATTGACAGTATGAGCCTTCGGTCTGAGAAGCTTGCCGCTCCCTTTCAATACGGCAGTAGTCAAATGGTTCAAATGGCTCTGAGCACTATGCCACTTAACTTCTGAGGTCATCAGTCGCCTAGAACTTAGAACTAATTAAACCTAACTAACCTAAGGATATCACACACATCCATGCGCGAGGCAGGATTCGAACCTGCGACAGTAGCGGTCGCTCGGCTCCAGACTGTAGCGCGTAGAACCGCGCGGCCACTCCGGCCGGCCACCGCAGTTAGTCACGACCGCCCACAACAACCTCTGAAAGACTACACTGGTGTAAATCTGCAACACACCAGTTTACTTTATACTAAAAATGTTAACAACTCACACAAACACATTAACTATGCACCCCGTAAGAGGGATGGAAATGGTGCAAACATTCGCACAAAGAAATTATTTGCCACCGAAAGTGTAATTTGTTTTTAAAAGGACTCTTACTGTGGAAGGGTGGCAACTTTATAAAAATGACTATTTAAATAAAACTCATGAAATTCAGACTTACATAAAATGTACAACATGCTCTACATTACACATATACCGCCTCGCAAGATGATAGGCAAGATAAACACATATTTCAGGAATTGGGCCTTTACACCTTATTTCTATAAATTCGTTAACACCGAACCCGACAAACATGACAGAGGCAGCTATTAACGTATGGCAGATTGACAGGGTAATTACTGAACGACCCGAACTGCAGATTGCTCTAACCCTCCCGAAACCCACAAGGGAAAACGGACCACCCAATTCACAAATAACCACCTTCCCGCGGGTGGGCAAACGGAGAAGAGTGGTGGTACGACCTCAAAACAAAGCGGCTGGTGACCTCACCAAGAAAACAAGTAGAATTTAACAAGCAAATGAAACATCTCTAATCACTTAACTTCTAATAAAATGCGATTTCTGGCGAAGACCTAGCGCAGCACCCTCAACGCTCTCCCGAACCGTCCGCTGCCAGCCGCTTCAACGGATGCAGGAAGGCGCGCCGATCTCCCGTCTCACGGCGTCGCAGCTCGCCCCGGCCAGCCCGATGTCGTGGTTTCACTCCTGTTGCTGTCGTGTCAACCGCGAAGCCTTTACCCTTTTCTATACGGCGTGGCCCACTGGACTCACGTGGGAACCTCACATGCGCCGACGCTCAAGGCGTACAAGTCATCTCGTGTCTCAGTGCGCGACCGACCAACCGACCGATCCAACCGCCAATGACCGTTGCCCGGGCAACTCGAGCAGACTGGCGGCGTAACTCGCAGATTCAGATGCAGAAACTCAGCCCCGACCGGGTGACCACTAGCTGAGTTTGGTTACTGGCGGAGTGGCAAGACTCGTTTTCTGGCTTAAAGTTTGATCCAAACGACAGATATACTCGCACTCCGACGGCAGACAGACACTAACTGCCGCATAAATGCGAACGAGAGACAGACCAGCAGCTGGTGACGCGAGACTGACATAGCCTCACTCCGACTTACCAACTTCCGAGCTGATAGCGCCTCTTAAATGCACGTGAACAGGCAACCTTTCCGCTTTCCCACCAGAGGGAGACACCCAAGCTGCGATTGCCACAGCGGCACCACCTCCAGAAACGGAGGGCGACTGCTTCACACAACGCGCTGCGGCGCGCTCTTCAAACAGCAATTTTTTTTACCACGGCTCAGCTATGTTTCTGAACGGCCACCATGGTTGTAGTATATCGTGTATGGCAAAGTAGCGCTACGCAAAACTGGCACCGAGGCAACTGTGGGGTTGAAAGACCGCTGCGGAGATATATACAGACGATAGAGGAGAAACTGTTGAGCAACTGGCAGTCGAGGTGAACCTAAGCGCTACCAACAGAGTCTATTCAACGATCGTTCAGCAAACGTCACTGCGTATAGGTCGAGGCCCACGAGAAAAGCAGACCGCGGCGCGTACGTCACGAAGGTAGTCCTGAACTCGCTCGCTTGCTCAGCTCAGCAGACAAAATGCGTTTCTAAACCTGCTAACTCGCAGTGGGGCGTGTAACAAATAATGAGAATTGCATCTTCCACTGGAATCTCCTATTATGAAGTCTTACTGATTAACGGTACTACAGCAAAATTTAATTTAAGATCAATACTCGATGTAAATGTTACAACGGCTTGTTTATACCTTTTAGTCTCTTCTGCTTAACAGTACTCATTGCATGCTGGAAGTGGTGCCTTATGCAACTGATAATCATTTTAGCATGATTTTATTTTGTTGTACGCCAGTACAGCCGTAACAATTTTATGTAGGCCCATAGACTTCCCATCATTATACACTCCTGGAAATTGAAATAAGAACACCGTGAATTCATTGTCCCAGGAAGGGGAAACTTTATTGACACATTCCTGGGGTCAGATACATCACATGATCACACTGACAGAACCACAGGCACATAGACACAGGCAACAGAGCATGCACAATGTCGGCACTAGTACAGTGTATATCCACCTTTCGCAGCAATGCAGGCTGCTATTCTCCCATGGAGACGATCGTAGAGATGCTGGATGTAGTCCTGTGGAACGGCTTGCCATGCCATTTCCACCTGGCGCCTCAGTTGGACCAGCGTTCGTGCTGGACGTGCAGACCGCGTGAGACGACGCTTCATCCAGTCCCAAACATGCTCAATGGGGGACAGATCCGGAGATCTTGCTGGCCAGGGTAGTTGACTTACACCTTCTAGAGCACGTTGGGTGGCACGGGATACATGCGGACGTGCACTGTCCTGTTGGAACAGCAAGTTCCCTTGCCGGTCTAGGAATGGTAGAACGATGGGTTCGATGACGGTTTCGATGTACCGTGCACTATTCAGTGTCCCCTCGATGATCACCAGTGGTGTACGGCCAGTGTAGGAGATCGCTCCCCACACCATGATGCCGGGTGTTGGCCCTGTGTGCCTCGGTCGTATGCAGTCCTGATTGTGGCGCTCACCTGCACGGCGCCAAACACGCATACGACCATCATTGGCACCAAGGCAGAAGCGACTCTCATCGCTGAAGACGACACGTCTCCATTCGTCCCTCCATTCACGCCTGTCGCGACACCATTGGAGGCGGGCTGCACGATGTTGGGGCGTGAGCGGAAGACGGCCTAACGGTGTGCGGGACCGTAGCCCGGCTTCATGGAGACGGTTGCGAATGGTCCTCCCGATACCCCAGGAGCAACAGTGTCCCTAATTTGCTGGGAAGTGGCGGTGCGGTCCCCTACGGCACTGCGTAGGATCCTACGGTCTTGGCGTGCATCCGTGCGTCGCTGCGGTCCGGTCCCAGGTCGACGGGCACGTGCACCTTCCGCCGACCACTGGCGACAACATCGATGTACTGTGGAGACCTCACACCCCACGTGTTGAGCAATTCGGCGGTACGTCCACCCGGCCTCCCGCATGCCCACTATACGCCCTCGCTCAAAGTCCGTCAACTGCACATACGGTTCACGTCCACGCTGTCGCGGCATGCTACCAGTGTTAAAGACTGCGATGGAGCTCCGTATGCCACGGCAAACTGGCTGACACTGACGGCGGCGGCGCACAAATGCTGCGCAGCTAGCGCCATTCGACTGCCAACACCGCGGTTCCTGGTGTGTCCGCTGTGCCGTGCGTGTGATCATTGCTTGTACAGCCCTCTCGCAGTGTCCGGAGCAAGTATGGTGGGTCTGACACACCGGTGTCAATGTGTTCTTTTTTCCATTTCCAGGAGTGTAGAACTAATAACGGTAAGATTCCATAACAGCGGATTCCAGTAGAAGATACAGTTTTAGTTTCTACGGACACTCCTAGTTACGAATTAACAGTTGTAGAAACGTAGTCTGTCTGCTGGTTTGACCGAGCGAGCGAACACAGGACTACCTTCGTGAGGTACGCGCCGCGGCCTGTTTTTCTCGTAGGCCTCGGTGTAGGTCTCCGTAGCAGGCGCATGGTTCATGAGCGACGAAGGCTGGTATTTGCACACCAATGTCTCAACCGGATGTCCACTGAGTGGTGACAGGTGGCCTTTTTAGATTAAGCACTTTTAATGTTACCTGAAGCAGATGGTTGTTGGCATTTATGTATGGCTAGGAAAATCTCAAAGCTAACACCCTGTAACAATCGCCGAAGGACGTGGCATTATGGCATCGGGGATGTTTTCGTGGCATTCACTGAGTGGTATCGTCATTGTGGAACGTACATTGACTCAACACAAGTTTGAATCTGTTCTTGAGGACGATGTCCACCCCTATATCCATTAGTTTTTCCTTGGCACGATAGCATATATCAGCAGGAGAATGAAACGTGTAACACAGCTCGCAGTCTGCGTAAGTGGCTCGCTGAGCATCACAGTTTATTTCCTGTACTCCCCTGGTGTTCAAATTCCCCGGATTTCGACCAAATTGAGAATCTGTGCGACCATCTGGATCCTCAACCGAGAAACCTACGCTGCTGGACAGGGCACTTGAGACGGCATGGTTCCGTATCCCTACTGATACCTGCAAGAACCTCAATGACTTCTTGCATGTCTCGCGCTACAAAAGGTGATTTTATTGAGGTCTTTGACAGGTGATCACATTAATGTGATTGGACAGTGTATAATGTCTTTGCTTGTATTTTATGCATAAGAAGAAGTACAGGAAATTAATGACTCTGTTATTTTAGTTATCACCCACACTTGCGATTGACTTACAATACTGGTTTCATTCCTGTTTTTGTGCTACATAACATTTCCCATGACATTTACTGAATAGTGAAAAAAAATTGAACACTACTGTAAAATCAAAAGTAGGAGACAGATAAAGTAATGATTCAAATGGCTCTAAGCACTATGGGACCTAACAACTGATGTCATCAGTCCCCTAGACGTTAGAACTACTTAAACCTAACTAACCTAAGGACATCACACACATCCATGCCCGAGGCAAGATTCGAACCGTAGCAGCAGGATGGTTCCGGACTGAAGCGCTTAGAACCGCTCGGCCACAGCGGCCGGCACAGATAAAGTAACATAACATGTTAACAACTCGGTGGAAATGAATGAAAGTGCGGGACATATTGCCACAGGTCTGCCACTCATGCACACTAGACTGGACGTCACATGGCGTGAGATCAGCGTGAGCACAGCGCCTTCCACATGAGGAGGCACTTGCAGGAACGGAAAAAGGTGGTGTGTTTCAATCAGTTACTGTGCACTGCGGTCATGTTCTTCGTTACAACTTCGCCCGGAGAAAACATCTGAATTTCTTCAGACGGAGAAAAATTTTCGATAAACTGGAAGAAGAATGAAGTGTGAGGAGTGCACCCCAGGAATTTAGTATTGTTCACAGCATCGATTCACGTCTTTGTGAAGCATTCCGAACCACTAGCGCTACTGCCCGACGTAGCAAGAACAGACCTACGTCAAAAGCGGGACCAATTGCAATCACATATGACAGGGCTGAAAGGCACGCAATCTCTCGCCCCACAGTGGCGCAGTACTCCATGGAGGTGGTGTCTTTACCCGACGATCAGTGAGACGTATTGCGTTGACACCCGCATATCGTCCTCATGGTATGCGATGCTGCCAAGCGCATACCGACTGGACCAACGAACAGTGGGAGCGCGCTCTGTTGAAAGCAGAATCAGTCTGAGTAGTGATTCTGGACGTACCCTCATATGGCGAGAGGTGGGAGCACGTAGTGCATCCCGGAACAACTGTCGGTCTTGATCGTTTTCGTGATCCAGATGTTGTGGTGGGTGAGGGGTAACGTTGCATGGGTTATATGGATGACGCTGCATTGAACAGCGAGGGTGGAGGAGCTTTTGGAAAGAGAGGGTATTCGACGAATGCACTGGCCTGCCCATTCCCCGACTTCTAAATTCAGTCGAGTGCTTGTGGGATGCGTTGGGAGACGTATTTTAGAACGTCCGCAAGCACCAATGAACGTCCAGCAGTGGTCAACTGTGCTGGTGAAGGAATGGGACGCTCTACCAAAAGACCTGCATACCAAAATAGTAGTCAGCCTGAGAGAAGCCGGCCGCCGTGGCCGAGCGGTTCTAGGCGCTTCAGTCCGGAACAGCGCTGCTGCTACGGTCGCAGGTTCGAAACCTGCCTCGTGCATGGATGTGTGTGATGTCCTTAGGTTAGTTAGGTTTAAGTAGGTCTAAGTCTAGAGGACTGATGACCTCAGATGTTAAGTCCCACAGTGCTTAGAGCCATTTGAACCATGAGAGCATGTTGCAGAACTTGCATCGCCGTACGCGGCCATCAGACACCCTATTAAGTACCTTTTAAGTGTACAAGGGACCATCACAGATCGGGGTGACTTCAGTGTAGTTTTTCAAGGAGTTACATTACTTGGCAGTAACACATCATGCGAAAGTTACTGTCGTCTTTAAGTTTTGGACACCTGCATACTCGTGTTTCAACTATCTTGAATGTAAAATATCGTATGAATACGAAAGGCATATATAGATTGCGTTGAACAGATATTGAAGTATCTATGAAACGAGTAACAGAACACTTAGAATATAATGCGGAAGAGACCCGACTGAAAATGAATACAGAACTTAGAAATGAGATTTCTTAGAGTGGCGAAGACATGCAAATGAGTAGATCAAATATGAACAGAATATATTCGAAAGGAATTGAAAATTTAGTGAAAGAAAAACTGTATGAAAGGAAAAACGAAATAGAGTGAACATCTACAAAGAGTGGATCCAGAAGGCCTACCACGTCAGATACAGAACTTTACATAAAAAGGAAGAAAAGATCCTGGCAGACGGAGGAAAAAGATGCGAACAGTGCCACAGTAGGCCACAACAAAAAGGAGAAGGTTTGAGGTACAAGTGCAGATATTTTTATTGGTGACAGCAGACAATGTACCGAACAACGTTACATGAGTATTTACTCCATTTGCAGACTAATTATTATAGCTGCTGTGAGTAGTATGTTTTTAGGTTGCTTTCTGCCTCCAAGTATATGCGACAAGAGCAAGCCATTAATGCTTTCTTTTTGCCCTAGGCAGCACGTCAGCTGGTCAAAAAACGGTAAATCTATACTGACAGGCGCAATCCACTTGGTAATGCAGCTACGACCGTGCAGAAACAAATCAGATAGTAAATTATGTAACTCGTTTGCGGGAACACTGTTAGACGCAGAGAAAAAACACGTAACACGCTGAAGAGATACATATTAAGATACCACTCGTCACTATATCTGCACTTATATCCCTAATACGTCGCATATAAACTTCAACACAGCTGCTTCGGTATATGATATATAAAGTGTATTAGAATGTAGTTTTCAAATGACCGATTCTTCCGTTTCCTCATCGCCTTGTAAGGCAACACTGTGGCTAGAGCTCACTAATCAGAAGTTCCCATTAGTCGCCACGCTACCAGATCCTCTAACTAGCCATATACTACAGTCTAACGACTACCCCCTCCGTTTGTTCTACCGGGCTCTGATTGCTTATCCGCTCCCACGGTAGTACCGGAAATAACCAAAGCGTGCTACTCAGACCTCCAAGTTAGACGCTTGTTGGCCGGATCCACTGACCAGCTGTGTTAGACAGATGTACCTCCTTTCCTATTCGACATAGCGGTTTCAACAACACGGCGCTGTTATGAAT
This sequence comes from Schistocerca serialis cubense, assembly GCF_023864345.2. Taxonomy (NCBI): domain Eukaryota; kingdom Metazoa; phylum Arthropoda; class Insecta; order Orthoptera; family Acrididae; genus Schistocerca; species Schistocerca serialis. The sequence continues at coordinate 486,130,134 of NC_064639.1, read as the reverse complement.
CTTTTCGGAATAGTTCCCTGATCTAGCAGGGCACCGCACTAACTCACAATCCTAACATATGAAGACACCCTCGCCAAACCATAAATGTCTACCTCATGGACTGCTTTGTCATGTGATCTCTTCCTGACAAAGAGTGAATGACATGACATCGTACGATGTGTAGCACGGCTGTTCAAGTCAGATTGGAAAAATTGTTACGGCATATAGCCAGACACATGTGTAAACTGTCCACCCGTGGACTACTCAATGATGTTATTGTCTTCTTTCACCACAACTTTCATTCAGTTACAGGATGTATTATAATACTGCGTGATTCCAGCAAAGTTTTTCATAGTGTTGATTTCGATGTATTACTTAAGAGAAATGAAACGGTTGGATTTCTTACAGGGTACAATGATGTGGTTTCACATCTGCCTTAAAATAGATGTGTGGGTACGAGAAGTCATCGCGGAAACTATCACTCTTTAGAGAGTTCAGTCCTTGCTCCACTGCTTTTCTCGCCATGTATCAATGACATTTCATCTCTGCAACATTCTTGTAGCTACCACTTACATGCTGACGGCATCCAGTTGCACCCGACCTCCAGACTAAGAACATTTCTGCTGCCATATCAGGTATGAATGTCGACCTTCTTTCAGTATGACTATGGGTATAACCTGGGTCTTAACAGTAACAATGTGTTTCAGAGATCATTCACATATTATACCGAAAGTTGACCAATAAACCCCACCGTGAATCAATTTCTCCTACACTCTTGATGGAATCTAACCAGAAAGCACTACAAGATCTCGAATTTTTCTTGGATGAGCATTTGCACTCGGAAGAATAAACTGCCACAGCATGCAGGAAATCTCTCCCTTGCCTACATACAATTAAAAAAATTAAGAAGTATTTATATTCAAAAGAAAACAATAGTGCAATACTTCATCCTGTCGAATCTGTACGACTGTGATGTTGCTCAAAATAGTACAAATAATAATAATTCCAGGCGACTCGAGTTAGCCATGAATGCTTGCGTAGCCTATGTTAGTGGCATCGGTTCTTTGATCACATGAGACCTCCCTATACTCAATACACGGGTGTCCTCAGTACCTCTACTTCTACTCATGTATCAAATACCTGTAACTTCAACGTAAGATTTGATGTGTCTGGTAATCTGATGCGCCTGGTGCCTTGGCTGAACTTACCTTTAACATGAAATCTTTCTCCTTCTAACTTCGTCATTTCAACTGACCGACTGTGGAACAAAGTATTCACCAACCAACGCCTTCCCTAAAACCTCTCTACATTCAACAGCTTCACGGCATATCTCAGCTGTCTTTCTTCCGTCCAACAGTGACCTAGCATTTCTGCAACATTGTCAACACTGTCCCAGCTTCACTCATCCCTCTCTATTTCTGTTTTCTTTTTTCGTCCGTACCACTCGCTAATCTTTGCTAGTTTTCGTACTCTACTTCGGGCCAGTCTTCTTTTTCTCCAAACTGACTCGTTCTGTGCTGTAGTCTTAGATTACTCTTAGAATTGAACATTAACGTGTCTAGAAAGTAACTTAACACAAAGTGGACTAGGCTGACATTTATGAAATACCATACCTTTATCACTGTAGCTATTATCAGTCTCTTATTATTATTATTATCATCGTATTGACCAACTAGGGTCACGTAACATCCTCACTTCTTGTATAATTGTTTCATGTTTCTCAAGTACTCCATCTTTTTTTCGTGTCTTCTTTTCCTTTCTTCTGTCGATGTTGATTCTGACTGCTTATTTATTCTGCCTCGAAAGCTTACTAAATTGAGAATTCTATTCTTAAGAAACGTTTCGAATTCCTTGCTGTTTCTTCATATTTATTTACTTCTGTAATTCATGCTAAAGTCGACTTCTTTTTCCATAAGTACGGATGTGCTTGTTTCGTCAGCCGGTTCACATTCTTTCGGTACTGGTACACTTCGCTTTGCCATCATGTCTGATTTCTTGCTGTATATTTTAGTAGAAATCGTTTTCCAACCATCTATAGTTTGTATTCCGCAGCAATTTTTTTTTAATAATCCGCCTTTAAAGTATCTCTAATCCGTCCAGGTTGTAGTACATCGTTAAGCAATCACACGCACATAAACATTGGTCTCACTACTAGGGAAGTTTTCTATTCCTAGAGATAGACTTGTTGCAGATATGTTTTGTTAAGCCATAATCGCTTCCCCCTTATTTAAGTCCTACACCTATTGAAAATTTTTCTATTCCCTTTTGCTCTGTGGTTTCTCCAAAATATTCAAATTCACTAACTCACACTATTTTATTTCTTTTTGTTTCTATGGATTTTGTTAATTTTTTATAATTGTCATTAATTCTGTTTAATCAGCTGGAATTCTGAGATCAGGGATACTGGATATTCTTACTTGAATAACTGCTTCTGTCACATATTTTGAAAGTATAGTAAAATCGTCTGCAAGAGCCACGTAGTTTACTTTTAATTCCATTCGATATTATTTCCAGAATTACAATTATATTACTAATTATTATTATCAGTTTTTCCTACCGATTTAACATACGCTTTTGTAATGGCTACCTCATTCATGATTATTAAAATTATTTATTATTATTATTATTATTATTACTATTATTATTACTATTATTATTATGTACTGCTAACGTACGACAAATATTTTAACATTAACTTTTAAGGAAATGTGGTTAGTTGTAAAAGAGTGCTTGAACGCCCTAGTGTTCTCAGGCGAAGTAAATATATATTCAGACATAACCAAACAAATATTTATAGGTTAAGTTGGTTCTTGCCTGTAAGCGTTTTTCCCTTCCCGTCCTTCTTTACCGTTAACGACTGAGTACACTAAATAGGGCATGGACTGCTAGCACTGCTCTCATCTGCTTTAGTACAGGTACTCATATGCGGAATGACGTCACTGGTGCCTCTGGCGTGGTTTGCTTAAGTCAGCGACTGTGCTATAATTTGCTGAGTGGGCACCGGGCCAGCGGGACTCCTCACCCCCCTCCGCTTCCCCCTCCAATTGTTGATTTACCCTTTCAGTTGCGGGGGCGGCCTCCCCCCGTGCGATAAAAAGAGGCGGGCACGGACGCCTCTCGCATTTCCATTAACGTTATCGCGTTTATACTGGGCAAGCAGCGACACCTCTCAAATGTTTCATCAACGCGCAGCTGAAACTGTGTTAAGAGGAAGACTCGTTTCAGAGCGAGCAACTTGGTGAGGTACAGTGTGGACTCAATGTCGCTAACGAAACTCCAGTATACATACAATTGCTTTCGACTGTAGGTAGCTAGTGAAATAGATTACTATGGGTGGTGCTATATGAACGAATACATCAGAACACCTATTACCTGTTTATGGTGCAAGTAATTATGTCATTTTATGTTTCTGAAACCCCTAGCTTTTCGTTCTGCCTCTAAAGAACCTTGATTTATCACAAAAATAGCGGATTCTAGAAAAAGACTAATTTTTGCGGATCTGGGATCAGAAAAAAATGACCATACTAAAGTGTGGGCCATAAGTCGGTTGTCGCTAGCAAATCCTTAGACATTGTTTTGTCTAGCGTAGTACTAGTCATTTGTGAACGTGACTAGTGTGCAGTACTCGTAACTTAGCTGACACTAGCAGTTTGAGATTATGTTGTTTGTTGTAATCTGAGAAACAATCAAAAGAAAATTAACTTCAAAACAGTGTGTATTTGTTTTGCAAACATGGTGTAAACATGAATTACAGTGATGTTCCTGGATTGTTTGTGGAGCATTTTCCAAACATCCAACCTCCATCTTGACAAGGGATTCACAAATTTAATTTTAGATTTAAAGAGGCTGGATCGATTGCGTAGCTTCGTCGTTCAGGTAGGCCAAAGTCTATAACTACAGAAGAGATCTTAATGTTATAGCGAAATGTATTGTGTAATCATTAACTAAATCTCAAAAAAAGTCAAAGGAATATGGATTAACAAAAACAGGCCTACGGAGGACTCCTAAAAAGCTGAAATTGAGACCATATAGGCCTACTTTATTTAAGGCCTAAATGAAAATGATCCGGACAGACGTATCCAGTTCTGAGAGTTGTATACAACCCGACACGAGACACATCTCAAGTTTTACAAAAGCGTTCTTTGGAGCGACAAAGTGACTTTTAAGGTGAGTGAAGAGACACACAAGAGTCTGTTAGAATTCAGTGAATCCCAATATCTCGATGCGGACATATAAATTCCCCTGTCATGAGTGTATGGGCAATAATTTTCAGGAGTCAGCTAATCTAGCTTTAATTTTTTAACAGTACCGTCATAGATCCACTTGTATGAATATCAAGAGCTCAAACAGATAACCAGTTCTAATCAAAGAAGGGAAAGCAGAAAGGTGGAAGGAGAATATAGAGGGTCTATACAAGGGCGATGTACTGGAGGACAATACTACGGAAATGGAAGAGGATGTAGATGAAGACGAAATGGGAGATAAGATACTGCGTGAAGAGTTTGACAGAGCGCTGAATGACCTAAATCGAAACAAGACCCCGGGAGCAGAGAACATTCCATTAAAACTACCGATAGCCTTGGGTGAGCCAGCCCTGAAAAAACACTACCATCTGTTGTGCAAGACGTATGAGACAGGTGAAATTCCCTCACATTTCAAGAAGAATATAATAATTCCAATCCCAAAGAAAGCAGGTGTTGATAGATGTGAAAATTACCAAACTATCAGTTTAACAAGTCACGGCTGCAAAATATTAACACCAATTCTTTACAGACGAATGGAAAAATTGGTAGATGTCGATCTCGGGGAAGATAGGTTTGGATTCCGTACAAATATTGGAACGTGTGAGGCAATACTGACACTACGACCTATCTTATAAAATAGATGAAGGAAAGGCAATCCTACGTTTATAGCATTTGTAGACTTTGAGAAAACTTTTGACAATGTTGACTGCAATACTCTCTTTCAAATTCTGAAGGTGGCAGGGGTCAAATACAGGGAGAGAGGGGCTATTTAAAATTTTTACAGAAACCAGTTGGCAGTTATAAGAGTCGAGAGGCATGAAACGGAATCAATGGTTGGGAAGGAAGTGAGACACGATTGTGTCCTATCCCCGATGTTAGTCAATCTTTATATTGAGCAAGCAGAAAAGGAAACGAAAGAAAAGTTTTGAGTAGGCATCAAAATCCGTGTAGAAGAAATAAAAACTTTGAGGTTTGCCGAAGACATTGTAATTCTGTCAGAGACAGCGAAGGACCTGAAAGAGCAGCTGAATGGACAGTGTCTTGGAAGGAGGTTAGAAGATGATCATCAACAAAAGCAAAACAAGGATAATGGAATGTAGTCGAATTAAATCAGGTGAAGCTGAGGGAATTAGATTAGGAAATGAGACACTTAGAGTAGTAGATGAGTTTTGCTATTTGGGGAGCAAAATAACTGACGATGGGCAAAGTAGAGAGGATAGAAAATGTAGCCCAGCAATGGCAAAGAAAGCGTTTCTGAAGAAGAGAAATTTCTTAACATAGAGTGTAGATTTAAGTGTCAAGAAGTCTTCTCTGAAAGTATTTGTATGGAGTATAGACATGTATGGAAGTGAAACATGGACGATAAATAGTTTAGACAAGAAGTGAATAGAAGCTTTCGAAAAGTGATGCTGCAGGAGAATGTTGAAGAATAGATGGGTAGATCATGTAACTAATGAGGAGGTTCAAATGTTCAGTTGTGTGTGAATTCCTAAAGGACCGAACTGCTGAGGTCATCGGTCCCTAGACTTACACGCTGCTTAACTTAACTTATGCTAAGAACAACACACATACCCATGCCCGAGTGAGGACTCGAACCTTCGGCGGGAGCGGCCGCATAGTCTGTAACATGGCGCCTCAAACCGCGCGGCCACTCCCCGCAGCTTAATGAGGAGGTACTTAATAATAGGATTTGCGAGAAGAGGAATTTGTGGGACAACTTGGCTAGAAGAAGGGATCGGTTGGTAGGACATGTTCTGAGGCATCAAAGGATCGCCAGTTTAGTATTGGAGAGCAGCGTGGAGGGTAAAAATTGTAGAGGAAGACCAAGAGATGAATACACTAAGCAGATTCAGAAGCATGTAGGTTTCAGTAATTACTTGGAAATGAAGAAGCTTGCACAGGATAGAGTAGCATGGGTAGCTGCATCATACCAGTCTCCGGACTGCAGTTCCCAACAACAACAACCGTCAGTTCTGCAGTTTACCTAGATATACGCCAAGAAATTGTATTAGAACTGGAAAATAATTCATTTTCTGAACAACTACAGGCGGCTAAGTAAAAGCTAATATGGCAGTAAGACAGAGGACTCGTGCATTATCGAATTCCCGTGAGGGACATACCGAATGAAAACTTCGATGAATTGATTAGGAGACAGGATATCATTGAATAGCCTCCACGATACGCAAGTATTATATTAATGTATTTTTCAGTATGGGATGTACTAAAAAGTGCTGTTTATTCCTTGAAGATTAGTAATGTTGAGCTTTTGAAGCAACGCATACAATCATAATTATAAAACCTACAGGTTCGGAAGATTTGTCCCATACTTTTTAAATTAGTATTGAAAATATGCAATGTTTGCCTATAGCAGCATGTAACCCGTCGTTTGTACGTCCATTGAACTCTACAAGTACTTCTGTGTTGATAATAAATTTATATTTTCATTTGCTTAGTATCATTGCACTAATGCATTTTTGGCAACTGACTTACGGCCCACCCTGTAATGAGAGCATTGCAGATTAATAATAATACTGTTTCAATATCCCGAAGAGAGTTGTTTCCAACAAACGAACAAGAAATGTAATGCCATAAATGAAGGCTGTTGTTCCTCCTTCTTTTTAATCTCAAGATTACAGTGTCTAACAGCTACCATTAAGATTGTGTTTGGCGTCTCCTCTCTGTCGCATTTCGCTTTTTAATTGTGTCCAGCACGGCGAATTTATAGAATCAGCGCTTGCCAAACTCACTCTCTCACTCTCTGGGCCGTCCTCCGAGGTGCCGTCTCTATCTATGGCTAGCCAGACCACAGTAAACAACACATGAGAATCAATCTCAAGAGTTCAGTGCCGTGCAACGTTTAAGGATGTTTCCTTGGTAGGATAACCTGGATCTCTTCTCCCGAAAGCTCTCTAAATAAATTCAAAACATAAAGAACTGAAGCAACTCAGAACAAACCCATTTGCTGCATACAGCGTAATTAACAGAACCCTGGAACAGTACACTCTCTTTAGTAAGAAGAGCGGATGGAGTGTAAAAGATTTAAAAGAAATACTCCCGGCTATCAGTCATTTCCAAACAGTAAGTAAATGTGTTGCAGAGCTACCCAAATGTGAAGCAGCCTGAATTCCTATATAGTTTTATACAAGCAGGAGATTCGAATTCTCCAAATCTTCGTGCGACACGTCTTAATGCACGAAGGATACCTTTCTGGCCATCAACGAATACCTATTTATATTTCTTCTCACTTAATGTCGTTTGTCCTTTGAATGTCAAAAAGATTCGTATCAAATTTATGCTTCTTTAATGGTGATACACCAATTTTTGAAAGCGGTAGGACGCAAGATGGAATGAATGAGTGACTTTTCCTAACTCATATGTGGTATCCACTGCTTCGTCTTGTGAAAAATAGCTCTTTTACTCCTATCGTTATCACTGAACAAAAAACAAAATTACAACATAGCGAAGACTTTAATTTTTCGGAACATATTTACATCAGTAGTTTTAGTAATAGAGTAACTACAGAAGCATTGTATACAATATCAGGAAAAAAATATTTACTGAATTACTTCCTGTACTTCCATTGGTGCATAACATGGGAATCTTTCGCCACAGATCACACAAGACCTTCCTTTCTGTTCCGTCAGTAACGCAGAATTTATGGTATTTACGCTACTGGTAGTTCAGTGTATATTTTGCATCACATTTCTTCTCAAGATCCTACATTTACGTGTCTGGTAAGTCCCTTCTCTCCTAAATGCTTCCTACGAGATTTGTTGATATCGCAGATTTGCATACTGAATATTTCATGATGCCGCAATGGGACTGTCTCACGTAGATTCCACTTCCCTTATACGGACCATACCACTGCAGTTGTACATTCAGTCAACAGAGAACTTTCTTTGAATTGTCAGAGAATTCATCAACGATCCGTTACGTTCTTCGCTGCAAATAAGTTTTCAATTCAGCCTCACTGACAAACAATAACTGAACAAAGTCAGAACATGTGTATTGAGACCCATGCGTAAAGCGTTCTTCGAATTAGAAACTGAAATTATATCTGTTGATCTGACAGAAAATCTAAGAAGTTCGGTATTTTTTTAAAACAGTAAACGGATGAAAGCTATCTGACGACTCTATTACTACACTGACGTCACAACGGAAGATGTCGAAGACAACGCCGAAATACTGACACTATTTTTCAAAACAGCTTTACTGAGGAATACCATATTGCGAGCGCTTCTTTAAATCTTCACACGAAGATTAAAGTGACAGGCTAATGAAATGAGTGACCAAGGGGTATAAATATAGCCGACATGTCACGACAGAGCAAAGGTGACTGTACGATTCCACGTAGAGTCTGCGACAGAGCTTGCTCCTCATCTAGCAGTACTGTGCCGTAGGTCGTTGTAGGAGTGAAACATTCCCAGTAATTAGAAAGAGATGCGCCTGTTAGCTGACGTCAATACGTTGCTGATTTTTGGAACATGTTTTATGCTCGTTTATTATGACATTCATGGGGACGAATTATTTCCTCTGCACTAATCGACTAGGATTTCGCCAACAATGATCGTGTGAGACCCATTCCTCTCTGAAACTTCCTGGCAGATTAAAACTGTGTGCCCGACCGAGACTCGAACTCGGGACCTTTGCCTTTCGCGGGCAAGTGCTCTTGCCCGCGAAAGGCAAAGGTCCCGAGTTCGAGTCTCGGTCGGGCACACAGTTTTAATCTGCCAGGAAGTTTCATATCAGCGCACACTCCGCTGCAGAGTGAAAATCTCATTCTGGAACCATTCCTCTCTGTTCGTTCACGAGATGCCGAAAGCAGTCAATTGCCGACGCCCAGTCTGATGCCGTGTTTCTTGACTACTACAAGGCATTCTATACAGTTCCGCCATACGACGTAATTAAAAAACGCGCACTTGCAGAAAATTAGAACAATTTTCTGATTGAACTGAATGGTTTCTAACGAACAGATCAATCATTCTGAACGGAGAAAAATGATCTACCGTAACACTAACTTCATGTATGTCAGAAAAGAGTTTTATAAGACTGTTACTTTACACAATAAAGGTAAATGGCCTGATGGATAACGTCTAAGGTGCCACGAGGCTTTTTTACTGGCAGTAATTTTCTATGAAAGATCGCAACGCTAGAAAAACGCAGTGAAATGCAGGAAGAGCTTGGTACAGGTATTGACAGTTGACCCTCAACAAAAGCAAATGTGACGTACTGTTCATAAACAGGCAGAAAGAAATGGAAGTAGTAACGCCGATAAAATGTCTAGGCGTATACGTACGGGGCGTTGTGATGTGGAACGGTCACATAAAATTAATCACAGTTAAGGCAAACGTCGTCTGTGATTCACTTGAAGAATCTTCAGCAAGTGTAGTCCGCCCACGAAGGAAGTCGCTTAGAAACCCCTATTTCAACAAATGCAACTCGTCTGTCTACGGTCCCTGTCTGGGTCACGTGCCACGCATGGTTGATAGAGGAAGTAGGGAAAATGTAAAGAATATCAGCGCCATTCGTAAAGGGCCTTTTACTATGTGCGAAAGTGTGACGGTTATGCTCACCCAACTCCAACAGCAGACGCTGAAAGTGAGGCGCTCTGCATAGCCGTTCGGTCACTGTTAAAATTCCGAGGTCTTACACTCCCGGAAGTCATCCAATATATTGATTGGTTCTACGTATATCTCACGAAAACAACATGAACGTAATTTTAGAGAGATCTGAGCTCATGTGGAGGCTTACCAACAACCATTCTTCCCGCGAACTATTCGCGACTGGAATAGGAAAGGGGCTGACAAAAGAACACAAAGTACTCTGCACCACACACCGAGCGGTGGATTGCGGGTGTGAATGTACATGTAGATGCTTTGTTTCGTTTTCGTACTGGACGCATCGTCATTGATGTTATCTTACTACTATCTTCCAAACAAGGTAAAAATTGAGAGAACCATGACTGGCATACTTTATGCACAGTTGTAGATAGGTAGATTTGCGTCGGATAGGCTTCATACATAGGATGTTAGTGCTCTGATATGGATATATTAGTTGGGACAAGGCGACTAGATTAAGGGCACTACGGAAAGTACTTAAAGATGCTTCGGATGTGCATATATTATGTGGTAGGCTGCGTCCACGGATAGGGGATACGTTCAAATTCCTTAGCAAGTAAGGCAACTCTCATTAAATACTCAAGTGCAGCTGCCGGAGTATCCATTTAAAAAAGAATGAAGACAAAACCACGAGTAGAGGATATGGTGTTCCTCACCCATTACCCATCGAAGATAGTAGGAAAGGAAAGAAAAGAAGAAAAGAAAAGGAGAGGAAAGGAAAGGAAAGGAAGCAAGAGCAGAGCTCAACGTCGCGTCTCTGACGAGATGGTTACAGAATGAGCACAAGCTCGACTCTGGAAGGAAACTGATAAATTCGAAGAGATAACCAGTCTTGGTTGCAAAACAGCCTTTATTTTTTTTATATTTTGCCAATAATACGTTTCGCCTTGTTTTCGGCTGCTTCAGATTGGCCTATAAAGAAAAACAACTTTTCTAAAAAATGTCATGACCCGGCTTGGACTACCAAGGAAAATTTTAAAACCAACCTACTGGCACAACGGGTGTTAAAAACATAACCTGCAGTCCATTCAAATGTCTTAGCTGGAAAACACCGTTGTTAATATTTTAAGAACGTTGCATGATATCCCTTTAAAATTTAAATAAATGAGGTATAACAGCCGAAAGTATTTAGAAGCCAGCTACTGATCTTTCTCATCAAAGGCACCAATACAAACAACAGAAAATATTTTTGGAACACCTTACTGATGTAAAATAGTGTTGAGAACCCGAGAACTCACGTTTGAAGTACATAAAACACTTCAGTAAGTAGTTGCCCTTGTAGAGTTTTACGAGACTTCGCGCAGTGCCCTGTTAAAATAAAATAGACCGAAAGACAGCTAAAAAAGCATTGAAAGCGCGTAATCTGCTTACATACTGAAAAACAAGGAGCAGTAGATTACCTTGTAGCGTGAATGGCGACTCCAAAAGAGAAGAAAAACGGGTATATTAGCGAATCAGTAGCATTGTTTACATTTTTCTTGCGCAGAACATCGTGCACTACCTTCATCTCCTCCAAAATGGAGCTTGTTCAGGTTTGTTTTTTTATTCATACTCTAATTTACACCTAGAATGAAATATCAACTGCCTGCGTAGCTGAGCCATTACACCAGTGATGCAAGTGAAGCAGCAAGAGGATGAAATTGTAAGTGATCAACTGTCATATAAAAACCTTTCACACTATTTTCGTAACACATAACTGAAGCAAATCTACCTACATCCGATATAGGCTGTAATATACATAGTCAGCAACAAAGAAGAAAACCAGCAGAAAACATCACTGATTTCGATTCCTACATATACACTGCCCCCCTCCTTCCCCCCAAATGCCACACTAGCAGTTACATTAAAAAATTAAAACACAATGGACAATGTGTTCTAGACTAATCTAGTTTCAGACTGTTTATTTTAATGTAACATTTCTCTATGTACGTATGTATGTATTAACGCTTGGAAATGAACAGAACATGTTCGAAACGCGTTGCATTATGTTAGATTAAGCATAACATAAAATAACAGAAGAATGCTGAAGATTAGATGGGTAGATCACATAACTAATGAGGAAGTATTGAATAGGATTGGGGAGAAGAGAAGTTTGTGGCACAACTTGACCAGAAGAAGGGATCGGTTGGTAGGACATGTTCTGAGGCATCAAGGGATCACCAATTTAGTATTGGAGGGCAGCGTGGAGGGTAAAAATCGTAGAGGGAGACCAAGAGATGAATACACTAAGCAGATTCAGAAGGATGTAGGTTGCAGTAGGTACTGGGAGATGAAAAAGCTTGCACAGGATAGAGTAGCATGGAGAGCTGCATCAAACCAGTCTCAGGACTGAAGACCACAACAACAACAACAACATAAAATAAAAAGTGACTGGTAAGCGAAACTTGAAATAAATAATTATCCCACACAGTCATGGCCCACAAACATAAATAAATACTAAAAGCGTTTTGCAGAGTTATAGAACAATGTAGATTTGCAATTAGCATTGTGGCACTCAATGTGAGAGTTCACAGTGTTCTTTTAGGCGTCTAGTGTAAGTCAGATATTAACTGCACTCTTCCAGTAGCTGACAATAATTCAGACTGCCTCTTTGTTTGTATGTTTGTCTGCTTAGCATAGTATTGAGTCCACAGTCATATTTTAAGCATCAGTTTTGACGTGTGTGTGTGTGTGTGTGTGTGTGTGTGTGTGTGTGTGTGTTCGGTAATAACGCTGAGACACTCGATATAAACGTTGCATTTTTCTGTTGATGGCATATCTGCAGACATTTTAGATGTGTAAATAACGCTGTGAGACGTGGTACTCATAACGTGTTTCATGGAACAGTTTTGTAGAGGAATGTTGGATGAGGATGGAAACTGTCAGGATGCACCACATTAAAACTCATCCAATTTTCTCAAGTGATTTATTATTTCCAGCTTCAGTGCCCATGTTCCCCTCGGTCTGTGTCACCGGGTCCCGCATAGCTGAGAACACCACTTCACTGTGTGCAAAACGGCTTGGTGCAGAATGACTGCCTCAGCAACCTGTGCAGCGCTCTGCTGTGTGTCGGCCTTGTACAGCCTCGGAGTAGTGACGACATCAGGTTGCGCCGGCAGTCCACTTAGCGCCGCCTGTTGGGAGCTGCAAGGCGACTCTCAGCGTGCTTCCTCGTGGCTGTGGCTAAGATCACAGCGACAACAACCACCTGTGATCCAGCGTCAGAATCTGCAGCCCTCGCCTCGGGATGCCTCCAGCGTGTTTTGGGAGCCAACAAGACTGCCCACAGTTGCGAGCCTTGGCGTGGCCCACTGCTGACTGGCTGCGGACCCTGCATTGGCCTCAGAGGGTCGAACCAGCGACCTGCCGTGGACTGAAAAGCTGGCGCCCCCTCTGCTGCTGTGTGTAGCCAGTGGTGTGATATGCCCCACTGTCCAGGAGAGCTGTCACACTTGAATATTTATACACAGCTGTGCGCCTCTGTTTTGCAAACGCACCACTCCGAGTCATGTGCTCATAACACCTGGGTTGGGCAGTGGACCCCTCCTGCCTATAACTGGCGGCATGCACACCGCTGCGTTTAATCTTTTCAGTGGGTCTATGGCCCTGTGGCCTCCATTCTACTTCGCAACCGCTGGTAGCGTAACTTACTGTCAACAGGCCAGCACCTGGTTGTAACTTGTGCGCTCAGAAACATTGCACCGAAGCTAACCTTTTCCCATCTTAAACGGTGGTGCCGCTACAGTTTAGATGTAGAAATATTAAAATACGGAGTCCATTGTGCCGTACACCAAGTGTGGTACAGACATTGAGCTATGGAAATTCACAAGTGCTGCTTGAAAGTTAGATATCTAGTACCAAGTTACGCAGGTGTTGTTGATATCTTTACGTATTTGTGATAAATAATCGAATACTTTTGGATATGGGAACAACTGAAGCAATGTTCAGCTGAAGCTTATGTATTTTCGACATGGAAATACTGCAGTATTGTCAATATATTTAGGTATTTTTTAACTTGGTGGAAATTTCATATCGTTTCAATACTTAACGAACATGATCTCACAGTGGCTACTCTAACACTGCATTCTCATCGGCTGTTTCATATTAATGGCCGGTAAATTACAGGGATGTGATTGTTTCGGTTTAATGACCAACACCATTTGAAGAAACTTGTGGTTTCTTGGATTGTGAATGACGTCATTGGTAAGGTGCCATGGCTTGTCACGCAATGATGAGCTCAGAAATGAAAGGGGCGTATCTTGTGACATTATGCGTTGGCCCCTGACATGTATACAACCCAAAGGTCGAAGATCAGTTCTGATCACGAATGCCTGTTGACCTACTCACTGTTATCCTGAGTCCATCACGCCATCTCTAGTTTTTCAGACACTGCGTACGGATAACTGTGCGATCCGTAGGTATGATGTTCATGCCTGTTGGTTATGATGGTCATGCGGACGATTCGAGGTTCCTGCAAGCCCGGCAAATGGCGAGGAGCTGAACGTGCACTGCCTCTGGGCATACTGTTTTGCAATTTTTTCCTGAAGAGGTCGGGTAACGTTACACACACCTAACAGCCATGATATACACTGCTGGCCACTGTAAATGCAACACCCTGAAGGAAGCATCCGAATCAAGTGAAATTTACACCATGGGTTTGCAGCGATGAGATATGCAACTGATTAGAATTTCAGCGCAGACGCACATCACGCGCCCCTGTGGCGCCACCTCATAGCGCCATTTAAGGCTCGGCGATTTCGACGAGTGTACGTTCGGCACATGTTTTTACCTTGTGGTTGTTTCACAAGACGATCAGTTATGCCTCGTAGACAACAGCGAACATCGTTTGATCAAGTATCCGAGTTCGACAGAGGAAGGATAGTGGCTTACCGAGATTGTGGATTATCATACAGAGAAATCGCTAGTCGTGTTGGACGAAACCAAACAACTGCAATGCGGATATGTGACCATTGGATGCAGGAGGGTACGACGGACCGACGTGGTCGATCGCATTCACCTCGGTGCACCACTGCACGCGCTGATAGGCAAATTGTGCGCATGGCAGTGACGGATCGTTCAGTGACACCCCGAACCATAGCACAGCACATTGCGTCTGTAACGCATCATCAAGTGTCTGCGCGTACCACTCGACGCCGTTTACAGCAGAGGGGTCTGTCCGCAAGACGTCCATTGCTTCGTCTACCATTGCCGCAGAACCACAGACGTCTCCGTCGCCAATGGTGTGATGGCAGACGGATGTGGACGGCAGAATGGAATGACGTTGTCTTTACTGACGAGGCACGCTTCTGTCTGCAGCACCACGATGGTCGGATTCGAGTGTGGTGACACCGTGGAGAGAGGATGCTGGACAGCTGCGTTATGCACCGCCACACTGGTCTTGCACCGGGTATTATGGTATGGGGCGGTATTGGATATTACTCTCGCACGCCTCTAGTACGCATTGCCGGTACTTTAAATAGCCGGCGCTACATTTCCGAGGTACTGGAGCCAGTTGTCCTTCCTTACCTTCAGGGCTCGGCCACAGCCATATTTCAACAGGATAATGCGCGGCCACACGTGGCACGCATTGTCCAAAGGTTCTTCGTCAATAACCAGATTGACTTGCTTCCCTGGCCGGCTCGCTCTCCGGATCTTTCGCCGATAGAAAACATGTGGTCCATGGTTGCTCAACGAGTGACCTAGATTACATCCCCAGCTGCCACACCAGATGATCTTTGGCAACGTGTGGAAGCTGGTTGGGCTGCTGTACCCCAGGAACACATCTAACGTCTCTTCGACTCAATGCCGAGACGTGTGGCAGCGGTGATCTCCAACAATGGCGGCTACTCTGGCTACTGATTCTGGCAGGAACCACATGTCACAGACGTCTGTAAACGTAATCATTTGATACTTGGTCAACATGTTATCTACAAAATAAATTTTGTTGTGCTACCTCTTGTCTTTCTTGGTGTTGCATTTGCGGTGGCCAGCAGTGTAGTTACACAGTTCTTCTTCTGTAGGAAAGGAGTTTTTCTGTGCACATTTAAAATTAGCTAACAGAAGGAGCAAAATTTTTTAAATCAACATGTCCAAAAGGCATGAAAATACTAGATCACTAATTTGTGAGGTGTTAATGGTGTAGCACTTTCTGTTGTAGTCGGTGTAACAAATTGGGCAAAACTTTTCTAACATTAAGCGACATGTACTATTTTCTTTAGAAGAGGGAGGTCGCCGTGATAAATATTGTTGTCTGTTTCTCGTAAGGAAATTCGATTAATTTTGAGATTACAATGCAATTTTGTGGGCAAAACTGTTCTAACATTAAGCGACATGTACTATTTTCTTTAGAAGAGGGAGGTCGCCGTGATAAATATTGTTGTCTGTTTCTCATAAGGAAATTCAATTAATTTTGAGATTACAATGCAGTTCTGAGAGTTAATTCGAAGACAAATGGGAGACTCAGATTTAACATCTTTTGGGACACCAGGTTCAATGGAGCTCTAGCTGAAATTAGGAAGGAAATGGGCCGTGTGTTGTTCGAAAGAGAGGAGAAATTTGAAATACAGCTTTCTAGTGTGAGAATTCAGTAACTGAGGCACACGGTTAACGTGACGCAGTATCATCTGGACACAGCAAAGCGCCGTGAATAAACAAGTATAAATCTTAGCGACTGTTTGTGGAGCTGGAAGGTTTTAAAAAGTAGAACATCACGCCGGACCAGATCTCGAAAGCGAAACCTTACCTTTCACAGGGAGCGTCCTACTAACTGATAGTTAAAACGGTCCACACATTGGACGGTGTAAGATAATTCAGTTTTATCTGCAACCTGAACGTTGTGTACCCACTCACACTCCCTTTTACATCCCTATCTTCATTTTTTAATCTCACAATATCTCCACAGAGTTCGGAAGGAAAGAGAAGAAACATGACAAGTTGAAGCTCGAGCCCGTTCATGAGTAATGTCCGACTGACCCAATGAGTAACTCCTTACCTCTTAATAGAAGTGATACGGCCTTGTACATCGATTTCATTCATTTTCTGATTGCCGAGTGTTATTTTTGCTTTCATAGTTGAACGTACAATCGTGAAGTATGTAAGAGCTTAACGTCCACGTATATCGAAGGTATTAGAAACACATCACTGCTATAGGCAGGATATTGTCTATCGTAATATCTGAGGAAAGATCCCGTAGTTCGTCCAAAATCATCTAGAGAACTCAAGGAAAATTCTAAATCCGAGAGACTGTCGAGGATCGGCTCCCTTCGTCCTTCGGATAGAAATCTAGTGCACAGGGCAATGTCAGGCCATTTATTGAGGACAGCCACAGGAGGCACCGTAAGGGCTATCGCTAATACAATCTCAAATACAACTGCAATCGAAAATAGTTTTTTGTCAAAACCTTAAGCAAAGTATGTCATAAGGATGAAAAGGGGAAAATAAATTGGATTTTTCTCTACATCTCCATCCGCAGTGCTGGTCATATAATTACAGCACGAACGATACCAAATTTTTAAAAAATGTATTTATTGTGTGTATACACTACAGGTAGAAAATATGATTAAACTTGCACAGGATTTGAGGGTGTACAGGGTTTGCAATTTACCACACCCAGCTGCCCCATTTGGTACAATTAATGGCTCTAACCTCGCAGGTCGACTACTCGAGTTGAGATATGATGATGCATACGGGCAAATTAGTTCATCGTGCATCAAATCCACCGCACAGTTCAACAGTCGTAGTATTGGGCGAATAGTGGCGTGCTGGTCTCTGGTCGGACTATGAGTAGACGTTTTAAATGTATAGGTGAAGTATAGATACCGTCATAGAAAATTAAAAAGGTCCTTGGATAAAAAAGAAGCAGCTATATGAATATCAACAGCTCAGATGGAAAACTAGTACCAAGAAAAGAAGGGAAAGCTAAAGGTAGAAGGAGTATGTAGAAAGCTATCAAATGTACTTGAAGGGAATATTACTGAAAAGAAAGAGATGTAGATGAAGGTGAGGTGGGAGATATGATGCTGTGAAAAGAATCTGACACAGTTCTGAAAGGCCAATGTCGAAACAAGGCCCCTGGAGTAGACGACATTCCGCCAGAACTTCTGATACCCGTGGGAGAGCCAATCATGACAAAACTCTGCCACATTATGCGCAAGACGTACGAGATAGAAGATGAATGTAATTTCAATTCCAAAGAAAACAAGTGCTGACAGATGTGAATATTACCGAACTATCAGTTTAATAAGACATGGTTGTAACATATTAACACGAATGGAGAAACTGGTAGAAGCCAACCTTGGGGAACATAAGTTTGGATTCCGGCGAAATGCAGGAACATGCGAGGCGATACTGACCATAAAGACTTCTTTTACAAGATAGCGTGTATAGCGTTTGTAGAATTAGAGAAATCTCTGGACAGTGTTGACTGGAATACTGTTTTTGAAATTCTGAAAGTAGTAGGTCTAAAATACAGAGAGCGCAAGGCTGTTCACAACTTGTGCAGATACCAGATGGCAGCTGTGAGAGTCGAGGGGCATGAAAGGGAAGCAGTGGGTGAGAAGGGAGCAAAAGAGAGCTGCAGCCTATCTCCGGTGTTATTCCATCTGTACTCAGAGCAAGCAGTAAAGGAAACCAAAGAATAATTTGGAGAACGAATTAAAGTTAGAGGAGAAGAAATTTAAAAAATCGATGTTTACTGATGACATAGTAATTTTGTCAGAAAAACAAAGGACTCCGAAGAGCACTTGAACGGGATGGACAATGTCTTGAAAGGATATAAGATGATCAACAAAAGCAAAACAAAGAAATTAAATGTTGTCGAATAAAAGCAGGTGATGCTGGGGGAATTAGGCTGGAAAAAGAAACACTGAAAGTAGCTATTGCTATCTGAGAAGTAAAATAACTGATGATTGCCAAAGTAAAGAGAATATAAAATGTAGACTGGCTATGAGAAGAAAGGCCTTTCTGAAGAAGAGAAATTTCTTAACGTCGAAAATAGACTTAAGCGTTCAGAAGTCTTTTATGGAGGTATTTGTCTGGAGTGTAGCCTGGTACGGAATTAAAACATGAACGATAAACAATTTAGACAGAAAGAGGAAAGATGGATTTGAAATGCGATGCTGCAGCAGAAGGCTGAAGATTGGATGAATAGATCGTGTAACTACGTCTACATCTAGATACATATTCCGTCCGGTGCTTGACGTGGGTTACCCTGTACCAGTATACTGGTCACTTCCTTTCCTGCTCTACTCGAGTGATAAACGACTGTCTATATACCTCTGTATCAACCCTAATTTCTCGTATCTTATGTTCGTGGTCGTTACGAGAAACATATGTTGGCAGCATTAGAATCGTTCTGCAGTCAGATTCAAGTGCCAGATCCTTAAATTGTTTTCAGTAGTGTTCCACGAGAAGAGTGTGGCATTCCCTCTAGGGACTCCTATTTTAATCCCCGAAGCATCTCCGTAAAAATTGCGTGTTGTTCGAACCTACCGGTAACAAATACAGTAGCCAGTCTCTAAATTGCTTCTATGTCTTCTGACACGTCGTGGAATGGAAAACTTAACCAAAGCGGAAGGTAAGCTGAGCTCAAAGGCTGCAGGGAGTGAAAGCATAGACCCAAATGAGGTTACAGTTTCAAACACAATTTAATTTTATTAAACATTAAAAAACACTTGTTCACTGATATATATATATATATATATAATAAAACACAATACAATTTTTTAAACTCCAGGTCTGAAGGGCCGCTGAACATTCACAACTGTAAAGTCAGAGTGACAACCATAAGATTCAACATAGGGAGATAATCACGGTCTGAAGGACCAATACAATCAGTTACTGAAAGGAATGACTTTAATCATTCGACCAGAAGGGCCACTCAAATATAACCACAAATGCTGTTTTGATAATGCTACAAGAATGCAAAACCAACAGTTGATTTACTTCGTCCAAAGGAGCAGTAAAGACCAAAAGACAAATTCATATACCAAAGGTTTTTTTTAATGAAACAAGCGAACAAGATAAAATTAATAACCAAAAAGGGGTAGTGACGTCGCCACTCGGCCTGAAGGGCATGAATATCAGTGTAATAAATATTTGAGAATGGCTGAAGTTAGTGAGTTAGCACTTAAAACCATCCCGTGCTCCTCACCACTAGGAAAAATTTACAATCAGCTGTGCTAGGACCGCCTGCCTTAGCAATATGGCACATACCAGCAGAACAACTAGAAACTTCACCAACGTGGCGAATCGTCCACATAGGGCATGACAGCAACTCTCTATAACACATAAAATAAAAATTACCAATCACTGAAACACATGATTCAAAATATAACGCCTATCTAGGCAGGAACTGTTAAGGACGCCCACTGGCCTTCGTAAATCTTCGACTTACTAAATGTGACTGCCAGTACTAAATAATAATACCTCTCAACAAATTGTAAAATACAAGATCGTTATTGCACTTGGGTCAGAATAAAATTTCAACCACAGATAATATTTTAGATTCAGTTATTAAGGCACAGACACACTTTTCTAGTGATAGTTACACTTGACAATATAACAGCAGATCATTGAATCGGGATTTCGCGCACGCCTGAGCCTACTAAAATTGCGAAACACTACGGCACACGACCTTAGAGCAAAACACATCCGACGACACGGACAGAAATTGAGTGAGACACATCAAGTCAAGAAATTCTCACCGTTAGTCCAGAAGGCAGATAAGCATTCGGCGACAGGTTGCAACCAGCACCATCTCGAGTTATGTCAATCGCCCCAGTTCCGCCATAGCAACGCGGACACGCCACGTCAACAGTTGCCACACCGATCTTCCTTATCACACAGCACGTCCAGAACGACTGCCGCCGTCCCGAGTACACACGCTCATAGCAATCACGTGCGTTCACAGGAAGTTATACCACCTTTCCCGCAACATTGCGCTGCCACACAACCGGAAACTAAACTCCCCGTCTCACTCCGGCAGCAGCACTCGATACTCTCGTCGTCAGCAGGTCTCTACCTAGAATGCAGCGCCCGCCGAAATGTAAAAGCAAACGGACCAATCGCGGCAGAGCAAAGCCAAGGCTCCGGAAGACAACACACCACACCTAGGCAAAGATGAAAATGATACGGTTCATCTTCCTTTAATACGATCTAGTGTGAATCCCAAAACTCGAGCAGCACTCAAGAATAGGTCGCACTAGCGTCCTATATGCGATCTCAATTGCAGATGAAGCCCACTTTCCTAAAATTCCACCAACAAATCGAAGTCTACCATTCGTCTTCACTACCACATACCCCATATTCTCGTTCCACTTCATTTAGCTTTGCAACGCTACGCCCACATATTTGAAGGACTTAATTGTGAAGCAAGACACTACTAATGCTGTATCCGAAGATTTTTCTACGTGCAGAGCCTGCTGCCATTCACCATGCCAACTAGAAATTTTATCTGTCACCTTGTATCGTCCCTCCTACAGCCACAAACTTCGACATCTTCCCGTACACCATAGCATCATCACCAAACAACTGCAGTTTGCTGCCCACCCTGTCCGCTATATCAGTTATATACATAGAAAATAATAGCTGTCCTATCCCACTTCCCTGGGGCGCTGTCGAGGAAGGAGTGTACAGAATTGGGGAGAAAGGAAATCTGCGGCACAACTTAACTAAAAGAAGAGATCGGCTGATAGGTCACATTCTGAAACATCAAGGGAGCACCATTTTAGTGCTGGAGGGAAGCGTGAGGGGTGAAAATGATAGAGAAGACTAAGAGATGAATACAGTAAGGAGATTCAAAAGTATGTAAGTCGCAGTAGTTATTGGTAGGTGAAGAGCCTTGGGTAGGAGAGAGTGGCATGGACAACTGCATCAAACCTGTTTTAACAATCGATTGGTGAATTGATTATTTTTTCGTTCAGTCGGTTTTTTCAGTCGAATGAAACAACCGACTGAAACTAGTCTCAGCTGCAATGTCAGCTACATCAATGTTTTCACTCACTCACCGTGTTTGAGT
Source organism: Schistocerca serialis cubense (assembly GCF_023864345.2). NCBI lineage: Eukaryota > Metazoa > Arthropoda > Insecta > Orthoptera > Acrididae > Schistocerca > Schistocerca serialis. The sequence goes on along the minus strand of NC_064639.1, from coordinate 486,108,298 downwards.
GGTTTCATCCAGTGTGAGACAACCGGCTGATACCCGTCTCCGTCGGTTTCTGCCGATAACCGGTGTAACTGCCAGATTGTTGAATGAAAGCGTGCAAACGTGAGTGCATTGCGTTGTACAGGTGACGAATGTCAGTTTGTAGGATGGATTCCACGCCTGTGGCCGTTGATCGGTCAATACAGGGACGGTTATTTCTGTTTGTGGATGGAGCTGGAATTGTCGTCCGATGATGACCCGTATGTGGTCGATTGGAGACAGGTCTGGTGATCAAGCAGATCAAGGCCACATGTCGACACTCCACAACAGTTGTATGTGTAAGCCGGCTGACATGCTAAAGACTTAAAACTTCCTACTTAATTCAGAACTGGATGATAATGCAATATTAACTCGCTTTCCTTTGTCGTGTGTGGCGGAGAGGAAGTACGTGGTGGAAGAACTGGATGACACTGCAATATTAATTCCCTTTCGAGTCCGGTGAGTGGCGGAGGGTACTTTGTTTTTCGGTCGATCTGTCGGTTCGATACGTATTTTTCCACTGATTTTAAACTAGCTTAGCTCAAAATCCAACTAGAATCCAATATTAATTCGATTTCTTTTCTGATGTGTGACGGAGGGTAGGTATCTGATGTACCACTGCTATTTACCTGTTTTCTTGTTCCAGTTTGCGAATTTTTTTCTTTTTTTTTTTTTTTTTTTTTTTTTTTTTGCGATCCTCTCACGGGATTGGTTGACTCCTTTAAAGAGAAACCGAAATAAACTTGAAGTTTAGCACATGTACTGCTGTTATCTCATCAAAATGTTTGAAATCAACTGAGAAATTTCACACACACAAGACTAAAATCCAGATAATAACTATTTTAATAGAAAATACGGTTTTATAACGGACTGGTAAATGTTAAATAATCTCTTTTAGCCACGTACGGACTCTTAACGCCATACAAACAGTCCGGAAAATTTGTGCTTGTGAATTTTTAGTAACTATAACACCTCCTGTAAAACTGAAGACGTGGGGTTTACTTTTGTAGCTGGTGATGTAGTTTCCTGTGCAAAATATTTACTCTCCACAGCAGTAGATGGCTGAATATTCAAATGATGTTGCATTTGTGTTCATCATCACATATGGCCTGTAAAACGGTAAGCAGACTGTCGCTCAGACGATACAAGGTTCCTTTATTCTTCGTATACCCTTAAGGAAACCTTGCGCTCACCTTTCCACCCCCTACGGGGGCTGCAATACATCCCTATTTTACTGCCTTGGTCTTAGTTTTGAGGGCGTACAGAGGCGTGCTCGAGGGAGTTTTATAAAACCGTCCTGGGTAAACTTGGACCTTTTCTCGTACCTGTGGAAATTCGATTGACTCGAAATAGATTTTAGTATATCTTAGTTAAAATTCATTAAGAAGGACCTAACTATAGACAGTTTCTTCGTTCTAGTCTATTAAAAACGCAGCAGCAAGCACGCTTAGCCGCTCTCCTACGCGCGTACAGTATGTTCCAAGACTGTCTTCATAACATTAATCACCTAAATTTTAGAAATGGGAATAGGTAGAAAGGTCCGGTTTGCAGCATAATGTTCACACACACTTAAGCTCTTTTTTTTTTCTTTCTTATTTTCCCATGTTAGTTACTGACTGACCACCCTCCAGGAGTTTACACAGTGTTTGGAATGATTTGTACAGACCAGATCGGACAGCCAGGTGCTGAGTGACTTGAAAGAACTGTGAGCTTGCATCAGAGCAGCAATAGCACGCTTGAATGAGGATATCCGAGACCGAACATGGAACTGGAATATCGCTTAAATAATCTATGTGGAACGCATTTAAGGTGATCATCCGTAGCCCGTCCCCCCTTTTTTTGTGACGGTCATAATTTTTCTAGCTCTGTCCCGAATTTTTTTAGAAGTAATTCGGGACACCTCTTTGTTCCGGATTTAACACCTATGAAATGATTTATCCCCAACTGTCCTTTCGTTTCACCTGTATCGGTATACTGATGCCGAAAGGATGTTTTCCCAAACGCGAAATGTATGAAGCAGTAGCAAATCAAGTTTGTTGTAGAAACTACGAAAGCAGTGTTAGTGACTAGAGTGAATTATTATGAAACCTGAGTTGAATGTTTTCATAAGTCTGTTCAAGAACACAGATATGCTGAAGAAAATTTACAGCACTGACGAATACTATATGCGTGCTCACACTCCTTCATCTTAGAAGGTACTAATACAACATAAATTAATGTACTTTTCGTAACAAATTAAAGTGATAGTTTGCACTTATTACGGTCAACTCATTCTTGTAATAATAAATTTTTTTAATGAGTCCCGAATTTGGCTCTAGAAAATAAGGTCACCTTAATACACTGTACTCTGTTAAATGGCTCCTGAGACCTTAGGTGTATATGAATGAACGTTACGCCGCAAACCGCGCTTTTCTACCTATCCCCATTTCTGGAGTATATGTGATCTAAGTTGTAAAGACTCTTCTGGAATACCGTGTATTTTTCATACCTCTTTATTGAGACAATGAGAAACCGCCGACAATGGGCGATCGCACATACGGCGACGCCTCTCCGCCGCGAGACAACCGAATGTCTTAAATGTCATTCCCCTTCTTCTCACTGAGCTGTATAAAACTGATGTAATTTACGTTCTTTTTCCGTCTCTATAGTGCGCTAACATAAATCCTTGTTACTCTCATGTGTAATTGGCAGGAGGTGCGGGCCCGCTGGCATTGTTAGCACTGAACCGCAACAGAGGAAACATTCCCCCTATCATATCTTCGCTTCCTGCAGAACATCGTGGCCATCAGCCAACTTATCGTGTGTAGACTGTTTGTGCCGAAAAATAATCCGATTTCACCCAAATGTCGGGGGTCTTGGGGTCGGAAATTTAAATGATGACAGGTCTACCCCAGTGATACGCGTTAATGGCACCTGGAGCAATTTAATCCACAACAGTATACGAGTCAGTTTTAAATGATTACTCCATTAAGTTCACAATTAAATGAACACATATAGGGCTTTTGTTAACTTTGGCATACCCCTGAGATACGTCCTCACTGAGGACCACCCATTGTCATTACAATATAGCACTGCTTTAGTTCAGCAAATTAAAGTATTGCAGGCTGGTTTCACTCAGAAGAATGAATGGACATCTCGGTCAGCTAAAACACTAAAGAGCGTTTTCAGTTAAAAGAATCAGTACATGGTTCAACCGATGGAAAAACTACTGATTGCTTTCACTTGAAAAGAAAAATTGAATAATTCGGTCAATATGCAAAGCTACAACGATGTCGAATCTTCTCATTCGATTTCTTCCACTGACTGTTTTCATTCGGAAAAAAATAAATGAAAAATAGTCGAAGCAACAGATGAAACTGCAACCGACTGACACAACTGTTTTCATTCGGTTGCTCACACATACTAGTTTCATTCAAAAGAATGACTGAGTGCTCCGACCAACTGAATGATTGTTTTCATTCGGTTGCTCCCACAGACTACTTTCAACCAAAATACACTCCTGGAAATTGAAATAAGAACACCGTGAATTCATTGTCCCAGGAAGGAGAAACTTTATTGACACATTCCTGGGGTCAGATACATCACATGATCACACTGACAGAACCACAGGCACATAGACACAGGCAACAGAGCATGCACAATGTCGGCACTAGTACAGTGTACATCCACCTTTCGCAGCAATGCAGGCTGCTATTCTCCCATGGAGACGATCGTAGAGATGCTGGATGTAGTCCTGTGGAACGGCTTGCCATGCCATTTCCACCTGGCGCCTCAGTTGGACCAGCGTTCGTGCTGGACGTGCAGACCGCGTGAGACGACGCTTCATCCAGTCCCAAACGTGCTCAATGGGGGACAGATCCGGAGATCTTGCTGGCCCGGGTAGTTGACTTACACCTTCTAGAGCACGTTGGGTGGCACGGGATACATGCGGACGTGCATTGTCCTGTTGGAACAGCAAGTTCCCTTGCCGGTCTAGGAATGGTAGAACGATGGGTTCGATGACGGTTTGGATGTACCGTGCACTATTCAATGTCCCCTCGACGATCACCAGTGGTGTACGGCCAGTGTAGGAGATCGCTCCCCACACCATGATGCCGGGTGTTGGCCCTGTGTGCCTCGGTCGTATGCAGTCCTGATTGTGGCGCTCACCTGCTCTGCGCCAAACACGCATACGACCATCATTGGCACCAAGGCAGAAGCGACTCTCATCGCTGAAGACGACACGTCTCCATTCGTCCCTCCATTCACGCCTGTCGCGACACCACTGGAGGCGGGCTGCACGATGTTGGGGCGTGAGCGGAAGACGGCCTAACGGTGTGCGGGACCGTAGCCCAGCTTCATGGAGACGTTTGCGAATGGTCCTCGCCGATACCCCAGGAGCAACAGTGTCCCTAATTTGCTGGGAAGTGGCGGTGCGGTCCCCTACGGCACTGCGTAGGATCCTACGGTCTTGGCGTGCATCCGTGCGTCGCTGCGGTCCGGTCCCAGGTCGACGGGCACGTGCACCTTCCGCCGACCACTGGCGACAACATCGATGTACTGTGGAGACCTCACACCCCACGTGTTGAGCAATTCGGCGGTACGTCCACCCGGCCTCCCGCATGCCCACTATACGCCCTCGCTCAAAGTCCGTCAACTGCACATACGGTTCACGTCCACGCTGTCGCGGCATGCTACCAGTGTTAAAGACTGCGATGGAGCTCCGTATGCCACGGCAAACTGGCTGACACTGACGGCGGCGGTGCACAAATGCTGCGCAGCTAGCGCCATTCGACGGCCAACACCGCGGTTCCTGGTGTGTCCGCTGTGCCGTGCGTGTGATCATTGCTTGTACAGCCCTCTCGCAGTGTCCGGAGCAAGTATGGTGGGTCTGACACACCGGTGTCAATGTGTTCTTTTTTCCATTTCCAGGAGTGTAATTCAACTGATACGTATAACTGCAACCGAATGAGTTGATTGTTTTCCAACAACCATTTTCATTCGAATGTTGCCATTGCTAGTCTTTGGGTTTAAGACAACGGCAACAACAACAGCAACAAGGAGATATGGGCGACATACTTGCAGGACAGTGGTCGAGCACCCTCTGTATCGATGTTGATCTCGATGACACAGGGAACAAGCGGTTTTGCGTTATCTTACTGAAAGATATGGTCACGGAGACTTCGAAGACAAGAAATAGGCACCGACATTAACATGTCAGAAACGTAGCGGCTGCTATCCAAATTATCAGCTGTGCGAACCAGAGCTGATCATTATTTACTGTATACCTAATGACACGCTGTACCGTCACGCCCGGTGGCTGGGCCCGTGCGACGACGACGAATGCGACCAGCAACTTTCGTCCTCCTCGGAGCCTTCACACGAAGCGAGGCCACTTCTACGTTGGACATATAGCATTTTAAACATAAGGTCAATATCGTTTAGAGTTTCTAAATTACTTTATCCATGAAAATGTCTTGTTCTTGAAAATTTTAATGAACTGAATCTCAGCAGGAGAATAAAACTTAATGGGCGTCTTATTAACTATTCTATGTAGAGGGTTTAAGATGGCAGAAAAAGGTAAAACATGAGAAACAAAACTGAACAAAGTCATGGTTATCGGACTTTATTTAGAATCCTACTTTAAATCTAAACCTATTTTCAGCGAGAGATTTGAGTATAGTTCACGGATTACTTTTTTTTGTTTTTTACTCATCAGTCTTCTGACATGTTTGATGCGGCCCGCCACGAATTCCTCCGCTTTGCCAACCTTTTCGTCTTAGACTAGCACCTGCAACTTGCATCTTACATTATTTGCTGGATGTTTTCCAATATCTATCTTCCTCTTCAAATTTTACCCTCTACAGCTCCCACCAGTACCAGGGAAATTATTCTTTGTTGTCTTAACCGATGTCCCACGATCCTGTCCCTTCTTCTTGTCAGTGTTTTCCATATATTCCATTCATCGGCGATTCTCTGGAGAACCTCTTCATTCCTTACCTTATCAGTCCACCAAATTTTCAAAATTCTTCTGTAGCGCCACATCTCAGTTGCTTCGATTTTCTTCTGTTGTTGTTTTCTTACTTCCCCTGTCTCGCTTCCACACAATTCTAAGCTCCAAATGTAAATTCTCATAAATTTCTTCCTGCAATTAAGACCTATATTTAATATTAGTAGACTCCTACTGGGCAAGAATGCCCTTTTTTCCAGTTCTAGTCTGCTGACTTTATCCTTCTGACAATCATTTCATAGTTAGATAACAGAACAGTCGTATAATTCTGGGGAAGTTGAATAAGATAGGCTGTTTGATGTTTTCGAACAGTCTCCTTTAACACTTGTCCAAGGAGTATCTGTCATGTTGGAGAGGGAAAACAGGAGCGCTTTCTTCAACACTTCAGAGTGATGGAAGAATGGTATCAGATACGCCGGAATCCCACATGAGAGACTAGTGTTGGTCACTTCAACAATACGTTCTGCAGACACCTAATTGGAGAAAAAGTTTTATTAGGTGATTTAACACGAAGAGAGAAAAAAAAATACGAAGCAATTGACACACAATTCCTATCTATTAAATACGTGTTGTCATTTTTATACTTTAACAAAATCTTCACTCATGCTAACAAATTACACTACTTCTCACTCCAATTACATATTCTTTGAAAATTTTCTAATTTGTAACGAAATTACATTGTGACAAAACCGTACGTTACAGTAAAGAATTGGGATGTCACATAGATTCTATACCCAGAGATAAACCAATTACGTAAGTAAATGTAGTCACACAGTATTCTTTCACTTGACTGTGTCATCGAGGAAGGCCACATAGATAAAACAAGTGATATGTTATCGTTCGTGTTACCTCTCTACAGTCTGCAGCTACATTCATTTACCTGCATGGAAAAGGTTTCATAGGCCTGTGATATGGAGGAAAGTCACAAAGATGCAACGAGTGATATGCTGCGGTTCGTGTTACCTCTCTGCATTCTGCAGGTACATTATTTTACCTGCAGGCAAAAGACTACATCTAAAAATGACTATGCGACACGAAACGCTCAAAACTGTAAAAGAAACGCTCCTATGTAATTTACACGTTTCATATTCTACGAATTTCTGAACCGTATGCACCGACTGTCGCAGTTCTTCCAACAAGTCGGCTAAATTGCAGGTATCCGATTACTTTGCGGCCTTGAACCTGTAATGGAGCCAACGGGCAAGTTCAAAGATCGGAACGTGCAAATGGTGCGCGAAACTGCTACTTTCAAGTCTAGGGGGGTGCTAGCGATACTCTGGTGAACAGATAACAAACAGCATGATGCATTATGGGTTCGCGTGTCTGGCGGCGATTCGCGTGGTCCTGTTCCCAGCCGTTTGATTATTTTCGGTGCATACGAAACGCTTATACAATCGATACAGCGGACGCTACCCACCTACCCAACGAAACGAATCAATTCTTCAAATGAAACGAGCTCCATACATGCTGACCCAATAAGTCACCTCTCATTCTTCAACATCGCATCAGTCATCACACGCGATCGGCCAACAGAGTTACTTTCCATCTTGATAAGAATTACGTTAGTTTACCACGTCATTTTCGAGAATCAAAGTTCATCCTGAACGTACTAAGCTCGTACGTATCTGCAGGCTATTTATACGATTTCACCACATCTAATTACGTTCAGCATATTAATTTTTCATTAGATAGTACTTCTTCAGTTATTGTCACAGAAAACTTTGATCGTTTCGTAGCAGTGTACGGCCCACACGTGCAGTGAAACAATATTTCATCAGACTGCAAGCGATACCATAAACAACAAGATTTCATAGTTTTATCCAATTGGCAGCCATCTATAGCCATAGTAATAACCGAAATAAACTCACTGACTATCTGAAACTGTGCAGTATTTCTTTTAACACCATCACAATATGCGAAATATATGATTAGAATATAAGAGCCTAACACACAAACAAAGAAGACCGGAAAGGGTTTGGAAATTTACGTGCGCCCAAAACTTCCTAGATTCACTCACGCTCTCTCTCTCTGTCTCTCTCTAGTTCTCATATATCTACATGCAGGAAGTCTCCCCTAACAGTCGTCAAGCGAATTCAGCAGGTATTTGCAGTTTAGTTTTTGCACCGTGTAGCTGGAGCCAGCCGAAACAGATACTGCTAATCATGTCTTCCATGTGAAACCCAGTGTCGACGGAAGGAGTAAGTTTGTTTCGAGTTACAAACAAAGTGATTATTAAAGCGGGATTTTTCGTGCCCATTCGATACAGACGTCCCAGATTAGATTAGTCGAATATTCGTTTTATCACTTTATTTTACAGGTCCGTCTTGATCACACAAACTTTTACACTTCACAATTACCGGTTTCGGCTACTGCCATCTTCAGATCTGTTACAAACAGAAACAGTGTGTAGCCAACTGACGCTAAATCTATAAAAGTGCTGGTGGTACATAAGAGAGATAAAAAGTGTTTCCATGATCAGCAACCATGTATACCAGCCATACATACCATAAAATATTCTGATGTAGTATCAATGTCAAACTAAACATGTAGGTACATAGTAAGTGCTGGTGATGATCAGAATGCGTCTGGTATTTATACAAGGATACTGAGGCCATCAGAGGGCACTATAGCTAGGGTACGTGATTAACCAGTATCGCAAAGACAATGGTTACAATGCGGTATGAGTAGTCATTACTTAAAATTACTTTGCAGGGCAAAACGAGAGTCTGACATTAAAACATGTACTAACATACTAGACCGAGTGAGGTGGCGCAGTGGTTAGCACACTGGACTCGCATTCGGGAGGACGACGGTTCAATCACGTCTCCGGCCATCCTGATTTAGGTTTTCCGTGATTTCCCTAAATCCTTTCAGGCAAATGCCGGTATGGTTTCTTTGAAAGGGCACGGCCGATTTCCTTCCGTGTCCTTCCCTAACCCGAGCTTGCGCTCCGTCTCTAATGACCTCGTTGTCGACGGGACGTTAAACGCTAATCTCCTCCTCCTCCTCACTAACATACTATAGTGGAATTGGATGCATACTTAAAATCCATATCAAAAGTGCAAAAGTGTATCCGTAAATGTGAGGTAATGAAAGAAGCGGTGCGTATTAATTAAAAGTAAAAATTCGATGGTCGATAATACTTCCGGAGTGTGGTCTCGATGGCGGCCGTTGTGGATTCTCTGTGTGACGTCCCCGTTTTCCTGTGGCGGAACTTGCGGAAGAAGGCCCAGTCTCCTCGTCGCCGGCGGCCGGGCACACGATCGCACGCCAATCCACTGGGGCGCTCGACGCTCCTCAAAAAATGGCTTCTGTGCACTATGGGAATTAAGTTCTGAGGTCATCAGTCCCCTAGAACTCAGAGCTACTTAAACCTAACTAATCTAAGGACATCACACACATCCATGCCCGAGGCAGGATTCGAACCTGCGACCGTAGCGGTCGCGCGGTTCCAGACTGTAGCGCCTAGAACCGCTCTGCCACCCAGGCCGGCGACGCTCCTCAAACTAGTAGATTTCTGAATACATCAAAGTAAGCCTTTACGTTAAACTCATTGTATTCATTCAGCAGTAATTCCGGTTACCGTTTTCTGCCACACAAATCTCAATTTCCTCTAGTAGGTTCAGTAACTGTCACTTTGGCGCCCTATGCAACAGTTTTATATTACTCTCTACGTTTCCTACCGAATGTCTTAATCTGTCTAACTGTGTACCGAAAGCGCTTTTATTTTGCTTATACTTATGCTCCTTAAAACGAGTCTTGAAATACCTTCCTGTCAGACCAATATGAAACTTCTCACAGTCTTGGCAGCTGATCTTACAGACACCACATTCCAAATATTTGTTGCTGTTGTTGCCATCTTTGTGGCTTAGCCTACAACCAACTATACTTTTCGTTTGAAATACAATTTTTATTTTCGTTTTTCTGAAAGCCTGTGCAATTCTGTCGAAAATGCATCATTGTACGACATGGCAACCAACTGTTTGCCCTCTAGTTCGACTGTCTCCTTCTTGTGACATATTTTTGATTTTAGTTTATTATAAAGTTTCATTACATCACGATCCTTATATCCGTTTCACTTTGCTACTTGTATAATCACCCTTAATTCTTCCACCTCGTCATTTAGGGGTGAGATTGCAAGAAAATGGTCTATTACAGACGTTATGTAGACGACATCATACTACAGTACAAAGGTGACGAAAGTGAAATACACGAGGTAGCAGAAAGATGCACGAAAAAATTAAATTCACAGTAGAACTGGAAGAAGAACGAAGTATAAATTTTTTGGATCTCAGGTTAACTAAAATGGAAGACATAAGATTAGCATATTTAGGAAGATGAGGGTCACTGACTAGATTATAAATGCGAAATCCTGTCACCCTAAGAAGCATAAATTGGCATACTTCAGAGCTATGATCAACAGCATGCTAAAACTGCCATTTCTCTAGAATATCTGCAATTCTCAATTTTCACAATATTCTCCACATTGTACCATTAACATACGATTGTTGTCATTTACCTCAGTCAGTATAAACGAATCATTAATAGGGTAGCTTTGTTGCCCTTCCAACTGTCTGTCGGTCTGTCCATGTGTCCGACAGCTAAGGACCCTTTTCCCCAGCAACACGAATGCAGTCGAAAGAAACGGCCATTTATGTCACATATTTAGACACTTGCAAACTCACTCATCAAAACATACAGCGTACGTTGACCTATAAAGGATGATCGCAAAGTTTACATTCGAAGAACATACTAAACCCTTGCCAAACTTTTCGAGTCATCAGTTTTCTGACTGGTCTGATGCAGCCTGATACGAATAACTCTCCAGTGCCAAACTCTTCATTTCTGGGTAGCACTTACAACCAAGGTCATCAGTTATTTGTTGTATGTATTCCAATCTCTGTCTTCCTCTACACTTCGACCACTAATGACATGAAATATTGAAGTTCAAATCCTCGTTCCCTTTTTAAGACGGTCTGTAGACAGCCTGCACCACCAACTCCCTCTTGATGTAAGAGAGAGATCAAAAAGCTCCCGTTTGAGTGAGTTAAAGCTGCGTAGATACACCCCTCACAACTCCGATGCGGATATACGTATATACTTCGATTAATAGACACGTTTTATTGTCCCTTACACTGGGTTGACGAAAGTTATGAGATAGCCAAACGTATCGCGTACAGAGGGTATAAAAGGAGTGTGCATTGGTGGACTGCCATTTGTACTCAGGCGATTCATGTGAAAACGGGTCCGACGGGAAATAACACTCTTTCAACCTCGAATGGTGGTTGGAGCTACACGCATGAGACAGTCAATTTCGGAAATCGTTAGACAGTTCAATATTCCGAGATCCATAGTCCCATGAGTGTGCCAATAATACCACATTCCAAGCATTACCTCTCACTATGGACAACGTAGCGGCCGACGGCCTTCACTTAACGACCGTGAGCAACGGCGTTTGCCTAAAGTTGTCAGTGCTGACAGACAAGCAACACTGAGCGCAATAACAGCATAAATCGACGTGTAACGCAGGAAAAACGTATCCACTAGGATATTGCTGTGAAATTTAGCGTTAATGGGCTGTGGCAGCAAACGACAGACGTGTATTCCTTTACTAACAACACGACATCGGCTGCAGCGCCTCTCCTGGGCTAGTGACCTATTAAGTGGCCCTAGACGACTGGAAGACTCGGGCCTGGCCAGATGAGTCCCGATTTCAGTTGGTAAGAGCTGATGGCAGGGTTCGAGTGTAGCGCAGAGTCCACGAAGCCATGGACCAAGTTTTCAACAAGACACTCTTCTCCAACTAAACCGACTGGACATGTTTATGTTCCGCTACTTGGAGACCATTTCCAGCCACTTTTTGGGTGACAATGCCCCATGTCACCGGGCGATAGGTTTTCCATTAGTTTGAAGAATATTCTGGACAGTTGGAGCGAATGATTTGGCCACCCATATTGCCCAATATGTATCCCACCGAAAACTTATGGGACATAATCGAGAGGTCAGTTCGTGCACAACATCCTGTAACGGCAACACTTTCGTAGTTATGGAAGGCTATAGAGGCAACATGGCTGATATATTTCTGCAAGTGACTACCAGATGGTCGATGAGTCTATGTCTCACGTCGATTGCTGCGCAACGACGGGCAAAAGGTGGTGCGACACGATTTTAGGAGGTATCCTATAACTTTCCTCACTTCAGCGTAAACGAAGGCGTAACGGCCCGCCTGTTAGGCGAGCAACCCATCCGACGGCCGCGCAGTACTTGTCACCTAGCACACAGGCATTACAGTACAAAAAAAATTTGCTCGGTTACGGCCACTGAGCTGGGTAATTAAACAAAACGTAAGTACATTACTTGACGGTTGTTTAAAAGGGCTTTTATTCTAAGAAGACATCCTCGAAGGGAATACCAACTAGAGAAAGCTACAGTTGTGTAATGTAGGACTACTTCGACAGCGAATGGTTTCAAAAGGCTTTGTTGCCCGTAGTAGCAACAATGTCGCGAGGAAAAGACAGTGATTTATCGAGTGCGTCATTTGCACCACCTAAACTTCGCCGTGTAAAGCGACTGCCACCATTCCAGTGTGAGAATACGTCTGATGGTTCCATAAGTGACCAAACTATTTGGCTTTATGCCCGATACTACCACTCGAACATTATGCATTATAAAAGTGCCCACGGTGCCAAAGTGAGTGATGGAATTGTGCAATAGTGTAACAAAGTAGAAGATTTTTATGGACTTTTTGTCAGAGATGAAATACTAGAAAACATCAGTGAACAAACAAATATTTGCGCTACGCAAACAATGATTTTCAAGTATTTGAATGATTAGGGTGCGAACAAACGAGTACAATATAAAACGGTTGTTTCGAATGATTTTGTGCATGGGGTTGGTAAAGCTTCCATACATTCTGTGGTGTCACCGCCAGACACCACACTTGCTAGGTGGTAGATTAAATCGGCCGCGGTCCATTTAGTACATGTCGGACCCGCGTGTCGCCACTGTGTGATCGCAGACCGAGCGCCACCACAAGGCAGGTCTCGAGATACGATATAGCACTCGCCCCAGTTGTACGACGACTTTGCTAGCGACTACACTGACGAAGCCTTTCTCTCATTTGCCGAGAGACAGTTAGAATAGCCTTCAGCTAAGTCCATGGCTACGACCTAGCAAGGCGCCAATTGTAAAAGTGCATGTATCTTACGAGTCTCATTTGTATAGTCAAGAGAGATGTATCACAAGGAGTGATTAAAAGTTAAGTATATTCCAAAGCTACGTATTTTCTTTATAGCAGTCAATACTTATCCTGTTCCAGACTTGACGCCAGTCGGCGTGTGTGTACGCGTGCCTTTCGGCTCCCTTCTCAGTGTGGCGTAGCTAGCTTGTTACGCCACAACAGATTGGCGACGAGGATTAAAGGATCGTGTTCTTTCTACTTGCTTTGCTCTGATTTATTTGTGTCATGGCTTCGCCACAATCTCCAGATGTACTGTCCGAATTTTATCGCTTGCAGAATCAGCAGACGCAGGCGTTATTGGATGCCCTTGGACAGCTCGTCCAGGGTCAACGTGCCATTCAAACCGATGCGGCAGCCGCCGCTTCACCGCTACCGCAGCCACGACATGCAGTTGCACCGCAGTTTCGCCAGTTTGACCAAACCCACGAGACTTGGACGGAATGGTCCCGCCAGTTTGCATTTCATCTCGCCACCTACAGAATTCAAGGTAACGAGCGGCAGCCTCATTTATTGTCGTGTGTAGGGGTGCAAACGTACCGTGTGATAGTGAAATTGTTTCCCCGACGCGACGTAGCAACTCTGTCCTACGATGAAATTTTGTCGGCATTGGACGCCTATTTCAAAGAAACAGTCAATGTAGTTGCAAAGAGGTATACGTTCTTTCGTACAAAGCGTACGGCCGGTCAAACTAATCGGGAGTGGGTTGCAACTTTGCAAGGCCTTACAAGGGACTGTGCTTTTGAATGTGACTGTGGCCTTCCTTATTCAGATACAATGGTACGTGATGCAATTGCACAGAACGTTTCTGATGTTCGTATCCGGCAGCAAATTTTGAAACTAGTTAATCCCTCCCTTCAACAAGTGATAGACGTATTGGATAGACAAGACACGCTTGACTTTGCTCAGGAATCATTTGACACTTCGCCGGCCGTGTGTAACATTAACCGGCCCGCCGGCCGCGCTGCGCGGCCCGGTGAACTGCCTTCGCGCACGTCTGCACAGCTGCCGCCACGCTCTACACCAGGTGTGCCGCGCCAGCACACAAATGCAGTGAAATCATGCCCGCGGTGTGCTACTAGACATTCGCGTGAACATTGCCCGTCACGCCAAGCTATTTGCTTTTTCTGTAATAAGAAAGGACATGTTCAAAGTGTTTGCCGGAAAAAGCTCCGATCAGACAATCACAACCATTCCAGGCCTTTTGCTTCGCGCCGGAATCGAACCAAGGACACTCAGGCTCGTGGACCTTCCCCCATGGACATTCATGTAGTTAATTCCACTTCGTCCAGTGCCACTTTCTCTAAGAGTGTGTTCGTCCCACAAAAAGTGTGCGTCGACGTCGCCGGAAATCACGTCAATTAGCAAGTGATTCTGTAACTGTATCAGTTCACATTGCACGAGACAGTCGCTCTTGTCGTCAGCAGGACAATAAACTTTTTGTAGATTTGGACTTTAATGGCAAGGTCATACCATTCCAGCTCGATACCGGAGCTGCAGTTTCATTGCTCAATCACGACACGTACAAACAACTGGGCAAACCTCCGTTGCGTGCCGCAAATGTTCAGTTAAAAAGTTATTCAGGACAGCAGATCCCTGTGTTAGTACAGTGCACTCTTCTTGCAACATACAAGGGACAAACAAAACTTGTGTCATTTTACGTTCTTCGTTCTTCTACTGCAGTGAACTTGTTTGGCTTAGATTTATTTCAGTTGTTTAACATGTCTATAGTAAATCAGGTCCTATCAGTGAACCAGACTGTGCCTTCAGACAGTGTTTCTCGTCTGTGTGAAGAATTTGCAGACATTTTTGCACCGGGCTTATGTTGCGCTAAGGACTATGAAGCACATTTGGAACTGAAAGTAAACGCGCAACCGAAATTTTTCCGAGCGCGCAATGTTCCTCACGCATTGCGTGATGAGGTCGCAAGAACATTAAACGATTTAGAATCACAAGGTGTAATTGAACGTGTGCAAGATTCTCTCTGGGCCTCACCCTTAGTAATTTTGCCAAAACCTTCCGGAAAACTGAGACTTTGCGTGGACTTCAAGGCAACAGTGAATCCACAACTAGTGACTGCAACTTTTCCCTTACCCCGCCCGGAAGATCTTTTTGATAAACTGTGCCCGGGTAAATACTTTTCCAAGTTGGACCTTGCAGATGCGTACCTGCAAATCCCAGTGGACGCCGAATCCCAGCGCGTCTTGGTGATTAACACGCATCTTGGTTTGTTCCACTTCAAAAGACTGCCATTCGGGTGTGCGTCCGCCCCTGCATTGTTTCAGCAATATTTACAAACTGTTTGTGCGTCGGTCCCTACTGCTGCGAACTATCTGGACGATATTGTGATCTCCGGAAAGACGGCCGACGAGTATTTAGCACACGTACGAACATTATTTCAGGTATTGCGACAAAATGGTCTTCGCTTGCGGAAGGACAAATGTGTGTTTTTTGCTCGTGACTTACCATACCTGGGACATGTCATCAATGCCCAAGGCATACATCCAAGTCCAGAGCACCTCCGTGCCATACAAGATTTGCCTTCCCCACAAGATGTGAAACAGCTACAGAGTGTGTTGGGTAAAATTAACTATTATCATCGCTTTCTGCGCAATGCCTCTTCCATTTCAGCTCCGCTTCATAGCTTACGCCGTAAGGGTGTTCCGTTCGTCTGGACGACGGAATGCGAATGCGCCTTTCGCCAGTTGAAATCGGCGTTGCTTTCTAATACTTGCCTTACGCCATTCGATCCCCAGAAACCCCTTTTGTTGATGGTAGATGCATCAGATTTCGGGATCGGTGCTGTGCTTGCGCACAAAGTTGGCTCGCATGATCGCCCTATTGCCTTTGCGTCCAAATTGCTCTCGTCTGCGCAAAGAAATTATTCCCAGATAGAGAAAGAAGCTTTGGCTCTCGTATTTGGTGTTACTAAGTTCCATGATTTCTTGTATGGTCGTCACTTTACCATCATCACAGACCACAAACCTTTGACATCGCTTTTTCATCCGAACAAGCCTGTGCCTCCGCATACAGCGCAGAAATTCATTCGCTGGTCTATTTTCCTCTCGCAGTACCGCTACGATATCTTGTATCGGTCCACTGCTAAGCACGGAAACGCCGATGCGTTGTCCCGTTTGCCTGTTGCTGAGGATAGAGCATTCGATTCTTCCGAACTTCCTTGCATGTTCATTGATTCGGAAACCGATGAAGTGGTCGAATCGTTTCCGATTGATTTTCGTCGTGTAGCTACAGCCACAGCTGCTGACCCTGTCCTTGCTACCGTTTTGCGTTTTGTTGCTACGCAATGGCCTTTGTCAAAGTCTCGGATCGAGGATCCGTTGGTTCGCAGATTTTTTGCTCATAGGGAGAGACTTTTTGTACGACATGGTGTTTTGTTGTTGCGTTCTGATAATGATCAGTCCAGAGTCGTGGTCCCTCGTTCGTAACAGTCCTCTGTTTTACGGCTTCTTCACCAAGGACATTGGGGTATAGTGCGAACGAAACAACTTGCTCGTCAGCACTGTACTTGGTTCGGAATCGATGCTGCGATTACGAATATGTGTTCTTCTTGCATGGCGTGTGCCGAACAACAATCCGCACCGCCGCGGAAAGTCTTTGCATGGCCAAAAGCCACTTCCCCTTGGCAACGCTTGCACATCGATTTTGCTGGTCCATTCTGGAATGCTCGATGGTTGGTTCTGGTAGATGCCTTCAGTAATTTTCCTTTTGTTGTCCGGATGTCTTCCACGACGTCAACTGCCACCATCCAAGCGTTGTCTGCTATCTTTTGCATTGAAGGTCTTCCGCAGACTATTGTTTCCGATAATGGCCCACAATTCATGTCCGCCGAATTTCAGTGGTTCTGCCAGGCCAATGGTATTCAACATCTGACATCCGCGCCGTTTTCGCCTCAGTCAAACGGTGCCGCTGAACGATTGGTCCGGACTTTCAAGTCACAGATGTTAAAGTTGAAAGAGTCGCATTCTCGGGAGGACGCATTGTTGCTCTTTTTGTCCTCGTATCGCTCTCAGCCCCGAGATGGTCGCTCGCCGGCTGAGTTGCTCCACGGTCGTCCTCATCGAACCTTGATGTCTTTGCTGCATCCGCCGCATCAGGTTCCTGTGCAGCGGCAGACTTCTGCTTTTGCTCCAGGCGACGTTGTATTCTATCGCAACTATCGAGGTTCACGGCGTTGGCTCGCAGGGCGCATTCTTCGCTGCCTCGGCCGCGCGATGTATTTGGTTTTGGGGGCCTCTGGTGAGGTGCGTCGGCATCTCAATCAGCTGCGCCTCTGTCGTCGCACGGGTTCTGCCGCTCCCCGTCTGCTTTCAGCGACGGTGCCGTCCGGTCAGCGCCCTGGGGACCCATCTACTGGCTCGCCTCATCCCCAGGTGTTACCGACGATGCCTTCCATTTTGCCCCATGGCGACGCGCCGCCGCAGCCGCCGCCTGTTCTCCCGCCGGCGCCGCCCGCATTCGACGCTTCGCTGCAGCCGCCAAGCGCCTCCCTGGGTCACGCGCCGCCGATCGCTTCCCGTGACCAGCTGTCCTCCGCCATAGAACTCTTGCCCGCTCCGGACCACCTGGCGTCTTCGCGCGTCGGGTACCCCGACGCAATGGAGGTCGACCCTTCGGCCCCACCTGTCTCTTTACGGGCGCATACACCGCATGTTGACGTGCACCCTGGACTAGGTTTTCAGGCGTTTCCTAGCTCCCCTCGGACCGAATGGCCGGGTGCGGGTGGCACAGCCTCGCCTGTTGTTAGGCTCCCCACCTCATCGCATACGTCAACATTGGGTCCTCCCCACGGCGGGCAGAAGCCTTATAACACGACCGTTCGCCGATTTGCGAGGGAGGAATGTGGTGTCACCGCCAGACACCACACTTGCTATGTGGTAGCTTAAATCGGCCGCGGTCCATTTAGTACATGTCGGACCCGCGTGTCGCCACTGTGTGATCGCAGACCGAGCGCCACCACAAGGCAGGTCTCGAGATACGATATAGCACTCGCCCCAGTTGTACGACGACTTTGCTAGCGACTACACTGACGAAGCCTTTCTCTCATTTGCCGAGAGACAGTTAGAATAGCCTTCAGCTAAGTCCATGGCTACGACCTAGCAAGGCGCCAATTGTAACAGTGCATGTATCTTACGAGTCTCATTTGTATAGTCAAGAGAGATGTATCACAAGGAGTGATTAAAAGTTAAGTATATTCCAAAGCTACGTATTTTCTTTATAGCAGTCAATACTTATCCTGTTCCAGACTTGACGCCAGTCGGCGTGTGTGTACGCTTGCCTTTCGGCTCCCTTCTCAGTGTGGCGTAGCTAGCTTGTTACGCCACAACACATTCCACTGACGGAAAAAAATCGCAGCACCAAAAAAGAATTAATGTGGAGTAATGACGTTTCGGAAACAAATTTGTCCATCTGAGATATTTAAGTGATTAACATTGCAAGATCACAGTTTCATGTAAGTACGAGATACGTTATTGCAACATTAATAACAGGTTTAATCGCCAGAATGTTGAATGTAACCATGCAAACGATCATGCATTGTGTAGAACAGGCGCCGGATGTCGTTTTGTGGAATGCAGTTACATGCCTGGACAACACTTGGTCGGACAATACAGGGACAGTTAATGATTGTTCTGGATGATACTGGAGTTGACATCCGATGACGTCTCAACTGTGCTCGATCGATCACAGATCTGGTGACCGAGAAGGCGAGCGCAACATGTCGACTCCTTGCAGGGTATGTTGGTTTACAACAGCGGTATGTGGACGAGCATAATCCATTTGGAAAACACCCCCTGCAGTGCTGTTCTCGAATGGCAGCTCAACAGGTCGCTACACCAGGCTGAGGTACAATTTTACAGTCAGGGCACTTGGGACAACAAGGACAGGGCTCCTGCAGTCACACGAAATCGCACCCCAGACCATAACTCCAGGTGTAGGTGCAGTGTGTCATGCACACAGAACAGTGACCTCTCTGACAGGAAATCACGAATCCAGTCACATAACTGATACGTATTCCGTAAGCAGGTAATCTGATTACTAGCCGCTTGTGAGGCACGGCGTGAAAAGCCTTCAGGAAATATTGAAAAACGGAGTCAATTTGAAACCCCTTGTCGATAGCACTCAGCACTTCATGTGAGTAAATAACTAGTTGTGTCTCACAAGAATGCCGTTTTCTGAATCCGTGTTGACTGTATGTCAACAGACCGTTCACCTCGAGGTGATTCAAACACAATATACGTTCGAAACTCCTGCTGTATGTCGATGTTAATGATATGGATCTGTAGTCCTATAGCCTTTCTTGAATACTGATGTGACCCTTACAACTTTCCAGTCTTTGGGTACGGGTTTTTCGTTGAGATATCGGTTGTATAAGATTGTTAAGTATGGAGCTATTAAATCAGCATACTCTGAAAGGAGCCCAACTGGTATGCGATCTGGACTGGAAGACTCACTTTTATTGATTTAAACTGCTTCACTACTCCGAGGATATTTTTAGTTACTTATAATGGCAGCTATTCTTGATCTGAATTCTGGAATGTTTATGTCGTCTTCTTTGGCGAAGGAATTTCTGAAAGCCGTGTTTAGTAACTCTATTTAGCAGCACTGTCATGTTGGCATTTCCGTTGCTATCGCGCAGGGAAGACATTGACTATGTCTTTCCGCTAACATACGACCGGAATCTCTTTGGACTTTCTGCCAGGATTCTAGACAAAGTTTCCTTATGGAAACTATTATCAACATCTTGCAATTTAAGTCCCGGCTAAAACTCGAGCTTCTGTAAAAGACCGCCATTACAGGGGATTTAGAGTTCGTTTAAATTTGACATGCTTTTTCCGTTGTTTCTGCAACAGTGTTCTGACCTGTTCTGCATACCACGAGGGATTAGATCTGTCGTTTGTTAATTTATTTGGTAAAAATTTCTCAATTTCTGTCGATACTACTTCTTTGAATTCGAACCACGTCTGATCTTCACTTACAATGTTAAATTGAAAGAAGTGGAGACTGACTCTCAGGAAAATGTCAAGCCAATTTTTATCTGCTTTTTTATAGATATATTTTTCACTTATTTTTGGAGGATTTGGCAGTTACTATATTCAGTCTCGCTACGACAACCCTGTGTTCCTAATCCCTGTATCCACGGTCGTTATTAGTTCAGTAATATTTGTAAGATGTCAAGTGTCCTTTCATAACCGTTTATTATTCGAGTGTACTCATTCACTAACTGCTCGACATAGTTTTCAGAGAAAACGTTTAGTACAATTTCAAATGATGTTTTATGAGTACCTCCGGATTTAAACAAGTATTTCCGCCAACATATCGAAAATAAATTAGAGTAACCACTAACTATAATTGTATGATTGTGTACGCGTTTGAAATTATACTCAATTTTTTTAACCTCTCAGCAATTGTATCATCTGAGTTGGGAGGCCTATAAGAGGACCCAATTATTATTTTATTCCGGTTGCCACGTATGACCTCTACCCGTACTAACTCACATATTCTATCTACTTCAATTTCGCTACAAGATAAACTACTTGTAATAGCAACAAAAACGCCTCCGCCAGCTGTATTTAGCCTATCATTTCTGAACGCCGTTAAGTCCTTAGCAAAAATTTCGGTTGAACGTATCTCTGGCTTTAGCCAAATTTCAGTGTTTATAATCATTTGAGCATCAGTGCTTTCTATTAGTGATTGGAACTACCACAAATTGCAACTGTTCGACCTGCACCGTTTGAGACGGAAGCCATTTCTGTGTTTCCCCGAGGGCCTCTAACCTGAAAGACGGCCCAGTCCACACCACACAGCTCGCGCTACCTGCATAGTCGCCTCCTGCGTGTAACGGATCCTGACCAATTCAGCGGAACCCGAAACATCACCATCTAATTTTTATGTTAATTTTTATATTGAATAGTGATGTTATCAATGGACTGTATCATTCGATAAACTGTTAGTAATATAAAAACACACATAAAAAAATGTTTTGCATCACCCCGGATCCCAGAACTCCTGAAGATAGACGTTGACTGTGGACATTGTATCACAGGCACAGTCCCTTTGACTGTTCAGAGATGTCACTAAACCCTCCCAAGGATGTAAACAACCATGCATGAGCAGCGCCTATTAGACGGAGTGAGTCATACAGCCGATCAGTTGCAATCATTCCACCAGGAAGGAGTACACGGCTCGTGTTGTCTGTAGTTCAACCATGGTTAGACGGTCAGTACCACTGTTCAATCGCGACCGCATTGTTACTTTGTGCCAGGAAGGACTCTCAACAAGGGAAGGGTCCAGGCGTCTCGGAGTGAACCAAAGCGATGTTGTTCGGACATAAAAGCGGTACAGAGAGACAGGAACTGTCGATGATATGCCTCGCTCAGGCCGCCCAAGGGCTACTACTGCAGTGGAAGACCGTTACCTACGGATTATGGCTCGGAGGAACCCTGACAGCAACACCACCATGTTGAATAATGCTTTTCGTGCAGCCACAGGACGTCGTGTTACGACCCAAACTGGGCGCAAAAGGCTGCATGATGCGCAACTTCACTCCCGGCGAGGTCCACCTTTGCAACCACGACACCATGCAGCGCGGTACTGATGGGCCAAACAACATGCCGAACAGACTCCTCAGGCATCACGTTCTCTTTACCGATGAGTGTCGCATTCAACCAGACAATCGTCGGAGACGTGTTTGGAAGCAATCCGGTCAGGCTGAACGCCTTAGACACACTGTACAGCGAGTGCACCAAGGCGGAGTTTCCCTGCTGTTTTGGGGTGGCATTATGTGGGGCCGACGTACACCGCTGGTGCTCATGGACGGCGCCGTAACGGCTGTACGATACGTGAAAGCCATCCTCCGACCGATAGTGCAACCATATCGGCAGCATATTGGCAAGGCAGCCGTCTTCATGGACGACAATTTGCAGCCCCATCGTGCACATTTGTGAATGACGTCCCTCAGGATAACGACATCGCTCGGCTAAGTGGCCAGCATCGCTCCAGACATGAACCTTATCGAACATGCCTATGATGGACTGAAAAGGGCTGTTTATGGACGACGTGATCCACCAACCACTCTGAGGGATCTACGCCGAATCGCCGTTGAGGAGTTGGACAGTCTGGACGAACAGTGCCTTGATGAACTTGTGGACAGTATGCTACGAGGAATACAGGCATACATCAGTGCAAGGGGACGTGCTAGTGAGTATTAGAGGTACCGGCGTGTACAGCAATCTGGACCACCACCTCTGAAGTTCTCGCTGTGTGGTGTTACAACATGCAATGTGTGGTTTTCATGAGCAATAAAAAGGACGGAAATAATGTTTTTGTTGATCTCTATTCCAATTTTATGTATAGGTTCTGGAACTCTCGGAACCGAGGTGATGCAAAACTTTTTTTGATGTGTGTATATTTTCGTCTCGTTCGCAAAGTACTTTCAGTAACGTATTTTTACCACAGCTGTATCTGCTATCACGTATCTATACCATCCGTTGGGCATCGCAAATTTGTCAACGGAATTGCAAGTTTGTGTTAGACGTCGATAGTGATTGCACAGGATCTGGTGGACCTAATGGTGCGTACCCGCTGAGCCACGGCTCCAGCGACTCCTTACCACAAGCGCCCTCTGCCGCCGGGATATAGTATGGCCAGCGGCAGCCGCTGCGCCCCATTGGAACATGGAGCCTCTCGCTACGACATCATTGCAGTGAGCCTCTTCCTTATTGCTGCATTTTTTGTTATGAGTCTTTGTATGCCTTTGTTTATCATGTTAACTCGTTCGCTAATCATTTCTGCCCCAGTCCAGCGTTCCTTCGACGACAGTTGCCGTACTATTCGTAGCTCACCTCTCCTTACCATTGGTTCTGAAGTCGTACGCAACACCGTACACTGGTGCTACGCCCCTGTCCCACCTTCTTTCCTTTCCGAGCGTGCGAACTAGCAAAAAGTACACCAGGAATTGAATAACTTGCCCTGTCGTTAGGGCGGCACAATTAACAGTGAGCAGTGGCCGAGGGACTGGTTTTGTGAATGGAGGCGAGACAGAACGCCGATGCCGGCGTGGTGCCTCCTTTTCTCATCTGCAGCTGCGCCCGGGGGCCCGGTATTAATTCCTGTCGCACGCACCTGCCGGCACACGTAATTAATTACACGGCCGCTGCCAATTTGTGGAGCCGCAGCCAGCTGCGGGCAGACGGCGGCAGCGCATCGGTAATCCTCGCTGTGCGCCTGCCTTCCTATCAGGCTGCTAGTGTGGAGTGGCGGACGGGACGGTCTGTTGGTCAGAGCACTGCAGCCATTAGGCCTCTCTGCTGCTATTAAAACTGCAGCCCTAGGAAGAAGAGCAAATAAAAAAAATTCTACTTATCATGCGCATACTATGCAGTAAGAAGAACAAATGACTGAGTTTAATGTCTGCCATAAATGGCGAAGCTCTCAAAAGGGTCCGAGGAAATGATATAAAACTTCACGGGTTGGCAGTGTCTGCAATGTTATTTAAGTGATTACAATATCGAGTCAGAGTGACAGAGAGTTCGCAGTATAAGCCCACTTATCATTATAACATTCTACCATTCTCCACCCCTGTGACCTGAATGCTTGCACTGATTCGGCTGGGTTGGGTGTCATAAGGGCGTCCTATCCATGGATAATCGCGCTGGATCTGACTCCACGCGCGAGCTAGTCCCACACATGTCCTGTCTAGGATAATCTGGGATCTGGCTGGCCACATGTGTACCTCAACATCAAGTAGATAGTTCATGGGGAGAAGTAGTACGTTTGGAAGAGCGTTGTTCTGGTGAGAAACGGCATAATGACACTGTCTCATGAGAGGTAACACTTGAAATCGCAGAATTTGTATGACATACTGCTGTATCATCAGCGTTCCCTCAGTGACTACCAGCTTTAAAATGAAGTAATATCCGATGGTTCGCCATACCCTGGCGCCAGGAGCAACACCGATGTATCTCTCCAAAACTTTGGACGAGTGGAACCACTGTCCAAGTCGTTGCCACGCTCGTCGCCGACGGTAATCCGGCCAGTGTAGCCGGCGATGCATCGCTGAACACAATCCGAAAACTTTCGTCACCAGTCCACGCTTCCTGGTGACGGCACCACTCCAGCTGCAGACGTTTCTGTTGCGGTGTTAAGAGCAACCTACACATGAAGCGGTATGTTTCTAATCCGGTTGCTGCTAGTCTCTAACCAAAGCTGTGGAAAGGAAGAGAATGTTGCAGGAAGCCCATTACTTGACCTCGGATGGGAGGCAAAGATGCGATGGGTCAGGCGCAGATGTTGTTGTTACACAGTAAGCAAACCCTCCATCATTGTGATCACACGTGGTTGACCAGAACCTTGACGATGAGTATGTCTGCCCTCATTTTCGCATGCATCGGACCACTGTTACAACCGTTGCTCCACGAGTCTGGACAAAGCACGATTCGACTAAACGGCCGAATGGGGATCCACAACGAGGCCTCTTTCAGATTCTGCCAGGAGCTCGTAGCATTTTCTTACACGAGTACAAGGGCATCGCCCTCTCCTTCTCTGCGATCACTCGACGTCCTTTCACGTC
Organism: Schistocerca serialis cubense; assembly: GCF_023864345.2. Taxonomy (NCBI): domain Eukaryota; kingdom Metazoa; phylum Arthropoda; class Insecta; order Orthoptera; family Acrididae; genus Schistocerca; species Schistocerca serialis. The sequence continues at coordinate 486,083,470 of NC_064639.1, read as the reverse complement.
CCTTATATACACTACCAGCCTTGTTAACAACACTAATGCACCGTACTAGGTGTTATACTTGTCGCAGAGAAATGCAACTCTGATAAATACCTGTCGTTGGTGAGTAAATGTACCAAATTACATTGGCGTCAGATCACATCTTCTGGGTGCTTCACGCTTTTTTCTTTTTTTAAAAAAGAAGTCAAGTTGTGTCGTAGATGATCTGGACGTATCCAGGCTGCCAAATATAGTACCCAGAACTGCATCCTCTGACTCTAACCCGGTAGTGCGCACACCTTAACTGACCTTGGACGGCAGATGCTGGTACGTTACGTCACAAATAAATATGTATTTTTACATGTCCTCCTCTCCATATGCTGCTGTCCTCCTTGTCACAGTCATGACGATTAAATTAGTAGGCGTAGAGCTGCAAAACTATATTAAATGAAACGAGCGCATGAGGTCTATATATGGGAAGGCGAATGGTGGACTTGCTTTTATTGGCAGAATTTCGCTCATTGATAATGCATTATTGAGTACTGCTTGAGTGTTTTGGATCCTCACCAGGTCGGATTAAAGAAAGACATCGAAGCAATCGAAAGCCGTGCAGCTAGGTTTGGTACCGGTATATTAGATCAAACGCTGGTATTACACAGAAGTTTTGTAAACTCAAATAGGAATCCATGGAGGGAATACTTCCTTTTCGTGAAACACTATGGACAAAATTTAGAGAACTGATATTTGAGAATGACTGCAGAACGATTCTACTGCCGCCAAGGTGCATTTGCGTAACGGCCGCGAAGACAAAATAAGATAATTATAGCTTATATCGAGGCATAAAGACAATCCTGCTTCCGTCGCTGCATTTGTTAGTGGAACAGGAAAGGAAATGACTATAGTCTGATTAAAAATACTTGACAGTTGATGTTGTATACGATTTCGTACACAGTGGTAAGAAGAGATGGGCTACAGAATAATGCATCAACAGCTGTCACTGAAAAGCTGGACAGGAACAGAAGTAATCAGTGAGACAGTGAACACGGCTGACAGAAGATTTAGTTAATTTGTATTTCTCCAAGCGTGTGAAGACTCATTACAAACAACGCTCAAGAATTATGAGTCCAGCCGTCATAATATCAACTAGGAATAGGCTCATTGAACTAAGGCAGGAACGATGGTGTGATTGCGAAGTGGCTCCGAGCACAAGTAGGCTGCCTGCCTGCCGCTACCCGTCATATTTCGTGGTGGCTCAGGGCACTCAAGGCACGAAGCCGATGGAGGCGCAGCCCAGCAGGCGCGCACCATTGGGTCCACCAGATCCCACGCGGCCACTAGCGGCGTCACGTGGAAACTTGCAATTCTGTTGCTATGTCATCATGGCGTGGCATCGATAAGCGGTGCCACAGTTGAAGTCTGTAACTTACCGCAACAAAGTCACCACATAGACTATCAGCATAGGCTGCTCGGTTATAGGCGACGTGCAGACACAATGGATCACTTCACAAATGCTGCTAATGTGTAACGCGAATGACTGGACTGTAGACAACGCGTTTTGCAGTTCTGAATTTAAGCTCATATCCTTATTTAACCGCAACCTTGTGATTTGCAATGTATTCGAGGAAACAGTTCTCACAAATCTCCTGCGGAACTAAGACTACGACCGCCTCGTTCACGGCGATTAAAGCTAACCCCTTTAAGAAAACTCAAGATAGAAAAATTTCAGTTTCACGGCTAAAACGAAACAGAAATTTCTCGCTATCATTGGTTACCTGAAACTACCCTCACACTTGTTACACGTGATGATGCGTTACCACCCAATGACCAGTCCTAGTTGCAAGTTGTCTGCATATTATAGGCGACGCTGGCAGATTCCAAACGAAAAAAGGATAACAGAAAAAAATAAGACGAAAAAAAAGTCAGCACGATTATGAAAATGAGGTGACAAAGTATTAGAAATAAACACATTTAAACCAATTAATTCAATAAAAATAATAATGAAAGTAATTTGATTAGATTTAGTACTAAAGAAAAATCGCTCCATTTTACGAGATTAGAGCCTACGGCCTTTACCACGTCGGGCTGTTACACTAACCACAGTACTGTGCTACTACAATGCGAAAGAATGTGTTGTTTATCCCTGGTTATCCAGTCACAACGATGAATTTCAGACTTCAAAAATTCTGATTCACGCATTGTCGTGCGAAGCTTATCTGATGTAAGACGATCTCTGTGATTAAAATGACTGTACATGTGACACTGAATCGCGTTTTATGCGGAAGGATCCAGTAGTGTTTCGTTAGTGATTTGTATGAGACGTGTGTATTTTTAACATCCTTGTGTGTGTGTTATTTTTGGCGTGTTTGTCATGTGTGATGAAATATTATAAAAAGGGGGGGAGGCGGGGGGGGGGGGGGTGGGGGCGGCACACAAAACGTTTGGGATCTACACACATCAAGAAAGAAAGCCAGGCAGCAGACAGGTAATGTAAGTGAAATGAGCAATTGTTGAGGTAGTTTGGCAGCGATGAACGGTTCAGACGTGACGATTGGCCATCAGATTGGAGGAAACCAACTCCAACGGGTGAAGTCTAATTGTCAGATAATTTTATTCGACTTTGATAGTGGTACACTCTACCTTCCGCCTAGCTCCGCACGTTGGCTGGTGTAGTAAGTATGTAGATGTAGATGTAGGTCTACAATATCGTTGCAGAGACCTCCAAGCTGGGGCGCAACCGCCAACCTCAAGTAAGAAATGTAAGAGCTGCTGTTCAAATCACAGGATACTAAAAAGTATAAAGATAACAAGGTGAACATTACTCAAGTCTTTTGAGACAAGTACATAGAAATAAAACATATAAGTAAAATAAAAAATATAATTTTTCATTGGGACAAACCATCCCAGAATGAAATGGAAATTTGAGTGATTTTAAGTGCGAGTTTTACGAAATCTAACTTCCAACAGTTTCAGACTAGCGAAAGTTTAAAGCTTACTGAATTTATCGGTGCTATGTAAGTTCCAGGTTTGTACTTTAGAGATGGAATCCGCTCACTGGAAAGATGTTAGACAAATTTATTTGAGGCAAAAGAGCGCTACATGTAAAGGCAAGAGCGTTTCTTTCTTACAGTATAATGTTTCTCATAACAGGTCTGTCGTGCACCTTGAATTGTTCTCTGAGAGCCAGCGAAATTATGTCAGGTAGCGCTACCATGAGGTATAATGCTTGTGGCAAGAAAAAATTCAGCGAAAACTACGAAATACATTCCCAGAAGCACATCTCAGTGCTCTTCAGAGCATACTTCCAGTAGGCAATTCTTATCTGATGGATTTATGTGTCGACTCATCAAGTTGACGATTGACTGGTTACTTCACACCTATTCTATACAATACTTTTGCACAGTGAAAAGTACCTCAAGATGTAACAAGAGTAGAAGCAGATGTAACAAGAGTAGCAGCAGGTGTAATAGAAGAACTAAACTTAACCCTCATCCTTCAAGCAGCAGCAAGATCCTAAACACTTCCTGGTGTGCAACTGCCTTGAAGAGCAGCGTACTGTGGATTATTTCGGTCAGGTAAATATTCGATGTCAATAGTTAAACTGTAGCTGTACTTTTTAAAGGTACTCTTCAATAGCGCTTCAAACAAGGTTGATTAAATATGGAAGCTAGTAAGTGTTCAATCTTAAAAATGAAGGCTGGTGGCATGAAAAACATGACTGTTTACAGAATACTTGCGCAGTAGCTTTCACAGAATTTTTGTGTAGGAATTACCAAAGTTACTGGTTTACAAATGTGTGATAGTGAGCCACAATTAGTTCGAAAATAAACAACCACAATGTGTGTAAATGACGATCAATGACTCAATTTTTAATAAAATGTGTGAGGTTTACAGGTTTTCATCAACGAATGAGAGAATAACATCATATCGTACAATAAGAGAAGGCTGTGCAAATGTATTCAATGGGGAGAGTGGTGGTGTGACGGGAAATGTATATTTTAATAACCGAAATTTTCACTAACCGAATTTTGTCTCTACATTTTCCGTAAACGTAACTTTGAATATAGGTGCATTTATTAAAACCAAAGTGAAATAGCCGTTTGGACGAAATGTTGGCCGCCGCTTATGTCTTTGGACAAAATTTAATTGAGTGAAACTTTAAAAGATAGTTAGGTTGCAATCGTTGCCAGCAGCCAAAACGAGTAGAGGCAAAATACACGCTATGAATGAAAGAGTCAGGACGCAAACATTTTTGTAGTGCGTCTGGAAAATATTTCAATCTAGATGGAAATATTTGACTATGTAATAACGGTGAACTCCGATTTCATTAGCAGCATCAAATAAAGGTTAGTGGGTTTTCTGTTGTGTGCTGGATTGCTGCTATAAATTGGGCAATTGATTCTGGTGCCTGCGAACATTAGAGAAGTTACTAAATCTACCGTTTTAATTAAAACTTGCACCCATCCTATAACAAACACGAAATTAATAAATTCGGAGGATATTGGTGCATGAATGCAATTAAATTATCAAGAGAAAATTGTTACAGAAGCTATGTGAGCAATTTTATCACTGTTTTGTTACAGGTATCAATACTGATAAGACACAACGCACAAATGTTACCAGTGATGGTAAATGTTGAAATTTGGAGGGTATTCTGGGAGATATGGGAGGCAGTCTGCTCTGATCTGGAGATGTTGAAGTTCTGATCATTCTTTGCGTTCTGCAGTCGCCATCACTTAATATCTAAGGATTAAGTTTGGCACCAGACTAACTCTGCCAATTGTGCACATTACATTACATATCAAAAAATTTGCTTGCCCTAAGACCGCATATCACAGAAAGTAATGTGAGAGTAGTCTTGTAAAATTAGGACACAAAGTAAAAAATATTTGTGAAGTTTGAAAAGAAAACGATGACTGTATACGACAATTCTTTAAGAACAAAGAGAGAAGACAGGTGTAAAACTGAACTTGAATATACGCTGTCAACCAGTTAAGAGATTAAACGAGATATCTTAAATCATTTTCGAAACGTGAGAGATCATAGAGTAGAAACAGAAACAAAGATAGATGCAAACTGATTAGTCTCGATGACTTTACGAGTATTTATTTAGGAAGGAAAAGGTCCACTATATTAAATTCAGCAGAACGTCCAGTTTCATAAGAAATGAAAGTTAAACAGATATGGTTAAAATAGACAAGTTTTTAATAAAGATAAATGCACAAGTAGAGGAGTAGTTAACAGGCAAAAAGAAACTAAGAGAAAATAGAATCTCAAAAATCCCGAGAAACTGCTGATGGAAGGATAAGAGTTTCAAGCAGAGGATAATCGGGATTTGATAAGAATGTTCTGAAATGTGCGAAAGTTATCCTCAGTATCTTCAAGAAAATATGAGTAGACACGATGGAAATGTGGGAGGATGAATAATTGGGAAGAATAAGAAACGAGGAAGACAAAGTAAAAATTGTATGACAAACGTGTCGTCCACTATTTGAACCAGCAGTGTGGAAGTAAAGGAGCTGAAAAAAGTGCCGTAGCTTTAGACGCCTCCACAAATACATTAGCTCCTAACAGAATAGGGGAGAACCCATTGCTGCACCATCTATCTGACGTAGTATTTTGTATGCCATTTGAGGTATGTGGATGACGAACATAAATCAAACATATCACAAATGCCTGGCGAAACATGCCCTGATACTTTTGTAAGATGACCATGATCTCGACGGATAAAATCGTATCGCTTTATATGTTTTATAAAGGGCGTCGATGCCTTTACATAAGAAACCATTTTGCCAAGTAGAAGTCTCAATTTGTAGGCTAAGTACTTTGCCAACGTGTATGCAGGTGGTTCTTCATGTCTTTCTAGCACTCCACAAATTCTGAATGGAACTGAAATTCTGAGAATGAGTCCCTTAGCTATATCAGCGAAATCTTGAGTCTCTGATTAAGATGTGCATCTTTCGCAGTTCATTCTAGATGAGATCATTTAATAAATCTTTCATCTTGTCTTCGTATTGCGCAGTGTCCAAGACGACAGTTATATTTCCGTTATCCGCTTGTAATATTATAATTTCGTTGTTCTTTTTTTAATTATACTACAGGTAACCTTTCCTCTAAGGTTGTGCATAAGTGGTTTGGCACGTAGTAAAATTCAACCAGTTTTCTCAATTGCAGTAGAGAGCCGGATTGCTGGATCAACAGATTCGATGGTTTCTTTTGCAGGGATCCACTTAAGCAACGGCACTTCGTTGAGCTGATTTACACTCTCACTGTTGATGAGAGTGTAAATGTGCGAAATGTGGCCCTATAGTGAGACAGATCTGCACAGGTTCCACGAATATTTGAACAAAAGGCACGTGAAGACCCAATCCACACACGAAGTAGAAGAATGTTCCAATTCCATTCCTAGGCGTGGAACTATATAGGTCAATGGACCTCACACTGGTGCAGTATATCGGAATTCAACGCATGTGGACACGCTCAGTTTCACCAACTCCCCACACAGAAGAATTCGGTCATCCATTGACTTCTCGCGTGCAGCGCCAGAGAGACGCTCACAATATAACAAACGGTGCTTAAAAGCCGGCTTCCAACACCAAATCGATCCGCACAGTCATGGAAAAGAGTAAATGAAGGCAACATGGGTAGAACACTGACAAACTGCAGACACCAGCGCGTTTACCGTATGTGAAGAACGTCCCTGACGTCCAACCGGTCTTCTACACCACCTGCAAGATGAAGGATGCTCTATGCTCCACCAAGGACAAGGTAAATGCTCTGCACAGTGAAGGCTTGTAGAAGGTAGACTGTCAGTGTGGTGAAGTCTGCATCGGCGGACACAGACCAATAGATGAGAGCGGCTATTGGAATATAAAACACAACAACATGAGAAATTCAGGAAACATAGGGGAGGAGACATCACAGACATAAGTTTAGTTCCGGTAATCGTTAAGGCTCAAAATGGCTCTGAGCACTATGAGACTTAACATCTGAGGTCATCAGTCCCCTAGAACTTAGAACTACTTGAACCTAACTAACCTAAGGGCATCACACACATCCATACCCGAGGGAGGATTCGAACCTACGACCGTAGCGGTCGCGCGGTTCCAGACTGAAGCGCCTAGAACCGCTCGGCCACTCCGGCCGGCGGTAATCGTTAAGATTTAACTATAAAATGGGATGGGTATTAATTTTTCTTGTCTTCCGGGGGCCACGAATCCCTTGCACCAGATAGTCAGAAATTATCCCTGAACACCACCCGAAATTTTGACGGTGGAATTAGCGCTCATCCTGTATATTTATCATTTTCACATCCGTAGCGGCGGTCGAAAGTTACAAGTGTACGGGAGACGCCTGTACCTTAAGCCGGAATGTACCTTGTGCCAATCTTATATCTCTGATCTTTACTCTCCAATTTTAGTCTCTTCCACCCGAAAGGCTGCCTACTATGATAGGAGTATAGTCAGCTGTTATTAGAGGAGTAAGGGGCAATTACTTCAGTTTTTTTCAGTTACAAGTATGGGTTTCTGGTTTTAATTCAATGTTATTCCAGATGCATTTGCGGACATAAAATGAAATAATTACGATAGACATTTTTCTTAGTAACCGTGATTTTACTTCTCCCGCCATTTGATTATCTTAGGTTATATTGACCTTTTGTTGAAATGGGAGGAAAATCGTATCTGGAGCTAGTTGGTGGCATTGCATTATGAACATGGCCAGAAGTACTTTGTAACACACATTAACAATGTGAGAACAGAGATTAACAAGATAGAAATGTTTAATAGGCTTAAAAAATTAAAATTATTTTTTATTTAAATATTTGTTTACAATTAATTTTGGGACAAATTATTTTACAACAAAATAATTATTTTTGTGTGTGTTCATTTAGATATTCAGTTTATTTTATCTGTGTGATACTGTCTTTTAACAAATAGATTATATTTTGTGATTCATTTCATGGGAAATAAGACAAGTAATATGGTTAGATATGTACATGAAAAACCTAATTATTTCTTCTGCTATTACGCCCCAAAGGAAACACGCCCAAGGTACAAGCCCTTCCCTTACTCTGCCATTATGAGACCTCTGAAACAGAATGTTTATCTGATAATACCCCTTTCATTCACGTGTTCCTCCGACTGTACAAGGGTTTAGTAAAGACTCCCCATGTAGCTCACAATGTAAAGTCTTAGGGAATCAAATCAAGAGTCAAGGATGTGGTCAGCCTCACCTATGTACCTTTCCAAAAATTCTGTGTCGACGTGGTCTTTGACAGAAATTACGAATCTTCTGAACAGAGGACATCATACTAGGTCAGATTATCATATTAGGATATACTTGACTCCATATTTGAATCCTTAAAACTTTTCCTTTGGACTGCGTGGGGAGTTTTTACGAAACCCCCGTAACAGTTGAAGGAAGACATGGATGCGAGGGATTATAAGTGCCAAAGAAGTGATTCTCCGTACATATGAAGCCTCTTACCCAAAGTATCATAATTTTCTATGAAGAAAAGACTTGTGAGACAAATTTAGTGATTGTGTTGCTGAGCTGTTGTCTTCATCAGCTACGTAACAAGTATCAGTATTAACACGAGAGTCAATTCTGTTTCCTTGTAACGTAGAAATGGATCATCTCCAAATAAGTGTCCGGTGCGCAACTTTATGTCAATCATTATTTAACGAAGCGGCCTCATACCCGCAGGTTATCAAGCGTCAGTATCCTCATACCAAATTCGTGAGTTTATTCGTGATCGCAGTTCAAGTAAGTCTGAATTGCACTTAGTGCGTTCCCGCAGCGTTTGCCTTCGGAGCCATAGATATTTGTGGATACCATTATCTATGTATAGAATGTCGCACCTTGGAACAGAAATGCCAAACGGTCACTTTTTCTGATGACTCCCTCTGTAGTTGTATAAAAGAGTTTTTGTGGTATACTCACATTTCTTTAGCGTTTTCCGAATGATTTAATCTGTACTCAAATATCTCTTTAGACTTCTAAACAACTCATGAAAGCGTCTGCTGTAAGCTATGTGTATTAATAAATCCACAGTTGCCAAAGGTTTTCAGTTGTAGGGAACTGCTTGCCCCTTTCATACAACTACCCAGATTGCATGTCACAGAACTACGACGTATCGAACTAAATGCATCACCAAATATACCAGTAACTGAGAGCATACATACAATTTAAGCGTCTCTACATAACAACTGAATAGTCTCTTCGGTCTGTGGGTACACATATGTGGACTTCGACGCTTCACATCGTAAAATTCATAAATAATTTTTACCAGCTCAGTACACGTATGACGGTTACGTAGTTTCAGTTTTTACCAGTAGATTGCACCTGTAACTTCTTACAGTGGCATTTATGATATTTTGAATATGTGACTGAGCAGAATGGCGAAGAATGCTTCAGGATATCGTTATGAAGGGCGTATTCATGCACAAGAACAGCATACAAGAAGTGTGTACTTGTGACAACTGATTTTTAAAATTCCACGAACAAAAATCCTAATATGTTGCTAGTAGTGGCTACGCTCGTGTAGTAGTTTTGTTATAATAAGTGATGGTAGTAAGTAAGCTACTCTGTGTGCAACAACATCAGCTGTCCTCACATGATTACCCGTTTTGGTAAGCCTAGATCCTGGTGTGCACCGTATTCTCACCCCTTCCAAGCTGACCCAGTGCACGATATGTTGGTAGGCGCAGAGTCACTGCTGAGCAGTGCGTGCAAGGGGCACGGGCAGGAGTGTGCATTTATACATCGTGCTATTGAAGTAGCCATAAATTATACAACGTGTATATTATGCAGCAAATAGTCTGGAAGTATGTATTAAATAAAATGAAGGTACTATAAGAGTTGTATTTATTATTTTGAAACGTATCACGTAGCACACATCAACCATTAAAAGCAATTTCACGAGTATGGTAAATATCAAAAGGCACTAACTGGGGAGCAGCGGCAGACACACTACGAACCACTGCACTCGCCTTAGTGTATTCTGCAGCCGAGTACTGTGCACCAGCGTGGTTAACCAGCAACCATGTAAACAAGGTGGACACCCGGCTCAACGCTACTATGAGAATCATAACTGGATGCATAAAGACTACCCCACTATATTGGCTTCCAACACTTAGTCATATAGCTCCACCCTCCCTAAGAAGACAGGAAGCTCTGATGAAGGAATACACAAAAATAATGAATAACCCCCTACTTCCTATCCATGAAGATGTCCCAACTTTGGAAAGAAGACGACTCCGCTCCAGAAATCCCCCTTTAAGACTGGCTCAACAACTGTCAGCTGCCAACTTCAGCATGGATACTAAATGGCACGAGAGCTGGAGTGATAGTGCCTCCCCTGACAACCGTGAACTTATCTGTCCATCAGAGAAACCTAAGGGCTTTGATCATCCACGACAGCTATGGAAAAGCCTAAACAGAATCCGAACAGGACATGGAGTATGTGCACACGATCTACACAAGTGGAGAAAGCTTCCCAGCCCTAGCTGTGGGTGTGGGGCACCTAATCAAACAATACAGCACATCGCCCAGGACTGTGAATTAAGAGCCTACCAGGGTAGTTGGGCTGACTTCTTCAACGCCACACCGCCCTGCCTCGAATGGATCGCCAATTTGGACGTCAGAATTTGAAGAGTTGTGTAATGCAAAATATCTGCTGTGATGTTACTTTTTATTGTGTTTATGTATATTTTATCTGAATATGTATCCTTCACTTATGTATTTTATAGTGTATTTTATCATATAATTTCATAATGTAATAAGTGTAAATCATGTGTGTAGCGCCATACGCCAAATAAATAAAAATCAAAAGGCAAAGAGTAAATACCTTTTTCAAAGAGTATTTTCGATAATTTGCGTAGTATTCTTCAAATCAGGAAGTATCTTGTACTGCACACGTTTTAAAGTAGCTATTTTCTTCTTCGGGTTTCAAGCTGTCTCCGTACTAAAACACATCGAAAGCGGTTCAGCGGATTAGTCGTGATAACGTAACAGAGTTACTTTCGCATTTATAATACAAGTATGGAGAGTTTCAATTACGATATTTTTTCCCTGTCATCGTGTTTTGATGAAATAAAATCTGTACGACTCCCCAATCTATGCTCATGTTACCTTTAAAAACCCCATGAAGGAGATTAGCTTGCTCAGACAAACAGACGGATACGATGGTTTCAGATAAATAGATTAAGATGTCTTTTTCTTTCGTGATCAGGTTTTGACGAGATAAAGCTTATATGCTGCCCCAAACTATACTCAAATTACCTGCGAAATCCCCGTGAAAATTGGTTTTGTAAGTTTGGAGAAGCGCGTTCAAACAATTATCAGTATAGATTCAATGTTTTTGTCTTCTGCTGGCTGAGACATGAAGCACGCATATGTGTATCTTAAATGTTTTAGAAGACATGAAAAATAAAAATTAACGCAATCTATTATAGAGCGTAACTATGTGTAACAAGAATAAAACAAATGATACCAACATTTTTCTTTTCTTATTTCGTTACCGGGGCTGAAGAGACCGTGTGGACCAAGCGAGATGGTGGAGTGCTGAGGCAGAGGTTTCGCATTAGGAAGGACGGTGGTTCACATCCCCGTTACGCTATTCAGATTTGTATTTTGCGTGGTTTTCAGAAATCGCACAGTCCTGCGGTGGTATTGTTACTTTTAAGCGAAGCGACAGATTTCCTTCCCCGAACGGATCTCGTGTTCCATCACCAACTACTTTTTTTTTCCGTCAACGGGGCGTTGCACCCCAGTCTCCCAACCTTTTACAGCCACGTGTGTGAGAGATTGTCGACAGGTGTTGCTGCGACAGGCAACTCGACAGGATGATGAAATGCGACGGAGGACATTTGTCAGATAGGAAGCAATAATTCCTATCCACAGTTTCAACATCGACGTGGTACAGTCAAGAACCGCAAACCACTGTGACGTGCGCAGTTGATAGATATTTGACGTTATTCACTCGGAATAGAACCGTCAACATGCCAGAACAAAGGGCTGCTCTTGCTGCTTCCAGCAAACGAATTTTATCGTCGAATACTGTGGAAAGGTTTCACGAACGTGGTTGTAAGTGAGGCGACCCGTCGTCTGTGAGTTCACCACAGAAATAAGCGTTAGAGGGCCACAGACGATGGAAGGGCGTCATTTCCGAGGAAGGCTCCGGTTTAGTTTACGAAGCGAAAACATTTGTAATTTGTAATTTAGTTTCGGAACTGACAAAAGTCGTCCAAATTAAAGATGGAGATGCTTTAAGAGGGGCAATGTCTGCGGAGTCCCTTATCTTTAGGTTGCCCTTGCAATTACATGGCTTCCCACTCGCATGTGTTATTGCGCACGTCTATAAGGAGAACAATATTAACAGTCATGCCGATACGAGCGCAACTAATCTACAAGAGAATGAAGATCGTCTACACAAGACTCGTCTTGTAGACGAACACTTGCAACCACGATAGCTGCAAAGCATATAGTATCCAGGTCGTTCTTCCGACTTTAATACCAACAAGCACGTTCTTGTAGCACGTTGCTGTTTTCAGTCCTGCTTTCCATACTGATATCGTAATAGGAGCAGGACTACAACAAAAGCGACGTTCACTTTATATAGAATCCCAGTTTTATTATTATTATTATTATTATTATTATTATTATTATTATTATTTGAGCCGTCAGTCAGAAGACTAGTTAAATGTGGCACGCCCCTGAATAATTCATCTCCTGCGTTAACCATTCCATCTCAGAGTAGAATTTGCACCATACATCTCAGTTATACATAACATCTAAACAAACGTCCAATCTGTTAATGAAACACGAGACCATTTATTTCCGAAGAAGTGGAAGCGCAAGTAACAAAAGATCTAGATTAGCTGGCGAATTATAACGATGAGTTTAAGCCAGCAGAGTCTCACCCGCGCATATTCTCTCAATGTAACCATAATGCGAATAAGGCGCTGAATATATCCTGGCCCATATGAAAACTTGAACTGAATTTAATTGATAATAGGAGGAAATACAAAAATGCAGCAAATGTCGGAAGAAAATACAAACGTTTAAAAAATCAGTTTCACAGGAAGTGAAAAATGGCTAAGCAGGAATGCCTAGAGGACAAACACATGGATTTAGAAGCATATTTTACTAGGGGAAAGATAGATACCGCATACAGGAAGGTAAAGAAGCTTCCGGGGATAAGAGAAGCAGCTCTATGAATATCAGGAACTCAGATGGAAAACCAGCCTAAGCAAAGAAGGGAAAACTGAAAGGTGGAAGGAGTACATGAATGATCTATAAAAAGGAGATGAAGGCAGTATTACAGGGCGCAGAAGTGGACGTAGATTGCGAGAAGACTTTGACGGAGCACCGAAAGATCTAAATCGAAACAAGACCCCAGAAGTACCATAGCCTTGGAAGAGTCAGCCATGATAAAATTATACCACCTTGTGTGCAAGATGTTGAGAGAGGCGAAATACTCCCGTAATACGTAATAATCCCAATTCCAAAGAAATCAGGTGCCGACAGGTGTGAACTATCAGTCTGATAAATCAACACGAGTTATTTACAGAAGAGTAGAGAAACTGGTAGAAGTCGCTCCTGGGAAATATCAGTTTGGATTGCGGAGAAATGTAGGAGCGCATCATTATTAACACCAGCACTTACCTTAGAAGATAGGTCAAGGAAATGCAAACCCTCGTTTATTGCATTTGTAGACGTTGAGAAAGTTGTCGAAAATGTTGACAAGAAGGTAGAACGGGTATAATACCGGGGGAATTGGCTCTTTATAACTTGTACAGCAAAGAGACGGCAGTCATAAGAGTTGAGAGGCATGAAAGCAAAGCAGTGGTTGAGAAGGGAGTGAGACAGGATTATAGTTTACCCACGATGTCATTTCATCTGTACTTTGAACAAGCTATAAAGGAAACCAAAGAAAAATGTGGAGTAGGACTTGAAGTTGAGGGAGATGAAATAAAAACATTCAGGTTCACCGATAACATCGTAACTGTGTCAGAAAAAAGGGCTTTCAACAGTAGCTGTACGGAATGGGCGTGTCCTCATTCTATCAACGAACTTGTCAAAGAGAGCGCAGGAGCGAAAACAGGTTCAGGGCACTCTCTCGCCTTTGGGGTGGAAAACAGCCCCTAAAGGCGGAAGATTCAATAATGATCAAAGGCATGATGGTGCAGGAGGCAATGCAAACAACTGCGTTAAAGACCCGTAAAGTATATCCGCAGGACTTGGGGCCTGTTATTGAAAAGAGTCATGATGATTTCTCCATTGGCAAAAGATTTCAGACAAGTCCCTCATTCGGATCTCCGGAAGACTGCGAAACGGGAGGTGACCATGTAAAAAAGAACGATTAGCCCACGAAAGGATATGGTTTTAGGAGTCGGGGCGTGGAAGTCAGACGTTTGAACGTTGTAGGGAAACTAGAAAATCTGTAAAGGGAAATGCTAATGGACAGTCTAGATATAGTGGGCGTCAGTGAAGTGAAAATGAAAGAAGACAAGAATTTCATGTCATATGAATACAGGTTAATATCAATAGCGGCAGAAAATGGTATAACTGGAGCAGGATTCGTTATGAAGAGGAAGTTAGGGCAGAGAATGAGTTACTGTGAACAGTTCAGTGATAGGGTGATTCTCATCAGAATCGACAGCAAACCAACACCGACAACGATAGCTTAGATATACATGCTGAAGTCACAAACCGAAGATGAAGAGACAGAGATTACATATGAGGCTATTGAGCTGATACTTCAGTACGTATGAGAGATGAAAATTAATAGTCGTTGGGGACTTTAATGCGGTTGTAGGTGAAAAATAGATGAAAGAGACACGGGAGAATATGGGCTTCGTACTAGGAATGAGAGAGAAGGAAAACTGCAATAAATTTCAGCTAGTAATAGTGAATACTCTTTTTAAGAATCACAAGAGGAGAAGGTATACTTGGAAAAGACCTGGTAATTCGGGGAGATTTCAGTTATATTACATTATGGTCAGACGGAGATTCCGAAATCAGGTACTGGATTGTAAGGCGAACCCAGGAGCAGATATAGACTCAGATCATAATTCAGTAGTGATGAAGAGTAGGCTGATGTTTAAGAGAGTATTCAGGAAGAATCAGTGAGCGATGAAGTGGGGTAAGGATGAACTTAGGAATGAAGATGTACGCTTGAAGTTACTGCAATAAGGAATAGCTCAGTGGCCAGTTCAGATGCAGTACAATGGACATCACTAAAAAGGGCAGTCACAGAAACTAGAAAGAAAACCGTCGGTACAATAAATGTGACAGCGAAGAAACCATAGGTAACAGAAGAAGTACTTCAGATGATCA
Organism: Schistocerca serialis cubense; assembly: GCF_023864345.2. Taxonomy (NCBI): domain Eukaryota; kingdom Metazoa; phylum Arthropoda; class Insecta; order Orthoptera; family Acrididae; genus Schistocerca; species Schistocerca serialis. Next base: position 486,068,155 of record NC_064639.1, on the reverse strand, counting down.
GTGAAAGAAAAAAGCAGAGAAATGTTAAAGGAACTTTAGGAGTACAGAAAAGCAAGCCATTTAGAAATGGAATAAATAGGAATTGTAGGAAAATGGCTGCATGAAAAATGCGAAGAAATCGAAAACGAAATCATTGTCAGAAGGACTGACTCAGCATACAGGAAAGTCAAAACAGCCTTCGCTAAAACTAAAACAAATTGCGATTGAGAGTGCAATCATAATACCGCTGTTAAATGCAGAAGAGAGAGAGGATGGATGGAAAAGATACATTCAAAGCCTCTATGAGGGAGAGGACGTGTGATGATGTGTATGACGAAGAGCACGAGTCAGTATAGAAAACTGCAAGAGGCGACAAGTACGAGGATTATCGCACAATCAGCTTAACAGCTCATGCATCCAAGTTTCTGACAAGAATAATATAAAGAAGACGGGAAAAGAAAATAAAGTATGTGTTAGATGACGATCAGTTTGGCTTTAGGAAAGGTAAAGGCACTGGAGAGGCAAATCTGACGTTTGCGGTTGATAATGAAAGCAAGAATAAAGAAAAATCAAGACGCCTTCATAGGAAATGTCAACCTGGATAAAGGATTCACCAGTGTAAAACGGTGCAAGATGTGCGGAATTCTGAAAAAAGTAAGGGTAAGCTGTAGGAAAAGACGGGTAATACACAATACGTACAAGAACCAAGAGGGATTAATAAGAGTAGAAGACCAAGTACCAAGTACTCGAATTAAAAGAGTTATAAGATAGGGATGTAGTCTTTAAGCGCTACTGCTCAACCCGTGCATTGAAAAAATAATGACGAAAATAAAAGGAAGGTTCAAGAGTGGAATTAATATTCAAGGTGAAAGCATATCAATGATAATATTCGGTGATGACATTACTATCCAGTGAAAGTGAAGGAAATTTACAGGATCAGCTTGAATGAACGGTCTAATGTGTACAAAATATGGATTGAGAGTAAATCGAAGGAAGACGAAATAAATGAGCAGTAGGAGAAATGAAAATAGTGAGAAACTAAACATGATGACTGCTGATCACGAGGTAGATGAAGTTAAGGAATTCTCCTACCTAGGCAGCAAAATAACCCACGGCGGAGGAGCAAGGTGGACATAAAAAGCAGACGAGCACTGGCAAAAAGGACATTCCTGGACAAGCGGAGTCTACTAGTCTCAAAGATGACCTTAATTTGAGGAAGAAATTTTTGAGAACGTACTTTGGAGCACAGCATTGTAAGGGAATGAAATATGGCCTGTGGGAAAACTCTAAAAGAAGAGACTCCAAGCATTTGAGATGTGGTGCTACGGACGAATTTTGCAAATTAGGTGGACTGATAAGGCAAGGAAGGAGGAGATTTTGCGCAGAATCGGAGAGGAAAGGAATATATGGAAAAACCGACAGGAAGAAGGAACAGGATGGCAGAAATTCAGTTAATACATCCGGTAATAACTTCCATGGTACTAGACGGAGCTGTAGAGGGGAAAATTTTTAAAGGAAGACAGCGACTGGAATACATTCAGCAAATAACTAAAGGCCTAGGTTGCAAGAGCTACTCTGAGATGAAGAGGTTGGCACTGGAGTGGAATACGTAGCGGACTAGTCAGAAGACTGATGTAAAAAAAAAAAAAAAAGTCAAGGTAATTAGAATAGGAAACGAGATACTAAAAGCAATAGATGAGTTGTGCTATTTTGGCAGGGAAATAAATAATTTTGGTCGAAGTAGGAAAGATATAAAATGTAGAATGGCAATGCTAAGAAAAGCATTTCTCAATAAGTGATATTTGTTAATATCCAACACAGATTTAAACATAAAGAAATCCTTTCTGTAGGTATTTGGCTAGAGTGTAGCCATGTATGGAAGTGAAAAACTGATGATAAACAGTTTAGAATAAAAGAGACTAAAAGCTTTAGAAATGTGGTGCTAAAGAAGAATGTTGAATTTTAGATGGATTACATCACGTAGCTAATGAGGAGGTACTGAATAGAATAAGGGGAACAAGAAATTCGTAGCACAACTTGACCAATACAAGGGATCGGTTGGTGGGGCATATTCTGAGACATCAAGAGATCATCAGTTTAGTACTGGAGGGAAATGTGGTTGGTAGAAATCGTAGAGGAATAGCAAGAGATGAATACAATAATTAGATGCAGGATGTAGACTGCAGCAGTTATCTGGAGATGAAGAGGCTCACACAGGTTAGAGCAGTATGGAGAACTGCATCAAATCAGTCTTCGGACTGAAGACCACAACAACAGGAACAACGTGAAAACTCCTGGCAGAAATATTTGGCGTGGCCTTAAAGAGGTCTTGAAAATTCAAACAACACCGTCTCAAGAAGTGAAAATCGGAAATAATTTTACTCCAATCGGAAAGTGTGCATTTTGGGAGACACGAGCCTCAGAGCTTAAGACATTATCTTTGGCACTTTCCTTCTCTACACCTGAGTGTATCTTTCGCGGGAGTGGTCGGCGGATCGGTGGAAGGGGGCAAAGGGGGGGGGGGGGGGGGGGGGTACAAGCAAATCGGGCTAGTTCGGATCAGCATATATCTTGCTGACAATCCACCTCATAATACAGTGTGACACATTAATGTGATGACTGAATAAAGTAAGAAGCCATACAGCCAATAATGCACTATCAGTCATATAGCCAACTAACTAAACTCAAACTCCGTTCATGCCAGAGCTCCTCAGCAAAGCTCTTGGGGGACGAGACAGAGGAGTTAAAAGACGTCATAAATTTAGTGCCATAGTTTTATCACTCCAGTGCAGTCAGAACTAGAGTCGTGTCATCGTCTGCCTTTAATTTATCGGAAACTCTGAGCCAACTTCGTTCTGAAGTCTCAAAGTACATTATGGATCTAAAAATGTCATGCCATCTGGAAGTAAAAAAGGGTATGCCTTTGTCGAGTTTATAGGTTTCCCGATCTAGAAGATGTCATAACGCCGCAGAAAATTGGATCTACTAAAAGGAAATGAAAATGTTATTAATACCACCACTTTTCTGGTGAATGTTGCGAAATCCGAACGCTTAGAAGAAAATAATAATAAAAAAGTCCTACGGACCTTCCAGACGTCATCAATTTTAAGTACCACGTACATATATCACTGTCCTTACTAACTCCAAATAACAACGTCCAGTCGCTTTCGATTTTTTTTTTCTTTTGTTTCCATAAATTAGTATTCGAACTGTTTCACTCTCATATGTATAAATGCATGCGGAAGCCACATAATTGTGTTTGTAGACTGATGCTGATAGTAGCTGTGTCACGAAAATATAAGAATTATTTTTTATGTATGAGTATAGCCATGAATGATGCTAAAATGTCAAGTTGAGAAAAAGAAAAAGAGGTAATTTGCCATACGAGTATAGCTATCACTCATGGTGATACATTGAAGTAGTTGCTATCTTATTATTACGCAGACGATCCCAGCATCCTTGTACACAAATATTACAAGATGTCAACGTAAGCTAACCAATCTTCGGTCTCTTTCATGATCTGTTCCTGCTGGCCTGTCCAAGAAACTGACTATTCTTCATGAATTTAACTGTAGAAATCGACTTGTCGCGCAACGGATTGAATAAAGAGAAAGATTTGGCCCTCTTAAATGAATCGTGGGTAGTCCACCTTCTTAGGTGAGTGGTCAGCACGACTGACTGCCATATATGGACCCGCGTTCCGTTCCCAGTACTGGCATGGAGTTTTCCTTGGTGAGAGGACTGATACGGGGTGCGCTGAGCCAACTGAGGAGCTACTCGGCAGATTAGGAGCGTTCCCAAGTTCAAGACACCCGACAACGACTGAGAGAGCGGTGTGCTAATCACATGTGCCTCTATACTGCATATAACACCATCTAATGAGTGAGTCGTGGGTGTTAGGGTCTTAGGTTAGTGGTGTTTAACGTCCCGTCGACTACGAGGTCATTAGAGACGGAGCGCAACCTCGGATTAGGGAAGGATGGGGGAAGGAAATCGGCGGTGCCCTTTCAAAGGAACCATCCCGGCATTTGCCTAAAACGATTTAGGGAAATCACGGAAAACCTAAATCAGGATGGCTGGAGACGGGATTGAACCGTCGTCCACCCGAATGCGAGTCCAGTGTGCTAACCACTGCACCACCTCGCTCGGTGTCGTGAGTGTTCTTTTTTACACCGTCATTAAGGATTATTCATTGTGGGAGTCGGCCATCTAGTGAATTGAAACTCTTGGCCTAAAATAACCCGAATTTCATTCGCTCTTCGCGGGAATAAATATGAAGAAAGGGATAATCAAAAATTAGTAAGAATGGCAAGAACACAGAATAAACAAAAGCGATGACAACATTGAACATAGGCATGCTTTAACTGAATATCTGATCAGCTTGGCAAGTTTTGATAGAGAGGATGCAAATAACCTTCACCCCAACACGTTGTTGCCCATCATTACCGTGGATGGACGTACTGTGATTGCTCTGGTCAAACCAGGAAACAAGGTGTAGATTCCACATGCGAGTACCTAAATCTTCTTGATCACGTGCTAGACTAGATTCAACCATGCTGTCCAATGATATTCAGTACAAAAGTAATCAAAGTCATCTAATCATGATCCTTCCGTTATAACCCACGCTGAAAGCTGCTCTCACCAGAATCGACAAGGAGACAATATCTGCTTCCGCTGTGGCTTGCTCGCAGCGGTATCTCATCAGTGATGGTATGATGAGCTGATTCTCGAGAGAGCAGCTGTAACTCTCGCCATGTTTCCCAGTCAAGTCCGCCTTCTCCCACGTCACTACCCACAGTCTCCGTGCCTCACGCAAGTGTGTCCTCTTCTGCGTCCCTATCTAGAGTCTGTTTCCACTTCTTTACCCACGCTCCTGAAAAACTGTACAATTCCTCTTTGCACAAAATCCGCACAAATTATCTTCCACCGATGGAAATGGATCGGCCAGTGATTAACCAATGATTTATGCTGCGCTCCAACACATAGCAGATACTGAAATAAGTGGTTGTAGTTTTATCATAAGCTGCATTGAGTTTTTCCTTATGTCTTGATGGTGACTAGATTCGGACACCTATGTCCATTTTCAAATCATCCGTATCGTAAGTGTGACAATACAGGCGAATGCCTATATGCAAAACTTGCCCGTGCAGTGACGATCAAACTCAACAACTGTAAATTAACCACGTAGTACAGACATCGGAGCAACCACCAATGTCTGTCCTATGTGGACTATTTACTGTTTTTGAGCCCGCCACAGTGCAGTTTGATCGTCACTGCACGGGCAAGATTTGTATATGGGCTCTCGCCTATATTGTCACACTTGCAATACAGTAAATAGGACATAGTTATCCGAAACTAGTCGCACCAAAAAATAAAAAAGTGATTCTTAATGCAGCTTATGACGTAGCTACAACCATTTATGTAAGTTGTAAGACAAGTTGCGGACCTATTTTTCACCTGCAGTATGCTGCAATTTCGTAACCTGGTGTATACCGGGTGGTTATAATTAAACTTTCTCTATTTAACACGTTATAACGCGGAAAGTAATTACCGTGCGACAACCAATCTTGGTAGCATTAATGTCAAAGACATGGGACGAGGAATAATGCAAGATGAATTCAACTGAAACACTTTTAATATGCTGCTATAGTGCATCATACCATTAAAATTAATAAAATATTCCGGGCTTTTATGCCAGGATCTAATGGATTTCACTTAAAAACCCGACGTTTCGTCCCCATCTGCGGGGGGCGTTTTCAAGGGGGATCGTCCGATTCACACCATGACTCGGTACTGACTACAGCAAAATGCCGCGTCCGCATGCTTCCGCGCAGTGGCGAGACATCACATGTTTTCAAGACGCGAGCGCAGCTGGCCGTTGCCGACTGCCGTCGTCCGCTGTTACCATCATCCCATGGTGGAAGACTGGTACACATCTTCTTCAGCACCGGAATCCAAATTTCATTCAATTTCACGCCCTCCTCCTTCCTATTAAAATTCCTTTCGTAGTATCCTTTTGTAGCTGCCATTACTTGAGACCTGTCAAAATGACTGCAATGGTCTCCTGGCTGTAAAGCGTGTTCCGCAACAGGTGATCTGTCAGTCTCCCCTCTTCTGCAATTGCCCTTGTGCTCTTTGAATCGGCCGCAGAGATTGTGAAACACATCAGGAGTTTTAATAGGAAGGAGGAGAGCGTAAAATTGAATGAAATTTCGATTCCGGCGCTGATGAAGATGTGTACCAGTATTCCACTATGGGAATAAAGTCACAGCGGACGACGGCAGTCAAAACGGACAGTTGCGCTCGTGTATTCCAAACATGTGACGTCACGCCACTGCGCGGAAGGCTGCGTATGCCCGCGGAAGCGGAATTTTGCTGAAGTCAGTAGCGAGCCAGGGTGTATCGGACGTTCAACGAAGTACGGATACCCCTTGAATACATCCTCCGCAGATGGGGGTGAAACGTTGGGTTTTAAAGTGAAATCCCTCAAATCACTGCATAACAGTACGAAATATTTTATTAACTGTGACAGTTCCGGCCTTGAAAGTTTACATTTTACACATCATACCATTACATACTGGTACCATCACTGCTACAAGTGGGGCTCAGTATGGCCCACATCATTGTTCAAAAAAGTATGAAAGCGCAGGATTGCGCTCTGCACAGCAGAACTAAGCAAGTCCGTAGGTATGCTGGCACCCTCTCTCGGTGTGCTGCCTTTCAGATCAGCACATGTGTGAATGTTTCCCTGGTAAACCGTGTCCTTCAGGTAGCCCCACAACCGGAAATCTCAAGGAGTGAGATCAGGTGATCGTGCCGGCCAAGCATTTGGAAGCGATCGGCTGATAAATCGATCGTTTCCAAATGCGTTTCGGAGAAGCAGGTGAACTTCACGAGCGATGTGATTCGAGGCCCCACCTTCATGAAAACTGTTGAGCTCAATGCGTCTCACTCCTGTAGGGCGTGTATGACGTGCTGTCGTAGCAAATCGCAGTAACGCTGGCCAGCCACACTACACGTCGTTGTTCCTTGAACGCCAAATTGTTCAAAGAAGGATGGGCCAAGGATGAGAGTAGCCGTGAAGCCTCATCGTACGGTGACACACTCACCATACAGAGGAACTTCATGCATAGTGACTGGAGGTGAAGATTCCCACACTCGGAAATTCTGTGTGTTCACCTCACCCTCAGAGAAACATGAGCTTTGTCTGTGCATAGGATGTTTCAGGGCCAGCCCTCGTCAACTTCAACCCTTGCGAAGGCGGAGAGCGAAGTCAACATGTCGTTCTTCGTCCTGTGGTGCAAGCTGCTGTGCGGTATGGATCTTGTACGGATACCATTTGAGAATGGTTCGAAGCACCTTCGTACAGTGTACCACAGGATGTTCAACTGTCGTGACACAGCACCCGCACTGCCTGACGATCGGGAATTGCGCTCAGCGTTGTCTGTCATAGCAACAGAGATTTCATCAACTACCTGTGGTGCAACCGGTCATCGGCCTCTTCCCCAGTTCTCCAGTTTATTCGAACTTCTTCATCATGCTCCGCACAGCAGGTGGAGAAAGAGGACCCTTCCGTAACCCTTTCAGCTGGCGATATTCTCGAAGTGCAGCTGCAGCATTACTATTGTTTTGATAACAGAGCTTCCTCAGTAATGCCCCGCTCCTTTTGTCCAAGCTCATCTTAACACGTCAACAAATGCACTGCGACTGCTGAGGTGTGTGAGGTTATGATTCACGATCCTGATCACGGCACCTGGTCGTCATAGTTGGAACTGGTCAGTGGCGCTGTCATGCATGGAAATCATGCACCCCATACTCTGGACATTAATGTTATCAAGTTTGACACTTGTACGGCAGTTAATTTATGTGTTATAACATGTTAAACAGAGGAGCTACAACCACTCGGTTTGTTTTGTAGTAGCGCAATGATATGCCTTCACACACACGACATTTTGGGAGCCGATTTCCAAACTACGACATAGCTGATATTTTTTAAGCTAACCTACGAGCTGCCTTCCTGTGTTACGAGAGAGAGAAATTTGCAATCCCTGTGCAGTGGCAATTGGATCTCGCCAGAGGCCCCCCGCCCCCACCGGTGGGAGAAGAAAAGATTTATAGCACTGATTAATAGTTTCCCACTTGAAGGCGATGAGATGGCATCTCTTGACCAGCCCTGCTTCCCTCAGTTTTCTCGGAAGACCACTTCATGTCCTTTTAGCAGAGATTTTGACTCATAAAATTACTTATTTTTCCTCGGCCTGGATGCGTGTCGTTGTCCCTCAGAGTGAGGTTTTTCGAAGCAGACCGCATATGCACTCCGCTGGGGCTACAGTTCTGACGTATTTTCGGGCGGGTGCCTGGGTGGCGCCTTATCTGACAAAACCGCATGTACGGTGAAACTTAAGGTGCCCATTCACAGCCTGAGCGGTCGGGGCAGTGCCTACTGCTTGCGGAATTTCCGCTTTCTGCGACCGGCATTCCCTCCTGCCCAGCATAGCTCACCCATGACTCCAAGGACTCGTGGAGCTCATTACATAGAGGACATGTAGCTAGACAGAATGAAAAACGAAGTGAGATGCGTGTTAGCGATTTGATCTTTGCAGTCACTGAAATACTCCATGATATGAAGACATATATCTGTCAATCGGTACGATCATTATAAGAATTTAAATAAATTAGTATAATAGTAATGATATATGAAATGTGTCAGCCCTAACCTGTCGGATGCGTTTCAATATATGACTTATGTCTGCATCCCTCAGCTGATCAGGAGCGGGGAAAGGTTCGGAGATCAGTTACTGGAAATAAATAACTATTTCAGATGTGACTGGAAGCAGCTGCCTGAATTTATATTCAGTTAATAATCGTCACGCATTCTACAATATATATAGCAGGTAAGCTTCATCCATTCTGCATTACCATAAACTGTACTAAAATCATATAAATCTGCTTCTACATCACTGTTCTGCAGTTCACATCCAAGTGCTTGGCAGAGGGCTCCACGCTATTTCTCGACCATTTCGCTCTAGAAGAACCCGCAGGAAAAATTGACACATAAGCATACAGTGCGAGCTCTGATTTCTCTTATTTTATTACGATGTAAATTTCTACATTTGTAGGTGGGACTCAATTTATTATTTTCGCATTCGAAGGAGAAAGATGGTGTTTGAAATTTTATGAAACGATACAACCGCAATACAAAATTACCTTGTCACCTCAGTTCGCGTACATATCCGTGACACTATCTCCCCTATTTCACGATAACGGAAACGAGCTGCCCTTCTTTGAACTTCTTCGATAGCCAACCTCAGATATATCTGGAAACAACGCCAGAGCGCGTAAAAAACACTCCAGTAGAAGACGAATAAGCGTAGTGTAGGTAGCATCTTTAGCGTACTTTTGCCAATGAAATGCAGCTTTCTTTCGTCTTCCCCACAACGTTTTCTATGTGACGGTTCCAGTTTAAATTATCCATAATTGTAACCCTGAGGTTCTGAAACGTTTAGTACTCATGTGGAGAATCTCAAGCTTTTTATTGTTTACAGTCAACTGTCACTTTTTCCGACATACAGGTATCTCTTATTAATCATTTTGTAATTCATATTGATTTTCTGATGGCTTTACCAGACGATAAACGACAGTATCATCTGCAAACATTTTCCCGCAAATCATTTCTACAGTTTAGAAACAGTAGAGACCCTGTGATGGTTCTTTGGGAAACGCCGGATCTCACTTCTGTTTCACTCGATGACTGCAGTTGTTACGAACCATCGCCTTAGTGACAGAAAATAGCGAATGCAGGCGCACAACTGAGACGATACTCTAGGTACGCAGTCTGATAAAAAGCCGCTTTTGAGGATTTGTATCAAAAGCCATCTGGAAATCCAGAAATATGCAATCAACTTTTCGTAGATAAAGAAATAATAGCTAAAATAGTGATAATTATGTCGAATTGTATTAAGATTTTCCAAAATACTTTCATAACACACCATGAAAACAAAACATTGAATAGAATAAGTTGAATATCAAACTAACTACGTCTGTTTCACAAATCTAGTATCTAGAAATATGGCGTCAACTTGAGATTCCTGTCGATAACATTCATTATTTTGTGTAAATAATGCCCCAGTTGTGCTCCACAAGAACAATATTATCTGAATCCGTGCAGACTGTGTGTCAATTGATCGATCTCTTCGACATTTATGTTCGTCCATTATGAAGTAACTCGAAGTAAACTTGCAGAGCCATTTTATAGAACTAATGGAAATACCACTGTAGGCAGTCGGTTCACATCTCTTGCATTAGTTGATGAATTATTGAATCGAGGACTAACATACGTAGGTACTGTACGAGAAAACAAAAGGGGGATTCCTTGCGAGTTTTTGCCTAATGTAAGAAGACCCGCTGAATCAGCATTATTTTGATCTGTATGAGATAAGACCTCTGTATCATTCGTTCCAAAGATGTTTAAAACTGTAGTTTCACTATCTTCTAAGTGCCATGAAGTGTCTGTAAATCAACAATCGAAGGAAGCTGAAATTATAGAGTTTTACTGTAACATGAAAGTAGCAGTTGATGACTTAGATTTTAAATGCTCAAATTACTCTAGTTCAGGTAGAACAAGAAGATGGTCTAACATAATCTTCGCTGCTATACTCAACATTTCTTTGATAACGGATATGTTCTTTGTGTCGGTTCAAAACCAATTTAAAGAATCAGCCTGGAGAATACATGAAGTCCTTTCCAATGAGTACAGTAAAGCCAAATGTGTACAGCAGACTAGAAAATAACCCAAATTTGGACGAAAATATAAGGGAAATAATGTTCTAATTGGTTGGCAATGAAAAACTTTATCAACGCCCAATGCATATGAGCTAGGTCCCAGTGCTTCTAAAAAGCCAAGGTGTTATATTTTCCCAAGGACGAAACATAGAGTTCTCTAACATGTAACAGTTGCAATAAAATGTACTTGTAACCCTCACTCAAAGACAATCAATTATTGTTTCTCCTTTGAACCCAAACAAAACGAATTATTTTGTAGACTCATATTAAGATGCTTTCATATTTTCATATTATTATTAATTTTTGTTTTGTAATTTTAATTTTATTTTATGTTCCTATTCTGTTAAAAAACATTTAATTTTTGCGTCGATTTGTATGTCATTTAATCTGAGCTATAAAAATTAAAAACCGAAAGATATATTTTTGTAAATGACTTAAAATTTCTGTTAAGACTGATTACTAAAAGCACAATAAACGATTAAGTAATAAATATGTTGTCTTATATTGTGTAAATATGCAAGTAACTTCCAATAATTATTTATAAACATGCCTAAATTCTGTTGGTGTACTTCTAGAGCTACAAATGGCTGTATGTTACAAAAAACAACCCTTGTACTTAAAGATTAAACATTTGATGTAGTACGGAAACACTGAATATCTTGTGTCAGTCACTCTTCAGCGAGTTACAGAATATTCGCAGAGATGTGATGGCGAGCCGCACCGTGAGGTGCAGTACGCTGCGTTAATCTCCCGGCAGCCGGCGCTGTTCCTCCGAAATCGACAGAGTACATCGACCGTGGCTCTGCGCACACGCCGCTCCGTGTCCCGCGCGACGTAATGACCTTAATAATACATGCGGTTACCCGGCGACCCAAGAGCACGCGATGAAGTGCTTAAGTTTTCTTGTACTTGCCACGTATCGGGGGCTTAGCGGAGACTGCGCCCTGGATAAGCGAGTGCGGTACTTGGCCTAGCTCCTAGGCCCCAGGTAATGAGTTGAACCCAACTATCCTGCTTACAGGCGTGTACTCTGGACTCGCATCGTAGCATCACCACACGTTTCCAGTGTAGCTCATATAAGTGTAGCACACTCTCATGTTGTAAAGCAAAGTTATCCACGTTTTCAGCTTGCGTCTCAGGCAGCCATCATCGAAAATTCGTATTTAAACGACGGGAGCCACAGAACCAGCAATTTCGATTGCCTAGTAACTGACTTGCTGAAGTGACAATGCACGTTTAATGTAAACAGATAAGTGCTCTTAATTTTGAAAATCAGAGTACCTTTTACTCGACATTTGCAATATCATTTACTGTTATTCGTTAACAAATACGTTCTGAGTAGTTACGTTACGAAATATTTAGTTGTGCGCTACGAAAATGATTAATTTCTTGGTAACTTTACTGTTTCCTTGTTTACTTTGTGCTGTTTCTTGGTAGCATATTTAGATTGACACGTTAGTGGCATTAGCCATAAGTAAGATTTCTAGTTCAATCAATTACTTGTATCACTTCTTCTAGGACACAGAACTTCATTCTTAATGGAGAGAAATCTTCAGCTGTAAAAGTAACTTCGGGAGAACCCACAGGGAGCTTTATGGGGCCGTTACTATTCATTCTATATACGTAAATGACTTAGTTGATAGTGGCAAGCTCCATAAGGCTGTTACAGGATTATGCTGTTGAATATAGAGACGTTGCAGAGCTAGAAACTTGTAGCAAAATTCACAAAGAGTTGCAGAAGGTCAGTGTTAGGTGTAGGTGTTGGCAGTTAACCCAAACATAAACAAATTTATCGAGCTGCACATAAACGTTAGAAAGACCTGTTGTTATATGATTACGCGATTACTGAACAAGCACTGGAAGTAGTCACATCCATCAAATATGTGGTAATAAGCGTAGAGCGAGTTACAGTGCAACATGGCATGAAACTAATCTTCGGAAAGGCAGATACCAGACTGAGATTCATTGGGCGTCCACCGTCGAAGACAGTGGTTTACAAAACATTTGTTCCACTGATACTTGAGCATTGCTCGTCAGTGTTGGACGCTTACCAGAAATGATTAATAGAGGTAACAGAGAAGACGGAAGAAGAGCAGCGGGATTAGTCATAGGCCAGTTTAGTAAGCGCTAAAGTGTAAAAACTATGACCATTTAACTGATACGGCGGACGTCACGCTGTGATTTACAACTAAAATTCCTTGAGGTAACTTTCCCATAAGAGCAAAGCAATATATTGCCGCCTCCTACACGCACATTGTCCAATAACATGAACGTGACCACCTGTCACTAGCCTAAATAACCATATGTTGCAGAGTGGACCGCTGCGAGGCGTGCAGGAACTGAGTCAATGAGGTTCTGGAAGCCGCCATCCGGGATGTATAGTAAAACTGGCTGAAGTGCCATGGCCAGAGATTTCTCGATTGAGGATTCATGGCACGAATAGCCCGATCAAAGTGGTCCCATCAATTTCCGACTGGGTTTAAATCCGGGGAGTTTGGTGCCAAGAGTTTCAGGTAAACTCATCCTGTTGCTTTTCAAACCAAGCGCGTGCACTGTGAGTTGTGTGGCACTATGCATCGTGTGGCTAGTATGTGTCACTGTGCAGCAGTACGGTGCGGCGTCACCGGTTGTATAATTAGCAGATGCGGCTGGTCGACTAGGCTGATAGTGACGGCTGCTGTATGTACGAGGGAAAAGGTCCCCAAGGATAGATACTTATTTGTATTGATCCATTGTGCCTTCCAGAACAACGACGTCACCCAGAGAGTGCCAAAGAAACATTCCCCAGATCATAAAACTCCCTCATCTGGCCTGATACGTTGCTTTTAGACGTTTCGTGCCGTACACACTAACGGCCATCAGTTCGATGGAGCACTATACGTGATTCGTCTGAAAAGGACATCTGGCGCCACTCAGTGGACGTCCAGTTGGCGTGCAGATTCCACCCTTAGATGTCGACGGACAGCAGTCAGCATGAACCAGGAGCCTGCTGCGGAGACCCACACACAGCAACGTTCGCTGAATGGTCGTTGTGGAGAAACTCTCGATAGCCCCTAAGTTCATCTGGGCGGTCAGTTGCTCAACAGTTGCTCAACAGTTGCACTTATGTTCACCTGTACATATCTGCGCAGCCGTCGTGCACCCCTGTCATCAATGGCCTGCTGTGTACCACAGTTGGGTTGGCTCCAGCTTTTTTGTACGTTAGATAAATAGACACGAACTCGATTGGACTTTTTTCCACGTACACACGACACGCTTTGTATACCCGCCACTGTTCTTACTGCTATCTGCTTCCTGTAAGTAGTTACTGCACATTGTTGCCGAGGGAAGGCGGTGGTCATATTAATGTGACTGGATAGCTTACGTCGTGAAAATACCATGGAAGTGTGTGCTCCTTCCTTCGGCGCTCGCCATACGACACCCCGCAGTACTGTGCGGTGTCACCGGTTGCATATTCAGCAGGTGCAGCTGGTCGACTAGGCTGATAGCGACGACTGCTGTAAGATGGCACCATTGCACGCAAAACTACATTTCCATGCCTTCTATAGACGCCAATTAATCGCCAGAAGACACCGCGTTACACGAAGAGCCAATCAGAAAGCACCATCTCATCACGGCCGGCGGCAGGCAACCACACGGATCGAGTGTTCTCATCCGCGTGGTAGTAGAAGCAGCGCCGCCATGCCTCTAAATGACTCAGCCCACAGCGAGCACGGCGAGATCACAAGAAGCCAGTGGACTACCTCCTCCGGCGGTCATCAATGAGTGGTACCGCTGCCAGTCCAGTGAACCTGCAGAAAGCCATCCCGGAATACAGCTTGGTAGATACGGACTTGTAAGAGGGGCCATCTAACTTTGTATGATGAAGTTGCGCACTTTGTTATTTGAAGGTACCTATTCTAGGGAGAGAGAGAGATCTCTGAAGTTCCAGCATGCTGATAGAGGACAGCGCGCGTATCAACGTTTATTAAATATTTTCCTTCAATTTTCGTCTTTTTTATAATTATAGTCATTTCTTTATGGTGACTAATTTCGGACTATAACGTCCATTTTCAAACCACAGTAATCATGAAGTTTCCATAGACGTAGGTGCATCTAAATGTAATCATACTACAAGCTGAACGTTCGTATCTACCTTTTTTAAAAAAAAAGAAAAAAGAAAAGAAAAGAAAAAAAAGAAGGAAGTTGGATATTGATTTTGCCGTTGCGAGCATACAAGAACTCTAAGTCTGAGATATTACTACCGCGAGCTGCAGCGAAAGAACAGTTCTTGACAGTAGTTCGAAGCGGGCTGGGGTGGAGAAATGCGTCAGGAGAGGTCGCAGCCTGCTCTGACAGTGCTAGTGGCGCCAGAGGAGGTTTTTGTATTAATCCAGGATTTTCGGTGCTTTCACATTTTTCTGTGCATTGTTGTTGCTTTCCTGCGCACTGAAGGGATTTTATTAGATTTGTGTGTGCTTACATTGAGACTGACATTCATAGTTTTGCTGTGACCAGATACGTGATTATTGATTAAAGACATTGTGGAATAATTAAAACTTTTGCTAATCAGACTGTTCCAGGAAAAGAAAGGTTGGTTGGTTGGTTGGTTGGTTTGGAGAGTAAAAGGACCAAACGGCAGGGTCATCAATCGAAAAGGAAGTTTGAGTAAAATTGGTCTGTGTGTGAATTTTTTGAATATGGTAAACTAAAACTATTTATTGATTCCTTTAATTTCTTACATCATTTAAGGCTTGTTGACTTAAATCCTCCTGATCATTTAATTTCTATAAAAAAGAAAAAGCGGAGTAGTTGTGTCAGTAGTTGTGATCATGCAAGCACTCTGCATGTGTCGCTGTATTTCTGTTGGATTATTGTAGTATGTTGCTGAGTGCAGAACATGCATGCAGTTGCAGCGGCATGTCAAGTTAAGTTGTCTCTTGCGTCCAGAGCATTACAGTACAATTGTTAGGAGATGTTAGAGAATATTTTAAAAATCGCAGTCAGATACAGGAGAACTGATTTTTCATTATTTATAGGAAGAGTAATTAATTCCCTATCAGAAAACCGACATGTCCGATAGTAGGTATCTCCACTAAGTGTTTGAATACTGACATGTCTGAATAAGGCTTTTCATAATTCAAGTTGTGTGCCAACAGATCAGATTTTATGATAACGATAATGAAGTTTCGCTAGATAGCCTAGCAATTTTTGGATTAAGGTATAGATAACGATAATATTGGCAGAGATAGTGCTGTACACATTTTCGTATGTCTCTTGCCATAATAATAACTTTTGATAATAAAACTTTCACGAATCTGATGATAATTACAATTCTTGATAATAAAACTTCCAATGCAGTTTCCAACAATTTACATGTCTGTTGGTGGCGGGAACCGTATGATTACACTTACGTCTAACGCCATGGTTTAAAAAAGGACGTGATGGTCCGAAAGTATTCACCAAAAAGAAATGGCTATTATCACAACAGTGGTGGATATCGAAGGAAAATAGAGTTAGTTACACCAGAGTTCTACCCTCCCTGGAGTGCTCTAATGAGTACAGCCATGGTAATTGGATTATTTATGTATGTATGTAGTTGTCTCCGACACTACACTGATGCAATCGTAATTGAGGTGAGGTGCTACTAGCCAGATAAGCACATCCCAACGGTGGCGAAATCACGTCACAAAAGGATAACTGACGAGATTCGAGTTGACGTGGGGGTTTACCCAACTATATTTTCCTATTGATCCTTCTGTTGACCACTATTACTAACCTTAAATCATGAAATATTCACTTTCACGTGATTATAATCCGCTGCACTAGTTCCATAGTGTTGCACCTCGGTTCTACTTGGTTAAGCGAACTGCTCTTGCGACCAGCTCAGCGAAACGACATCATAAGAGGGAATCACCTAATCAACAAGCTGGAATTCTATAAGAAGCGTGCGTGATTTCTGAAAGGAGTTGCTACACAATATAGCATCAGTAGGGCACCTGAAGGCACCCACATGATGGGAAAGCTGGAACAAATGATGTCGTGGTTGTCCCCCGACTGTTCCTAGCACCTTTGCCTGTTGCAATTGAGAGGCCAGGATTGCTGCCATTTTAGAAACACTACCTCGCCAGGCTTGCATGTATACAGCCTAATTGAGACGTGTACTGTAGTCACCAACTGCGTGGGCGCGCACACTCGCTGTTCATCGCCTTGCGCAGGCACACGCCAATGCCGCCATCCACGCTGGGGACCGCAGTTTGACCTCGCATGGCCCAGTGTGCTTCAAGCCGAGCAGCATGAATAGCCCAGCTATAGCCGCCTTTGCTGTCCACCGCTGGCAGCTCCCACCATCCCGCTTCAGCAGGTCTACTACTGCACTGACTGCACGATTCGGCTGCTTGCCGCCGTCGACTGATGGAACATACCATATGCTGTCTGTACCAACGGCAGGCCACTACTGACACCAACACGCTCCACTAACAGAGGCCAGCACACATCACGGACGGCCTTTGGCTGCATTTCCAGTACCGTCTTATCTACTGTACTTGTTACGAAATAAATAGATTTTTCAACCAGTACTGTTTCCATGACGGATCTACGCCTGACATCTGACACCACATCACTGCCGCAACGCGCTGGGTGCTGAATGACCCACTGTAATGGTCTTTCACTTTGGCGACTACAAGTTTTGACTCCACTAAGGGAATAAGAACCACCGATAGAAACACGTAGCAATAGGGAGTGAGAAAAGTAGTAGAAACATATACAGATCTCATCTATACATAATGCAGCTAAAAAACAAACCCAATATTCAAACGCACTGGCAGATTAAAACTTTGTGCCGGGCCTACACTGGAACTCTGGATCTTTGTCTTTCGCGGGCATGTACTCTACCGAACCGGGTAGCTCAGTTGGTAGAGCACTTGCCCACGAAAGGCAGGGGTCTCGAATTCTAGTCTCGGTCCGACACAAAGTTTTAATCTGCCAGGAAGTTTCATATGCGCGCACACTCCGCTGTAGAGTGAACAGTTTATACCAACAAATCTAAAATTACTGCTGAGATTATCTTCGTTTCTAAAATTAACAACTCAAATCAAAATAATAACAATAATGATGAACTGAAACCAAACATTACTGTTATTTACCTTTATAGCTGAATAAGTGAAGTAAATTTTTGATTAAAAAAGAAAAGAAAATATCACTACGAAAGAGGAGTAACTCTCTTATCTATGGAAGAAGTGTCCTAAATTAGGGCTACCATTTACTTTTTTAAGATATAAATTAAATTATGTTGAGTATCTTCAACATTTCACGGCCCTGTCAGCAACTGTATAAATATTAATTTTAATTTAAATAATTACAATTCAGGTTTCAGTCGTGATAACCCAGCCTTCTTCAGAATAACAGTAACTACCGTTTGTCCATAGTGGACATCGTCAAGTTAAAACTACAAATCCATAAATTATCGTCGGACTATAAAAGTCCAGTTCCAGATACGTTTTACAGTCTGACGATAATTTATGGATTTGTAGTTTTAGCTTGACGATGTCCACTATGGACAAACGGAAGGTTGGGTTTTCCCAACTGAAACCTAGGTAAATTCTAGGTAAACAGTGCAACTGAGGCTGTTGATTATTAAAATTAAAATTAAATTATGTTGCAAATAAATTTTTAAAAAGTTGCAGGAAGGAGCACTTTGAAAAGTCATGCTTTAAATCGTTGGGATGAAATGTATCACACTATCATTATTTTCCTTCTTTTGCGTTTAAAAATATTGTCACGTTGACACAACTTTGAGGTGTGGTCTAAATTTAGCCTAGTACTAAAACTATTGATATATAATTGAGAAAACTGAGTGCAAGGAAAGAAAAACAATTTATTTGAAGATTACAAAATTAGAAGCATTTTGTACAGCAGTTGAGAAATACTGTAACATATCTATATATATAAATCAGCGTAGGCCATCAAAAATGGACACACAACGTAAAACATTCTAATCAATCGACAAAAGTTACAAATATGTCTTTATCAGGCACTGCATATTCGTTGTGCGGCCAGATATTACACATGAGCACATAACCCACAGCTCTCCTTGCACGTCATCACAAAAGTTTCCTTCACAAAAAAATGCATTCTCCATCTTCTGTAACACATTTGATTTTCTTTCTTTTTCGTTCATTTCCGTTTCGATTTTTTATTTCATTTTTATGAGCCTTCACCGTTTTGGACGAGATTTCACCCTCTTTTTTTAACTTTTTTTTGGAGGACTGGTAGAAATATTTCCTTCAGTGGGTTTAGCACAATTTTTGTAACATTGTTTTTTAAGCAGTGCCAGTTATCAAGGCAGATCCTACGGCCTTCCGTCCTCCGTTACTTTTCCTTTTGTGACAGTGGAACCATTGATTGCAATGTCTGCTCTTTCTAATAATCACGTAATTATTTCTTACACTATCAATGAGACTAATATTATGCAGATGTGTGAAATGAAAATCCAGGATCAGCAAAAATGGGGAATTCACTGAAGGATTCACTTTTTCTACAAAGTGGTTGAACCATGTACAGAACATGGCCTGCACCCAATCTGACGGTTATGCAAAACCAAGTGTAGCTTGGAGGAGCCGCTCTCATTAGTTGGTTGTTGATGTTCTTAAGCGGGACTGTTGCCAAAGGAGGGTATAATGTCCAGAAGCACACACTGTACCTAGCTCAGAAGGAATAAGTGTAGTAAGTTGCTCCTTTCCCTTCCGTTCAATAAGGAATTTTACTTTTTACAATTGTTAATTCCGTCTCATCAGTCTCGTAGCATCTGTCAACCGGAAAATTGTGCTTCAGATAAACATCCTGCAGCAGATTAAAGAAGATTTCAATAGTTTCTTTCCTACATCCTGCAGCACATAAAAAGAAGTTGCACAGAGCTTACGTAATGACATAATCTCCTTATAACATTGCGAGAATAGATCCACCATACCTCTTCCTGCCTCTTCCTGCCTCTGCATTCTTAAAGGGATGTTGTAAAACATTCCTATCTGGTAAGCCATTCGACATAGGTCACCAAGTGTTAAGCCATAAAATGTCTTGTCTCTGTGAAGAAGATATATCACTAACTTCTTTTCCTATTCCGCGCGTAATACGGGTTTTCTTCCAATTTCCTGTGAAATTAATTTTGAATGAGAAACTTCAGCTGTGCAGAATGCTTGTGAAGTTGATCGTGATACATTAAATATTTATCAGCGTTTATTGTACTCATTGCTTCCTCCTTCCCCTGTGGGCTATATTTTGGCTTCGTTCTTGGAATTCTAGAACTAAAAAAAAAAAACTGCTCAGTCACACACAAAAAGTGGCCCGAACTTAGACAGTTACTACTATGGCATTCTTAGGTTAGTTACAAAACAATGAAAAATAGTAACCATTAAAACTAAAGATTTCTAAAAGCTAAGGTTATTGTTATCACGACATGCTAGGGAGAAGACTACTCGTAAACACAAGAATTGTACGAAAAAATAATGAACGCATACCTGCAAAAGTTTTAAGATGGGCGAATTTTATGTTGAGTACAATCGAATGTGACAATGAACTGATGTGGCGGTTTTACAGGGCAAGGGACGTGGCCTGAGGTGTTGTTTTACATTGCTTCCGCTAAGCTACAGCACCTCCCAATATGAAATATTGAGCTACAAAAAGCTTAAATTCGAGTAAGGATACATGTCATTACTCTAAAATCGTACATTATTTTATTTCTTAGGATTTGAGACGCATCCTTTGCACGTATGGGATGCATCCCAGTCATCAAAGCTTTGCCTAAGTTACCAAATTTGAATTCCGGAATCGTTTCTTCGGTAGGTCTTCGGCCGAAGTTTTCCACATTTCTTGCCCGAAATAGCAGTCCTATCACCCTTGATGAGTTATTCAGTCAGTTTCCTTTCTGCTTGGTACTGTAACGACGTGATGAGTCAGATTAACAAATTATTAGTCTTAATTTGTATCTAAATATGACTGCATGCTAGCCAATTACAAACGAGTTAACACAATTGTATCGGAAGTAAATATTAAATTCAGTTTCTCTTCGCGGCACACCCATAGCTGAAAAAATTATTTATTTCTAAAAAGGAAAACACAACCTGGTTTCAGGACCTGTGTCCCATCTTCCGTTGCATCTGCAAGATTATAAATTAATAATAGCACCTATTCACATTGTTAAAAGAAGGAAAGCTAGACAGAACCAACAGGAGTTCTTCGAAAAAACCCTGTAGGTACATTAAAATGTGAATCCATAAATGACGCAAAACTGAGATTAAAACAGGTTAAACATATTTTAACCAGTTTAAGTCTACGTTATGCATCACTTAAGGACTTATATTTTATTGTACGTTTGAGGTTTTTTCTAAGAATACCTGTTAGTTTTGCTTAGCGTTTCATGTGTTAATTATGTGACTAGATGCTATTGTTGATTTATAATGTTGCAGATGCACCTGAAGATGGGACACAGGTCACGAAACCTGGCTGTGTTTTCCTTTTTAGAAATAAATAATTTTTACAACTGTAGCGGATTTTATCATTGATAAATATCTAATGATGCTGTGCTGAATGTTATAGCCTTCAGTCCAAAGACTGTTTCTATGCAGTTCCCCAAGCTAGTCTAGACTGTGCAAACCTCTCCATCTCTGTGTACTACCTCAACTTATATTCATTTGAACGTGCATACTGCTACAATTTTTATGTCCTTCACTTTCATCCAGCATCAGATTGACAATTCGTTTTTGCCTCAAGATGTGTGCAGTCAACTGGTCCCTTATTTTAGCCAAGTTGACAGATTCCTTTTTTTCAGAAATTCTTTTCCTCCTTTTGCCGCTGAATAAAGTAGAAAATATTAAATAAAGATATTAATATGGATAACAGGAGTAACCAAGATGAACCTATTTCAGATTGCTTTCAGCTTTCATATGTGTCAGACATTTCTTAATATTCAGCTAGCAATAAATATCTCTGTTATTACCATTAACCGACTAATTACCATATTCTTCAAACTTGAAACAATAGAGAGAAGCCGGCTGGTGTTGCCGAACGGTTCTAGGCGCTTCAGTCTGGAACCGCGTGACCGCTACGGTCGCAGGTTCGAATCCTGCCTCGGGCATGGATGTGTGTGATGTCCTTAGGTTATTTAGGTTTAAGTGGTTCTAAGTTCTAGGGGACTGATGAACTCAGAAGTTAAGTCCCATAGGGCATAGAGCCATTTGAACCAGAGACAGAAAGTAACTATACAGCTGCGTCACGTACGGTCCATACGGAGTACTAGAGTCACTAACTCGTTTAAGAGTACAGGAAGAACTCATCGAGTACAAAAACACCAGACATTACGTACAATAGAGTGCACAGCACACATACTTCTGTAATAAAAATTTCGAAACAGTCTGACCTTTACGCATGGGTAGCACCTGTCTAACAAACTCCTAAACCGTTTTCACTTTTATTCAGTATATTTTAAAGTTGTGTGCATTATAAGTAAAACTTTGTGTTTGCAGACGATGCAAGTATCGCAGTCTCAGTAGACTTTGAATATCATAGTGTTTTATTTAGCACGAGCCGGCCGGTGTGGCCTTGCGGTTCTAGCGCTTCAGTTTGGAACCGCGTGACCGCTACGGTCGCAGGTTCGAATCCTGCCTCGGGCATGGATGTGTGTGATGTCCTTAGGTTAGTTAGGTTTAATTAGTTCTAAGTTCTAGGCGACTGATGACCTCAGCAGTTACGTCGCATAGTGCTCAGAGCCACTTGAACCATTTAGCACGATCTTATTGGCGATTGTTTGTCGTTGCATTAATCTGAATTTTGAACTCACTTGCCAAGGCGGTTGTAGCATGATCTGTATCGTAACTTCGCTGCGAACCGCGGTACGGCTTAGCATATTCCACGTGTACAAAATCATTACCAAAAGTAGGAAAGAGATATGTGAGGCCGACGTCTTACGACCATCTGAAGCTCGGATTCCCGACTTTTAGATTTGCCGTCTGATGCTTCATCCTTGGTAAATCTAGGACATGGATAAGAGTCAGAACTTAAAAAAATAGCTTCAAAATTTTTAGAGGACGTTCCAAGCCTCAGACGAAGCACATTAGCGAATTATTGTGTTCTGTTTTTTTCATTAGTATTGACTAGGGTGCGGCAACTCATCTTTGGGTTAAAAAGTTAACGTTGAAAAAAACTAGCAGCAACTGCTTTTTAAAGAGATAATTGGTCATTATCGAGCGCACATTCCCAAAAAATTATCGTAGACATTGCATTTGTTAAGCTGTATTGTAATTGGGTGCTACTACCGATAGTGGTAGGAAGTGCTCCTTATGCATCGTTGGTGCTCTGGAACGTTCGGAATAGGACACCGTTTCCGAAAAGAGCCTTTGTCTTGCTGTTTCGTTCAAATCAGACTAAGGACTATTGTTCATGTGCCCTTATGTGAGGCGAGAGGGATCGTTGTAGCTTGTGAAATGATCGTATGCAGTTGAGTAGAATCGAACAAAAATGTTAAATCTGGTGATTTCGATAAAATTTTGTTATGCACTATTCGTTTCAAGTGGTAGGGCAGCAGTGAGTGATTAACCACGTTAATATCGGCGGGTGCGCCTAGTCACACACGAAATTAGTCAAATCAGTGTCGTCAGTCTTAGTCAGCAGCATCCATTTCGGATTACACTATTATTTAAACAATTATAACGGCAGCCGTGGGCAATTATACATCTAACCAGAGCAGGTCGTTTAAACTGTGCAAGATATTTGAAGTTTCTGGAGAATGCACTGCTTGCTGAAGCTCCCCCAGTACACAGATCGGTGGGCCAGGCCACATCTCACAAACAACTTCAGGCAGGGAGTAACAGGAAAGGGGTGCGCAGTCCCTTGGCTCTGCACCCCGCTGACCTCACCCCTTGCGACTCTTTCGTCTTGGGCTATGTAAAGTATCTTGCGTTCTCGTGATCACTAGCAACAGTATCCGAGCTCATTGAGGGCATCTTTGTAGCGTTTGATACAGTCAGAGGGGAGTGCAGAATCTTACAGGGCTTACATTATTTCAGTGTACCTTAATGTCAATAAACTTTTCCCAAACTAGAAAATTTTGGTGTTCCATTTAGCCTACAGAATGCATAGAAATTGCGTGGAGCTGTAGTCACATCATTTCATATTTCCGGCTACGAGCTGCTTACTGCAAAATTCTCTGAATTTCATTCTCTGTGATCTCCCAAATTTTTAAAACGTCATTCCGTAATACCCATATGTGGATCCTTAGTGTTCATTACCCAATAATTTTCTTCAAGCTATTAGTATACTGATGGAAAAAAATAGCGACACAAAAAATAATTAATGTAGAGTAATTAAATTTCGAGAATACATTCATCTAGATAACATATTTAAGTGACTAACATTGCAGTATCACAGATTAATGTAAGCGTGAGATAAGTCGTTTCAAACCTGAAATGCTGGTATATTAACAACTGATGTAACTGTCAAACTGTTGAATGCAAGCATGCGTCGTGTTGTACAGTTGTCGGATGTCGGATTGTGGGGTGGAATTCCACGCTTGTTGCATTTGGTTAGTCAATAAAGGGACGCTTAATGCTGTTTGTGGATGATGCCCGAGTTGTCGTCCGACGATGTCCCGTATGTGACTGACTGCAGACAGATCTGGTGATCGAGCAGGTCAAGGCAACACGTCAACACTTCGTAGACCTCGTAGGGTTACAGCAGCGGTACGTGGGCAAGCGTGATCCATTTGTAAAACACCTCCTATAATGTGTTCACGAATGACAGCACAACGTGTCGAATCACCAGACTCATGAAAAATTTGCAGTCAGTGTGCGTTGGATAACCAGGAGAATGCTCCTGCTATGGTACGAAATCGTAACTCCAGGTGTAGGTCCATTCAGTCTCGCATGCAGACAGGTTGGTTGCAGACCTAACCAACGCATGACATTCACTGGTACCAAGGCAAAGCAGCTTTCATCAGAAAACACAACGACCTGTTGTAACTGCGACCAGGACGGTCGCGCGGTAGCACTGCCGGAAGGCGCGGCGGGACCCGCGGAGAGGCCCGCGAACAACAACACTACGGAAACGGGCGGACACGACCAACGTAGGACAGAACCAATACTACAAGACCGAACAACAGAGCCGCAAGGAAACAAACTCGTACACGAACCAGCAAGAAAGCAGTCCAGCGCAAGCGAGGTGTAAACGACGTAAGCGAGATTAGACTGGATGAGCGAGTGGCTGGCGCTCAAGTACGCTCTCGGGGGCGCCGCTATTGGCTGCTGGGACCACGTGTTCCACTGTGGCGCCCCTACACTAAAAGCGGGCCAGGAGGCGCGCGCCGCCACAGCTTACGGTGCTGCGACATTTCATAAATAAAATACAATTAACTGTTTATCTTTTTTGAGAAGTCCGTAACCATCGTTGTAATTACGTTAAGTATTTATAACTGTTGACGTTTAAACATTTCCGCACTGCTATGTAGTAGTGAATTTTTTGTTTTTGCGTCTTCGGTGCGATATCGTTCACTTCATATGATCCAAGATCTGTGTGTGTGTGTGTGTGTGTGTGTGTGTGTGTGTGTGTGTAACACAACTTCTAAGTGACAACGAGTACCTACAGTCCCCTGGGAGTGACTCGTTAAGGAGTTATTGTATTTCATTTGATTTCTTTCCTCAATTATTTGTATCTGTACTACACTGAAAATATCTGCACAACAGGGAAAATTTCGACAGTATGTGTTTTGTGTCTTGTGCTTTCAACATAACAGGAAGCTGGCATACTTTGCACTCGATGTTGGAAGCCACATCAATTCGGGCAACAATGAACGGGTAGACGCGGTCCCATTTCATGATCAGCTCGGTCGCTGGACATGAAAATAACGGACCTCTTGAATGAGGTTTTCACTCTGCAGCGGAGTGTGCGCTGGTACGAAACTTCCTGGCAGATTAAAACTGTGTGCCGGACCGAGACTTGAACTCGGGACCTTTGCCTTTCCCGGGTAAGTGCTCTACCATCTGAGCTACCCAAGCACGACTCACACCCCGTCCTCATAACTTCACTTCTGCCAGTATCTCATCTCCTACCTTCCAAACCTCCGCTGCAGCGCGAAAAACTCATTCTGGAAACGTCCCCCAGGCTGTGGCTAAGCCATGTCTCCACAATAACCTTTCTTACAGGAGTGCTAGTTCCGAATGGTTCGCAGGAGAGCTTCTGTGAAGTTTGGAAGTTAGGAGACAAGATATTGTCAGAAGTGAAGCTGTGAGGATGGGGCGTGAGTCGTGCTTGGATAGCTCAGATTGTAGAACACTTACCCGCGAAAGGCAAAGGTCCCGAGTTGGAGTCTCGGACCGGCACACAGTTTTAATCTGTCTGGAAGTTTCATCCAACTTCTTCTTCTGGAGTCATGCACGGACCTGGCTGCTAAGACTCTCACAGCGGCAGAAAATCTGATGAACCGTGGCAGTCGCTACCAGTTGGATAATGCGTCTCCGAGATTCGATCCGCTGACGACAACCGAGTTCCATAGTTCCACCGGCGAGTACGCTACCGGTATGTGGTGTGGTCTGTCTGGCACAATGATCTTGGCATAGTCGCGGAATAGTCACAGCGCTCTGCATATTACCTAACGGAGGACGCCTTCGTCTGGCTTCGATGGCTCCTCTGATGTTGGCCAGCAGGTACATCTTATCAACGTATGCTCTACTGAATCCACCTGTAGGAAAATTCACCGGGAAAGTTATGAAATTCAGACTTCTGTGTTTGTTTGATACTGTACAGTACTCTGAGAAAACTGATTGAACATAGTGACTCTGGCGCATGTGTAACATCGCGAGAACTGTTCAAATGGCTCTAAGCACTATGGGACGTAACATCTGAGGTCATCATCCCCTAGACTTAGAACTACGTAAACCTAACTAACCTGAGGACATCACACACATCCATGCCCGAGGCAGGATTCGAATCTGCGACCGCCGCAGCCGCGTGGTTCCAGACTGAAGCGCCTAGAACCGTCCGGCCACAGCGGCCAGCGTTATATTTGCACCTGTGCAATCTATTCAATAATTTGGAAGTGCCAGTCGTGGTGAGAACAGTGTTCTGTATAGTTGTGAATGAGTCATGCAGGGAAAAGTGAATATGAACGTGGACAAACTGTTGGTGCTCCTATGATATATGCTACCGTAATTAAGGGAGCCGAAGTGTTTGGTCTTTCAAGAGGCATGGTATCAAAGATATACACTGCTTGAAGAGAAATGGAAAAACATTATTCTCTCAGGAGGAATGTGTGTGTAGCGCAATCGTGACAGACGGTCATTGAAGACGACCACTGCTGAAATGAATGTCGCACTCGCGATCCCTGTCAGCACCAAAATAAAACAAAGGGATCGCCCTAAGCATGTATTTGTAGGACAACCTGATGTAAATGCCCGTAACAAGAAACTGTGGTGCCGAGGTCATGAAACCTGGACCATCCCAGCAGTGAAACATGGTAGGGGTTTGGTGATTGGGGCAGCCATATCGTGGTATGCTATGGGGCCCGTGGTTACTCTGAAAGATCGCATTACTGCGCTCAGGTAAGTATTTTGACCGATCAGGTCCAGGTCATGATACATAGTTTGTTCTTCAGTAGTGATACTGAACGGAGTCTACTGCGGTACACTTATATGTGTCATCCGAATATTGCAATAATACTAATGTAAACTAAAATGAAACTATTATATTTTAAACGATGTATGTCTCTGAGGGGCCCTATAAAGCGGATCGCTAACTTTGCACGACCGCAGATTCAAAGATACTGCTTCTGGTCTGAGATTGTAGTGTGGGAGTAAAAGACCGCTTGGCGAACAGAGTGGAGTGTGTATCTGTCTGTGAGCGAAAGAGGATGCAGAAGGCCGTTTTTGTGGTGTGCTCTGTAAGGCCACCAAGTGTTAAATTACAATGTAGGAATTTTCTCATACCAATATTTTGTGTAACACCGCACGTAAAATAGGTAGTTAAAAATGACGAGTGATTTTACAATGAATGTAAATTTAATTTTTACAAGAAAGGATTATTGGATTGTTAACACAAACAACCTTTACGAATACATGTATTATTGGAAGTACAAATGTGGAAGGAGAAGTCTTCTCGCAGTTAAGGTAAAGATATTAATTTTTTATTACTTTCCTTTTTCCAGCGCGTTAGTATTAATGAGTTGGCTGATAATCGGTAACAGTGAGCTCTGTGTTGAGTTACTCCAGAATGTACGTAAACAGATTTGATGTACAGCAAGCTAGTTAGATATTTTCTTATTGTAATGTTTCTGTGAATTGTTAACACAGGTATATGTAATTTTATGGTTTGTATTTATGCTTTTTAGTGATGTTAGATAATATTTGCTGTACAAATCTCATTGTTCGTGGCTACGCCAGGAATGATATGTTTTCACTTAATAAAAAGGATTTAATTTTTCTGAGTAATTTAATAACAATTGTCAGATGTTTTGAAAAGCCTAACTTCACTACTGAAAAGGTGAGTGTTAGTAATTCACACAAATCACTACCGCTCCCTCTCCAGGTAATATGTTTTTCAAAGACATTGAAGTTTTCGTAAATGTTTTAATTTATCAGCCAAAAAAATTTGATGTGTATTTCAAAGTATAGCCGCCAGCATTGCACACCGCTGAGACTGTAGCTAGTATATTTTATTCTTCTTCATGAGAGAGCAGAATATAACGCGATCCACCGTTGCTGCTTTAGAGGTAAGACAGTTTTATTTATTTATTATGTGCACAGGGACCAGAGTTATCGCCTCGGACATGGATGTGTGTGATGTCAAAATGGTTCAAATGGCTCTGAGCACTATGGGACTTAACATCTGTGGTCATCAGTCCACTAGAACTTAGAACTACTTAAACCTGACTAACCTAAGGACGGCACACAACACCCAGTCATCACGAGGCAGAGAAAATCCCTGACCCCGCCGGGAATCGAACCCGGGAACCCGGGCGTGGGAAGCGAGAACGCTACCGCACGTGTGTGATGTCCTTAGGTTAGTTAGTTTTAAGTAGTTCTAAGTTCTAGGGGACTGATGATCTCAGATGTTAAGTCCCATAGTGCTCAGAGCCTTTTGAACCATTTGAATCAGAGTTATCAGTTTTGAACAGAGCCAGAGGCTTCAGTACCTAAGGGACTGAATATTTTCTGCAGTGACTATATTTCTTTATTGGTATTGGGAGTTGCGTTGCCCAGTCAGTTAGTATAAAGTTTTGCTAACAATACCACAGAGTAAGCACGCCACTTGCACTTGCGCTAGATGATAACTCCAGTTGTGTATGCAATCCCAGTTCGGGCATCCATTCAAGTATTTCAATAAATTTAAAGAACGTTACAATACAGTGTTCGAAGACGACAGGGCCCCTACTCACAACAGCTCTCATCATCCAGGCACGGTTTTATGGCCTGGCCGACACAGTCACCAGTCTAGATACCGTGAGTATTCGTGGTTTACTTTGGAGAGAGAGGAGCGAGATTGCTTCGCTGTCCTCCTCCATTACCATTACTTGAACTTACCACTATTTCATAGAAGGAATTATATGGCACTTCCCTCACAACCATAAAGGACCTGTATTTATCCTTTCCAAATAACGGGAATGTAAGGCTACGACCGTGAGATCGCCGAAGCTAAGCGCTGTCGGGCGTGGTGGGAACTTGGATGGGTGGCTATCCACGCCGCCATGCGCTGTTGCCATTTTTCGGGGTGCACTCAGCCTCGTGATGCCAATTGAGGAGCTACTCGACCGAACAGTAGCGGCTTCGGTCAGGAATACCATCATAACGACCGGGAGAATGGTGTGCTAACCCCACGCCCCTCCTATCCGCATCCTCGTCTGAGGATGACGTGGCGGCCGGATGGTCCCGATGGAGTGGTGGAAATTACAGGAATGTGTTTTCAGTACCCTAGACGGTATTAGGCATGGTGACGTTTTGTAATAGGGTGGTTTCATATTTTTGTCCCACATAAGCATTATGGAAAGACCAGTTCATCTTCTCCCTTACGCACGGTATCGTAGACTTTCCCCGGTGACCACACTATTGAGGAGAACGGACACATTGGTGCTGTGAAGAAATACGATACTGTGGCTTGTGTCGGTCTCGAGAACGCGCCGCTGTTTAGTGGTACGTCGCGTCGGTACTGCTGTCTACTCCAGAGGAGCTTCCTGTCGCGCGGTGTGCCGGCGGCGGTCCAGCCGGTCTCCGCTACCTGCTGCCTGTGGTCCCACTACGCGCGGCGCCCCCTGCCGGCAGTGGGCCGGTCCGCGCAGCGCTTCGCAGTCGACTGCGCCGCCGGGAATCGATATGGCAGAGCGGCGCCGCCCGCGGCTCGCCGAGGGCCCAGCGGCCCAGCGGCCCTCCGCCCCGGCAAAGCGGGCCGCCGCGACCACGGCCACCGCACGACCACGACCACACCACCGCGACCTGCCACCAGCTGACGGCTTGCTTCAGCCCACTGTTCCAACAGCCCCGCTGTCTCCTGGCGTCGCTCACGCACGGGTATTATGCGGTGAATACACTGGCTGCCATTGAAATTGTAGCGCCAGAAGAGACAGCATAGAACGAAATATTACTTCGTATGCGATACTGTGGCTCTACAGCGGAGTGGGCATTGATATGAAAAATATGATAGTGCATTTGTGGGTGATTTATGGGTGTACACGGTTGGAAATTCAGTATGCAGACCTGTCACCTCTGGCAGCAACGACGACTCTAACACTGCTGGACGTCGGGTCAAACTGAGCTTCGGTGGCAGGCTCTACATTGCTTCGGTTCTATGCAAGACTTAAAAATCGTAATGACTGGAAAGTTGCAGAATATTAGTCTCACGGTAACCCATCATCAGCTGTTTTCAGTGGTTGAGAGATCTGGGAAACGTGTTGGCCGGCATCACCCTGTACATCGCGTAGACTTTTTTAATCAGTCTTCTGACTGGAATGAGATTTTCACTCTACAGCGGAGTGGGCATTGATATGAAACTTCCTGGCAGATTAAAACTGTGTGTCAGACCGAGACTCGAACTCGAGACCTTTGCCTTTCGCGGGCAAGTGCTCTACCAGTTCGAGTCTCGGTCCGGTACACAGTTTTAATCTGCCAGGAAGTTTCATATCAGCGCACACTCCGCTGCAGAGTGAAAATCTCATTCTAGAAACAACCCCCAGGCTGTGGCTAAGCCTGTCTCTGCAATATCCTTTCTTCCAGGAGTGCTAGTTCTGCAAGGTTCGCAGGAGAGCTTGTGTGAAGTTTGGAACGTAGGAGAAGAGGTACTGGCGGAATTAAAGCTGTGAGGACGGGGCGTGAGTCGTGCTTGGGTAGCTCAGTTAGTAGAGCACTTGCCCGCAAAAGGCAAAGGTCCCGAGTTCGAGTCTCGGTCCGGCACACAGTTTTAATCTGCCAGGAAGTTTCAGTCTTGTGAATGGTTTGATGCGGCCCGTCTGTGGCAAATTTTTCATCTTTCCAATCTACGTCCTCAATTATCTCTGTCTTCTCAACAGTTTTTACCCTCTACAGCTCCATATATCACCACGAAAGTTATTCGCGGATTTCTTAACTGATATCCTGCCATCCTGTCGCTTCTTCTTGTCAGTGTTTTACATATATTCCTTTCATCGCCGATTCTCCAGTGAGCCTCCTGAGTCCCTCACCTATCAGTCAACCTAATTTTCAACATTCTTCTCTAGCATCACTTCTCAAATGGCTCGATTCTTTTCCTTTCTGATTTTCCCACAGTCCACATTTCACTACCATACAATGCCTGTGTTCCAAACGTACGTTCTCAGGGTTTTCTTCCTCAAATTAAGACCTATTTTTGATACTAATATACTTCTTTTCCCAGGAATGCAATTTTTTTCGGTACTAGTCCGATTTATTATGCCCTCCTTATTCGGCCCGTCGTAGTTTATTTTGCTACCTGGGTAGGAGGAGTCCTTAACTTCATCTACTTCCTGATCACCAATCTTGATGTTGAGTCTCTCACTGTTCTCATTTCTGCTACTTCTCGTTATTTGCATTTTTCTTCGATTTACTCTGAATTAGACTGTTCTCTCCAGACAGCAGATCTTGTAAATCATGTTCACTTTCGCTAAGGATAGCAATGTCATCAGCGAATCTTAACATCGACACCACTTCATCATAAATTTTAAACCCACTCTTCAACTTGTCTTTTGTTTCCGTCATTGCTTCCTCGATGTTTAGACTGAACAGCAGGGTGAAGGGAGGTGGAGGAGGTGGGGGGGGGGGGAACAACACTATATACTTCTCTGACAACCTTTTTAATCCGAGCTCTTCGTTCTTGACTTACCACTCATTTTGTTCCCTCTTGCTTCTTGTACATATCGCATATTAACAGTCTTCTCCTTTAGCTTACCCCCATTTTGCACCATTTTACATTGTGAAATACTTTCTCCAGGTCGACAAATTCTATGAAAGTATGGTGATTTTTCTTCAGTCTAGCTTCCTTTATCAACCGTAATGTCATAATTGCCTCTCTGGCGCCTTTACCTCTCCTACAGTCAAACTGATCGTCCACTAAAACATCCTCAATTTTTTTCCATTCTTCCGTATATTATTCTCGCCAGCAATTTGGATTCATGAACCGTTGCGCTGATTGTGCGATAATTCCGGTACTTGTCGGCTCTTGCAATCTTTGGAATCTTGTGGATGATGTTTCTCCGAAACTCTGATGGTATATCACCAGTCTTATACATTCTATACACCAACCTGAATAGTCATATTGTTGCCATTTTCCCCAATTATTTTAGAAATTCTGATGGAATGTTCTCCATCCTTTCTGCCGAATTCGCTCTTAAAAGTCCAAAGCTCTTCTAAATTCTGATTCTAATACTGGATCCTTTATCTCTTCTACATCGACTCCTACTTCTTCTTCTATCAGATCATCAGACGAGTCCTCCCCCTCACAGAGGTCCTCAGTGTCCTCTTTCCACCTATCTGATCTCTCCTCTACATTTAACAGTGAAATTGCTATTATACTCTTAATGTAATTGCACTTGCTTTTAATTTCACCGAAGGTTCTTTCCGACAATCTTTTATTTTTTGATCTCTTCACATTTTTCATGGAGCCATTTCGCCTCATCTTCTCTGCACCTGTTGTTTGTTTGATTCATAGGTGATTTGTATTTCTATATTCCTGAATTTCACTGAACATTTATGTACCTCCTTCTTCCGTCGATCACTGAATTATTTACTATGTTAATCACGGTTTCTTCGCTGTTACATTCCTCGGCTTGTACCTACGTTTTTCTCTCTAGCTTCTGTTATTGAAACAACGCTGCAATACAGTCTGCTGATGCTGATGTCCACACTTCTTCAACCCAGATGCCTACTGAACTATTCAAGTTCTAGACCAGAGTTTGTCAGTCGCGGTGGCTGTCAAATGGCGGCATGTATATCTTTCGGTAAACCATGACCAGTTTGTTTTGAGTGGATGAGAGTTCTGCGAAACGTGCGGGCCAGCGTAATACTGAATCAGGCTCCAATATGCGATGTTGCGGTATTTTCTTGAAAGGAGATCTCGATGATGAGGCACAGCGACTGGCCTCCACACGACAGAAATGTAACGCCTGCTGTAGAACTTGCCAACTACTGCAAACACAGCAGAAACTTTATTGTGACAATGACTTGCGTCCTTCACGGGTTGTTCCAGCAGCATTTGCATCGCCCCAGCATGATCCCATCTTCTTCATGTGAATATAGTATTGACGAAGGTGAAGTTAACCACATATATTTTCAGAAGATGCTGCCCCACACGTTGTAACTATTTGAATGACGATTACCGCCAAGACCTGCTGATAAAATTTCTTTATTTAACAACTAGTTCCTGTCCACTGGCCATTGTCACAGTCCTAATACAACACTGAAGAGCCAAAGAAACTGGTACACCTGCCTAATATCGTGTAGGGTCCCCGCCAGCACGCAGAAGTGCCGCAACACGACGAGGCATGGATTCGACTAAAGCCTGAGGTAGTGCTGGACGGACCTGACACTACGAATCATACAGGAATGTCCATAAATCCATAAGAGTACGAGGTAGTGGAGATCTCTTCTGAACAGCACGTTGCAAGGCATCCCAGATACGCTCAATAACGTTCATGTATGGGTAGTGTGGTGGGCAGCGGAAGAGTTTAAACTCAGAATAATGTTCCTGGAGTCATTCTGTAGCAATCTGAACGTGTGGCATGTCACATTGTCCTGCTGGTGTTGACCAAGTCCATCGGAAAGCACAATGGTCATGATTGGATGCAGATGTCCAGACAAGATGCTTACGTACGTGTCAGCTGTCAGAGTCGTATCTAGACGTATCAGGGGTCTTCTATCACTCCAAATGCACACGCACCACACCGTCACAGAGCCTCCACCACCTTGATCAGTCACCTGCTGACATGCGGGGTCCATGGATTATGAGGTTGTCTCCATACCCTACACATCCATCCGCTCGATAAAATTTGAAACGAGACTCGTCCGACCAGGCAACATGTGTCCAATCGTCAACAATCTAATATCAGTGTTGACGGCCCCGGGCGAGGAGGAAAGCTTTGTGTCGTGAAATCATCAAGGCTACACTAATGGGCCTTCGGATCCCAAAGCCCATATCGATTATGTTCCGCTGAATGGTTCGCACGCTGACACTTGTTGATGGCCCAGCACTGAAATCTACAGCAATTTGCAGAAGGGTTGCACTTCTGTCACGTTGAGCGATTCTCTTCAGTCGTCGTTGGCCCCATTCTAGCAGGATCTTTTTCCGGCCGAAGCGATGTCGGTGATTTGATGTTTTGCCGGATTCCTGATATTCACAGTACACTCGTGAAACGGTCGTACAGGAAAATCTTCACTTCGATACATGGAGGTGTTGTGTTCCATCATTCGTGCGCCGATTAACACCACGTTCAAAGTCTCTTAAATATTGATAACCTGGCACTGTAGCAGCAGTAAACGGTCGAACAACTTTGCCAAATACTTGTTGTCTTATACAGGCGTTGCCGACCGCAGCGCCTGTTTAAATGTCTCTGTATTTGAATATGCATGCCCATAAGAGCTTCTTTGGCGCTCTAGCGTATTTATAACAACGGTTTATCGATATATAACCATTGGCGTCAGATAATAAAATTATGAATTCTTCACTGTTGTCACAGAGTAATATAAATTACATCATCAGTCATAAACTGTACCAGACATCGACGCATCAGCAGTCAGCATTAACGCTAGGAACGGGGCGATTCTAAATACATACATGTGAATGCATATGTCTCGCGTGTTGCCCAGCGCCTCAGACATCCCCAGAAAAATACATAATATATGAGCCAGAGGCTACAACGACCATGTTGGACGTCACTGTTGAGAATATTACGTGATATCTCTAATGGATTTCTATACTGACAGATGATGCCCATTGTCCTGAGACCAGAGATTAGGCAGTTTTCACTAGCTTTGTAAGTAAACACCGACCGGCTTTTCTAAGCAGCTCCCTAGTGACTCGGAAGTTCTTGGGTGCTAGTTAATGCCACGTAGAGGGTGGCTAGACAACGCAAACGGCTGTTCCATAGCTTACCTCTGTTGGCTTATGAGACATTTCCGATGTAGGAGGCATCTTCCCATGAATTCTCCTAATTGTAAAATATTTTTCATTGCGTTTGTCACTGACTCAACACACTGAAGTAAATTTGTATTTCACATCTTCTGCTGCTGAAAACGCTTCTTAGGCTCAAATGGATTAGATGGCCCTGGCGACGTAGATGGATAAACGCTGTTCTGTCTGCCAAGCTATACATTTGGCGCTTATACTAGTACCACATGGTAAATAACGTGACACAAGCTTTAAACAGATCCCGTGGGATGGAGTCACCGTGATAATGGCGGCCATCCCTGAGTGCGGGGACCTTCCCTCCCCATCACTGTTGTGGTATATCGAGAGGTTGTAACAATGGAAAATTGTACGGAAATGCAAGAGGATCTGCAACGAATTGATGCATGGTGCAGGGAATGGCAATTGAATCTCAATGTAGACAAGTGTAATGTGCTGCGAATACATAGAAAGAAAGATCCCTTATCATTTAGCTACAATATAGCAGGTCAGCAACTGGAAGCAGTTAATTCCATAAATTATCTGGCAGTACGCATTAGGAGTGATTTAAAATGGAATGATCATATAAAGTTGATCGTCGGTAAAGCGGATGCCAGACTGAGATTCATTGGAAGAGTCCTAAGGAAATGCAATCCGAAAACAAAGGAAGTATGTTACAGTACACTTGTTCGCCCACTGCTTGAATATTGCTCACCGTTGTGGGATCCGTACCAGATAGGGTTGATAGAAGAGATAGAGAAGATCCAACGGAGAGTAGCGCGCTTCGTTACAAGATTATTTAGTAATCGCGAAAGCGTTACGGAGATGATAGATAAACTCCAGTGGAAGACCCTGCAGGAGGGACGCTCAGTAGCTCGGTACGGGCTCTAGCTGAAGTTTCGGGAACATACCTGCACCGAGGAGTCAAGCAGTATATTGCTCCCTCCTACGTATATCTCGCGAAGAGACCATGATGATAAAATCAGAGAGATTAGAGCCCACACAGAGGCATACCGACAATCTTTCTTTCCACGACCAATACGAGACTGGAATAGAAGGGAGAACCGATAGAGGCACTCAAAGTACCTTCTGCCACACACCGTCAGGTGGCTTACGGAGTATGGATGTAGATGTAGATCACATGGGAGCCCATCTGACAGCGCAGTGCTTCATCCATGACTCAACCAACTTGAATCCGCCTGATCTGAAACTGATTACAGTGCAAAGGTCAGCCTGACTAAGCGGTCGGCACAAGAGGTAATGTGGAAGCGACCTCGACGATGGTTTGCCAAAGTTGATAGTTATGACAACAACAAGCGTAATTCAAATATATTGTCGAAGCCGCAACAAGAAGTACATCGTTGAGAACTTCGCAGAGAACTCAAGGTAAAATGGGCCTAACTGGGCTAAAACCTGAATGGCCCAGAGGAACGTTGATTCCACAGTGTCCACGTCTAGCCAACTACGTTCTCCGGGGTACTATGGGCTGCGTTTGCTCTTTCTCTCTCTCTCTACGGTTACCGACGCCGGATGACACTGATGATTCAAATGGCTCTGAGCACTACGGGACCTGCCGGCCGTAGTGGCCGAGCGGTTAAAGGCGCTACAGACTGGAACCGCACGACCGCTACGGTCGCAGGTTCGAATCCTGCCTCGGGCATGGATGTGTGTGCTGTCCTTAGGTTAGTTAGGTTTCAGTAGTTCTAAGTTCTAGGGGACTTATGACCACAGCAGTTGAGTCCCATAGTGCTCAGCGCCATTTGAACCATTTGAACCACTATGGGACTTAACAGCTGAGGTTATCAGTCCCCTAGTAATTAGAACTACTTAAACCTAACCTAAGGACATCACACACAGCCCTGCTCGAGGCAGGATTCGAACCTGCGACCGTAGCGGTCGCGCGGTTCCAGACTGAAGCGCCTAGAACCGCTCGGCCACTCCGGCCAGCGATGACACTGATGCGTGATACAGTGTGGTAGCGTCGAGACGGCACCAACATCTACGTGGCTCCATATGAGACCACAGGCGCCAGATGCTGGTATAATGGCGACTGCACTCCTCCCAATATAACATCTGCTCCCTTTTAAACAGTAGTTATTTCTAGCGCGAGCCTTCAGCGCACGCGTACACTTGGTCGCGGTCGTCTACTGTTTCCCGCCAGTGGTTGCCATTGAGCTGCCGCACGGATAGCAAGGCTTCTAGTTTATATTATGACGACTTCAAAATAATCATAATTCACGCTATCACAATATAATAAAATCATACCGTCTTTCTCTGGGTTCAAACGAAATTTCTCACCGATGTATCATGCCTATATTAGCACAGGAGAGGAATTCGTCGCATCAAACCACTCAGGATACTGGTGGCCAAGAAAGAATATATATTGGTGGTACATTGACTACAGCGTTTTTCGATGGTAAGTTACAGAAGCGGCAAATACACTGAAGCGCCAAAGAAACTGGTATAGCCTTGCGTATTCAAATACAATGATATGCAAACAGGAAGGATACGGCACTGCGGTCGCCAACGCCCGTGTATGACAACAAGTGTCTGCCGCAGTTGTTAGATCGGTTATTGCTGTTACAATGCCAGGTTATCAAGATTTAAGTGAGTTTGAACGTGAAGTTACAGTCGCCACATGAGCGATGGGACACAGCATCTCCGAGGTAGCGATGAAGTGGGGATTTTCTGGTACGGCCATTTCACGAGTGTATCATGAATATCAGGAATCCGGTAAAACATCAAATCTCCGACATGGCTGCGGTAGGAAAAAGATCATGCAAGAACGGGACTAACGACGACTGAAGACAATCGTTCAACGTGACAGAAGTGCAACCATTCTGCTAATTGCTGCAAATTTCAACGCTGAGCCGTCAACAAGTGTCAGCGTGTGAACCATTCGACGAAACATCATTGACATGGGCTTTTGGAGCCGACTGCACGAGACAAAGTTTTACGCCGCTCCTGGGCCTATCAACACCGATATTGGGCTGTTCAAAATGGTTCAAATGGCTTTGAGCACTATGGGACTTAACTTCTGTGGTCATCAGTCCCCTAGAACTTAGAACTACTTAAACCTAACTAACCTAAGGACATCACACACATCCATGCCCGAGGGAGGATTCGAACCTGCGACCGTAGCGGCCGCGCGGTTCCAGACTGTAGTGCCTAGAACCGCTCGGCCACTTCGCCCAGCTATTGGACTGTTGACTGGACACATGTTGCCTGGTCGTTCGAGTCTCGTTTCAAATTGTATAGAGGGATGGACGTGTACGGGTATGGGGACAACCTTATGAATCCATAGACCCTCCATGTCAGCAGGTGACTGTTCAAGATGGTGGAGGCTCTGTGATAGTGTGGGGCGTGTGCAATTGGGAAATAAATGAAATGCACAGACGCAATTACAACGTTCCGCTTGATAATTGAAGCAAAATTAATACAACCCTTAATTTGAGGAAGAAATTCCGGATGACGTACGTTTGGAGCACAGCATTGTATGGTTTTGAAACATGAACTGTGGGAAAACCGGAGCAGAAGAAAATCGAAGCAATTGGGATGTGGCGCTGGAGAAGAATGTCCGAAATTTTGTGACTGAAAAAGAATGAGGCGGTTTCCCGCAGAAACGGTGAAGAAAGGAGTATACGGAAAACACTGACAAGAAGACACGACAGGATCATGGGACATGTGTTAAGCTGTTAGGGAACAACCTTCATGATACTAAAGGGAGCCGTACAGCATAAAAATTTTAAGGAAAGCCAGAGGTTGGAAAACATCCACCAAATAACTGAGGACGTAGGTATCAAGTGTCACTCTGAGTTCAAGAGGTTGGCGCAGGAGAGGAATTCGTGGCGGACCGCATCAAACCAGTCAGAAAAACGATGATTAAAAAGATAAATTTTAATGTAATAATGAGCTAATGGAAGAAAGTAATCATTCCAGAGGAATGGAAAATGGCCCTGATACACCCTCTTCACAAAAAAGGTCCTAAATCTGATCCCAACAACTATAGAGGGATTTCCCTGGTGGATGTGACCTACAAGATATTGTCCAGAGCTTTACTAGAAAGAGCAGAATCTCAGTTGTATTGCCAAATTGGGGAGTATCAAGCAGGGTTTAGGAAAGGAAGATCCTGCCCTGAACAGATCTTAAACCCGAGAAATATTTTAGCATATCAGAAGCAGAGGGCGAAACCGTATATAGTGACTTTTGTAGTCGTCCAAAAATCTTATGATTCCATATACAGAGAGTCGTTGTTCAATAGTTTGGAGGAGTTAAGCTTGGACGGGAAAACTTTAAGCATCATCAAGGAGACGCTCACGAATACGTCCTCTAAAATCAGATTTATAGATGAACTATCGAAACCTTTTGAGATCAGAACCAGGGGTCCGACAAGGGGATGGTATCTCACAAATGCTGTTTAACTGTGCACTCGATAAAGGTGTGAGGGAATGGAACGCAAGAACAAGAGGGGGAATAATACTTGGAACAAAGAAGAAAGGAATTTGCTGACGACATGGCGCTGCTCGCGGAAACGTGGTAGGAAGCTAAAGAACAAATCGCCGAGTTACAAGAGCAGGCAGGGAATATTCGTTTTTTCGTAAGAAAAAACGAATATTATGACATATATATACTAGATACTCCTAAGAGAATTAAAGTAGGAGCTCAAAAAATAGAGGTGGTGAGGAGTTTCAAGTACCTAGGGGAATGGATTGAATGGAACAACCTGTAAGGGAAAACAACGGAAGCAAGAAGGGCCAAACTGGAACTAGCTTTCCAGAAAACCAAAAACACATGCAATAAAAAAGCCCCCTCTTGGAACTCCAAAATAAGTCATTACAACACAGAAGCACTCTACGCAGCAGAGGCAATAGTCATGGGGAGAAAAGGGAAAGTGGAGAAATTGGAAATCAAGGAGAGGATAATTTTGAGGAAGATCATGGATCCCAAATTAAAATAACAGACAAGTTTTCTATAGAAACGAAGCAAAGTGGGAGAGACTCTCGGAAACCATAAGAAAAGGAAGATTATTTCTCAGACTCCGAATGAATCTCGACGAACTAACTAAACAAATCTTTGACTTCTTTTACAAAAAAAGAAAAGACTAATGGGTTTAAGAAGGTGGAAAAGGATTTGAGAGAACTCCAGATTACCGAAGTCATGTTAAAGAATAGTACAGCCAATACCGTGACCAAAGACAAAACTAAGAGGTTCCAAGTTAAGATCAACACCAGGCAACCGATTCAGCTATCAGAGGAGGAAAGAAAGATCAGACAGAATGAAGAACTAATGGGAGAAAAAGAAAGCACAAGCATCTAAGAAATGATTGATCTGACGTACCCCAAAGATGGGTGTTTCGAAGTGGAAAAAAATGAGTTAATTATTGGCCTAATGTATTCCGAATGCTGTTCGTCTTTCATATTTGTTAGTTTGTTTTACTATCAAGTCTATGTACTTACAGATATGTGTAAGTCACAACAGTTATTCCTGATGGGTCACTTCGAAACGGGAGATTCTACTTGCGCTACACGAAACAAGATCGTTTTAAACAGAACATTGTCTTGCGAAACATTGGTAAAATGTGCTTTCTCTTTTGCTATTATCTTTAACTTTATCTGCGTTCGTCACATCTCTTGTAGCGCATTAGAGAATGAAACCGTTACTGATCCTCGTCACAAACACATCATTTCTAAAACTTGCAGTGCTGAACATTCGCCCTCTAGCATAACACGTCCTATTTAAGCATTCGAAGATGGGAACTTTAGGAAGTAATGTGTAGGGCTTGGAGTACTGCAAAACTGAAACGATCAGGTAAGTCAAGGCGCCCGAGTACATGAATGCTTTTATCTTAAAGTCTGACATGAGCTGAAGCAAAATCTTTCACAGTACCACCTGAAAATGTTCCAAAGGCCGAAACTGAAGTTTTGAAGTAAATAATTTATACAGTTAACAGCGAATATGATGTCCTTTAAGAAATTATGCGTGACTCTGAAGCCCGACTACGAGAAGTCAAGCACCTTGCTGTGTCGATCTTCAGCGAGCAGTGGTGTTGGTGTTAAAACTGCATGCCCCGACGCGGTGGGCACTGTCAAAAGAGAATCGATGGCGCTGTTATGACTAGAGATATCTAAACGTGTTTTGCGGAGCAGCTGCGAAAGCAATTATGTTGCGAGAGCTACTGAGGCCGAAATGGCTTGTGGCGTACGAGAAATTGTGCCCGGGGCAGCATTCATAAATCACACGATCTCCCAGCGACTCACAGCGCAGGGCTGTATGCCAACCGGTGCAGCCTGTGCGCCGTATCAGAAGAAATTCGTCGCAGACTACTACTAGATAACTTGGCTGAACGTCTATCTCCCCATCTGGAAAATAACATTTATTTTCTTTGGAATATTCTGATTTATGACATAATAATTGAATATTAGAGACCATGTTCGCAATACTGAAGACTGTACTCGTATTTCTCCGTGGTGGAACTGAGTCGGTGTCCTCTACAGTGGAAACAAAGACCGTTTAACACAGCAAGTGGAGAGAGAACGGTGGCTGTTTTCATGTTTGCAATGGAACCGTAGCAGGGGAGAGCTCCCCAGAAGCCGAGCAACGTCATTTACGGCGGTGTAAGAGAGACGAGAGAGGCAATTCTGACGTTACGGCTAATAATGGAAGCAAGGCTAAAGAAAAATCAAGACACTTTCATAGGATTTGTCGACCTGGAAAAAGCGTTCGACAATATAAAATGGTGCAAGCTGTTCGAGATTCTGAAAAAAGTAGGGATAAGCTATAGGGAGAGACGGGTCATATACAATATGTACAACAACCAAGAGGGAATAAAAAGAGTGGACGATCAAGAACGAAGTGCTCGTATTAAGAAGGGTGTAAGACAAGGCTGTAACCTTTCACCCCTACTCTTCAATCGGTACATCGAGGAAGCAATGGAAATAAAAGAAAGGTTCAGGAGTGGAATTAAAATACAAGGTGAAAGGATATCAATGATACGATTCGCTGATGACATTGCTATCCTGAGTGAAAGTGAAGAAGAATTAAATGATCTGCTGAACGGAATGAACAGTCTTATGAGTACACAGTATGGTTTGAGAGTAAATCGGAGAAAGACGAAGGTAATGAGAAGTAGTAGAAATGAGAACAGCGAGAAACTTAACATCAGGATTTATGGTCACGATGAAGTTAAGGAATTCTGCTACCTAGGCAGTAAAATAACCAATGACGGACGAAGCAAGGAGGACATCAAAAGCAGACTCGCTATGGCAAAAAAGGCATTTCTGGCCAAGAGAAGTCTACTAATATCAAATATCGGCCTTAATTTGAGGAAGAAATTTCTGAGGATGTACGTCTGGAGTACAGCATTGTATGGTAGTGAAACATGGACTGTGGGAAAACCTTAACAGAAGAGAATCGAAGCATTTGAGATATGGTGCTATAGACGAATGTTGAAAATTAGGTGGACTGATAAGGTAAGGAATGAGGAGGTTCTACGCAGAATCGGAAAGGAATATGTGGAAAACATTTATAAGGAGAAGGGACAGGATGATAGGACATCTGCTAAGACATGAGGGAATGACTTCCATGGTACTAGAGGGAGCTGTAGAGGGCAAAAACTGTAGAGGAAGGCAGAGATTGGAATACGTCAAGCAAATAATTGAG
Organism: Schistocerca serialis cubense; assembly: GCF_023864345.2. NCBI lineage: Eukaryota > Metazoa > Arthropoda > Insecta > Orthoptera > Acrididae > Schistocerca > Schistocerca serialis. The sequence goes on along the minus strand of NC_064639.1, from coordinate 486,025,138 downwards.
TACGTAGGTTGCAAGTGCTACTCTGAGATGAAGAGGTCAGCACAGGAAAGAAATTCGTGGCGGGACGCATCAAACCAGTCAGTAGACTGATGACCAAAAAAAAAAAAAGAGAGATGTTTCCAGAATGAATTCATCATTCTGTACTGGAGCGCACGCTGATATTAAACTTCGGGTGGCAGATCAAAACTGTGCGCCGGAACGAGACTAGAATTCGGGAGTTTTACCTTTCGCAGGCAATGGCTCTACCGACTGAGCTGCTGGGACATAATTCACGCCCCGTCCTCAAAGCTTTGCTTTCGCCAGCACCACAACTTCTACGTTCCAAATTTCACAGAAATTCTCCTGCAGGACTGGTACACCTCCATGGACTCTCTTTGGGGACGAGGTTATGACCAAAAATGTATTAATTACACTACTTGCCATTAAAATTGCTACACCAAGAAGAAATGCAGATGATAAACGGGTATTCATTGGACAAATACATTATACTGGAACTGACATGTGATTGCGTTTTCACGCAATTTGGGTGCATAGATCTTGAGAAATCAGTACCCAGAACAACCAACTGTGGCCGTAATAACGGCCTTGATACACATGGCCGTGAGTCAAACAGAGCTTGGATGGCGTATACAGGTACACCTGACCACGCAGCTTCGACACGATACCACAGTTCATAAAGAGTAGTGACTGGCGTATTGTGACGAGCCAGCTGCTCGCCCATCATTGACCAGACGTTTTCAGTTGGTGAGAGATCTGGAGAATGTGCGGGCCAGGGCAGCAGTCGAACATTTTCTGTATCCAGAAAAGCCCGTACAGGACCTGCAACATGCGGCCGTGCTTTATCCTGCTGGAATGTAGGGTTTCGCAGTGATCGAATGAGGGGTAGGGCCAAGGGTCGTAACACATTGAAATGTAACGTCCACTGTTCGAAGTGTCGTCAGTGCGAACAAAAGGTGACCGAGATGTGTAAACAATGGCACCCCTTATCATGACGCCGGGTGATACGCCAGTATGGCGATGACGAATTCACGTTTCCAATGTGCGTTCACCGCGATGTCGCCAAACACGGATGCGACCATCATGATACTGTAAACAGAACCTGGATTCATCCGAAAAAATGACGTTTTGCCATTCGTGCACCCTGATTCGTCGTTGAGTACACCATCGCAGGCGCTCCTGTTTGTGATACAGCGTCAAGCCATGGTCTCCGAGCTGATAGTCCATGCTGCTGCAAACGTCGTCGAACTGTTCGTGCAGGTGGTTGTTGCCTTCAAACGTCCCCATCTGTTGACTCAGGGATCGAGACGCGGCTGCACGATCCGTTACAGCCATGCGGATAAGACTTCTAGTGATACGAGGCCGTTGGGATCCAGCACGACGTTCCGTATTACCCTCCTGAACCCACCGATTCCATATTCTGCTAACAGTCATTGGATCACGACCAACGCGAGCAGCAATGTCGCGATACGATAAACCGCAATGCGATAGGCTGCAATTCGACCTTTGTCAAATTCGGAAACGTGGTGGTACGCATTTCTCCTACTTACACGAGGCATCACAACAACCTTTCACTAGGTAACGCCGGTTTGTGTATGAAAAATCGGTTGGAAACTTTCCTCATGTCAAGCAAGTTGTAGGTGTCGCCACCGGCGCGAACCCTGTGTGAATGCTGTGAAAAGCTAATCATTTGCATATCACAGGATCTTCTTCCTGTCGGCTAAATTTCGCGTCTGTAGCACGTCATCTTCGTGGTGTAGCAATTTTGATGCCCAGTAGTGTAATGAAAAGGAACGACGATGCAGCAAGGATGTAGTGCTGTTCTCACATGTTGAAATCGGAAGTTACCGCAAGTACGTGAAATAAATAACGCAATGATTAAGAAAGAAACCACAGATATACAGATTGGCGATAGGCGGGGTGGGGGGTGGGGGTGGGGGTAAGGGGAGGGAGTTGGCGATAAGTCCCCTGATTGGCTGGATGGCTGGTTCATACCACGTTTCTTGGAAGACGGGGAGAGGGGTGATTTCCAGCACGCGGCTTGCTGATCTGGATGAAGAAGGATGTAACTCAGAGTACAAAGCGTAAAGCATAGGCTCTGACTTAGCCATGTTTCACAGTCAAGTTTCCCTGTTTGTCACCTACATAAAATATCGTAAAATACTAACCTGTGGCGAGAAACTCGTGTTTGTTCGTGGTCAAAAATACCTTGATATCTAAAATCAATAACCAGGAAGAGTTCTGTTACAGGCTTATACGACAGTTAACATATATCATTTTAGAATCTAATATATATCTGTATAACTCCTGAAACAGCTTACTAAGAGATATTCCAGGCGACGCAATTCGTGTAACTGAAGCCAGTTGTTTTTCGAGCCTGTGGATTTAAATACGTAAATACCTTATGAGAACGGTCAGATAGTGCTGTGGCTGTGTACTGTGCATTAATTACAACGGTCGCGGTATCATAAGTAGGCGATCCCTGCGTTTCTTAAGTCTCTGGAATCGTTTGGCCATTTACAACTTCCTTTAGAGTACATTTGAAAGAAGTCTTCTCAGTTTTAATCCGCACATGGCAGGGCACTCGTTTCCTGGAGTATTAGGTACTCTGAGCCGAGGAGTCCGTGCCGGGCGGTAGAGAATAGTCTGCTTGAGCGGAACTGTCTAATAAACCGCACGACGGGCGGCCGCTCAAGTTCAATTTGTCGATGGAGAAGCGAGACGCAAGTTGGGCGTCGCTAATAACATAACGCTAGACGAGGCGGTAATTTGCCGGGCCGCCGGAAGTTACCCCTGTGTCGGCAGGGAGCGGGACGGACACCCATCTTGACTGCCGTCCAAGTCTGCCGCTGCGTGTGCCAGGCAGCTAATGGAGAGGGAGGGGGCTCTTAATTAGTCTATCTCTCTCCTATCCGAGCACTTGCCTTCAGTAGCCATGTACACGATGCCTGAAACAGTTCATAAATAAAAAGAAATAAACAATGCGAATGTTAATGGTGTGCCTTGGGGTGCTCATCCGGCTTCACACAATTTTCCTGCACAGTGTTTTAACGACTGACCTGGTTGTCTTCTTCGGGTGCTGCAAACTGTTTTACTTTATATGTGCCTTGGCGCCGAATCTTAGCAATACCGTGCAGTATTGCTGGTGTCGCTCTGCAATTTGTACCAGAGTTCGACTGCAGGCGCCCACTATACTCTTTGATTTTTATTTATTTTTAAGAGCCTGCACTGTTATTGAGTGAGACGCACTTCCTACTCAGCGACCTCCAGGTCTAATGGGTAAGGTGGCCAGTGACGTCTACAGGAAAATTAAACAAACCTTTGGAGAAAAGAGAACCACTTGTATGAATATCAAGAGCTCAGATGGAAACCCAGTTCTAAGCAAAGAAGGGAAAGCAGAAAGGTGGATGGAGTATATAGAGGGTCTATACCGGGACGATGTTCTTGAGAACAATATTATGGAAATGGAAGAGGATGTAGATGACGATGAAATGGGAGATATGATACTGCGTGAAGAGTTTGACAGAGCAGTGAAAGACCTAAGTCGAAACAAGGCCCCACGAGTAGACAACATTCCATCAGAATTACTGACAGCCTTGGGAGAGCCAGTCCTGACAAAACTCTACCATCTGGTGAGCAAGATGTATGAGACAGCCGAAATTCCCTCAGACTTCGAGAAGAATATAATAATTCCAATCCCAAAGAAAAAATGGTTCTGAGCACTATGGGACTTAACATCTTAGGTCATCAGTCCCCCGAACTTAGAACTACTTAAACCTAACCAACCTAAGGACATCACACACATCCATGCCCGAGGTAGGATTCGAACCTTTGACCGTAGCGGTAGCGCGGTTCCAGACTGTAGCGCCTAGAACCGCATCCCAAAGAAAGCAGGTGTTGACAGATGTGAAAATTACCTATCAGTTTAATAAGTCACAGCTTCAAAATTCCAACCGCGAATTCTATACAGACGAATGGAAAAACTGGTAGAAGCCGACCTCGGGGAAGATCAGTCTGGATTCCGTAGAAATGTTGGAATACGTGAGGCAATACTGACCCTACGAGTTACCTTAGAAGAAAGACTAATGAAAGGCAAACCTAAGTTTCTAGCATTTGTAGACTTAGAGAAAGCTTTTGACAATGTTGACTGGAATACTCTCTTGAAAATTCTGAAGGTGGCAGGGGTAAAATACAGGGAGCGAAAGGCTATTTACAATTTGTACAGAAACCGGATGGCAGTTGTAAGTGTCGAGTGACATGAAAGAGAAGCAGTGGTTGAGAAGGGAGTGAGACAGGGTTGTATCATCTCCCCAATGTTGTTCAATCTGCATATTGAGCAAGCAGTGAAGGAAACAAAAGAAAAATTCGGAGTAGGCATTAAAATCCAGGGAGAAGAAATAAAAATTTTGAGGTTCGCCGATGACATTGTAATTCTGTCAGAGACAGCAAAGGACTTGGAAGAGCAGTTGAACGGAATGGACAGTGTCTTGAAAGGAGGGTATAAGATGAACATCAACAAAAGCAAAACGAGGATAATGGAATGTAGTCGAATTAAGTCGGGTGATGCTGAGGGAATTAGATTAGGAAATGAGATACTTAAAGTAGTAAGGGAGTTTTGCTATTTGGGGAGCAAAATAACTGATAATGGTCGAAGTAGAGAGGATATAAAATATAGACTGGCAATGGCAAGAAAAGCGTTTCTGAAGAAGAGAAATTTGTTAACATCGAGTATTGATGTAAGTGTCAGGAAGTCATTTCTGAAAGTATTTGTATGGAGTGTAGCCATGTATGGAAGTGAAACATGGACGATAAATAGTTTGGACAAGAAGCGAATAGAAGCTTTCGAAATGTGGCGCTACAGAAGAATGCTGAAGATTAGATGGGTAGATCACATAATGAGGTATTGAATAGAATTGGCGAGAAGAGGAGTTTGCGGCACAACTTGACTAGAATAAGGGATCGGATGGTAGGGCATGTTATGAGGCATCAAGGGATCACCAATTTAGTACTGGAGGACAGCATGGAGGGTAAAAATCGTAGAGGGCGACCAAGAGATGAATACACTAGGCAGATTCAGAAGGATGTAGGCTGCAGCAAGTACTGGGAGATGAAGAAGGTTGCACAGGATAGAGTAGCACGGAGAGCTGCATCAAACCAGTCTCAGGACTGAAGACCGCAACAACAACGACAACAACAACAACCAGTTGTGCCTGGCCACACGATGCTGTGGCTCAGTCTAGTTAAATGGAAACAAAGAAAATGAAAGTCTCGTCCAATGTCCTTCTCCCCTGTTACTGTCCATCTCCGCTTCACCCTCTCTTTGTCCATCTCCTCCCTCCCCCCACTATCTCTTATCCGCTCTGTCCATCTACTCCTATCTGCTCTCTATGTCAATTTCCTCCAGATCCTCTGTCCATCTCCTCTTGTCCTCCTCTTTGATCTTGAGCCTTGATTATTCTTATTGTATATTCAGATTTCGCAGGTTACCTGTTTAATAGACTGTCGTTTAAAATTTGAGGTAAATCGATAAAGGACTTTTTGAGAGTTTCACTAACAACGTTTCACAATCTCAAATACTGTATTTATATATATTTATTTCTTTATATAATACATATTTATTTACATACTATATACTATTACTATTTATATAGTGGAATTAGCGAAGTTCGGTGGCAGGAGGAACAAGACTTTTGGTCAGGTGAATACAGGGTTATAAATACAAAATCAAATAGGGGTAATGCAGGAGTAGGTTTATTAATCAATAAAAAAATAGGAGTACGGGTATGCTATTACAAACAGCATAGTGAACGCATTATTGTAGCCAAGATAGACACGAAGCCAACGCCTACGACAGTACTACAAGTCTATATGCCAACTAGCTCTGCAGATGACGAAGAAATTGAAGAAATGTATGATGAGATAAAAGAAATTATTCAGGTAGTGAAAGGAGACGAAAATTTAATAGTCATGGGTGACAGGAATTCGATAGTAGGAAAAGGAAGAGAAGGAAATGTAGTAGGTGAATATGGATTGGGGGGAAGAAATGAAAGAGAAAGCCGCCTGGTAGAATTTTGCACAGAGCGCAACTTAATCATAGCTAACACTTGGTTCAAGAAACATAAAAGGAGGTTGTATACATGGAAGAAGCCTGGAGATACTGACAGGTTTCAGATAGATTATATAATGATAAGACAGAGATTTAGGAACCAGGTTTTAAATTGTAAGACATTTCCAGGGGCAGATGTGGACTCTGACCACAATCTATTGGTTATGAGCTGTAGATTAAAACTGAAGAAACTGCAAAAAGGTGGGAAATTAAGGAGATGGGACCTGGATAAACTGACTAAACCAGAGGTTATACAGAGTTTCAGGAAGAGCATAAGGGAACAATTGACAAGAATGGGGGAAAGAAATACAGTAGAAGAAGAATGGTTAGCTTTGAGGGATGAAGTAGTGAAGGCAGCAGAGGATCAAGTAGGTAAAAAGACGAGGGCTAGTAGAAATCCTTGGGTAACAGAAGAAATATTGAATTTAATTGATGCAAGCAGAAAATATGAAAACGCAGTAAATGAAGCAGGCAAAAAGGAATACAAACGTCTCAAAAATGAAATCGACATCAAGTGCTAAATGTCTAAGCACGGATGGCTAGAGGACAAATGTAAGGATGTAGAGGCTTATGTCACTAGGAGTAAGATAGATACTGCCTACAGAAAAATTAAAGACACCTTTGGAGAAAAGAGAACCACTTGTATGAATATCATGAGCTCAGATGGAAGCCCAGTTCTAAGCAAAGAAGGGAAAGCAGAAAGGTGGAAGGAGTATATAGAGGGACTATGTAAGGGCGATATACTTGAGAGCAACGTTATAGAAAGGGAAGAGGCTGTAGATGAAGATGAAATGGGAGATATAATACAGCGTGAAGAATTTGATAGGGCACTGAAAGACCTAAGTCGAAACAAGTCCCCAGGAGTAGACATCATTCCATTAGAATTACTGATAGCCTTGGGAGAGCCAGTCCTGACAAAACTCTACCATCTGGTGAGCAAACTGTATGAGACAGGCGAAATACCCTCAGACTTCAAGAAGAATATAATAATTCCAATACCAAAGAAAGCAGGTGTTGACAGATACTAACGCGAATTCTTTACAGACGAATGGAAAAACTGGTAGAAGCTGACTCCGGGGAAGATCAGTTTGGATTCCGTAGAAATATGGGAACACGTGAGGCAATACTGATCCTACGACTTATCTTAGAAGCTAGATTAAGAAAAGGCAAACCTACGTTTCTAGCATTTGTAGACTTGGAGAAAGCTTTTGACAATGTTGACTGGAATACTCTCAAATTCAGCAGGTGGCAGGGGTAAACTACAGGGAGCGAAAGGCTATTTACAATTTGTACAGAAACCAGATGGCAGTTATAAGAGTCGAGGGACATGAAAGGGAAGCAGTGGTTGGGAAGGGAGTGAGACAAGGTTGTAGCCTCTCCCAGATGTTATTCAATCTGTATATTGAACAACCAGTAAAGGAAACAACAGAAAAATTCGGAGTAGGTATTAAAATCCATGGAGAAGAAATAAAAACTTTAAGGTTCGCCGACGACATTGTAATTCTGTCAGAGACAGCAAAGGACTTGGAAGAGCAGTTGAACGGAATGGACGGTGTCTTGAAAGGAGGACATAAGATGAACATCAACAAAAGGAAAACGAGGATAACGGAATGTAGTCGAATTAAGTCGGGTGATGCTGAGGGAATTAGATTAGGAAATGAGACACTTAAATAGTAAAGGAGTTTTGCTATTTGAGGAGAAAATAACTGATGATGGTCGAAATAGAGAGGATATAAAATGTAGACTTTCAATGGCAAGTAAAGCGTTTCTGAAGAAAAGAAATTTGTTAACATTGAGTATAGATTTAAGGGTCATGAAGTCGTTTTCTGAAAGTATTTGTATGGAGTGTAGCCGTGTATGGAAGTGAGACGTGGACGATAAATAGTTTGGACAAGAAGAGAATAGAGGCTTTTGAAATGTGGTGCTACAGAAGAATGCTGAAGATTAGATGGGTAGATCACATAACTAATGAGGAGATATTGAATAGGATTGGGGAGAAGAGGAGTTTGTGACACAACTTGACAAGAAGAAGGGATCGGTTGGTAGGACATGTTCTGAGGCATCAAGGGATCACCAATTTAGTATTGGAGGGCAGCGTGGAGAGTAAAAATCGTAGAGGGAGTCCAAGAGATGAATACACTAAACAGATTCAGAAGGATGTAGGCTGCAGTACATATTGGGAGATGAAGAAGCTTGCACAGGATAGAGTAGCATGGAGAGCTGCATCAAACCAGTCTCAGGACTGAAGACCACAACAACAAACACTATTTATATACTATATCCGTTAAAATATATAGATTATTGTACATCTCAGTGTCTAAAATAATAAATAAATCTGTCAAGAACATATTTTACAGGTTTTTCTAACAATGGTTCTCCTTTATACGCTACGTACATATTTATGTATTATATATATTAAGAATATATAATCTATGTCCACCTCAATATTCATTAGAGTTAACGTGTAAAAATCTGAAGTAAACTGATTAAGAACTTTACGAGATCTTTGGTAACACAATTTTCCAGCTTATATATATATATATATATATATATATATATATATATATATATATATATATATGCGCACTTCCCAGTAAAACGCTGTGTCGAAATTACAAGTCAATCGACTGGTTGCTTTGCGAGGTTTGTGGGCACCGATTTACGTTGGCTGAATTTTTGTGTATAAATATTTGGCACTGATCCAGCCATGTACCTGTCAAGTAGCAGAAATTCACATTGAAAAGATATGGATAAAATGTAGCCTAAGCATATTCATGTAACTTTCACATTTATTTTATGCACACTAGAAATAAAGACGAACCACGCAAATTGCACAGGACATCGATAATAGCCAAACTGTATAGATCTGAGGGAAATGTTTTGCTTAGTACTGAGAAAAGAGAAAATAAGAAAAGTATTCTCGGCCTTGAATAACTAAATTCTGAATCTATAATTGTAGTCTATAAATACATTAAATATCCGTAAACATATTAAATTTTAATGCCAGATCAAACTGCATATTAATTGGAGAACTTATTTTTTCCAATTTTTTCTTTGTAGACTTAGTAAAAAGTGATACACGCCCACGAATTTGAAATAACGTGACTCGTGACTGTAGATTTTGTTAAACGCAAATTACAACCCATCACCAAATTTAATTATTAACTAAACACAGTCAGATGTTCGGTATTAGAATTTTTCACCAGTGGTTGTTTCAACCTGAAATGGCGATACGAAAAACTTTTCCTTACTGGGACTCGAAACCAACACCGATCACCGTTGTATTCTAGTCACGAATAGACGTTAAATACCGGTTGCTCTCACCGTTAACGAGATATGCGCACGTTTGATCTAGAAACAACGTTCCGTAAAGTAGTGGGTTGGAGTTAAACCTGGCACATAACGTCGTTCTTTACTGTGCGCGAAGAGATGTTGAACATCGAATTCTTTTTCATCAGCAGCTATAAACAAATGTTTGAGCCTGAAATGGTATGATGAGAATTTCTGAGTCTTACTGGAAATCGAAATTGGTACCAGTTGTTATTGTCCACCACTGCACACTAGGGTTTGAAACGACATGATGAAAACTTTTGAGCTGGACCCACACGCCTTTTTTGGAGACATTGAGGAGTTCGAAATTTTTGGAAACAACAAGCTGGTGGAAGAATATCATCTCAAAGCTGTCACATCTCAGTCAACACCAATATTTTCAAGAACCCAAGTTAAAATAATAAGTGCCTGGTTATTACGTGATGATTGGTTCGTAAGATAAAATATCTAGTGTAAGAAAGCTTACTGGTGACAGAGTTTCCAAATAACACGACTTCAGCCTAATGATACGCTCCAGTCAGTAGTGGGTGGATATTATTTTCAATGTGAAATCAGAACCACGGTACAATCCTACTTTCATCACTTGGCGTCACCAAAGGTGAATTGGGTCTGTTCGTTCCTGTTCGAAATTGTCGCTTGAATCGATAAACGAACCCAGACCTCTCGTGTAACAAGTTAGCGTCCGATCACCACATGATTGAACTTCACAACTGGCTAGGTCATAATTTGGTCGTAATGAAGGATGTGCTACACTGAATGAGAATTTTAACTCCTTGACTCCCTGGAGGTGTGTTACAATCGCTTGAATACGTTTCTTTTCTTATTTTATGCATCGCCATTCACCAGATGCCTCGGCTATGCAGTGCGTCCTTTTGAATTAATTTTGATATCACTGAAATAAAATCACATAACGGTCTTCTGCATGAACTAGCAAGATTGTAGCATGCGGAGTTTCTGCAGGAGGTACTTGCTTCCACTTGAACTGTCATGGTACTATTTCTGGTCGTGGTCCACTGGTAAAGGTCGCACAATATAAACGACAAACCGATGTATGGACCAAACTCTTTCCTCTAAATCTTACAAAGCACCTAGTCTGTCTGCTTAAAATATCAAGCTGATGGAATCGGAGAAATAATTTAATTCATTTTCCAACCCGCAAGGAACAACAAAGAGTTACAGAACCATTTTCATGAAAGAGCTCGGAGCATTCAAAGTAATTTGTGCTCTAGAGTTTCCAGGTCTACAGCGCATATTGCTGCACTCGCACTGGCAAAAGCATAAAATTATACTCTATACTATTTAATACTGCAGTTTTGTTTTCAGAGCGAAATATGTTGGACACATCGAGGGAACAAAGTGCAATAACAACAGTGTTGTGACCATTACCCATGCTGTAACATTAGATGTGAGGATTACTGAAGTACATAAATTACCACTGCATAGCAACGCATCCCAGATATGTTCAATAACGTTCGTGTCTGGGGAGTCTGGTGCCAGCGGAAGTGTTTAAGCTCAGAAGAGTGTTCATGGAGCCACTCTGTAGCAATTTTGGACGTTTGGGATGACACATTGTCCTGCTGGAATTTCCACGTCCGGCGGAATGCTCAATCGACATGAATGGATGTAAATGATCACACAGGATGCTTACGTACGAGTCACCTATCAGAGTCGTATCTAGACATATCAGGCGTCCCGTATCACTCCAACCGCACATGCCTCCACCAGCTTGAACAGTCCCCTGCTGACATGGAGGGTCCATAGATTCATGAGGTTGTCTTCATACCCCATCACATCCTTCCACGCGATAAAATTTGAAACGAGATTCGTCCGACCAGGCAACACGTTTCCAGTGAACAACAGTCCAATATCGGTGTTGATGGGCCCAAGAGAGGTGTACAGCTTTGTGTCATGCAATCATCAAGTGTACACGAGTGAGCCTTCGGCTCCGAAAGCCCATATAGATGATTTTTCGTCGGATGGTTCGTAAGCTGAGACTTGCTCATGGCCAAGCATTGAAATCTGCAGAAGGATTCAGCTTCTGTCATGCTGAACGATTCTCTTTAGTCGTCGTTGGTCCCTTTTCCGGCCGCAGCGATGTCGGAGATGTTTTACCGGATTCCTGATATTCACGGTACACTCGTGAAATGGTCGTACGCGAAAGTTCCCACTTCATCGCTACCTCGGAGATGCTGTGTCCCATCGCTCGTGCGCCGACTATAACACCACATTCAGACTCACTTAAATCTTGGTAACCTGCAATTGTAGCAACCGTAACCGATCTAACAACTGCGCCATTCTCTTGTCGCATACAGGCATTGCTGATCACAGCGTCGAATTTTGTCTGTGTGTATATCTCTGTACTTGAATACGAGCGCCTATACCAGTTTCTTTGGCGCTTTAGAGTAGGAATACGGAATCCGCCTGTTGCTCTCCATCCATAGTTCGCAGGTTACCGTCTGAGAAAAAGGTAAGCTGAGTTTCGCATGAGCGGTGCCTTCTAAAACCATACTAATTCTTGGACAGAAACTCTTTCCTCACAAGATAATTTATTATATTCGAAATGCAAATATGTTCAAGGATTCTGCAGCAAATCGATGATACCTATATTTGTTACCTATATTGGTCTGTAATTTCGTGGCTCTGTCATTTTACCCTTCTTATACGGTGTACACGTATATTACTTTACTCATGGCTGTAATTTTCAGGAGTCATCCCTGATTTTTTGAGTTGCTAGGGACTTCGCGACAGGCGAGAGATTCGCGATAAATGCAAGCTAAGTAAGGGATCAGGGCTGTAAAAACCGAATTGGGATTCGATAAGCACCTGGCGACTTATTCGCTGTCAGCTCTTTCAGTTGTTTCTGTACGCCAGGGGTGCTTGTTACTAAGTCCTTCACACTGGGATCTGTGCGACGTCCAGATGACGGTATGTTCGTACGATTCTCGTGCATGAATGACTTCTTAAATGCGAGATTTAAAACTTCCGCTTTACTTTTTCTGTCTGCTACTGCCACACCAGACTGTTCGACGAATGACTGGCTAGGAGCCTTAGATCCACTTAGCCATTTTACGTAGGACCAAAATTTCCTCCGGTTCTCGGCAACATTCTTCCTAAGGTATGAAGGTGGTAGTCGTAAGAATCGCACATCGATCGTTTTACAGACACACGAATTTCTGTTAACTTTAGGCTGTCGACATTTGCGCGTTCTCTTACAGACCAATATAGGTAACATCGGTTTCTCTTTTGAACCGAGAGTACAACAGCCTTTACTTTCTCAGTATTTTTTCATTTTTATTGTTAAATGAAGATGGTTTTTTATCGTCCTTAATACATTTAACTCAGCACATATTTCTCCAGAGTATGTGTCACAAACCGTTTAAATTTTGCCCATAATTCCTCCACGTCCATCGTACTGGAACGAATTGATGTCAGTCCAACTTCTAAGTCAGATGCTAACAGCTGTGTGACTGCTCTTTTTACTAGAAATACTCAGCTAACCTTCGTAACTGATTTACTAACATTAGCAACCAAAGTCGTTTCGATGTCATCCCTGTCTATATAGTGACGCCGTTGATTAGGTCAGGCCTGTTTGTAGCTACAAGGTCTACAATATTCAAATATATGTGGGCTGTAAAGCTAGCTACTCAAGAAATTTTCCGAAAAACGTGTTTAGGACGTCTGTCTATCCCCTGAATCGAATCTACAAACGTCCCAGTCTCTACTCGGTAAGTTAAGGTCGCCTCCAATGAATGACCTGAGTATTTCCGCGCTACTAACCGTTGACTTTCTTCGAATGACTCTAAAACCGTCACAGAAAAAATGCTGTTGGTGTCGGGGGAGAGGGAGAGAAAGGGAGGGGGGTTGGTTTTACGGGAAATCAACGTCGAGGTAATCGCGCGGCCTTTAAGAACATCCAACAGTTAACATGATTTTACCTACACCTGTTACAAGCGAACAGGTAACTTCACTGTTAGACTGTTGCAATGTTTGTGTCAGCTGCATTAAACACATGTCCTCCCAAGGCGTCTAAAGTGTCTTTTTGATGTACTTGCCGTGAATCGCTAAATATGTCAAAGCTTTCCATAACGGGCTTCAGCCAGCTCGCGGTCCGGAGAACGATTTCAGCGCGAAAAATTTTCTGGGGGACAGTAAATTCGGAAAATTTGTTACAAATGCTTCCACAATTTACTGATAAAATTATGATAGTCTAAGTGTCCTCACTCTGAACGCTGTCTGATTTCGCTACCTGCGAGTCGTCTGGCTAGTGTTCATCAGAGCACCTCAGCCTACCATCCTGTGCACTCCACAGCTACTCTGCTACCTGAGTAGCTGCTTCCTTTGCGTAGTGTACGCCTAACCAGTCAAGGTTAGTCCTGCAATTCCCTATACGATAATGCAGATCCAGATATCTGCAGTGAAGGCCGTCACAGAGTCGACGAGTCCATCCGGCTCCAGCCAAAAGGACCCCAGTTACAATGTTACAGATTGCGAGCTCTGCTGGCACCCCGCGCACGAGGCCAGCTACGTTCACCAGGTCCGCCAACCGCCTGTGTGAACTAATGATAGCTTCAGAGACCAAGCGACAGGCGTCGTTGGTGCCAACGTGAGCCACAACTTGCAGACGATTGTAGCCTACAAGTTCGATAGCCGCAGGCAAGACCTCATCCATATTTCGTATGATGCCCCCCAGCAGACATACCTCGGGGCCAAAAGCTTTCTTTCTGACCCTGAACGCTATCTCCTTAAGGAGCTCCATAATGCACCTAATGCTGGAGCACCAAATAACTAGTAAAATCTTCCCCCTTTCTCTGCCCGGACCCTGCTGTATGTGCGTCCACCTGACCGCTCACATGGTGAAAGACCGAGGCCAGACGGCCAGCCTCCACATCTGCTCTACGCCTCGAACGATGCGAAAGCGGTATCACCCGCCACTCATCCTCCGGCTGAGGCCGCATCCATCACACATCAGCATCAGAGCCCATGGGCGAAACAAAAGACATCAGAGGTGTCTCATGCGACGCGCCGGATTCTTCACCACCGCTGCTTCCCGAGGAAGCAGCGTGAAAACAACTGACTGTAGCTGAAAGCGTATTCAGCTGTTTCGCGAACTGCGATCAGCTCACCCTGCGTCCGGACACAGCGTGGACACATTCTGCCTCACGCCAGTGTTACTAACGTAAGAACTGACTATAAAATCACAGGCAGAAACATAGATATGCAACTTACTAACCTCTTGATATGTCACCAGTGGAGGCTCACACTTTATGAACTGGGTAGCTGGCCGTTCAGCGGAAATGGAAACTGGACTACAGACTATCTGACGACACTTTACAGTTACAAAAACGAGAGACAACACCTCTTGAATACAAAAACAACCACAAAATTTAATACACTGTACTAAGACAACCCTGAAGAAGCTAAATATGTAACTTGCCACTCTCCACGTGTGTAACAGACGGCAGCTGGAGCCTGACTGTACGGTTTTCAAATAAATCAAATACCATTCATACCATACTTCCTGCAAAAAGTGAAGTAAAGATAATGGAGCCCTGCTCCCCAAAGTAGACGACAAAGGCTCAATAATATTGTTATCTGGTGACTGTGGTACCCAAGGAAGATGTGAAAATTGATTCAAGTGTTGACAAAACCAATCCTGGACAATGCCAGCTGTGTTAACAGGGTGACTGTCGTCTTGAAACAAAGCACCACCATTGGGGAACAGACAATGTAACGTGAAATGCACCTTATCAGCCGAAATGGTCACTCTGACCTTGGCAGTAATGCGACCTAACACAGTAACAAAGGCGCCCATGGAATTCCACTATATGGCTGTCCAAATCATCGACGAACCCTCGACATCTTTTACTCTTGGAAACGTAAATTCTGCCAGAAGCAGGAAACAGTGTGAAACAAGACTCATCCGACCAAATGACTTTTTTTCCATTGCTTCATTGTCCAGGTTTTTAAGGCTTTGGCACCACGTTTCTCTGTTATGCTCATTTGCATCACTGATCTGTGTTTTGGAATTTGAATTCACGTTGCAACTTCCAGTTTATGGAGCTCTCTTCGTGTTGTTTTGCTGATGACAGGGTCCGCGAATATGACTAATACGTGTTACTCACTGGAACTAAGGAAAACGTGGATGGGAGGACCCACCAATACAACTTTCTTTGCAATTCTATTTCTATTTAACAAAATATAAACTGTGTTTTACAGACGATCGAAGAATTTAACCATAAAATTTTCTTTAACGAAATAAACAAATTTGCTACATTTTTTGACCTTAAACCTTACCTTGAATAAGCTTTTAATCCTTGCAAAAAAAATCTGAAGTGCTGTATTGCAAAATAGCAAACAATATAACAATAATTACCAGACGGTCGGACCTGCAGCCCGCCCGTTATCGGGTGAAACAGCGATGTTTACTAACTTTCTGTAACACATGAAACTATACAGGGTGGTCCAATGATAGTGACCCGGCCAAATATCTCACAAAATAAGCATGAAACGAAAAACCTACAAAGAAAGAAACTAGTCTAACTTGAAGGGCGAAACCAGATGGCGCTATGGTTGGCCCGCTAGATGGCGCTGCCATAGGTCAAACAGATACCAACTGCGTTTATTTAAAGTAGGAACCCTCATTTTTTATTACATATTCGTGTAGTACGTAAAGAAATATGAATGTTTTAGTTGGACCACTTTTCTCGCTTGGTGATAGAGGCCACATGTGAAACGTCAACCACGACCTGCAACAAATGATGCCCAAGTAGGTGTTTCAGCTGCTGTCGCGGCTAATCCGCACATCAGTAGCAGACAAATTCCGCGAGAAACGGGAATCTCAAAAACGTCGGTGTTGAGAATGCTACATCAACATCGATAGCACCCGTACCATATTTCTATGCACCAGGAATTGCATGGAGACGACTTTGAACGTCGTGTACAGTTCTGCCACTGGGCACAAGAGAAATTACGTGACAACGACAGATTTTTTTCCACGCGTTCTATTTAGCGACGAAGCGTCATTCACCAACAGCGGTAACGTAAACCGACATAATATGCACTACTGGGCAACGGAAAATCCACGATGGTTGCGACAAGTGGAACATCAGAGACCTTGGCGGGTTAATGTATGGTGCGGCATTATGGAAGGAATAATAATTGGCCCCCATTTTGTCGATGGCTATCTAAATGGTGCAATGTTGATTTCCCCCCCATGAACCATGGACGTTGCCGTTGGTGGGGAGGCTTGCGTGCCTCAGCGATACAGATAGCCGTACCGTAGGTGCAACCACAACGGAGGGGTATCTGTTGAGAGGCCAGACAAACATGTGGTTCCTGAAGAGGGGCAGCAGCCTTTTCAGTAGTTGCAGGGGCAGCAGTCTGGATGATTGACTGATCTGGCCTTGTAACATTAACCAAAACGGCCTTGCTGTGCTGGTACTGCGAACGGCTGAAAGCAAGGGGAAACTACAGCCGTAATTTTTCCCGAGGACATGCAGCTTTACTGTATGATTAAATGATGATGGCGTCCTCTTGGGTAAAATATTCCGGAGGTAAAACAGTCCCCCATTCGGATCTCCGGGCGGGGACTACTCAAGAGGACGTCGTTATCAGGAGAGAGAAAACTGGCATTCTACGGATCGGAGCGTGGAATGTCAGATCCCTTAATCAGGCAGGTAGGTTAGAAAATTTAAAAAGGGAAATCGATAGGTTAAAGTTAGATATAGTGGGAATTAGCGAAGTTCGGTGGCAGGAGGAACAAGACTTTTGGTCAGGTGATTACAGGGTTATAAATACAAAATCAAATAAGGGTAATGCAGGAGTAGGTTTAATAATGAATAAAAAAATTGGAGCGCGGATTAGCTACTACAAACAGCATAGTAAACGCATTATTGTGGCCACGATAGACACAAAGCCCATGCCTACTACAGTAGTACAAGTTTATATGCCAACTAGCTCTGCAGATGATGAAGAAATTGATGAAATGTATGACGAGATAAAAGAAATTATTCAGGTGGTGAAGGGAGACGAAAATTTAACAGTCATGGGTGACTGGAATTCGTCAGTAGGAAAAGGGAGAGAAGGAAACATAGCAGGTGAATATGGATTGGGGGGAAGAAATGAAAGAGGAAGCTAACACTTGGTTCAAGAATCATGAAAGAAGGTTGTATACCTGGAAGAATCCTGGAGATACTAAAAGGTATCAGATAGATTACATAATGATAAGACAGAGATTTAGGAACGAGGTTTTAAATTGTAAGACATTTCCAGGGGCAGATGTGGATTCTGACCACAATCTATTGGTTATGAACTGCAGATTGAAACTGAAGAAACTGCAAAAGGGCGGGAATTTAAGGAGATGGGATTTGGATAAACTGAACGAACCAGAGGTTGTAGAGAGTTTCAGGGAGAGCATAAGGGAACAATTGACAGGAATGGGGGAAAGAAATACAGTAGAAGAAGAATGGGTAGCTCTGAGGGATGAAGTAGTGAAGGCAGCAGAGGATCAAGTAGGTAAAAAGACGAGGGCTAATAGAAATCTTTGGGTAACAGAAGAAATATTGAATTTAATTGATGAAAGGAGAAAATATAAAAATGCAGTAAATGAAGCAGGCAAAAAAGAATACAAACGTCTCAAAAATGAGATTGACAGGAAGTGCAAAGTGGCTAAGCAGGGATGGCTAGAGTAGAAATGTAAGGATGTAGAGGCTTGTCTCACTAGGGCTAAGATAGATACTGCGTACAGGAAAATTAAAGAGGACTTTGGAGAGAAGAGAACCACTTGTATGAATATCAAGAGCTCAGATGGAAACCCAGTTCTAAGCAAAGAAAGGAAGGCAGAAAGGTGGAAGGAGTATATAGAGGGTTTATACAAGGGAGATGTACCTGAGGACAATATTATGGAAATGGAAGAGGATGTAGATGAAGATGAAATGGGAGATAAGATACTGCGTGAAGAGTTTGACAGAGCACTGAAAGACCTGAGTCGAAACATGGCCCCGGGAGTAGACATTATTCCATTATAACTACTGATGGCCTTGGGAGAGCCAGTCATGACAAAACTCTACCATCTGGTGAGCAAGATGTATGAGACAGGCGAAATACCCACAGACTTCAAGAAGAATATAATAATTCCAATCCCAAAGAAAGCAGGTGTTGACAGATGTGAAAATTACAGAACTATCAGTTTAATAAGTCTCAGCTGCAAAATACTAACGCGAATTCTTTACAGACGAATGGAAAAACTGATAGAAGCGGACCTCGGGGAGGATCAGTTTGGATTCCGTAGAAATGTTGGAACACGTGAGGCAATACTAACCTTACGACTTATCTTAGAAGAAAGATTAAGAAAAGTCAAACCTACGTTTCTAGCATTTGTAGACTTAGAGAAAGCTTTTGACAACGTTAACTGGAATACTCTCTTTCAAATTCTGAAGGTGTCAGGGGTAAAATACAGGGAGCGAAAGGCTATTTACAATTTGTACAGAAACCAGATGGCAGTTATAAGATTCGAGGGGCATGAAAGGGAAGCAGTGGTTGGGAAAGGAGTGAGACAGGGTTGTAGCCTCTCCCCGATGTTATTCAATCTGTATATTGAGCAAGCAGTGAAGGAAACAACAGAAAAATTCAGAGTAGGTATTAAAATTCATGGAGAAGAAGTAAAAACTTTGAGGTTTGCCGATGACATTGTAATTCTGTCAGAGACATCAAAGGACTTGGAAGAGCAGTTGAACGGAATGGACAGTGTCTTGAAAGGAGGATATAAGATGAACATCAACAAAAGCAAAACGAGGATAATGGAATGTAGTCAAATTAAATCGGGTGATGCTGAGGGGATTAGATTAGGAAATGAGACACTTAAAGTAGTAAAGGAGTTTTGCTATTTAGGGAGTAAAATAACTGATGATGGTCGAAGTAGAGAGGATATAAAATGTAGACTGACAATGGCAAGGAAATCGTTTCTGAAGAAGAGAAATTTGTTAACATCGAGTATAGATTTAAGTGTCAGCAAGTCGTTTCTGAAAGTATTTGTATGGAGTGTAGCCATGTATGGAAGTGAAACATGGACGATAACCAGTTTGGACAAGAAGAGAATAGAAGCTTTCGAAATGTGGTGCTACAGAAGAATGCTGAAGATAAGGTGGGTAGATCACGTAACTAATGAGGAGGTATTGAATAGGATTGGGGAGAAGAGAAGTTTGTGGCACAATTTGACTAGAAGAAGGGATCGGTTGGTAGGACATGGTTTGAGGCATCAAGGGATCACAAATTTAGCACTGGAGGGCAGCGTGGAGGGTAAAAATCGTAGAGGGAGACCAAGAGATGAATACACTAAGCAGATTCAGAAGGATGTAGTTTGCAGTAGGTACTGGGAGATGAAGAAGCTTGCACAGGATAGAGTAGCATGGAGAGCTGCATCAAACCAGTCTCAGGACTGAAGACCACAACAACAACAACAACAATGTTGATTTCCTACGTAATGTTCTACTGCTGTTACTACAAGACATTTCACTGCATGACAGGATGGCGATGTACTTCCAACATGATAGATGTCCGGCACATAGCTCGCGTGCGGTTGAAGCGGTATTGAATAGCATATTTAATGACAGGTGGATTGGTCGTCGAAGCACCATACCAAGGCCCGCACGTTCACCGGACCTGACGTCCCCGGATTTCTTTCTGTGGGGAAAGTTGAAGGATATTTTGCTATCCTGATACACCGACAACGCCTGACAACATGCGTCAGTGCATTGACAATGCATGTGCGAACATTACGAAAGAGGAACTACTAGCTGTTGAGAGGAATGTCGTTACACGTATTGCCAAATGCAGTGAGGTTGACGGACATCATTTTGAGCATTTATTGCATTAATGTGGTATTTACAGGTAATCACGCTGTAACAGCATGCGTTCTCAGAAATGATGGGTTCACAAAGGTACATGTATCACATTGGAACAACCGAAATAAAATGTTCAAACATACCTACGTTCTGTATTTTAATTTAAAAACCTACCTGTTACCAACTGTTCGTCTAAAATTGTGAGCCATATGTTTAATACGTAATAAAAAATGGGGTTCCTATTTTAAAAAACGCAGTTGATATCCGTTTGACCTATGGCAGCACCATCTAGTGGGCCAACCATAGCGCCATCTGGTTTCCCCCTTCAAGCTAGACAAGTTTCGTTCTTTGTATTTTTTTCGTTTGATGCTTATTTCATGAGATATTTAGCCTGGTCACGATAATTGGACCACCTTGAATAAGCACCGTTGATGACAAGAGTGATTAAATTACTGAAAACAGATGACTTAACTTTTAATTTGAAAGCTGTATATCGGAAGGTTCAGGGTTCAGACGCACGCCTGTACTTAAAGGTTAAACAGATTAGCAAACAGTATGACAATGATAAGGCTTACTTCTAAGCAACTAACCTCTTAATTTCAATCAACAACCAAGGTGCAATTGGATCCCAACCAGTCCCTTCTGACAATTTTATTTTGACTAAATCCCAAGTGACAGTTGGCTGTTAATATTTTCAAAGTTAAACTGATTGTCAGTTATTAAGAGCGCTCTGAAGGAACGTCTTAAAACATTACTTGTGAACACTTGTTACTAGAGAACTCACTCGGCGAAACCACAAGATCCAGCTAAAATACACCAATAATGACCCGGTCTTTCAAACACAGAAACGAACGGCTTAGTACAACAAGTTGTTCAGATTATAACTAATGATTGAGAAATGTAGTTACAATCCAAGAACTGAACCGGTTAACAGCTAAACCTAACCACAAGGTCCTTCTTTTTTTTAATGGCAGCATGTGCCTTAGTACAATTTTTCCGGCTGTATTTATGACTAAGAGCAGATTAATTAGAACATTAAGGAAAGACAATATAATAGCGGGACAAACTTTCAAACGACAACTAGTGTCTTAGTACAGTACTACTGCCTGTATTTACGTCCAAACAGCCGACCGAGTAAAACTCTAAGGTTCGGGTACAAACCGGAAAATAAGGAGAGCAGATAGACAATGAAACAAATTACCACGAGGATTACCGAATGTTACTCCACTTTATCAGCAAGAAGTTCCATGGATCTACGGTGCGCCGCAGCGGTTACTGAGTGGTGTCGATGAAAGACAGGTAGAAGAGGGCAGCCAGGCCATGAGCGGTCCCCCGACACGAATGTTGCCAACCAGCCGACGGGATGTCGGCCTGCTGCTTGTAGTCGACGCTGACGCCGATGTAGTACTCCATTATCTTCGCTCTGCGCAGGTCCTCCTTGCGCAGCTCGTGGCTTCGGCTGCTCGGACCTCGTGACCGCCGGCCTGAGTAGCCGAGCGGTTCTAGGCGCTACAGTCTGGAACCACACAACCGCTACGGTCGCAGGTTCGAATCCTGCCTCGGGCATGGAAGTGTGTGATGTCCTTAGGTTACTTAGGTTTAAGTAGTTCTAAATTCTAGGGCACTGATGACCTCAGAAGTTAAGTCCCATAGTGCTCAGAGCCATTTGAACCATTTTTGAACCTCGTGACCACCTCTCGTGGCGACGCACAGCCAAACCCCAAACTTACTGCCTGCCTCTCGGGCCAGCAAACCCCGTATATACATCAGCAAGCAAAGACCTTCTAAGGACACAACCCACAGATACCAACTCTTCCTCATAGATATGGGTAATGAGGCCGCAAGGGGTATAGTCGTCACTACACCTGAGCCAGTGGCGCCAGACAGAACAGTCTACTAACACAATGGAGCCATGGCTCAATAACCTTCACTAGAAGTGAATTTTGAGCTACTGCCATAGTCCTCTTCCAAAGCCATGTGCCGAGATCATTCAACAGGTATCCATTTGTCCGCGTTGTGACTTAGCTGGTGATGTTTCTCCGCTTTCACCGTATGTGATGTAAACCTGCGATATGATGCCTCTTGAAACACCAAACCTTTCGGATACCTTGGTTACGGAAGCATTCACCCTACGAGAACGAACAATTTACTCACAGTCGGATTCGCATAGTTCCGACATCATAATGCACTCACAGCTACACGAGCAGTGGTCTGACCAAAACTCACACTTGCAACGTATTGTGAACATTCCACAAGTGCCATTCGTGGTCAGATACAACAGTGCAATCGGCAGGCTTGACTTATCACCTGCATGTATGTTAAAGCATGCATTTTTCGCTGTGATTCCATATTTCTGCCCAACTCCCGTACGTGCCGAGCCCTGTAACGCGTGGCTAACTGCACACCAGTGAAACTGTCCATTTTTCTTATTCGATATGTACACCAACAGCTATGCGGTGGTCACAGTACGTTGTCTGGTTTAAGATGCAAGGTGTATTAGACTCGTCCTGAACTCTTCCTATTCCATTCACAGATCGTTACCGAAATGAAAAATTATCGGTACCCCTCTGTTAAGCCTGAGCTTTTACTCCATAGTACTTATTCAACAGATACGTGAGAGTAAGTTACATGTATTGGAAAATAAACCATCGATGCACGACACCTTTCTTGTTGGGTATACTATTCGGGTTTATTAAACGCTTTGTAACCTGGAATTTCCTAGCAGATTAAATTGGTGTGCTGGACCGAGACTCGAGTTCAGGATTTTTGCCTTTCGCTGGAAGGTGCTCATCTCCTGAGCTAAACAACCGCAACTCATGACCCTTCCTCATAGTTTTACTTCGGCCAGTAACTCGTATCCCATCTTCCAAACTTCTACGAAACTTACAGAACTAGCACTCCCGGAATAAATGATGTTGCGGAGACATGGCTTAGACACAGCCTAGGATATGTTTCCAGAACGATCATTTGCCCGTGAAAGGCAGAAGTTCCTTTTTTGAGGCTCGGTCCGCCACACAGGTTTAATCTGCCAGGAAATGTCATTACACCTCCCACTCCGCCGAAGATTGAAAATTTTATTCCAGAAACATCCCCCAGGCTGTGGCTATGTCTCAGCAATATCCTTCCTTTCAGGCGTGCTAGTCCCGCATGTTTCGCTGGAGAGTTTGGAAGGTAGTAGATGAGGTACTGACTGCAGTAAGGCTGTGGGGGTGGGTCATAAGTCATGCTGGGATAGCTCATGAGGTGGGGACTTGCCCGCGAAAGGCAACCGTCCCGAGTTCGGATCTCAATCCAGCTCACAGTTTTAATCTGCCAGGAAGTTTCATTTCAGCGTACACTCCGCTACCAAGTGAAAAATTTCATTATGTTATCTTCTCGGGCTAATTAAGTAAACCCGGATCGTAGTGCATAGCTCTTCTTTGCACTGTCTCTAGCTCATCAGTTAATCCAACTTATTACGCAAAGCGCCGAAAAGTAATCAACAGTTGGTCACACTAAAGTTTTGCAAGCGATTCCACCTTAGTGACGGTTTACATTTGTTTATGAGTCTCCCGACAAATCTAAGCCTAGCATTTGCCTTCCCAAATTCAAGCGATCATCCCACATTCAATCCTGGCGAAAAAGACAAGCCAAAGTGTCAGTTAGTAAGGGTCGACAGTGTCGCCGAAAAAAAACAGGGTCTTTTTATATATCAACATGCGTTCCATTATGTTTACGTACGTTGTGAACTAGTTACTATTATTTTCAGCAAGCACTGGTCACGTTCAAGTGACGATGAAAACTGCCGATACAGAACTACGTTTTTTTGCAAACAATTTTCTGCCCTTAGCGAAGTCGAAGGCGACGGATGTCAAACGTCATTTTCATTTGATATTAGAAAATAAACGCATCAAGTAGCTTCAGTTCTTACGGAATATATTAGCTTACCGATTTCAAAGCTCAGAAATGCAAAAAATAAAGACAACGCGAAAGATACTCGTGGACATTTGGATGGACAGGGACGTTAGTATGTACAACTGCAACCTTAAAAATGGGAGATGTATCTGTAGTACGCTCACAAACAGAGATTCTTTAATATTAAAGGCACACCTTGTGAATGGCGTGAATTCCAGCATGAACGTTCCCCGTGCTGCGCACGCAAATAGCACTGCAAACGGAATGCGTGTAGCACGCAGAT
Source organism: Schistocerca serialis cubense (assembly GCF_023864345.2). Classification (NCBI taxonomy): domain Eukaryota; kingdom Metazoa; phylum Arthropoda; class Insecta; order Orthoptera; family Acrididae; genus Schistocerca; species Schistocerca serialis. The sequence goes on along the minus strand of NC_064639.1, from coordinate 486,000,687 downwards.
ACAAACAGAACGTAAACACCACGCAGGCCGGGTGCCAACATTCCACTTCCATTTACTATCTCCTGATAACTGCTTTAGGTTATTCACTGAAATTCTTACTCAGTATCTACATCTACATCTACATCCATACTCCGCAAGCCACCTGACAGTGTGTGGCGGAGGGTACTTTGAGTACTTCTGTCGGATCGCCCTTCTATTCCAGTCTCGTATTGTTCGTGGAAAGGAAAATTGTCGGTATGTCTCTGTGTGGGCTCTAATTTCTCTGAGTTTATCCCCATGGTCTCTTCGCAAGATATACGTAGGAGGGAGCAATATAATGCTTGACTCCTCGGTGAAAGTATGTTCTCGAAATTTCAACAAAAGCCCGTACCGAGCTACTGAGCGTCTCTCCTGCAAAGTCTTCCACTGGAGTTTATCTGTCATCTCCGTAACGGTTTCGCGATTAATAATTGATCCTGTAACGAAGCGCGCTGCTCTCCGTTGGATCTTCTCTATCTTTTCTATCAACCCTATCTGGTACGGATCCCACATTGCTGAGCAATATTCAAGCAGTGGGAGACCAAGTGTTCTGTAACCTACTTCCTTTGTTTTCGGATTGCATTTTCTTAGGATTCTTCCAATGAATGTCAGTCTGGCATCTGCTTTACCGACGATCAACTTTATATTATCATCCATTTAAATCACTCCTAATGCCTACTCCCAGATAATTTATGGAATTAACTGCTTCCAGTTGCTGACCTGCTGTATTGTAGCTAAATGATAAACGATCTTTCTTTCTATGTATTCGCAGCCTACATTGAGATTCAATTGCTATTCCCTGCACTATGCGTCAATTCGTTGCAGATCCTCCTGCATTTCGGTACAATTTTCCATTGTTACAACCTCCTCATATACTACAGCATCTTCCGCAAAAAAAAAAAAAAATCAGTGAACTTCCGATGTTATCCACAAGGTCATTTATGTATATTGCGAATAGCAACGGTCCTACGACACTCCCTTGCGGCACACCTGAAATCACTCTAACTTCGGAAGATTTCTCTCCATTGAGAAAGACATGCTGCGTTCTGTTATCTAGGAACTCTTCAATCCAATCACACAATTGGTCTGATAGTCCATATGCTCTTACTTTGTTCAGTAAACGACTGTGGGGAACCGTATCGAACGCCTTGCGGAAGTCAAGAAACACAGCATCTACCTGGGAACCCGTGTCTATGACCCTCTGAGTCTCATGAACGAATAGCGTGAGCTGGGTTTCACACGATCGTCTTTTCTGATCCCTACAGAGTAAATTTCTAGTCTCCAGAAAAGTCATTGTACTCGAACATTATACGTGTTCCAAAATTCTACAACTGGTCGACGTTAGAGATATAGGTCTATAGTTCTGCACATCTGTCCGACGTCCCTTCTTGAAAACGGGGATGACTTGTGCCCTTTTCCAATCCTTTGGAACGCTACGCTCTTCTAGAGACTTACGGTACACCGCTGCAAGAAGTGGGGCTAGTTCCTTCGCGTACTCTGTGTAAAATCGAACTGGTATCCCATCAGGTCCAGCAGCCTTTCCCCTTTTGAGCGATTTGAATTGTTTCTCTATCCCTCTGTCGTCTATTTCGATATCTACCATTTTGTCATCTGTGCGACAATCTAGAGAGGGAACTACAGTGCAGTGTTCCTCTGTAATAGTCACCGGAAAATATAGAACCAATCAATCACTCCTAAATGATAGGGAAAGAGAAAAAGAGGCCAGGCGGTGAGGGGGGGGGGGGGGGGGGGGGAATAAGTTGTAGGTAAAAAGAAATACGGCAGTATAAGTGGGTGCAGATGAGAAGTTGAAGACACAGAGCAAAATCTGAATAAGTGTCAATAGCTCATACGATATGCTAGATACATTGCACTTACATTGCACTGACAGGATTTCTCTCGTGACGAAAACAGGAAATGAGGTAGAAGAAATTGAGATAGAAAATGAGGTAGAGCTCACAAACTAATTCAAAAATTAAGTCCCGATTTACGAAAGAGTCCCAGTACGAAGTGGAAGGAGTACGTTTAGGTGCATGGGGTTGTTATTCGAGAACATTATGCATAAACCAGTGAAATGAAATGACCATAAATCGGGACATTGTTATTAGGATGAGCCTGTCACTTATTTCGGGTTCATATTAATTTTGTTACACCAAATATAGTTAATGCCATTATATATGTAAGAGGACCAGTCGTAAGAAGATAATTGTCCGGAGTAAAACGCTCTACTTCTTCATAGACGAATTCAATTGGTCTCTAGTTCTCATTAAAAATGAGAGGAGCTATACACGACCCAAAATATTGTGACCACCTGCTTTGCAGCGTGTCAGTCCACCTTTGGAACTCACTAAGCAACGATTTTGTGCATCACGGATTCGACAAGTCCTCAGTAGGTTGCAGGAGAAATGTGGCAACAATTTCTGAACTCAGGTCAAGCAATTCGCTTAAATTACTGGTCGGTGTTTCGTGGAATTTGGTGGCCAATATAGAACGTAACTCTCATGCTCCTTAAACCACTATATTACGAGCGTGGCATTGCGGCTTGGACAGTTATCCTGCTGGAAAATACCGCTGCCGCCAGGAAAGACATGAAGCGCAGAGAGATGCAAGCGGTCCGCTCTAACGTTCATGTACTCCACAACTGTCATGGTGCATTCGATTAATGTCCGCCACAGCATGATATCCCCCATCGGCCTGCGTCCGTTGCACAGTGCATATTTCGAGTAGTCGCTAGCCTTAATGACGGTGTATACGGAGACTACCATCGGCATGGTGCACCAAAAAATGTGACATATTCGTCCAGACGATACGTTTCCATTGATCCACGGTAAAATCTGGTTGGGCCCACGCCCACTGCAGTCATAATTGACGGTTTCGTTGGGTCAACACGTAGCAGTTACCTGCTGCGCTGAACGGAATACTTCGAAACACTTGTGCCTACACCAGCTTTGTACTCAATCGTCAGATCTGCTCTACATTGCGGGAAAACCTCCAACGTCGACGTTTTGCGTTAAGGAGCAGTAGTCCAACACCTTGTCACCTACTCATGGTTCGACTGTTCTTAAACCGACATCCGTAGGACTTCACCAAGATAGCAAGAGTACTTGCACCATTTCCAAGATGCTCGTTCCCAGACATCATTCCGTAACACTCTGTTCTTTGTCAAAGTCGTTTATATCCATGGATATCTTCATTTGCGACCAGTATCGTTGATAGAATGACTTCTCATTCGTTTCTGCGCCACTTGTACACATTCTTTATCGCGTCGCATGTCCGGGATGCCACTAGACGGCATTCAGTCTCGCAGTGACCATCGGCCATAATGTTTTGTCTCCTCAGTGTGTGTATAGGGTAAAGATTTTACTGACTTTCAGGGGCAATGTAGAATGATAAATATATCAGCTTGAGGTAAAGGACACTGATCCCGAAAGTTATTAGCAAGAAGCTTTGTGGTAGCTGTAACAGTGAAATACAGTGCTGGTGCTGTTGTTCCTGAGATAGGCTGATAGAAGAGATAGAGAAGATCCAACGGAGAGCAGCGCGCTTCGTTACAGGATCATTTAGTAATCGCGAAAGCGTTACGGAGCTGATAGATAAACTCCAGTGGAAGACTCTGCAGGAGAGACGCTCAGTAGCTCGGTACGGGCTTTTGTTCAAGTTTCGAGAACATGCCTTCACCGAGGAGTCAAGCAGTATATTGCTCCCTCCTACGTATATCTCGCGAAGAGACCATGAGGATAAAATCAGAGAGATTAGAGCCCACACAGAGGCATACCGACAATCCTTCTTTCCATGAACAATACGAGCCTGGAATAGATGGTAGAACCGATAGAGGTACTCAATGTACCCTCCGCCACACACCGTCACGTGGCTTGCGGAGTATGGATGTAGATGTAGATGTAGATTTTCAGAAGTGGTTGTATGGCCCAAAACAAGAACAACTTGTCTTCAACAGATGGGCTCTACATGCGTATCTGAAAAGCTAAGAGCACTTCTTCATCTTTGTGATATACATCTCTTCTACCAAACAAATGGTCATAGCTCTTAATGTAATCATCGTTTAGTAGACAATTTTTTCTTGTTTCGTTCCATACTCCCACTCTAACAGTTGCCTATCCTGCAGTCTTAGTGACAACACTACCGGTATCTGTATTCCGCTGGCAGAAGTGTGCGAACGATTTTCGCTAATAACTTTCGTCTCAGTCGCTTCGTCGGCAAGGTCCCTTACCTCGAATTGCTACATTTACTCTTCTCCATCATCCCTGAAAGCTTGTGACATCGTCACGGAATGACAAATGAGAAATTTAAGAAGGCAGCTGAAGTGTGTGAAAAATTCATTTGTATTGATATGTGAGAAGCTATCGTACTTCGATGATAAATATTACCTCCAATCTGAAACACATTCCTGAGAAGTAATGAGCTACTCTGCAGTTCATCGCATCGGTTTCTGCTTTTTAATATTTATCGATATCCTGTCTCATTCTATTCGCATAACAATAACAGTCTGTACGATTCGGAGTGTACCCTAATTTATCTATCATTACGTGATACATACAATGGAGGCATAGAAACTGTCGCAGTCTTCATGAAACGTCGCTTCTGTAAATTTAACCAACACGATTTCACGAGAACGCCACTTTTCCTTCATATTTAGGTGTCTGTAGATATCTCTCACACTTTCGTATGGGTTTTAGTGATGTATGGCGATCTTAGCCTCACGTCTCTGAATTCGTTCGATGCCAGCTCCAGTACCAACTTCACAGTTACAAGCCGCTGTAGCAGTACACTAAAACTGAAAAAGTAAATACGAGGCTGCTTTTTTGTTTTTTATAGCCTCTACGTCACATAGCACCACCCTTCAATATTGAACAGCATGAATGCAAATAAAAGAAAAAGCGCGGGAAATCTCTTAGCCTGACACAAGACACGACAACTACTTATTACCCGGCTACCGAATGCACCCCCAACCCCTCCGATAGCCAGTCGCGTCCTTCCTGTTATAATCTGCGCACACCACTGATTCATTCCAACCAATATTTTTGCACGCTCCTTCACCTTCTCCTTCTGCAGTGTCTCATGACAATTAATGACGTTGTCACCAAGCTTTAGTGGCGGCCCACGGATTCGTCTTCGCGACAGCTTTGCGTGCCGGCCCTCGGAGGTGACGATGGGTACTTCCCTTAACTGAAATATACGTAGTCACGTAACCAAGTTGGTTCGGTATGGCCAGGTTTACCTTTCGCTTTGTCGAATAATAGAGTCCACACAAACGTCCCAAAGAGTCACTCCAACCGTACATAGATTATTGTAACATGTCACGCTGGACTCCTAAGGGCACCGAAGTCGTACGTGGACCTGATTCTTCAGCGGTGGTTGAAGCCAGTTTGTTACTTCATGAAAATTTCACTCCAGCATCAATAAGTATTGTGGAACGTATGTTTATTGCAAGTGTTGAGTAAGCTCCCCGTAACCCCGGCCATATGTTGCGTGTCAATGTCTAACTGCTACATTCAATAGTCGACGAAGAGGACGGCAGTTATCTGTGAATGAAATACCCCTGTAAACATTCGAAGATGCGTGTTGGTATACATCTACGTTAACATCTACGTACACACTGCGCAACCCAATGTGCATTGCATGGAGAAGAGTACGTCGTACCAATAATAAACGATTGTCTTTCACGTATTGAGCTTCGGAGAAATGACTTAATGATTCTATACCGATGAAGCAAGGAGGACAAAAAAGTACAGTAGCACAGGCAAAGAAGGCGTCACTGGCAAAGAGAATTAATTCTACTGGTACCAAACATTGGCCTTCATTTGAGGAAGAAATTTCTGAGAATGTTCGTTTGGAGCACAGCGTCGTATGGAAGTGAATCATGGACAGTAGGAAAACCGGAACAGAAGTTAATCGAAGCAATTGAGCTGTAGCGCTACAGAAGAGTGTTGAAAATTAGGTGGACTGGCAAGCTAAGGAATGAGGAGTTTCTCCGCAGAATCGGCAAAGGAAGGAGCACATGGAAAACGCTGATAAGAAGAAAGGATGATAGGAAAAAAAAGTCTAAATGCTCCCAAGAGCATTTTATCGGAACTTACGGCGCATTTCTTCCAACGATTCCCTTTTAACTTCGCCAAGCGCTTCCGTCACATTTTAAAGTTTGCAAAACCGTCCTCTTGCAATTCTAGTGTTGCTTCTCTGAATGGGTTCGATGTCTATTGTCACGCCTACTTGATGAGGAATCGAAACGAACGACTTGCACCTTAGAATTCGCCGCACCTGCGTCTTATCAGCGATTTCCCTTACACATGCACTCCACTTTTCCAGGATCAACAAGTCTACGTGACTGTTCTGTTTAAAGCTGCTTCTTGGTATTGCCCCTAGTTATTATTTCACTGTGACGTGCTCACGACGGTCACCGCTGATCTTGTGGTCGGACTCTAACGGCGTCTGTCTCCTTATCATAGGCGTAATCCTCCATTTATCCATATTTAGAGAGAGATGCCATTCATAAAACCAAACGCAAATTTTGTTCTGCATCTTTCTGTATTTCCTTACGATCTTCCAATGACGATACATTCCTACAGACAAATCGACCGCTCATAATCTTACAGTGTTGCTTAATCCTATCTGATAAATTGTTCGCATGTATTAACTAGTCTTTTTATGCTTCCTTCGGGTGCACTCGATGATAATTTCTCTTCTGTAGTACTTCCGCCATCCTGTTTTACGTATCGGGCTCTACAACCGAAATATATTGTCAGGAAACACACGAAAAAATTGTTTGTATATCTAAGTGTGGAGAGATGTGATGAATGTAGGGATAATTATTTTTGTAAATTTGTAAATTTAATAAAAATTATTTTGAATTATATAGCTTCTAACTGCTATTTGCAAACTCTTTGGTTGACAGAAGTATGTTAGCTTAGCACAGGCAGCGCCTAGTACTCGTATATTCACTACTGTAGCGTGAGACTGATATGCTTTTGGACTTCACAATCCTTGCAGTAAACCAGGATCTACTGGTCTGATCTGTGATGCATTGGCTAGAGACTGATTGTCAACAGGCTAAGGACGCTTGAGGCTCCTCTGACTTCCACACTCTTGGGAGCGATGTGACACGCTGACTTTCACTTTGAGATTTGTTTCGATGCACGGTATTTAGTTTACTTTGGTTGACAGTCAGCCTGCTTGTTTGTTTCAAACAGAATCACATAGGTAATAACAATGAATGGTTTTCACGTGCTGAAATGTCGTGTATCGAAGAACTGCAGACAAAAAATTGAGTTTCAAATGAAATACAAATTTAATTCAATAAGAATATCAATTTAGAGCCAACAATGTTTGGGAATACGTATATCTTCCTTTTTTTTCTTACAAGTAACTGAGTCTTTAATAAAGCGATCACAACGTTTACTACTTCGACAGAATACCAGCGAGGCTTATCGCATTAATTAAAGACTATTTCCCGTGGTACACTAGTCAAGTAATATTTTATTCTATCTAATACTGCAGCTCCAACACGTGGCAAATTTCATCTAAATCTTTCAGTTCAAAGGCAGTGGTTGAGCAGTTACTGCAGATATGATTGTACCTTACACAGGAAGGCAAAACCACCGAAGCTCTCGCGTAGCATCTCCGAAAATGACATACAGAAATTCTATGTTGTGAGGACGGAACAAAAGTGGACTTTAATGGGTTTTAGTCCATCTACCAACAAATTTTCTTGGGAAGCGTACAGTGTATAACTTGAGCATTCAAGGAAACCAAGGTAAAACTTGAAAAAGAGATAAACAAAAAGTTGGCTGTTTGCCGGTGCTCTGTAAGAGACGAAAATGAAGTTGTAATAGGATATGAGTGTAACGGCTAGTGCCTTGAAAATCAATAAAAGCAAAACGTTATGGAACGCAGTCGAATTACTAAGGCGATACTGAGGAGGGAATTACTTCCGAAAATTAGACAGTAAGAGTAGTGGGTGAGTTTTCCTATTTGAGCAGCGAAATAACTGGCCGAATTGGAGAAGACATACAATGATCAGCCAGAATATTACGACCACCAATCTACTATCAATATAGACCCGTTCAGGTGATAGCAGCGTCACCTGGCGAGGAATGACTGCTAGTCAGACACACACACGGCGCACGGAGCATCAGTGAGCTTATTGTCCGTGTGTAGAATGGGGAAGGTGTACGATCTGCCTGAGTTTTATCGAGGGCAGGTTGCAGTGGACCAGATGCTCGGTACGAGCATTTCGGAAACTGCATGACTTGTCGGATGTTCGAGGAGTGCTGTGGTGAGTGTCTTCAGCACATGGCGAAACCAAGGTGGAACCACGCCTAGACGTCGTGAGGTTGGGCGACCACCCCTCACTACAGATGTCGGACGTCATAATCTGTACATGCTGATAAACCAGAACAGGTGAAAGACTGTGGCGGAATTAACATCAGAGTACAAGTGTGTCTGAACGCACAGTGCACCGAAGACTCCTAACGAAGGGCATTCACAGCCGACGTCCCATGCATGTGCCAATGTTAACACAATGACATCGGCAGTTCCGACTGAAATGGACACGTAACCATCAACACTGGACGATGGTGCAGTGGCAGAACGGTACATGGTGATGAATCCCGATAACTTCTTCATCATGCCGATGGGAGGCCACGATTCCCTCGTTTTCCACCTGTACTGTGGGAGCGAGACAAGCCAACGGCGACTCCATTATTCTCTGGGGAATATTCACGTGACCTTGCAAGAGTCCAGTGAAGCTCGTGCAAGGTGCCACGACGGCCAAGGAATTGCAGACCACGTACAATTTTTCAAGATGATCATGTTTCGCGATGGCAGTGGCATTCAGCAATATAATGCGCCATGTTACAAGGCCAGAAGTGTAAGGGAGTGATTCGAGGGAAACAGTGTCACCACTGTGTCCCTCGAACCACTCCATTCCAGTTGATGTTCTGGCCCCCTAACTCACCAAATATAAACCTGATAGGACACGTATGGCATGTGACTAAACATGGAGTCAGAGTTCATCGCCCCCTCCCCAGAATTTGCGGGAGGACTTGTGTACGTAGATGTGGCGCCATCTCGCTCCAAAAAAATTGTTCAAATGACTCTGAGCACTATGGGACTTAACATCTGAGTTCATCAGTCCCCTAGAACTTAGAACTACTTAAACCTAACGAACCTAATGACATCACACAGATCCATGACCGAGGAAGGATTCGAACCTGGGACGGTAGCGGTCGCGCGGTTCCAGACTGAAGCCCCTAGAACCGCTCGGCCACAACGGCCGGCCATCTCGCTCCACCGACCTACCAAGGCCTCATTGCCTCCATCTTTATTGCACGTGGACAATAAGCAGACCAGAAGAGAACCGAAACATTTTAAACGTGGTACCATAGAAGAATCCTACAATTATTTGTGTGGATTGGAAAACTAAGGAGAAGGTGCTCAGTCGAAGTGGTGAAAAACATATATTTATAGCACAACTTGACTAAAAGAAGGACTCGGTCAACAGTACACACAAAGAGGCACCAAGGAAGTCAGTTTGATTGTGGCTGGAAGTGTGGATGGTAAGAACTGTAGAGCGAGACCAAGGCTTCACTACAGTAAACAGTTCCAAACATATGTACGGTGGCAGAGTTCTTAAGAGCTTCAGATGCTTCCATAAGATAGATTAGAGTGGACAGTCACTATCTTCAGCTACAAAAATGCAGCATCCGACTCTTATCTTTCGTTTAAGACATCGGAAACAAATTTTGTCAGCTGACTGGTACAACACATGTGGAGCGCGACTGGCATACTAGACGTTGACTGCCACTCATTGGTCCTATGTCTATCTTCTCTTACCACATTCATTCATTTCCATATGAAACTGGCAACTATGACATATTTAAGCTGTCTATTAAATAAGCTGAAAGTAATTCTCATCCAACTCTCTTCTCATAGCGATATACGCCAGTGATGGCAGTCTTTTATTGTCCGTCTGAAACTTCGACTGCTTTTTTTGTCTGCCGCGCAGATTGTTTTGGTAACTTCAACAAACTGGCATGAAACAAAAAAAGGTTACGTTCTGCTCCTTTTTGTATTATAAAAGATATATTGCAATAATAATAATGGAAGATGACAACCTATACTCTCTCCTCTCCGCCGATGATCAGGTGATAATTGAAAAAGATAGTGACGACTCTAGCCATGGTCTAAGGAAGCTGTTTATAGAATGTGGCCAGTTGTTTACAGGAGCACGTCCTGCACTGTATGATACTAGTGAGTTCTTATTCATACGCTATTTTCCTTTGTTATTAGGTACATCGCCCTCGTCGTACTGCATCACAAAGACGTCCCTTAGGTAGAATAGAAATAAAAGAAAAATCTGTACATTTTGAAACGTAAGGTAACTATCTAAAGTACAGGGTGATCAAAAATTCGGTATAAATTTGAAAACTGAATAAATCACGGAATAATGTAGATAGAGAGGTACAAATTGACACACATGCTTGGAATGACATGGGGTTTTATTAGAACCAAAAAAATACAAAAGTTCAAAAAATGCCCGACAGATGGCACTTCATCTGATCAGAATAGCAATATTAGCATAACAAAGTAAGACAAAGCAAAGATGATGTTCTTTACAGGAAATGCTCAATATGTCCACCATCACTCCTCAGCAAAAACTGTAGTCGAGGAATAATGTTGTGAACCGCAATGTATAGCATGTCCAGAGTTATGGTGAGGCATTGGCGTCGGATGTTGTCTTTTAGCATACCTAGAGATGTCGGTTGATCACGATACACTTGCGACTTCAGGTTACCCCAAAGCCAATAATCGCACGGACTGAGATCTGGGGACCTGGGAGGCCAAGCATGATGAAAGTGGCGGCTGAGCAAACAATCATCACCAAACGACGCGCGCAAGCAATATGGCGTGGGGCGCCATCCTGCATAAGCATCGTACGTTCCAGCAGGTATTTATCAGCCAGGCTGGGGATGATGCGATTCTGTAACATATCGGCGTACCTCTCACCCGTCACGGTAGCAATTACAAAACCAGAATCACGCATTTCCTCGAAGAAAAAAGGCCCGATAACGGTAGATGTGGTAAATCCAACCCATACCGTGATTTTCTCGTCGTAGAATGGAGTTTCCACGACAGTTCTAGGATTTTCGGTAGCCCAAATTCTGCAGTTGTGGTCGTTGACAGACCCTCGGAGCGTGAAATAAGCTTCGTCGGTCCACAACACGTTACTCAACCCATCGTCATCTCCGCCATCTTTTGAAACGCCGACGCCGCAAATGACCTCCGCTTCACTAAATCGCCAGGTAACAGTTCATGATGCCGATGGATTCCCCGGATAACATTGGAGCGTACGCCTAAGTGCACGAGCGCTTACTTCCCCGTGCGTAGACGAACCCGCTACAGCCTCCATTTCTTCCTGAACTGTCTCAGCAGCATTACGCCTTGTGCTCGGTCGCCCACTACGGGGTCCATCGTCTAAACATCCCGTGGCTTCGAACTTCGAAATCATTCTCGCCACAGCTGCATTTGTCAACTGACTTTTACCCATTCGAATCCCCTTCCTATGGCGATAGGATCGTAACGCTGAACTAGCACATTCCCCATTCTGACAATACAGCTTCACTAAAAGCACCTATTCAGGTAACGTCGACATTCTGCGACTGCTGGCTCATCTGATTATCTCTCTCATTACAGCTACTTTTATACACGGTTGTCATGAGCAGTCACTGACGTTTTGCTGTCCAGCGCCATGTGTCGGACATTTTGTGAACCCTTTTTTTGTTCTAATAATAACCCATGTCATTCCAAGCATGTGCATCAATTTTTACCTCTCTATCTACATTATTCCTTGGTTTATTAAGTTTTCAAATTTATACTGACTTTTTGATCACCCGGTAAATGAAATGGACGATTAAAGTCATGGAAACTTCACATTTAATACAGAAATGATGATGGAAAGGAATATATCATCCAGACTTATTCAAAAAATGATTTCCTTTGGTAGTAAACTGTCTATGATTTTAAATGTCCATTTTAATTAAATGCCTCAGGATTTGTCGTCTTTCCTTTTGTGTTACGCAACCACTTCTTCACAGTTAAGCAGGATGACGGCAGTGTAACAGTACTGTTGGGCAATGTACGAATAAAGACAACCACTTGTTTAGAGTTCCCTCTATGTTAATAGCCCAAATTTACATTTGGGGATGTGTCATGGTTTAACAGAAACAGTAGTAAATAAAGTGCCGTACCGATTAAACTGTCTCCCAATTTCATTGCATAATATAACCAATTTAATTCAAAAACGGTTCAAATTGCTCTGAGCACTATGGGACTTAACATCTATGCTCATCAGTCCCCTAGAAGTTAGAACTACTTAAACCTAACTAACCTAAGGACATCACACAACATCCAGTCATCACGAGGCAGAGAAAATCCCTGACCCCACCGGGAAGCGAACCCGGGAACCCGGGCACGGGAAGAGAGAACACTGCCGCACGACCACGAGCTACGGACGATTTAATTAGTATGATCACCAATTTAATACAACGTGTTATTAAAGTAAAATCACTTTTAAAAAAATTAACAAAAACAAGCTGTCGTTTAAAATTTATTACACAAACATTTTTCATTTATAGTAGTTGACAATGAACTTTACTACCTTTAACAGGGATCACCGTAGCGAAGGTATGGACTGCAAATGGGGAAATCCACTGATATAGCCGACTCTGACAAAGGGTAGATTATTATTACGCTGAGCATGTGAACGAGTTTCGGAGCACACTGTTCATCGTTCATCGCACATTGTTGAACATGGAGCTCCGCAGAAGACCACCCCTACGTGTTCACATGTTGACCCAACGGCATCGTCAGTTACGATTGCGGTGGGCACGGGACCATCGGGATTCGACCGTCGATCAGTGGAGACGAGTCGGCTTTTCGGGTGAATCCAATTCTTGCTACATCTGTCGATGGTCGTCTCCACAGACGCCGCCTCTAAACGTGCAGCGTGCCACGGATGCAGACTTGTGGGAGCAGTATTAAGCTATGGGAGGCATTCTCCTGCACTTGCGTGCGACCTGTGGTAGTAACCTAAGTTATGCTGACAGCTGCGAACCGCTTGCAGCTCTTCAAGCCTGATGTCTTCCCCGACGGCGATGTCACCTTCAGCAGTATAACCGTCCGTGATTTGGAGCCAGAACCGTGCTACAGTGGTTTGAGAAGCGTAATAGTGAACTCACTTGATGTCTCGGTGACCAAATTCGCCTGGTGTAAATCCCATGGAACCCATTTGGGTCGTTGTCGGGCCCCATCACCGTGTACGCAAATCAGCGGCCCGCTATTTACGCGAATTACGTGAGCTGTGCGTAGATACCTAACGGCAAATACCTCCACAAACTCACCAAAAATTGTGGGATCCCTGATCCACACAATCCGTAGTGTATTTCGTTCCGAAGACGGATAAGCAGGCTGTTAACCAGTTAAGTTTTGACTTATCAGTGTGTGTGTGTGTGTGTGTGTGTGTGTGTGTGTGTGTGTGTGTAGGTAGGTACCTTCAGCGGCATATTTGGACACTGCTTGCAGAATGTGTTGCGAATAGAGTTAGTAGCACGGAATTGAAACTTCATACATGATCCGGTAGTTTTTCACGCATGTCGTTATTTATGACGACATATCACGTGCGCTAAAGTAGGGGGTTCCAGCCCCGACAGCGATTGTTGTCTTACAGTAAAGGATATGTGTATCACGTTTGGTTGAAATAAGTTTAGTGGTTTAGGAGGAGACGTGGAACAACACAAACACTTACACAGGCAGACACACGCACACATACAACGACAAGACACACACACGAGCGAGCGCACACATACAACGACAACACACACACACACACACACACACACACACACACACGAGCGAGCGCGCGCGCGAGCAGGAAACGATTAAAGTGAGGCCACCCACCACGACCAAAGTAGACATCTTTTGTTGTGGTATAGAGACTAACCTTTCTAGTCACTGAGGAGGAGACCCCAGATACGTCTCCTGGTAACCATCTCGGAATTTCTAGGATGGCAATATCAAGAGCACATTACACTCAGCCTCAGGTAGCCAAATCATACGCTGCTTCACTAAACAAGCAAGTCGTCGATGTGACCTCAAATCGAATGACGAGCAACAAGCTATTTCTATATATGGATAATGACTGAGTATTTAAATCTGCCATTTATTCATGTTGTAACGTCACAAAACTATTGATACTAACAGATCCGATTCCATATGGAACGGGTATGTGTTAATGATGATATGAACTGCACCTTACCTTACTGATGATTGCCATGCAGTGGTTGAAATGTAAATCTGTAAATCTGTAATAAGCAGATTATTGGCGACCGATTGCTATACATTTCTAAACTTTAAATCGATACTACCGTTCGTACTGCTAGTGCTATTACAAATAATGTCAAATTTAGCTATGTTTTGTAATACACTCTAAGACAAAAAGCGACGCATCACAGAATAATAATCCGAATAGGATGTACAGCTACAGACAAACAAATCATTACAATTTTAGAGAAATTGGATGATTTACTCAAGAGAAAGAGCTTCACAAACAGAGCAAGTGAAAAGTGCGCTGATCTACTTCTGGCCCTTATACAAGCAGTCATTCGGCTTGGCATTGCCCAACAGAGTTGTTAGATGTCTTCCTGAGAGATATCGTTCCAAATTCTATGCAATTGGCGCTATAGATCTTAAGAATCACGAGCTGGTTGGAGGGTCCTGTCCATGATGCTCCAAACGTTCTCAACTGGTGAAATATCGGCAACCTTGCTGACCAAAGTAGGGTTTCGTAACCACGAAGGCAAGCAGTAGAAACTTTCACCCTGTGCGGGCGGGCATTATCTTGCTGAAATCTAAGCCCCGGATGGGTTGGCATAAATGACAACAAAACAGGGGGTAGAATACGTCGACGTACAACTGTTCTGTAAGGGTACCCGGATTACAACCAAAGAGGTACCCGGATTACAACCAAAGAGGTACCCGGATTACAACCAAAGAAGTCCTGCTATAAAAAGAATGGCGGGCGACAGTTATATCGGTACCCCACCACCGTCCAGGCTGTCCGCGGCGTCTCCAGACGCGTCTTTGCTGGTCATCGGGGATCAACTCATATTCATGTATCGTAAAGTTGATACACATTGAGTTTTTGGAGCAGTATTATTGTAACACGTTTAATTTTTTCTTTCACAAGGACTTGTTTAAGTATCTGTTTTTTATTCTCATTGCAAGTCGGGCGAGCGACCGCAGCGCCCGATTGAGGTTCGGCTGCTGGATATCGCAGGCTGGCCGCTGCTGCGCATTGAGTGCGGGCTCAAGACGTTGAGAGCACGCGCTTTTCGACGCTTATTTGGTTTTTTAAGAATAATGATTGTCAATTTTTTCTTGTTGCATTGAAATAAGTTATCAAAAAATATGTAGAGACATGTTAATTACCCGTTTGAAAGGTGTGTAATATGTATGAAGAAATTACGTTTACGTATATATTAGCAAAAAACTAGACTGCATTTTACAATAGTGGTGAAAAGAAGTAGCAATTAAAGTTTTTTGCGACTTAGCTAAATGTTCTAAAAACAGTCACTGAGGAAAAATTTAAAGGGAATAACGAACAACTTTGACGTCTTCACATAGTTGTTCTTAAATAAACGGGTATAGCGACAAGGCAAGTCCGTCCTCATGGAGTACCACCACCATACCACACAGTAAGACAAGATGCATCGAGGTTTTCAGAATGCGAGGCCTTCATCCAGGCTGGTGCGAGGAAGGAACAGAACAACAGCGCACTAATTGAAGTGTCAAACTTCACCAAATTCAATGTGTGCGCAGGACTGCTTCCATATTTACGTTTTCCGCGTTCACTAATAAACTAACACAGTGTGCCGCAGAAGCTGTAGCGTACAACTGCAAATGCACCTCTTCGTTTTGCGAATTGGGTATTCAGTATAAAAATTTACTGAGTAGTCACAATAACACCTTTAAAACGCATTAAATTTATATATAATTATCGTCCTTGTTCTTCTACACTTCAGGCACTTAGCAGTTGTCTGTTCACACCATTTCTTAGATCTTCCTTGGATTTTTACCAGTTTATATCTTGCGACTTCTTTAAGTGCATCCACTTCACTTTGTAATTTTTCAGGATTTTGTTTCGTAATAAACTAAGTTAACCTCATTCCTAATGTCATAATTTCTTATTGTGCCTAACGTAGTACTCTTTTCATTGCTTTGAGAAATCTCATTCCTTGCTGCTGTTCCATTCATCCCTCCTGCTGTTTGAGTACGATGCGTTCGAGGAACGGTCATAGATTTTTAAACTTTCATTTGTGTCTCTTTCGTATTTTGTTTTTCCTAACATGTATTTATTTGTCGCACAAAACTGGTGTACTTTTCTAGTGGCTCTTCTACACCCTTACCGTATTTATATGTAATGTCACACCATACTTAATCGAAATATGTAACATTTTCTGATATTTTATTGTCAGCACCATTATTTTATTCTTATGAGCTATTTTCCTGTAATGGAAACATAAAACGTGTATTCTAAATGATGAGAATTTGAGATATATGCAACGAACAAATGCAAGAAATTGTTTGGAATTCACGATTTACTGCCACGGTGAAAAAGTTATTTCTTATATCAAAAAATACTTATAGTTTTATATGCCAATATCCATAAACGAAACACGATTTTCGAGTTAAGCATGTGGTAATTCTCTATCATTGATGTCTTATTCTGTTTTCTATTGTCCCGTGTCTTGTATAGTACATCACTGAAAACAGAAATTTGTATTTTGCATCATATATGTTTAGATTTTATTTCCAAATATAAAGTGCATTTTTAATATGTGTAGTCTCGTACAGTTTCATATACACTCTATTGTTCACATCAGCAATCTCTTTAGATTTAAAACTCAATTTCTTCTGCTAATTTCCAAAGAAAGTATATAATTGTTAAGCTCCCATTTTCTTGAACCTAAGAGGTGTCTTCCAGTTCCTTATTTTTTTGCAATGAAAATACTATGATTTCACAAACATACACTCTTTATGTTGACTGAATCACATGTGACAGACCTTTTACGGTGTATGCTTGCAGGTATTTCCGTATAAACACATGGCATTATCACTGACATTTCATAGTCGCGAAGGAGAAGTTCGTAATAGTGCAACACTAGTATTTGTATGGACTGACATCCGTAAAGGAAGACCTCAGAAACAATGCCTTTACAATCTGCTGTAACACTGCTATAGAAATACATCCACAAGAATAAAATTAGCTAGTCAAATTCAGTAAAACAGCTAGAACACCAGTGTGGTCACGTCCAAAGTATTCACTAAACCTATGAAGATATAAAATGAGACATAAAGGACAATTTCTATGTTATAAACAGTCTGGTGCCTTGCTCTATGTTCCTTTCAGAAAAGACGAAGAGCAGGTCAGATGTGGAATTTTAAGATGTAATGTGTTTAACGTGTCACAAAGTACAGGTCTGCAGTCTTTACTTTGTCAGTGTCATGTTCCATTCACTTCTCAATATGAATTCAGAAACGATGTTCACCCTTTGTAGGCGGAAAGGTTAATGTACGTAAACTGTCAGGGTTCGAGTTTAAGAAACATTGTGTTACCCGAAAATCACAATGTACTTCTTCATCGAACTGCATATTCTTTTCTAGTAACAAAAATAAAATACATTTCGTAGCCCACTCATTCCTCTCGAAACCTTGTTTGCAGGTCTGCTTCTGAAAAAACTTCTTTCCCCCTTCTTTCTGTGTAAACAAAATAATTCAGACTTTGCTCCGGATTGTCGCTGATGCAGTATTTCTGCTCGCATTGACAGGGACGCATTGACTGACGAATGAATGCTCTCCTAATGCCGCGTTCAATAACAGAGAGGTACGAACAAAAATTGCCTTCGCAGTTGCCAGATTGTATAGGAAGACAGAGGGAGATAATCGATGTTTAACTATGAAAGAAAAGTATTCACAAGCGCCACTGAAAAGAGAACTCATCGATACCCCTTTGTATATTGTGGACGCGGCCTTCATTAATTTTAGAGCCTCATTGTCGATTTTGCAGTCGATATGTGCGTTGTGTAGACACCCACTAATACAGGGGCGAGAGAGGGCTGGATAGAAAGACTGGGGTGAAGTTAAGAATGAGAAATGAAACGCGCTCTAGGCTTTGCGACGTTAATACACCATTGGTGTACTAGAACAATGCTGGAAAATAATGGCTGAATAGAGGAACCAATATGTGAGAGACGAATATAAGTGAACTGAAAGAATGAAGGAGTCTGCCGTGTCAGCAATTTTTCCACGTTGACCGATGACAATGTGGAGATGAAAATCGCGAATCGGAGAGGACGAAAATTCAACGCTTGATTTGAAACTTTTAACAGTATTACCTGCGATATTTCCACGATGTTATCGCTTGCTGACACCTTGTGCGCCAGAGTTGGTCAGATGTGAATAATAGAATACTATACATCTACAGTCAAATGGGGGGAGTTAATAAAGGGATTCAGACACAGTACTTTGCGACAGAGCGCCTTGCTAAAGGGCAACGGGCTAGTCAGTCTAGAAAAAGGTGGGAAAAATTTAACATCGAAGGTGTCTGACAGAGAGAAGGTAAGTTTCACGTGGCTTTGTGATACGAGGTGTGATTACAATTTACCGGAACTATTGCTGCAAAACATTTGATTTCGAAAACATACAAATTTAGTTATTGTCACCCTCAATATACTCCCCTCCTCTATTCCGGCAATGCTCCATTCGAATTTTCCGTTGAGGGAAACAGTGTAGGAAGTCTTCCTCTGTCAGCTTCTTGATGACTCCTGCCGCTTTTCTTTCATTGCTTCAATGGACTGAAATCTTGTTCCTTTTATTGCATATCTGACCTTGAGGAATAGATAATAATCACATGGTGCTAAAAACTAAACTAAAGTCCGCTCGAACAGGCCATGACGGCCCAACGTACCGACCGGCCGCCATGTCATCCTCACACCACAGGGGTCACTGGATGCGGATATGGAAAGGCATGTGGTCAGCGCACCGCTCTCCCGGTCGTGTGCCAGTTTACGAGACGGGAGCCGCTTCTCAATCAAGTAGCTCATCAGTTTGCCTCACAAGGGTTGAGTGCAACCCGTTTGTCATCACCGCTTGGCAGACCGGATCGTCACCCACCCACGTGGTAGCCCAGCGCAACAGCGCTTAGCTTCGGTAATGTGGCGGCAGCCGATGTTACCACTGTGGCAAGGCCGTGGTGCTAGGTCAGGCGAATAAGGCGGCTGCTCTAACACTAGGATGATATTGTATTGTATTGTATTGTATGTTAACTGGGGACCTAGAAACGACGGAGAGGCTCCGCCCCCGCCGCAGCTGCAGTGGTCCACAACCTCAGGACGACTACCGCAGTCCACTTCACCCCTCCGCCATCCCACACCGAACCCAGGGTTATTGTGCGGTTCGGCCCCCGGTGGACCCCCTAGGGAACGTCTCACACCATACGAGTGTAACCCCTGTGTTTGCGTGATAGAGTAGTGGTGGTGTACGCGTACGTGGAGAACTTGTTTGCGCAGCAATCGCCCACATAGTGTAACTGAGGTGGAATAAGGGGAACCAGCCCGCATTCGCCGAGGCAGATGGAAAACCGCCTAAACCGGACCTCAACACAAATCCGCCGGGCGGATTCGTGCTGGGGACCAGGCGCTCCTTCCCGCCCGGAAAGCCGTGCATTAGACCACACGGCCAACCGGGCGGGCCAGCATGATATACTTCGCTAGAAAATGTTAATAGACAAGCGGTAAAAGCCGGTACATTCTCCTAATGCAGAAATCATGACTTGTTCTTCCATTATTCAGCCTTTTTTTTTTTCCTTACGGAGTTGAGCAAGAACCTGTAACTCCAGGTTTATACAGATGGTTGGCGGACCTCGGCTGTTCAGTATAAAGAGGCAAATCAAACCACCATTAGCTGCCTAAATTTCCAGTAGTTATTTTATTTGCGCAACCAGTTTTGGCGCCACATTAGACCATCTACAAGCCCCCCGCCAGACGTGGTGAAAGAATCCCACTTCGGCTCCAGTCATAATAGGCGCCAGCACTCAGTGACTGGTATCCTCAGATTTTTCAAGGTGTTAGTGTTGATTAGTAGTATGATCTTCAGGATCCCAGTGATGATACCTAATTCCATAAATGTCGAAATAAACGAATATCATCACCTTGAATCTTGATTTTCTCATTCGAACTTTTTTCGCTCTCAGTGAAGTTGGTTCCTAAAAGTGCAGCATGGATTGGCGGTCAGTTTCTGGATCATTAGTGAAAAACCAAGATTCTTCACATTTTATCACTCTTTCCATGAAATTGGGATCGTTTTCAGTGGTGTTCGAAGTGTCTATGCAAACATTGTCACCAGCTTCGATTTTGTTTGTTCGTGAGACTTTTCGGCAACAGTTTCACAAACTGGGAATGTGGATCTCGCGGGGAGCGTGCAAGGGATAAGTCCCTGCAGACGCACTATCCTCTGTGCCCGCGGTGGCTCAGATGGATAGAGCGTTTGCCATGTAAGCAGGAGATCCCGGGTTCGAGTCCCAGTCGGGGCACACATTTTCAACATGTCCCCAATGAAGTGCATCAACGCCTGCTTGCAGCTAGGGTGTTTATTTAATTATCATTTCATTTCTAGCAAAGCTGCATGGTCATCCACGGAAACTGTTCTTTCGGAAACAGATACTACCGTCATATATATAGTTAAAAAATATGGGTTCCCGGCCTTTGACCTTCTTGTGCGAACGCACACGCTATGCCCGAACTCGTACGGGACTTGGTAGATTAATCTGCCACGAGTAATGAGTATGATGGGCAAACATCTATTAGGCGCACTACGAATGTAGTGTTGTGGACATGTTGGGAATGTGGATCTCGCGGGGAGCATGCAAGGGATAAGTCCCTGCAGACGCACTATCCTCTGTGCCCGCGGTGGCTCAGATGGATAGAGCGTCTGCCACGTAAGCAGGAGGTACCGGGTTCGAGTCCCGGTCGGGGCACACATTTTCAACATGTCCCCAATGAAGTGTATCAACGCCTGCTTGCAGCTAGGGTGTCTATTTAATTATCATTTCAGTTTCACAAACACTTTTCTCATGTTAAATTCGTTACGTAAAATTTGCCTTGCGCATTCTTCATCAATTCGTACAGTTTCAGCAATTGATCTAGTACTCAGCCGACTGTCACATCGAATCAGGTTACCTACTTTTTCGATATTTCCATCCGTTTTTTATGTTGGAGAGCGTTCTGGGCGTCTTCTCGCCAATCTTGGAAACGCTTGAACCACTCAAAAACTAGCATACGTAATAAAAATCTCTTCTTCTTACACCTATTTTCGCAAAGAATACCTTTCAGTAGCAGTTTTTCCGAATTTTCTGTGAAACGTCTCGACCGCTCGATGCCCTATTATTTCACTTATAATTTTTTCCGCCAAAACAAAATAACAGCTTTTACAAAAACGAAGGCCGCGGCCATTTATTCTGTCTTCAGACACCACAGACGCCGAGTTCGACAGAGAAGGCATTATGTTCTGTCGCAAATGTCTGATAGAACACACCTATCTGTACAGACGTACTATATAGATCTTCTACTTTTAACTGACTAAGCGAAAGCAGACTCCCAAAAGAACTTTGTTACTATCTCCGAAAAGTCCTTTTACATTCTGGAAAATGCTCTCTCATATAAAAGTTTCACGCGTAAACAGTTAAAAAAATTGTTATCAGTGTGGTTTGTACGCGATATCTTTGCTGCGACGATACTGTCCTCCATTACCACACCCACGCGACATCTTCAAAACAATCACTAGCAGATACGCGTTTCCTGTTCTCCGTAATTGTGGTGTTACTTTTTATTGCAGTTTACGCATCTTCTACTGGACAACAGCACGAGGTAATCGGAGTTTTGGCTGATACTCTGCCGACGCACAACGTTTGGTATCGATCTGAGTGTCTGACATCTGGAGGTTTGGGTGTTAGTAGGCAGTTGTATAAGCCACAGCGCCATCCGAACACAGTGTTTACGGCAAACGAGAGGGGTGTCTCGGCATACCGAACGCCCGATCCACATTCCCACCCACCAACACCTGTCCGTGGTCCCTGTCTGTGTCCTCCATGCTCGCTACTTTAAGATTCCCATAGGAGGTCGGACGTAATTGTGTATCCGTACTGAAGATGGTGGGTTCATTGCACTTCGAGGCAAATTAATTATATGAGTGCTTGGTGTCTATTCTTTTGGATATGTCTGAAAGAACTAACTCCATGCATTCTTATGTGTCCGCAAGAACAGAAACCACGCACTCCTTCAACTGAGACGGCTTCACGCCTCACAGTTATTGGTTGTTTATTTTTGGTGCATGCGATACTTGCTCTGTGACAGCATTAGTTCCGTTATTTTATTGCCACACCTCTAACACGTGTGTGGTCCTCAGTTTGACCAATCACAGTTGATTGTATGTTGTTTACGAATATGGACACGATTTGCAGTATTTTCGTTGAACGCTTATGCTCATTTGCGAAGTCAAATCTAGCATTGGCTTGTAAAATTAAACTCACTGTAAAAAATATTTGATAATTCGTAAAAGAGCGCTCATTTTACTTTGGAGCGCTGTAGATGATGCAGAACTGTTCCTTGGCCGTTTTTCCACCTTTCACAGTAGATGTCAGTCATGGCAATGAAGCCAGCTCTATATTTTCCATGTTATTGCACGTTACAGTTAATTTTATTGGACTGTATCATCGTGACATTTTATTTAACCAGCTTTCTTTCAGTATGCCATAAATAAGGTTGAGTGAAGTTCTGATATAGTTTTCTCGTGACCATTACGACGTTAATTACATGTATACTTAGGTTTCCCGTGGGTCATTTCGTTTAGTTTCTAGAAAAATTCCAGTTCTGACCAGTATTACTAGTCACAGCTTGGATGTTTCTGACGAATAACTTTTGCCTTCATTCGGAAAAAACGCATCAGTGAGTCGCAGATCACAGTCCAAATGCAGCTGGAAAAGTGAAATAAGTGGAAATTATAGCTTGAGTATGCGCGGCTGGTCCCGGCGGAGGTTCGAGTCATCCCTCGGACAAGGGTGTGTGTGTTTGTCCTTAGGATAATTTAGGTTAAGTAGTGTGTAAGCTTAGGGACTGATAACCTTAGCAGTTAAGTCCTATAAGATTTCACACACTTTTTTTTTTTTTTTTTTTTTTTTTTTATAGCTTGAGTAACCTGGCTGTAGACCATTAGCTTCCAACATGTAGAAAATTACTGAAGGGAAGAGAGAGATG
Source organism: Schistocerca serialis cubense (assembly GCF_023864345.2). Lineage (NCBI taxonomy): Eukaryota > Metazoa > Arthropoda > Insecta > Orthoptera > Acrididae > Schistocerca > Schistocerca serialis. The sequence goes on along the minus strand of NC_064639.1, from coordinate 485,977,288 downwards.
AAAGGACTCCACATTGTTCGCAGTTTCCGGAACGAGTTTAAGCAGCTTTGGCAATTACACCCGAAAACAATAGTGCAAAATGATGTTCAAAAATAGTATTCTCTGCGGTAAAAGCGTTTCAGAGCATCAGAAAAGGCTACGTAACTGCTCCGCACAGTTAAGTCTTAATTACTCTGATAATTGTTAAAGACAAGTGGAGGGACTAATTGCAGTGAAATTTTCAGCTTAAAGTCAGGGAAGCCACCAAAAGTGACTCGGTCAGCAAAATGTCATGCCTTCTGACATCGAAGGACGTTTGGCATAGGGCGCTTCCCTGTTATCTCTGCAGTGAGGCCTAGGATAGTGTCTTGTGAGAGGCTGCTAACGTTTTGCTGAAACCCAGTGCATCGTTAGAGTTGTGTCTACACTCGACAGTCCGTGCTTCCGTCGACGGTGTGCAACGTGCCGGTATTACTTAGATTTGTTCGCGTTACATTAAAACGGTAGTACAGAAGACTGTATACTTCTGTTTCTTTATTTTATCAGAGCGAGCTTTGTAGAATGTAACATCTCATAGCAATATAATGTATTCAGAAATGTATCAGCAAAAAATAAGTTTTTGTTTGTACTGGGTCCTCAGAAATAAGATACTGTTCGACTGTAACATGATCTTGGTGTCTCAACAACGTTGGAACCCACCATACACTTAAAAAAACGTAACAACGTCACACCAGTTTTCGTAGTGAGTTGCTTTGTGGCTGCATTACTTTTTCTAGTATTTATGCATTAAACTCAAGTAGCTTTTAAATTAAAACTGTAGATAGATAGCGTCTGCGGACGTTTTTACATTACAACTGCCTCACAATGATACCTCAACAGATGTTTGCCTAGAGTTGGCTTTTATTTGTGTGTTTAAAAGTTTCGGATATTTACATAAATTAGAGACAAAAAACTATTGCATAAGATATGTCAGAGTCCAGCCATGTATTAAGACGCCAAGGTAGAAATCAAGGTACATATTCGGACCGGAACACATGACGTTATGGAATAATTGTCACACACAACACGAATAAAGGAGGAAATACTACACATAGTAAAGAACAGAGCTCTTAATACCAACCACTGCACACAATGCAGAAACGATATCAGATTTTTCAAGTCTTGTTGGTTCTTCCTGCGTTTCCTTTTCATTGTATGCTGAAGTTTATTGCCCATATGCGTCATTCTTCAATAATTTCAGACAGTATGATGATGTGTTTTACTTTTGATCAATTTGATTGTATATTTCCCGATTCTACAGTAGATTATTCATTTTTCTTGGTTCTAATATCTCCTTTTGACGTTTCTTTACCACGAAGCAACAACGAGAAATAACCTTGCAAATAAAAAACTAAAATAATTACAAAAACCATTACGTAGCCTGTTAGTTTGTTTTAAACTACATGAAACTAATTTACATCGTAGTATTTGTATAATTTCTAGTGCTCCGTTTTCAGGTAGCATGAATACTCTTCAACAACGGTTCCATATTTGCAGTTGATGAAATTGTAAACACAGTTTCCCAGTAACCCAAAAAATTGGTTTACGTTTCTCGTGTTTCAGTGAGAATTATGGTCTAAAATCAGGCTGTAAACGGTTGTCGATTTTTCTTCTTATTTCTATTTCCCGATTTGCACAATTTACAGTGTTCTGATAGTTATTTATATGTTCATTGAATCATATTTGTGACAACGCTTTGTTATGAAGAATGTGCGTCAGTCAGTTCACATACAAAATACATTTCTTTTCTGCGAAAATATTTTTACATGTTGGCCATTCAAAGCATTGGTTGTTACGTCAACCTTAGCCTCAGATAATATTTAATACCGGTAATCCAACCACACACAGATTTTATCTACCGAGATATTTATGTTTGTCTGTCAGTAACTTTAATTGATATGGACAACGGTCAGATGTGGCGACAAATTTTGTTTCTTTCTGCATAAGAGTACGGTTGACTTGTGGTGAGATTGTGCTATATTTGTTCTTAGTGATACGTATGAGAATGCGGTTTCTATAATTGCAAATAATACTTGACAATAAAATTCTGAAGGGAGTGTTTCTTAAACAGCCACCTGGTTCTTGATAGGTGGACTGGAGCATCACCACGGAGCAATTCATATCGTATTTTTCTCTAATAATGCTGTGGTTAAGCATTAGACCAGCAATCGGCAGGACAGTAGTTCGATTCCCCACCCGACCATCCAGATGTAAGAATTTCTTTGTTTCCCTAAACAGAGTAAGACAAATTCCGGGATAGTCCTCTGAAAATGACCTTAGTCTTCCTCTCGTAAACTCAGTTGCAGGGGTCTACTACCTTGCTGAAGGGTTAATCTAGCCGGATACATCCAATGGTAGAATAGCTTGAAAGACTTTCATCCATATTAGTTCCTATTCTGACATAATTTTAATCTTCTAGGTCAGTCATTTACAGTGGGAACCCTAGATATTTAAGTTTTATTGCTGCATCCAACCCTACTCTTGACACAAGTCAGCACTGCCTCTGTTATTTCTATCAAAGTCTCAACTGTCCCAGCACTGCGAGAGAGCCAGAAAAGAGTTAGCAACTTTGGCAGAGAAACAAGGATGACTTATTTAGTCGAGCGCTGACCGTAAAGGGCAATAGTTCCCGTTCTATTCTCAATACGTCACACAGACACTCTGTCAAGTAACACAAAAGCGATTAGTCATCTTATTTCCCACCTTTTTGGTGCAATGACTACCAATTCTAACGAAATCCAGTTGTACAAACTGTATAAACTTCTGACTCCGGGTTTGGATGTTGTCTTGATACAAGAACGACATAGGAGATCCAGTATTCGAGTCAGAGTTTAATAGATCTTTGGAAGACTTCTGAATAAGGAAGATAGATGTGATAGATAACGTTACTTTGTAATTTCTAAAGTCAGTGGGGGCAAGCGACAAGCAAACGAATATTCTAGTCGCTGTCTAGAATCTATGGAACAAGAGACATACAACTAGAGTTTCGGCAGAATATCATCCACACAATCCTGAAGAAGGCAAGGGGAGATAAGTGCGACAACTATTGAACAATAATGCTTAACAGTGCATACATGCACGTTGCTGACAGAAATGACATACAAAAGAATGGAAAGGATCTGTTAGAAGATCAATTTCGCTGCAGAAGTAAAATCAACAGAGAGGCAACTCTAAAATTCCGCTTGATAATGGAACAAAAACTTAGAAAAGTCAAGAAAATTCATAAGATTTGTCGACCTAGAAAAAGCGTCCGAGAACGTAAAATGGTGCAAGATGTTCAAAAATATTAGAAAAACAGGAGTAAGCTATAGAAAATGCGGATAGTACACAATTTGCATAAGAGCCAAGAGGGAACAAGAAGAACTGAAGACCAAGCGCGAAGTGTTTTGATCAAAAAGGGTGCGAGACAGGGATGATATATCTCGTCCCTGCTGTTCAACCTATACATCGAAAAAGCAATAAAAGCTCGGTTTAACAGTGGGATTAGAGTTCAAGGTGAAAGGGTATTAGTGATAACATTCGATGTTGACACTGCTGTCCTCAGTGACAATGAAAATGAATTACAGGATCTACTGAATAGAATGAACAGTCTAATGAAACATGAACCTTGGCGTCGGTGAGGTGGCATACGTGCCTCAGCGATACAGATAGCCGTACTGTAGGTGTAACAGCAACAGAGTGGTATCTGTTGAGAGGCCAGACAAATACTTTATTACTGAAGAGGGACAGCAGTCTTCTCAGCAGTTGCAGGGGCAGCAGTCTGGATGATTGACTGATCTGGCCTTGTAACATCAACCAAAACTACCATGCTGCGTTGGTACTGCGACCGGCTGAAATCAAGGCGAAACCACAGCTGTACTTTTTCCAGAGAGCATGCAGCTCTACTATATGGTAGTGATGTTGGCGTCCTCTTGAGTAAAATATTCCAGAGATCATTAGTCCCCCATTCGGATCTCTGGGCGAAGACTACTCAGGACAAAGCGTCATCAGGAGAAATAAAACTGGCGGTCTATGTATCGGATTGTGGAATGTTAGATTGCTTAATCGGGCAGATAGGTTGGAAAATTTAAAAAGGAAAATGGATAGATCGAAGTCAGATATGATGGTAATTAGTGAAATTCGATGACAAGAGGATCACAACTTCTGGTTTGGTGAATACAGCATTATAAATACAAAATCGAATAGAAGTAATGCAGGAGTAGGTTTAATAATGAATAAAAAGTCACGAACACTTGTAAGCTACTAGGAACAGCATAGTGAACGCAATTTCGTAGCCAAGGTAGACACTAAGCCCACACCTACCACAGCAGTACAAGTTTATACGCCAACTAGCTCCGCAGATGGTGAAGAGACTCAACAAAAATATGATGAGACAACAGCAATTATTCAGATAGTTAAGGGAAAAGAATATGTAATTGTGATGGGGGACTGGAATTCGATAGAAGGAAAAAGAAGATAAGGAAAAACAGTAAGTGAATATGGACTGGGGGGAAGTAATGAGAGAGGAAGCCACCTTGTAGAATTTTGCGCAGAACATAACTTAATCATCGTTAACACTTGGTTTAAGAATCATGAAAGAAGGTTTGATACGTAGAAAAGACATAGAGACACGGGAAGGTTTCAGATAGATTATATAATGCATTATGTAATGGTAAGACAGGGATTTCGAACTCAGATTTTAAACTGCAAAACATTTTCCTGAGCAGATGTGGACTCTGACAACAATTTATGGTTATGAACTGTAGATTAAAACAGAAGAAATTGCAAAAAAGTAGAAATTAAGGAGGTCGTACCTGGATACACTGAAAGAAACAGAGGTTGATGAGAGAGTCAGAGGGAGCATTAGGCAACATAAGACCAGAACAGGTGACAGGAACATAGTAGAAGATGAATGGGTAGATTTAAGAGATGGAGTAGTGAATGCAGCAGAGGATCAAATAGGTAAAAACACAAGGGCAACTATACTTGGAGAGCACAGGAGATGTTAACTCATGAAAGGAGAAAATATAAAAATGCAGCAAATGAATCAGGCGAAAAGAAATACAAAAGCCTAAAAAATGAGACTGATAGGAAGTGCAAAATGGCTAAGCAGGAGTGGCTAGAGAACAAATGTAAGGATTTAGAAGCATATTTTAGTTGGGGAAATATAGATACAAAGAACAGAAAAATTAAAGAGGCCTTTGTGGGAAAGAGAAACAGCTGAATGAATACCAAGAGTTCAGATGGAAAACCAGTCCTAAGCAAAGAAGGGAAAGCTGAAAGATGGAAGGAGTACATAGAGGGTCTTTATATGGGAGATGAACTTGAAGGCAGTATTATAATAATAGGACTTAGGTGAAGATAAGATGGATAATATGATAATGCGACAAGAATTTGACAGAGCTCCTTCAACCATAGATATTGGTAGACTGGTCATGACGTATAATTCGTGGCACCAACATCTCTACTGCTATACCACGCGACTATTGGCAAAACAAAAGGTGGTATGCTTATGGTTGTACCGAGCGTTATGTGAAGGGAAGTAACATTAAATTTCACGTGTAAGTATTATTAGTATAATTTAGCGGCATTTCTTTAATACTGATAAACTATTGTGTGTATCATAGCATTACCCAGAACGCCACAGTTACGTAAATTGGCGGTTTGAAGTGCTGTGTGTTTCCAGGCGCACAGTGCAATCGTATATATTTCTTGAAATGGTAAGCTACAAAGCTGCTTATTCTCTTTCGTATAGGTTTCCAAAGGATGAAGGGCGCAGGCAGATGTGGATACAGGCAGTGAAACGAAAAGATTTCAAGCCTACTGCACACACACGCATCTGTTCGAAGCACTTCGAAGAATATATATATATATATAAACAAAGATGATGTGACTTACCAAACGAAAGCGCTGGCATGTCGATAGACACACAAACAAACACAAACATACACACAAAATTCAAGCTTTCGCAACCAACGGTTGCTTCGTCACGAAAGAGGGAAAGAGAGGAAAAGACGATAGGATGTGGGTTTTAAGGGAGAGGGTAAGGAGTCATTCCAATCCCGGGAGCGGAAAGACTTACCTTAGGGGGGGGGGGGGGGGGGGGGGGGGGGGAAGGACAGGTATACACTCGCGCGCGCACACACACACACACACACACACACACACACACACACACACACACACATATCCATCCGCACATACACAGACACACCTATATATATATATATATATATATATATAGAGCGTGTGTGTGTGTGAGAGAGAGAGAGAGAGAGGGATATTTATTACCAATAACCCTTCCTACTCCAAAAGCAAAGGCAATGTGCATTGCTACTACATAGGAAGAAAGGATGATTTTTACTATCCTGGATTAAATCTGACTTTGGTACAAAAAGGGGTGAATTATGCTGGTATTATTTTAAAGAACAATTTGCAAAAACAAGTTAGGGGTTTGATTTCTCATCAGGGTTTAGTTTTATTTTGTACTTCCCAGTTACAAAACATACGAATATCAGAAACAAATACTGAATACCATTTGCAAAAAGGTAGTTGTATGACCTATGTTAGTTTCCAGATAATAAGCTGTAATGTATGGGATAAATAGCATGCTGCTACAAAAATCTTTGGTCATTTACCAAAAAGCATTAAAAGCCTGACAGAAAGCCAACCAGCATTTAAAATCAAACTAAAAGAATCTATGAATGACAGCTCCTACTCAGTAGACGATTTTTTAGGTATAAATAAGTGATTGGAAGAATTGTCATGTAATGATAGGTCTACCTTTCCTTAAACTGACATATCATTGCGAAGTATCGTATTCATGATCTGCGGAACAAGTATTCATGTAAGTAGGTACTGATTTTGTAGATATCTTATTTGATACATCTACGAAACAAACTGTTTAAACCAAAAAAGAGCTTTCAAATGAAACTGCTTTACGTTTTGTAGGTGAACGACACAATTGAGTTCGTTACATTCGATGTGAACACGTGTGTTTACGTTACAGGTTTCGTTGTTTATGCCGATTTATGAAGTCTATAACACTTTCTACAACCAAGGCACTAAAACACACACACGCAATATTTACGTTTTATGCAGTGCATAACGCGTATTGTTAGTAGAGAATGCATCTCATAATTGGTAACACTGAAATATTCGCGGCGAATTGATTGCCGAACATCGAAATTGTTTCAGCAGTTCACAAAGTTCATTGTGAAGTAATGGCTGTAAAACTAAATTTGTACAGTGGTTACGCAATAAGTTATCATTTCTAGCTTTGTTTACATAAGCTACATTTAATGTGGTGAAGTTAGCAGGAAATCCACTGAGAAATACTGGAAGTGAAATCAGGAATCGGAATGCTGCCCTGAACTCCCGCCGACGTTCTGCCAACAGTCACGTGATTCTATGTTGCAGCCACGCCAGATGTATAGCCGCTGCACTGCTTGCCCAGTCTATTAGTATCTATGGTCGAAGCAGAGCTCTGAAAGACCTAAGTGGAAACAAGGCCCCAACAGTAGACGATATTCCGTTGGAATTACCGATAGCCTAGGGAGAGCCAGCCATCTGGGGTGCAACCTGTGTGAGATAGGTGAAATACCCTCATACTTCAAGAAGAATGTACTAATTCCAATTCGAAAGAAAGCAGTTACCGAACTGTCAGTTTAATAAGTAATGACTGCAATATACTTACATGGATTCTTTACAGACGAATCGAAAAACTGCTGGAAACCGACCTCGGGGAAGATCACTTTGGATCACAGAGAAACGTGGGAACACGCGAGGCAGTACTGATCCTACGGCTTCTCTTAGAAGATAGATTAAGGAAAGGCAAATCTACATTTATTGTTTTGCATTTGTAGATTTAGAGAAAGCTTTTGACAATGATGAGTGGAATACTGTCCTAAAAGCTATAAAGGCAGAAGGGGTTAAAGGCGGGCAGTGAAAGGTTATTTACAAATTGTACAGAAACCACGCGGCAGTTATAAGAGGCGAGGGGCGAAAAGGGAAGTGGTGGCTGAGAAGGTAGTGAGACAAGGTCTTAATGTACCCCAACGTTATTCAGTCTGTGCACTGAGCGAGCAGTAAAGGAAACCAAAGAAAAATTTGACGATGATATTATAATGAAGTCAGAGACAGTAAAGAATTTGGGAGAGCAGTTTAAAAGAATGGACAGTCCTTTGAAAGGAGGATATAAGATGAACATAAACAAAAGCAAAACTATAGTCATGGAATGTAGCTAAATTAAATCAGGTTTTGCTGAGGGAATTAGATTAGGAGACGAGACGCTTAAAGTAGTAGATGAGTTGTGCTATTTGGATGGCAAGATAACTGATGATGGCGGAATGAGAGACGGTATAAACTGTATACTGGCAATGGCACGAAAGCGTTTCTGAAAAAGAACAATTTGTTAGCTTCGAGTGCGGACTTAATTGTCAGGAAGTCTTTCCGGAAGGTAAGCCATGTATGGATGTGAAACAATAATCAGTTTAGACAAGGAGCGAATAGAAACTATTTAAATGTAGGGAAACGTGGGGGGTGGGGGGGGTGGGGGAGGGGTAAAAATTGCAGAGGAAGACCAAGAGATGAATGCATTAATAAGATTGAGAATGATGATAGAGTAGTATGTGGAGCACAAGTACAGAATATGGCTCGAGAGTAAACGAAGAAAGACGAAAGCAATAAGAAGCAGCATAAATGACATTAGCTACAAAATTAACATAGATATTAGTGATCATGAAGTAGATGAATAAATTCTGCTACTCTGTAAACAAAATCTCACTTGACGAACAAAGGAAGGAGGATGTAAAAAGCAGACTAGAACTAGCAAAGAGGGCACTGCTGGAAAGAAGAATACTAGTATCAAAGATAAACCTTAACTTGAGGAATAAACTTCTGAGAATGTACTTTCTGGACATAGCTTTGTATGGAAGTTAATCATGAACGGGAGAACTGGAATGGAAAAGAAAAAGGACTCTGAGCACTATGGGACTTAACTTCTGAGGTCATCAGGCCCTAGAACTTAGAACTACTTAAACCTAACTAACCTAAGGACGTCACACACATCCATGCCCGAGGCAGGATTCGACCCTGCGGCTATAGCGGTCGCGCGGTTCCGGACTGTAGCGACTAGAACCGCTCGGCCACTCCGGCCGGTCGAATGGAAAAGATTGGATCGTTTTACATGCGAAGAGTGCTTAAATTTAGGTGACTGATGACGGATGAGTAGATCCTCCGAAGAAGACAGAAACACAAGAGTAAGGGACGGCGTGATAGAACAAGTGTTAAACTACCAGGGAATTACTTTTGCGGTACCAGAGGGAGCTATAGAGGATAAATCCAGCAAATATTTCAGAACGTAAGGTGCAAGTGTGTTCTGAGTCGAAGAGTTTGGCACAAAAGAGGAATTAGCGGCGGGCCTCATCAAACCAGTCATAATAATGATTCATTCATTCATTCATCATCATTTAAGACTTATTATGCCTTTCAGCGTTCAGTCTGGAGCATAGTCCCCCTTATAAAATTCCTCCATGATCCCCTATTCAGTACTAACATTAGTGCCTCTTCTGATGTTAAGCCTATTACTTCAAAATCATTCTTAACCGAATCCAGGTACCTTCTCCTTGGTCTACCCCGACTCCTCCTACCCTCTACTGCTGAACCCATGAGTCTCGTGGGTAACCTTGCTTCTCCCATGCGTGCAACATGACCCCACTATTAGCTGTGCTACACCTCGCTTCCAGTTCTTTCACTATGTTGCCATCCTGTGAGAATATGCATCCTAAGTACTTGAAACCGTCCACCTGTTCATTGTTCCTCCTATTTGGCACTCAATCCGTTTATATCTCTTTCCCACTAACATTACTTTTGTTTTGGAGATGCTAATCTTCATACCATAGTCCTTACATTTCTGATCTAGCTCTGAAATATTACTTTGCAAACTTTCAATTGAATCTTCCATCACAACTAAGTCATCCGCGTATGCTAGACTGCTTATTTTGTGTTCACATATCTTAATCTCATTCAGCCAGTCTATTGTTTTCAACATATGATTCATAAATAATAATAAATAATATGAACAACAGTGCAGACAAGTTGCAGCCTTATCTTACCCCTGAAATTACTCTGAACCATGAACTCAATTCACCGTCAACTCAAACTTCTGCCTGCCTATCTATGTAAAGACCTTTAATTGCTTGCAAAAGTTTGCCTCCTATTCCATATTCTTGTAGAACAGACAATAACTTCCTCCTAGGAACCCGGTCATATGCCTTTTCTATATCTATAAAGCATAGATACAGTTCCCTGTTCCACTCGTACAACTTCTCCATTATTTGCCGTAAGCTAAAGATCTGGTCCTGACAACCTCTAAGAGGTTTTCATCTAATTTGTCCTCAACTAATACTCGCACTTTCCTTTCAACAATACCTGAGAAGATTTTACCCATAACGCTGATTAAAGAGATACCTCTGTAGTTGTTACAATATTTTCTGTTTCCATGTTTAAAGATTGGTGTGATTACTGCTTTCGTCCAGTCTGATGATCCGTCCCGACTCCCACGCCATTTCAATTATCCTGTGTAGCCATTTAAGACCTGACATTCCACTGTATTTGATGAGTTCCGACTTAATTTCATCCACCCCAGCCGCTTTATTACACTGCAATCTATTGACCATTTTCTTCACTCCCTCAAAAGTGATCCTATTTCCATCATCATTCCTATCCCATTGTACATCGAAATCTGAAACATTACTGATCGTGTTTTCACCTACATTGGGCAAATCTGCAAAATATTCCCTTCATCTGCCCAAGGCATCAACAGGATTCACCAGCAGTTTTCCTGACCTGTCCAAAACACTTGTCATTTCCTTCTTACCTCCCTTTCGAAGACTGCTAATTGCACTCCAGAATGGTTTTCCAGCAGCTTGACCCGAAGTTTCCAAACTGTTTCCAAAGTCTTCCAAAGAATTCTTCTTGGATGCTGAAATTATCTGTTTGGCTTTGTTTCTTTCTTCAACATAACTTCCTCTGTCTACCTGAGTTCTAGTATGTAGCCATTTTTGATATGCCTTCTTTTTCCTTTTACAGGCTGCCTTGACTGTGTCCTTCTACCAAGAGGTTTGCTTCATCCTACCTTTACACACTACTGTTCCAAGACATTCTTTAGCCACTTCTAGTACTGTGTCCCTGTACCTTGTCCATTACTTTTCCAATGACTGTAATTGACTACATTTAACTAACTGGTACCTTTCTGAGACCACTGTTATGTACTTGTGCCTGATTTCCTTATCCTGAAGTTTCTCCGCTCTTATACTCCTACGTATGGACCTGACCTCCTGCACTTTCGGCCTCACAATACCAATTTCACTGCAGATTTAATAGTGATCAGTGTCATCAAAGAATCGCCTGAATACACGTATGTCCCTCACAGCCTTCCTGAATTCCTGATCTGTTATTATACAGTCAATGACAGATCTGGTTCCCCTGCCTTCCCAAGTATACCGGTGAATATTCTATGTTTAAAAAGGGAGTTTGTGATTACTAAGCCCATTTTGGCACAGAAATCCAAGAGTTGTTTCCCGTTCCCGTTGCCCTCCATATCCTCTCCAAATTTACCCATAAACGTTCATACCCTTTTGTTCGATTTCCAATCCTGGCATTAAAATCACCCATGAGCAGAACACTGTCTTGTCCTTTACTGTAACAACTACATCACTGAGTGCCTCATAAAAACTATCCATCTTATCTTGATCTGTCCCTTCACAATGCGAATATAGTAACACAATCCTAATTTTCTTGCTAGACACTGTCAAATCTATCCACATCAGTCGTTCGTTTACATACCTTATTGCGACTAATCTGGGTTCCATTTCCTTCCTGATGTAAAGCCCTACTCCCCATTGTGCTATTCCTGCTTTGGCTCCTGACAGGTAGACCTTGTATTCTCCCACTTCCTCTTCTTTCTCACACCTTACCCGAATGTCACTAATAGCTAAAACGTCCAACCTCGTCTTACCTGCAGCCTCTGCCAGCTCTACCTTCTTCCTAGAGTAGCCCCCATTGATGTTAATAGCTCCCCATCTCGTTACCATTCATTTGCCGAGTCGTATCTTAGGAGCCCATGGTTTGTCAATTAGAGGTGGGACTCCGTCACCTCCAAAGGTCCGAGGCATTTTGCTCTAATTGTTGTTAGCCTCATATTTAGCCGGACGAGGTGGCCGAGTGGTTCTAGACGCAACAGTCTGGAACCGCGCAACCGCAATGATCGCAGGTTCGAATCCTGCCTCGGGCATGGATGTGTGTGATGCCCTTAGGTTAGTTCTAAGTTCTAGAGGACTGATGACAACAGAAGTTAAGTCCCATAGTGCTCAGAGCCATTTGAACCATAATATTTAAAGTACCAGCGAAGCAGGTTGCTAGCCTTGCTTGCCCCGAGTCCCATTGAGTTTTACCCCTAACGGTTGAGGGACTAATCGGTGGATTTGGTAGTCTTTGCCGTCTGAGCACAAAGGTGACTACGACTCAGAATATGTCCGATATGCCCAGCCTTATCAAAGTAACTGGTATCCCGACTGTCAGGACCACTTACTTGGCCACTCATACGTTGCCCGTGGTTCATGAACTAGGACATGACAACAGGAACCCACACCATGGCCCCGTCATAAGACCGATCAGTCAAAAACCCTCATAAAACACACGATAAATATCAGGCTTCCGTAAACCACACAGTACAGCAACTACATCAGACACAGTGACTGATGATCTCAAAGAAGCAATGGGCAGGCACAAAGCAAGGATCTGGCAACGCTTCATTTCAGTATGGAATTTCATACCACTGATTTCGATATATTACTTTTGAAAATAAAAATAAAATATGAGTAGCTGTATTCCTCACGTGGTTCAACGACCACATGAGAAGCATGTAACCTCCCCCTCACTTATCGACCTTAATGACAGTGAAAAATTAAACCGCGTGTACCTAATGGAAATTTGGGAAAAGCAATCGTCACCGAAGTTAATCTGTCGGTAAAGAGGGAGGAAAGGGTTACATCTTAATGAAAGGCAAAATGCAAATGAAACTGGTGGAAATTAATTTTGAAAAGGGGTAAAGTTAATAAAGAAAGTAAATGTGCGGCCGTTACGTTAACAATTAACTAGCGGTAATTAGATACTTGAGATTTGGGGGAAATCGCGGTCGCCAGTCCTAAGGACAATTACTATAGTAACTGAAAAAGAAAGGTTATTACACATATAATTAGCACTAGAAGCGTGGCAACTGAAGGTTGACACGTGTAGTGTGAAAACTGAAAGTTTGTCAGAAGTAATAAATTTTGCTACACTCTGACTTAATTTAGCAAAAGAATTAATAAAACCGGAAAATCGAAAGTTAATTTAGTGACTGAAGTTAATAAGAAGCTTTCTTTCTTAAGCACATCGAAATTCAGTAAAATACGGTTAGTCTTGGTCTACCTCAACAATCATTTCAAAAGCAACTTGACTCTGCGCAATTTAGAAATAAGAGATTTAACTTTGAACTTGAATTAAATGATTCTGAACAATTAACAATAGTAAAATTTTGTACGTACCAAGCTGAGCTGCAGTCACAGGTAAGCTAAAATATGGTAACAAAACTCGCACTCTTAATTTGTGCTTGTGTAATCTAAATATTGTAGCCAGCTATGAATACTTTAACTGAACTTTGAAATTAAGGCAGTGAAATTGAATGATGCTGGCGTTTGAATTTCAACGACACTCGGGTTCATTCCGGAAAAGGAAGGGACCCTGCTTGGTAATGCAATTGGGACAATGAGCAACAAAAGTTCATGCTAAGTTCCTGTAATTTTGCGAGGCAAATGGAACAGTTTGAAAAGTTGAGGTCTGCCATACAGTTCTGAAACTTTACGTGCTTTTAGTCTTCCTTGTTGGTTGATTGAAGGTTTGAAGTCGTCGATCGAGGAGGTGGCGACAGTCACTCATTGTCGGCCGTCGCTGTTGCAGAAGCTGGATGTTGGCGCGCCTTCTTCTCGACACGATCACCAGACGAAACGGGCTCTTGATGTGCGCCAGCTAATGCTTCCCGTCCGCGACACCATGTCAGAAACTATCATCGCAAGTCGAGCGCAATTACATGCTGCCAAACCCCGAAAGCGCGGCAACTCGCGGGAGCGTCACACAACACACCTGCTCCACTGCACTACTCCAGCCAGACTCTCTCTTGCTCTGCCCGCGCTCCACGCGGCAGAGTTAACCCTCCAAAGATCCTACACACTTTGATTCTTCACACGACCTATCGATGTAATCGTTCGATAGCAGTTTTCCCTAGGCAAGACCCAGCGTAAAAATACAAATAATATTTACGAAACAAACCAATTATACATCGACATAAATGCATAAATATATATATATATATATATATATATATATATATATATATATATACAAATAGTAAAACAATTACAATATGTAAATACACAGAAATGTCATATATTCAGGTAACAAAACAAGGAAAAAAATTAATAGTACAATAGATGGAAACAGGAGGATATGCATTTCCGGCGTTACAAGCATATACTATAAATCGATTATGAACTGGATAAATCATAGTGGAAAAATATTTTATGGAGTGTACCATAAGATTTAGTTCACGATCGGTTGCTTTTCGTTATTTAAGAAAGTAAGTAACACATCTGTTTTACATTGTTGTAACTATCGCTTACATACACCATCAGTCAGCCTTAAGAAAATGAGTCATACTATACCATGAATGAGTGATGACCTTTGTTCGATATCATTATCAGCACAAAATCTGACATATAAACTATACCCTGCTGATCCTTATATTACAGCCACAGAGATCTCGAAGAGCAGTTCTTCCCTTACTTCTTGATGGTGATACGTTACCATACCAAAAAGCACAGCAATATATCGGCATAATCGTGGATGACCATCTAAACTTGAGAGAATAGACTTTCAGAGGCAGGAAGAAAATCTCTTGTCTTTATGTGGTTCAAAAAGTTTGAGAAATACCATCGATACTCGCATAAGATATGTATTTGACTTTTCGTTGTTTTCCTACATCAGCTTCCATTAAGATCATTCACAGTAAATGCTACCGAGTGGGCATTGTGAACTTCAAACGTCTTATTTCTCCACAGGTTTTAGCTCACATTAGCATCTCTTCCCATACACGCCTCATCTCTTACTTCTCTTTCAACTTACCGCTAACACATTTTATCTTGGTATCATCAACAAGTTTCAACGATTTGGATGACCTAGTCTAAGAGCTGTAACGTACTGCATTATTTCCATTACCTGTGCATCACGATCAGATAGCCCACTAACAATTGGCACTGTCTATAAATGTGTTATCAATCAAGATCCTGCTATCCTGTTGCACAAGAGCTGTTAGTACCAGATTTCTGAACGTTATTCTGAATCTGAAGGTAGTTCCTAAACTGTTCATAAGACTGAGTCCACACCCATCCTACCCCCTCAAAAAAGAAACCTGCATCGAATCACCTAATGTTATACGTAGACAACCCAGGAACATACCAAAGTGGAAGCTGCGCTACTTTTGCCATCTAAGAAAAAAAAAAGAAAAAAAAAAAGAAGTGAAGATCAACAAGAATTCTAGATTTAACAGGTAAGTACCTACCGAAAAGACTTCCAAACATTTATATTAATGTCCAAAGTTTAAAAAAAAGTCTCCTTTTCATAAATGGTAAGTACCTTGAACTCAAAGCGCTTTGTGTCAGCTGGTGAACGTGGTAACGACAGTGAAGCAGTATGTAACCGGTGTAAGTGATTCACGTTCCGCAAAAAGCAGACCCAGTAGAGCGGAACTCCTTTGCCGACTGTTTTTCTTTCAGGAGACTGCCGCCAGTGAAGATTGTGCCTTGTCATAACGCAGATGTCTCGGCTCCACCGTGTTCATCCCGTTTTCATTTTCGTCCGTTCCCTCCCCCCCTGTCCGATATCTGAATTGCATCAGCAGCCACCTGTCGCCTTTACGGGTTCAGAAGCTCCGAAGGACACGGCGAGAACATCAACGTCAGGCGAAATGTGGCAGACCAGGTCCCGCTGCGGAAATTGAGAGAGTAAGCATAAACGAAGGCTCCTGGAGCAAAATGACAAGGACATTCCTGACGAATACGAAGCTGGTGCGCTCAGAGGGAAATTTCCGCTTTTTGAGGAAGATAACACGTGGAAAGAAAAGTAGTCAACTTACATGGTGCTGATGAAATTAGATAAGGAAATGGGGCACTAAAAGAAGGAAATGCGTTTTGCTATTTGGGTAACAAACTAACTGACGATGACCGAAGGGCACAAAATGAAGATTGGCATTAGCTATAGCCACCATTTCCTAAAAAGAGATTTTTTGACTTCGGACGTCAATATAAATGTTAGGAAGTCTTTTTTGTATGTATTTTTATAGAGAATGGTCTTGCCCGGAAGTGAAACGTGAACGATAGACAACTCAGACAAGAAGAAGACAGTTTTTGAAACGTGGTGCTACAAAACAACGCCGAAGATTAGATGAGTAAATCGAATAACTAAAGAGAATGTAATGAATCGAATTATAGGAAAAGAGAAAGTTATTGCACAGCTTGAATCAGGAATCGGTTATCAGGGCGCGTCCTGAGGCATGAAGAAACAGTCGATTTAGTAATGGAAGGATGTGAGAGGGGAAACAACCAATTTCTTTAAGTTCAGTAATCAGGTTCAAATTGACGCAGGTTGCAGTAGTTCTACAGAGACGAGAATTTTGCAGAATAAACCAACTCGTAAAAGTGCACTAAACCATTCTCCAGACTGATGACCAAAACAATGGCAACGTGGCGGATAACGGAACAAACTAAAAAAAAGCAGTATTGTCTTAGTTACGTCCATTTATGAATGAATCAGTTATTGATCATCGGCGTTTTGCCTGTTAATGTTTACATACCGGCCTCGTTGATACCTTATGATGTGGCATACAGTGAAGAGGTGAGAAACCAACGAATACGTACGCAGCGGCTAACTTATTCACCATAAGCTGTGAATGAACCAATTTATTCTTATTCTGGTAACTCCACTGCAAATCAATCAGTTCCGCCACAAACAGGTACATAGGATGTTCGTAGACTAACGTTACAAACTTGTAGGACTTGTAGGGGGGCAGGAGGAGTGAGTATATAATGTTTTGAATAGGAAACCATGTCTAGAAACGTATAGTTTCCGTTCTACGACGCTTCCACTTTAGACGTGTAACGCGTCCACGTCTGATTCGCGAAACAGGAAAGTCTCAGCGTTGCTTTTTCTGATGTGAAACAGGGTAGATGGGATCACGTATACCATGTCAGATGCTCAACTGATGTCACTTAACGTCCCCCATGCACAGAGCTGTTCTGTGTGTACAGTGTGTGCCAGGCTCTTCTTTGTTTAGGAATAATGTAAAGACAAAGAGTTAATACAAACAAGTGTGCTTAAGTAATTAATAATCGCTCGTTCTGTTTCCTTTGTTACCTAATAATTGTACTGCGCCACATCTAATTCAACTTCTCAAGCAGCAGTGGCTGAATTAAACATCTGAACTGAAACCATAGTTTCGGACATGGGTTCCTATTCAAAATATTACGTATTCACTTCCCTCTACAAGTCCTAGAAGTGTATAGCGGAATGTATAATGATGACCTGTATAATGATGTCCTAGGTTCTATCGTGGTGAACTCTTCATTAGAATCGTCTGGTAATAGGTCGGCCATAAATATCGCAGTGTAGTTTGGTGTGTTTTCTCCAAAGATTTTGTAGTGAACCAAAAGCTTACGACATGACTGGAATAACCTCCTTGTAATTCTGAATGTGGCAGGGGGAAAATCCAGCAAGAGGAAGCTGATCTATCATTTGTACAGAAACCAGACTGCACATAAAAACGTCGTACATGAAAGGGAAACAGTAATTGAAGAGGGAGTGAGCAGCGTACCCCTAACGTTATCCAGTTTGTACACTGAGTAAGCAGTAAGTCAAACAATGTGGACGAACCACGAGGACAAGCTAGGAGTTGGTGCACGAAATGATGTGATTCTTAGTGACTCGCTTTCCACTACGTACTTACATTTCAGGGTACGTGGCTGACCGACATTCTGCAAGTGTGACTTCGAGTAACGCCATGGAAGCTGCGAGGGATGACGAAAGGAACGTTTCAGCTCCCTCTGTAACCCGTAGTACACACTGCGAGGGTTCGTTTATATTTCAAGCTACCCCGTTATGATCTACAGCTCGGAGTAGTCTGCGAACCCCTTAACTTGCAAAACTTTAATGTCCATTTACTGCCGGAAGTATGCGGAGAACGAAATTTTGTGACAGACATTTTTGTATTGCTAGTACGTAAGGAATCGCGCTGCGAAGTCCAAGTGCGCGAATTTTAATAGCAGGTATGTAGTTAACAACACAGAACAGATTGCTTGTTTATCCCACGAAACATGGCAATACATTGTTTGGTAATATACTGTTCAAATTCATCATTGCTCACCATTAATGAAAATATGTCTTTCAGATCTTATTGTGGTATTGAGAAATGTTTACACTACTGGGGTCTGAAACCCTCTAGGGCTCCACTACCTTGGGCTAATCTTGTTATAAGAAGTTTTATACACCGGATGTAAAGAAGGGTTCACACGATTGAGCTATTGTATGTGGATACAGGGAGGATGGAACCTGCACCCCAATAGGGGAAGAAAGAAAGGAAAAGGCAGAACTACGCATGCAAGGACCGAAGAAGGACAAAAGACAAACCCCGACGACTGGTACCCTCACCAAACAAAAACTCATACAGCCCATACTATTTCATTAAACAAAAACCACAAGGTATAATTAATGCCTTTCCCCACATCTACTCTCCCATAAAGAAGATAGAAATCCTCGCCCAGCATATGAGAAAGAGTAAAAGAATTCCTTCTAAATCACAAAATTTTACAAACTTATAAATGATACAAAATTTTACCTTTTCTGGTGACCTGTTAATAGGTTTGGTTTAATATTCCATATTATCTGGCCGAGCGGTTCTAGGCGCTACGGTCTGGTTCGAATCCTGCCTCAGGCATGGGTGTGTGTGATGTCCTTAGGTTAGTTAGGGTTAAGTAGTTCTAAGTTCTAGGGGACTGATGACCTCATAAGTTAAGTCCCATAGTGCTCAGAGCCATTTTTTTAAGCACACGCCTCCTGTCACCCATTTTTCAGAGCCTCATCTCAAAACCCACTGCTGCTTCAAAGCCCTAAAGTCACAATGACCCCTCATGTAAAGTATGAAATTTGCATATAAATTTTTGACATTGTTCACTCTTTTTTGTGACTCCTAACTAAAACCAAACCTCTCATCTACTACTGTATGGGTGTAACTTTCTCCCATCTCTTTTTTCCTTCTCTCAACCTCTGTCATCAGCAAATCACTCACATTGTTGCTCCATGACTCCTTTGTACCAACAGCCTCCTGTGACCATTCAACCGACTTCAGAAAGGATTCTCCTTCTATTTGTTCTCCTGCTAGTTTCAATGGAGAAACCATTGTAACCGAATGCGGCAAGAAGAAACACGAGTTGATTTGGAAGAGACAGGGGCTCCAGTATTAGAATTAGAATTTAAGAGAGCTTTGGAGCATTTGAGATCAAATAAGGCGGTAGGGATAGATAACATTCCATCAGAATTTCTAAAATCATTGGGGGGAAGCGGGAACAAAACGGCTATTCACGTTGGTGTGTAGAATGTATGAATCTGGCGACATACCATCTGCCTTTCGGAAAAAAACTCATCCACACAGTTCCGAAGACTGCAAGAGCTGACAAGTGCGAGAATTATCACAAAATCAGCTTAACAGCTCTTGCATCAAAATTACTTACAAGTGTAATATACAGAAGATAGGAAAAGAAAATTGAGAATGTTTTAGATGACGATCAGTTTGACTTCGGAAAGGTAAAGGTACGAGAGAGGAAATTCTGACGTTGAGGTTGATAATGGAAGCAAGACTAAAGAAAAATCAAGACACGTTCATAGGATTTGTCGGCCTGGAAAAAGCGTTAGACAATGTAAAAAGGTGCAAGATGTTCGAAATTCTGAGAAAAATAGGGGTAAGCTATGGGGAGAGACAGGTAATAAATATGTAGGGTAATAAATATGTACAAGAGCCAAGAGGGAATAATAAGAGTGAGCGGCTAAGAACGAAATGCTCGTATTAAAAAGGGTGTAGTCTTTCGCCCGTACTGTTCAATCCGTACATCGAAGAAGCAATGATGGAAATAAAAGAAAGGTTCAGGAGTGGAACTAAAATTTAAGGTGAAAGGATATCAATGATAAGACATTATAACCGCGAGTGAAAGTAAAAAAGAATTACATGATACGCTGAATGAAATAAACAATCTAATGAGTACAGAATACGGATGGAGAGTAAATCGAAGGAATACGAAAGTAATGAGAAGCAGCAGAAATGAGAACAGTGAGAAACTTAAACATCAGGATTGATGGTCACGAAGTAGGTGAGGTTAAGGAATTCTGCCACCCAGGCAGCAAAATGACCAATAACGGACGGACATCAAAAGCAGACTAGCAGAAGTCTACTAGCGTCAAACGTAAACTGATGACTTAGGAAGAACCATCGTATTATTTCCAAACTAAAACCAATTTATATCTATCTCACGTGTTAAGTAGCTATACTGAACCACATGCAACATGATTTAATTGTGGAATGGATGTACATGTATTCACTGTAATGGCCTGGATTTTTATTTACTACATTTATAGTACGATACTCGCAATAATAGAACGTTTGAATGACACAGTGACCTGACTATAAGCAACTGTCGTCACAAAAGTTGTGGAAACCAAATCACTGTGCAAGAACTTCACTTTACTCTTTATATCCACGCTATTTTAACACGAATCTGACAACATGAAAAAAATCAGAAAACTGTGACAGGACAACTGAGATACAGCAGCAGTAATGCATTTGTCAGCAGACGATCCTGAGTACGTAGTAATGAAACTACATCTACACCTACATCTACATGGAAACACTACAAATCATATTTAAGTGTCTGGCAGAGGGTTCATCGAACCATCTTCACAATTCTCTATTATTCCAATATCTTTCCGTACGAGCTCTGATTTCCCTATTTTATCGTGGTAATCGTTACTCCCTACGTAGGTCGGTGTCAATAAAATATTGTCGCATTCGGAGGAGAAAGTTGGTGATTGGAATTTTGTGAGGAGATTCCATCGCAACGATACACGCCTTTGTCTTAATGATGTCCAAGCCAAATCCTGTATCATTTCAGTGATACTCTCTTCCATATTTCGCGATAATACAAAACGTGCTGCCCTTCTTTGAACTTTTTGGATGTACTCCGTCAGTCCTATCTGGTAAAAATTCCACAATGCGCAACAGTATTCTAAAGGGGGACAGACAAGCGTACTGTAGGCAATCTCCTTAGTAGATCTGTTTCATTTTCTCAGTGTCCTGCCAATGAAACGCATTCTTTGGTTAGCCTTCGCCACAACATTTACTATGTGTTCCTTTCAGCTACTGTGTTCCTTGAAAGCGTGGCAGGTGCAAAAGACTCTTTGCCGCTTTCGACTACTTTGCGTATCAAGACTCCATGCACGTCTTCAACTCTTCTGAAACAGCGCGGAGACCAGGCGGAATACCTCATGCAAATAATAAAATACACAAAACGGGGCTTGTCCCCTATTAAATCTTCTTACATAATAATTAAAACTTTATATTTCTGGATAACAAAAAATACATAAATAATTCTCCTAATAATGCTTATTAATTTTTTTTCAAAATTAGTACGAGATTCCACTTCCACTCAACGCAATTATTTATATGCAAGCTTTGCCTACAAAATGTCTGGAAAATCTCGTAGCCACACAGCACTTCCATTTCTGTCTACTCCCAATGATTTTTACACTCCACTCGACGAAGCAGTTTTAAATCAAAATTCTTACACTAAGTAAATAAAATAAATGTCGTGTGGCTAGGGCCTCCCGTCGGGTAGACGGTTCGCCGGCTGCAGGTCTTTCGATTTGACGCCACTTAGGCGACTTGCGCGTCGATGGGGATGAAATGATGATGATTAGGACAACACAACACCCAGTCGCTGAGTGGAGAAAATCTCCGACCCAGCCGGGAATCGAAACCGGGCCCTTAGGATTGACATTCTGTTGCGCTGATCACTTTTTTTCTTCATTTTGTTCGATATAGTTCTTTGCGTTTGGTCTAGGCGGACGTCACAAGACATCCGTTCAAGTTGATCGTTGATTCCTTGACTCAGTTTTTTTTTTTTTTTTCATTACAGAGAGCACGCAGCCCTGTGACCGAATACGCTGAGCTACCGTGCCGGCAAACCACTCAGCTACCATGGGCGGACGTTCTTAGATTAACGGTCTTTCATAAACTTCTATATTTGCTTGTCCTTTCAACACATTTTCGTTTCGCATTTCCTCAGAGCCTTCATCCTCCTTATGCACTGCCGAATCACCTTAATGTGACCACTTGTCAAAAGCCTCAGCAGCCACCTTTTGAGGTGCGGACCGCTACAAGAAATTCAGGAAGAGAGTCAGTGAGGTTCTGGAAGATATCAGCAAGGATGTGGAGCCATACGCTACGTATCTCGGTTGAGGGTCCAGGGCGCGAACAGCCCAATTGAGGTGGTCCCACGAATTCTCGACCGTCATGGAGTTTGGTGGACAGGCGAGTACGGTAAACTCATCCTGTTGCTCTTCGAACCACGCACGTACACTGCGGGACGTGTGACAAATTGCATCGTCCTGTTGGTAGATACCATCGTGCCGAAGAAAGTTTACTGTGGTAAGGTCTTATGGAACTAAACTGCTGAGGTCGTCGGTCCCTACCGAGGAAAAACAAACTGCATTTGGGGGTGGACATGGTCACCATAAATAGATGCACACTTGCATTGATCCAGTGCGGCTTCCAGACGGACGAGATCACCCAGGGAATGCAACGAAAAACTTCCCCAGACCATAACGCGCCCTCTTCCAGCCTGCAACCTTCCAACAATTGATGGAGGCCGTTTGCTTTCAGACAATTCATGTCGGTGGAGCATGAAACGTGATTCATCTGAAAATGCCATCTGTTGCCATTCACTGGATGTCCAGTGGCGGTACTAGCGTGCAAATTCCAGGCGTCGTAGTCGATGAACAGCAATCAGCACGGGCGTAAGAACCAAGCCTCTGCTGTGGAGGCCCATACGCTGCAGTGTTCGCTAAGCAGTTGTTGAGTAGACACTGTTGGCAGCCCGTTGGTCCAAACTCAGCAGCTGCACGTCTATTCACCCTGTCGTTCACCTTTATTATTTACAGCCCGATTTTTGATACTGCCATTTTGCCACGCATGATATACTTTAAACATTGCCGCAGAGAACAGTTTACAAAATTAGTCGTTTCGGAAATGCTTCCATCCTTGCCCCGAAAGCCAACGATCAAGCTGTTTTGGACGTCAGTTAAATCTCTCCGTTTCCGCATTACGACAACGACTACACTGTCTTGCACGTACCCCTGATACACTTTATATACCACTTACTATTTCTCCTGCCACTTACCGTCTGTCAGTGGTTACTGTACAATGTTAGAGATCAAGCTGGTGGCCACATTAATGTGACTGGACCTTCCGTGAAGGGAAATGTTAAGAACGATTGACTCATCATCGGCCAGCCCAAACCGCTAAGAATAGAAACTTGAAATTTGGAGAAGGTGTCGTTCTTACACTATAGACATCGTTTAAGAAGGGATTTATATAAATATTTTAGAAAATAGTGGATGACATTATTCTTGAAAGTAATTTACTGTTATAGAAATATTTAAAATAGTACTATGAAAATCGTTACTCGGCTTCACGCTCAGAAATAAAAAAGTGCGTGTTTCAGAATTCTTGGAAAATCAACCCCTAAAGGTGTAGAATAGGGGATCAAAAGTTTTATTACAATATTTCATCATAAAAGAATTTTTAAAACTACATCTTCGAGAATTTGTATTTCCCTTCTCGGATCAAAAAGAAGGTACGTATTTTTGAAATTCAGCCCCTAAGGGGATGAAACAGGGGATAAAATTTTTATCAAAATGTTTCGTTATATTAAAACATTTTTAAAGCTGAGTTTGGAGAACGTGTTGACCTTATACTGTAGGCATCGCTAAAGGATTTTCCAAAACTTTACACTTACCGTTGTTGTTGTTGTGGTCTTCAGTCCTGAGACTGGTTTGATGCAGCTCTCCATGCTACTATATCCTGTGCAAGCTTCTTCACCTCCGAGTAACTACTGCAAGCTACATCCTTCTGAATCTGCTTGGTGTATTCATCTCTTGGTTTCCCTCTCCAATTTTTACCCTCCGCGCTTCCCTCCATCACTAAATCCCTTGATGCTGCAGAACGTGTCCTACTAACCGACCCCTTCTTTTAGTCAAGTTGTGCCACAAATTCCTCTTCTCTCCGATTCTTCTTCAGAAAAGCTTTTCTTGCCATTCCTAGTCTACATTTTATACCTTCTCTACTACGATAATCATCAGTTATTTTGCTCCCCAAATACCAGAACCCATCTACTACTTTAAGTGGCTCATTTTCTAATCTAATTATCATCTAAATCTAATTATCATCACCCGATTTAATTAGACTACACTCCATTATCCTCGTTTTGCTTTTGTTGACGTTCATCTAATATTCGCCTTGCAAGACACTGTCCATTCCGTTCAATTGCTCTCCCAGGTCCTTTGCTGTCTCTGACAGAATTTCATCGGCAAACCTCAAAGTTTTTATTTCTTCTCCGTGGATTTTAATTCCTGTTCCAAATTTTTCTTTTGTTTCTCTCACTGCTTGCTCAATGAACATGTTGAATAACATTGGAGATAGGCTACAACCCTGTCTCACTCCCTTCCCAACCACTGCTTCCCTTTCATGCCCTTCGATTCTTATAACTGCCATCTGGTTCTTGTACAAACTGTAAATAGCCTTTCGCTCCCTATATTTGACCCCTGCCACCTTCAGAAAGGGAGTATTCCAGTCAACCTTGTCAAAAGCTTTCTCTAAATCTAGAAATGCTAGAAACGTAAGTTTGCCTTTCCTTAACCTATCTTCTAAGGTAAATCGTAGGGTCAGCACTGCCTCACGTGTTCCAACATTCCTATGGAATTCGAACTGATCTTCCCCAAAGTCGGCTTCTACCAGTTTTTCCAATCTTCTGTAATGAATTCGTGTAAGTATTTTGCAGCCGTGACTTATTAAACTGATAGTTCGGTAATTTTCACACCTGTCAACACCAGCTTTCTTTGGGATTGGAATTATTATATTCTTCTTGAAGTCTGAGGGCATTTCGCCTGTCTCATGCATCTTGCTCACCAGATGGTAAAGTTTTGTCATAGCTGGCTCTCCCATGGCTATCAGTAACTCTAATGGAATTTTGTCTACGCCCGGGGCCTTGTTTCGACTTAGGTCTTTCAGTGCTCTGTCAAATTCTTCACGCAGTATTACATCTCCCATTTCATTTTCACTTACGTCCTCTTCCATTTCCATAATATTGCCCTCAAGTACATCGCCCTTGTATAGATCCTCTATATACTCGTTCCACCTTTCTGCTTTCCCTTCTTTGCTTAGAACTGGTATTCCATCTGAGCTCTTGATATTCATACGAGTGGTTCTCTTTTCTCCAAAGGTCTCTTTAATTTTCCTGTAGGCAGTATCTATCTTACCTCTAGTGATATGTGCCTCTACATCCTTACATTTGTCCTCTAGCCATCCCTGCTTAGCCATTTTGCATTCCTGTCGATCTCATTTTTGAGACGTTTCTATTCCTTTGTCCCCGCCTTATTTACTGCATTTTTATATTTTCTCCTTTCATCAACGAAATTCAATTTCTCTTCCGTTACCCAAGGATTTCTACTAGCCCTCGGCTTTTTGCCTACTTGATCCTCTGCTGCCTTCACTATTTCATCTCTCAAAGCTACCCATTCTTCTTCTACCGTATTTCTTTCCCCTGTTCCTGTCAATCGTTCCCTAATGCTCTCTCTGATATTCTCTACAACCTCTGGTTCTTTCAGTTTATCCAGTTTCCACCTTGTTAAATTCCCACCTCTTTGCAGTTTCTTCAGTTTTACTCTACAGTTCATAACCAATAGATTTTGGTCCGAGTCCACATCTGCCCCTGGAAATGTCTTACAATTTAAAACCTGGTTCCTAAATCTCTGTCTTACCACTATATAATCTATCTGAAACCCTCCAGTGCCTCCAGGCCTCCTCCATTTATACAACCTTCTTTCATGATTCTTAAACAAAGTGTTAGCTATGATCAAGTTATGCTCTGTGCAAAATTCTATCATGCGGCTTCCTCTTTCATTCCTTATCCCCATTCCATATTCACTTACTACTTTTCCTTCCCTTCCTTTTCCTATTAGCGAATTCCAGTCCCCCATGACTATTAAATTTTCATCTTCCTTCACTATTTGAATAATTAATTTTATCTCACCATACATTTCTTCAATCTCTTCATCTGCGGAGCTAGTTGGCATATAAACTTGTACTAACTGTGGTAGGTGTGGGCTTCGTGTCTACCTTGGCTACAATAATGCGTTCACTATGCTGTTCGTAATAGCTGACCCGTGCTCCTACGTTTTATTCATTAAGTAACCTGTTCCTGCATTACCCCTATTTGGCTTTGTATTTATAACCCTGTATTCATCTGACCAGAAGTCTCGTTCCTCCTGCCACCGAACTTCGCTAATTACCACAATATCTAACTTAAACCTATCCATTTCCCTTTTTAAATTTTCTAACCTACCTGCCCGATTAAGGGATCTGAAATTCCACGCTCCGATCCGTAGAATGCCAGCTTTCCTTCTGCTGATAACGACGTCCTCCTGTGTAGTACCCGCCCCGAGAAGATCCGAATGGGGGGATTCTACCCTTATGGTGGGTGAATTAGGTGATGCAAGGTTTTTTGAACATATTTCTTTATTAAGGAAAGTTTGAAGCCAGAACTACGAAAAAAACTGTATATGTTTTGTCGCTCGGAAACGAAAAAAAAAAACGTGGTTCAACATTTTTAGAAATTCAGCCCCCAAGGGAGTGAAATAGGGGATGAAAGTTTTTATGAAAATGCTTCGTTGTGTTTAAACATTTTTAAAGCTAAATGTATGAAAATTGGTGTATGACGTCTCGGTTGGATATAAACTAGTGTTTTAGGGGATGAAAGTATCTGTGGAAATATCACCAAAAGAACTAGGAAAATAGGATTAACAAACACCTCAGACTCCAAATAATTGCTTTTCGTTTTTTGGTGAGAAGTACATTCGGAAAAGACCATGTTTCTATGGCCTTAATTAGCGTTAATTGTCTGGAAGGTATTGCAATACGTGTGCTAAATAAAAAAAGCTACTCGAAAGCCACCACTACCAATGGGCTTTGTCAGAATTGCATAGAAAGAGAAACGGATCTTTAATGTATTAATGTTCAGTGAGCCTAACACACATTTATAAAATTATTTTTGTTGTAATTACTACGCAAACGCGAGCGAAGCAGTGAGCACTAGACTGCTTTTCAATACACCAATACACTCTGACAACACGTTTTGTCAAATGTTATTTCTTTATTCTCTTACGGGTTTCAGAGGCTACGCGTTTCAGTTCCATACGAGAGTGAGTTCATACACAGACATAGTTTTCGAACCGATCGGCAATCTCGTATAGCAGAAGGCCACTTCGTAGAATAAAAGCTTCATTTACCTCCGTCATTCTGCTGCTGATTTGTTATTTGCTTCGGTCAGTTCATGTGGATTTACGTCATAAATCCTTCACTCCCTCTATTCTGTCCTTTGAAATCTGTCATTAATTTTGCTACTATTCGTCATCACGTAAGTTTCTATTTTGGTTTAACCTTAACCGAAAATCGTTGTTAAGAAAATTCTTTCCTCGTTGGACATCTCTTCTAAATCTCACCGACTTTCAGTCGCACAAGTAAAGCCGTTTCAGAACGCTAAAATTTATATAAGCTCGCCTTGTACTTTCATCACCGTTCCGAAATTTTCTTTCGAGTTAGTTAGTCATTGCCTCTTTGACGTATGATGTAATAGACAGTGCCCTCTTAATGACACGCAAGACCGTACCGAGGTCAAGTCGAGATAGGCCTCCGCCATGGGTGCAGGCACAGAAAGTGTGCAAAACCTGACAAAAAAAGAAGATTTACGAGAGTCGTTCGATAAATCTGGTAATTTTCCATAAAAGAACGCAACATTTTTGTTATTCCTTCATGGTTGGTAAGCCCTATTTTTCCAAATATGGTATAAAGACTTTCGCCATTTTTGACAGCCCTCAGAATCGATCAGTGTGTCGACTACGATTGGAAACGGAGAAAACAGAGTTACTTGCTGTTATCAAACATTTTCATTAGAAGGGCTGGACTGCCGTACAGGTCGAAACAGGATTGGACGAAGTTCACTCGGACTCTGAACCATCACTGAAGACCATTTACTTTTGGGTTAAAGAATTTAAATGTGTTCGGTCAAGCACCGATTACGAACAGCACTCCGGCCGTCCAGTTGGGGTCACCAGAAAGGAAACCACTGAAAACATCCATGATATGGTAATGCAAGACCAACGAATAAAAATTCGAGAGAATGCCGAACGTTTAGTCATCTAAAATGAGAGAATGCATAACATGCTGCACGGACAATTGGCTATGAAGAAGCTGTGTGCGAGGAGCGTGCCGCAAATCCTCACAGTTTACCAAAAGCGCACCCAGCACGTCATTTCAAAACAATGTCTGGCAATGTTTAATCGCAGTCCGTAATGCCTTTTGGGCCAGTTTGTGACTATTGATGAAACCTAGGTCCATCATCACACTCCAGAGTCGAAAAGACAATCAGAACAATGGACAAAGGCTGGTGAAAGTTCACCGAAGAAGGCAAAGATTGTTTTGTCAGCTGGTAAGGTGACGGCCGCTGTATTTTGGTACTCCCGAAGAATAATCCTCAGAGATAACTTGGAAAAACGTAGAACCATAACTGTACCCTTTTACCGTTCATTGTTCGATCGTGACTTAAAAAAGGCCGAGGCTGGCACGCAAAACGTGTTCTTTCACCAAAATAATGCACCATTCCACACATCAGCGATTACAATGACAAAAGTGTATGAATTTGACATTGAACTGGTTGCTGATCCATCCTATTCACCCGACTTACCCAAGTAACTTCTTTCTGTTCCATACCTTGAAAGTTTGGCTTGCTGGGAAGAAATTTTCGTCTAGTGAGGAAGCAATAGTTGCAGTCAACGAGTATTTTTCAGAGTTCACAGAAACTGTTTTTTCGATGGGATAGAAACGCTAGAGCATCGCTGGACCAAATATATACCCCTCAAAGGAGACTATGTCGAGCTAGTACGGTGAGTTGCTTACGGAACAAACATTTTTTCCTTGCTGTTTTTAGCAGACTTGTCAAACCACCCTCGTAAGAATTAATATGGAGGGGCACGTGAGTCCTCCCACTGCTCGTGTTTCCACTTTTTTTCCTGCGAGGGGAAACCTTTCGCTGGGTCAACGCCCGTAAGCGCTGTCACAGAGTCATTTCTTCCAAGTAGCATCATACAGAAACTATCTACTGCTAAACAGAAGACTGTCGACTGTCGCTAACATGTTTTATGTGCGAAAAGTGCGCTTGGTTCGCTCTGCTGCCGTCTATACAGTCCACTCATTTTCCACAGTGGTGTTCTTGTGACTATTTCGCTGCAGTGTTGTGGGATCTCAAATGGCGTGTGCTGCGACAAATATTCTATTTACCCGAACCCTTCCGATTTCAGCTGATTTCTGTTGATCGAGAGAGACTGCTTGAGCTGGAATGTTTCAAAGTGTTTGATAGAATAATAATTGAAAAGAAAAAGAGATCTTGCATATTTCACTGAAGTGATTTCTTGCCAGAAAACACCCTAGATAAAAGCTCTGTATCTTGCAAAATGTGCAGTTGGTTTTTGTGCCAAAGGTAGCAGAAACATTGATACAACGCTGCTAGTTAACTAAACAGCTTCTTTTAAGTTCCATGTGAAACAAGTGATGAAGGTTATTGACGCATCTTCCCATTTGGATATTTTGACGATTTTTCGAAGAATGGGTTAAGAGATGCTTATCTAAACATGGAAATAGTCCTGAGACCATTTATGACAATGACAGCATCTTCTGAACGTAAGTTCAGAAAATCAAAGATGATGACAGAAAACTACGTTATGTCGAATACTGCACTGTCAAATTTAGCTAACTTCTCGGTAGAAGATAACATAGTCAACAAACGTGACTCTAATGACTCAGTCAACTCGTTTTCTTCACAAAAGCGTCGAAATGCACGGTACGACTTTAATTAAAACACAATTCCCGGAAATGGATATTTTCTTAACTCTAAAATACAGTCCTTTTACATTTATTTACAATTATTTATGAACTATTTATAATTTGTGAGGAATAAACAAAATATGTTCTACAGTAAAAACAATGTATCGTACCTGCCATAAATAATAATATACAGATTTTTTTATCTTCATTATTTTTACGAAGTTTACATAAATTGTAATTTGTTTACTAAAAATACATTTAATTTGTTGTGTGCCATTTTTCATCCATAAAACACATTTTAACAGTATTTCTACACAATGTTTCACTGTTAACAAACCTGTACTGATGTAACAAAAGTCATCAGATAGCGATATACACATGAACTGATCGCTGTAGTATCGTGTACACAAGACATAAGAGAACAGTACATTGGCGAAGCTGTCGTTTGTACCCCGTTGATTCATGTGAAAAGGAGTCCGACGTGATTATGGACACACGGCGAGAATTAACAAATTCCCAGCGTGGAATGGTAGTTGGAGCTAGATGCATGGGACATTTCACTTCGAAAATCGTTAGGCAATTCAATACTCCGAGATCCACAGTATCAAGAGCGTGCCAAGAATACTAAAGTGCAGGCATTACCTCTCACCACAGACAACGCAGTCGCAGACGGTCTTCACTTAACGACCCAGAGCAACTGCGTTTAAGTGGAATTGTCGATGCTAACAGACAAGCAACGTTGTGTGGAAAGACCGTAGAAATCAATGTGGCGGGGTCAGGGATTTTCTCTGCCTCGTGATGACTGGGTGTTGTGTGATGTCCTTAGGTTAGTTAGGTTTAAGTACTTCTAAGTTCTAGGGGACTGATGGCCATAGAGGTTAAGTCCCATAGTGCTCAGAGCCAAACCAATGTGGGATGTGCGACTAACGTATACGTTAGGGCAGCGTGGCAAAATTTGGCATTGGTGGGCTATGACAGGAGAAAACCGACGCAAGTGCGTTTGTTAACAGTACGACATCATCTGCAGCGGCTCTTCTGGGCTCGTGACAATATCGGTTGGATCCTAGACTATCGTAAACCCTTGGCCTGGTCGGGTGAGTCCCGATTTCAGTTGGTAGGGACTGATGGTATAGTTCGCGTGTATCGTAGACTACATGAAGCTATGGACCCAACTTGTCAACGAGGCACTGTGCTAGCTGGTGGTGATCCCGTAATGGTGTGAGTTGTGTTTACATGAAATAGAATAGGTGTTCTGCTCCAATTGAACGGATCATTGACTGGAAATGAATATGTTCTACTACCTGGAGACAATCTGCAGCCTCTCATGGGCCTCGTGTTCCTCAACTACGGAATTTTTATTGATGACAATGTGCCATGTCACCCGGCGACAACTGTTCGGACTGGTTTGAACAACATCCTGAAAAATTCGAGCGAAAGGTTTGGCCACCCAGATGGCCAAACATTAATCCTCCTGAACATTTATGGGTCATAATCGAGAAGTCAGTTAGTGCAGAAAGCGTTGGCAAGGGACGTCCAGCAACTTGAGTCCATGCCATGTCGAGTTCCTGCCCTATGTCGAGCAGAATGTAGTCCGACATGATATTAGCAGGAATTTGCAGACTTTTGTCACTTCAGTGTACGTACAAAAGTACAAAATTTACTAAACCACTTTTCGGAAAATGTAGTTGTACGGGGAGGCGGGTGCGCAGCTTTGACAGGTCTACCAGGGGCGCAGGATTATCTCGGAACTGCTCCGATAAAAAATGCAAGTTTTTTTCTTTATTTCTAACTTTTATTTTCCAAGTATGATTTCTGTAGATTCTGTAAGATTGTTTATGTAATGTGTGAGGCTCACCCGCATGCTAACACACAGGAAAAGAAACACCCATGTCCTTCTACCTATTCAAGAATCAGCTTAACTGGTCGCCACGTTTGTATAGAGCTGAGACTAGCGGACATTAGCACAACAAAAGAACCGGTGACCGCAACTGAATTGCATTGCGGTTGCTGTGTTCTCTGCAAGGCCCGAGTCCGTAGCCAAATAAAACAATTCGAAACGTGATGCGCTAATGAATGGGGACGTTCTAGAAGTATCACATTTGTTCTCATTTCAAGCAGCAGTGTACTTCAGTCTTTACTGACCCGTATGCAATGCAACAAAGATCGTTATTCGCTTTTATACTCCATAAGTGGAGCTTTAAAATGGTTTAAAGAACAGGAAAACGAAGTCAAAACTGTAATCGAAGTGAAATCTGTTCTCCATAGGTCTTTTCACAAGGAAAGTTCATTAAGAATAAAAAGTGCCATTAATGGGTGTAGTGTAAACACCACTGCAAGACTAAAGGAAGTCGAAATTTGCAGGCATGATGAAAAACGAACACTGAAATTGGTTATCGATCACAATGTCGATAACTGGCTATTATTCTCCCTGGCGATGCAACATACAATCTACGTTGTTGGGTAACGATACAGAAAGTAACATTCACTAAAAAACTCTGTTACCAGGAAAAGCTGATTCCCTCAAGTCACTTTCTTAATGTACCTGTAGTATTACGGTTCAGCATAACTATTCGTCCCAGTATGCTCATAAATGATACAACAAGCAAACAAAATCTACTTTGCGGAAGTCACAGCATAACATAGGCTGGCGCTGACATTTCTTGAAATGAAGAGTCTAACAATATATAAAACTGATGAGCATCAGCAATATTGAAGTATAAAGTGGGGGTTACAGGAGTCAAGAAAGCGTTCATTTATGCCTGATGATGCGAAAATATTATTGGACGCCAGCATCACCCTCACTCAATTATTAAAATGTTGTATCTGCTCACCCTGAGAAAAATAACCACATTATCGTGCAGAGCAACGAAATGGACAGTACTAAAAAAGTACTGCCATCGTATAAACTGTAGTAAAATACATGAGCCGCCCTTAATGAAAACAAGACAAGCGGAAAATAAAAAAGCGTGGCGCGCAAAACTCAATAAATAGAAAAATAATAAACCATGGGTCTTGCCGTACGCACCTGACGTATCAGCGTATCACGGCGAGAACAAATACGAGCTGACAGGAGCTGAGCGCTGACTGCAGTTTATACGAGTTTGGTACTTTTTTAGTACGGCCCATTTCAAGGAACCATATGATAATACGGGTAGGCATGATACAACAGACTTTACGAGTTTTATCCATTCCTTGATCTGACTGATATACTCGTATTATAACATCGTTTATTTTTCTTTCTTAAATTTCAGGCATTTACCATTGCCGTTTCCTTCTCTCAGTCGCTCGTATTTTGAATTCCGTTCGTTTTGAGAACGTTTTAATACAACTTGACTGTGAGTGATGGGGGCGTCCAATAATCTCTATGTTTAACTGTATATGATTGGAGTGTGGGTATTCTGCTTATTATGTACTCGATTCTCTTGAGGGTTATTGTCCGTTTCGTACACACTGAAGCGCCAAAGAAAGTAATATAGGCACGCGTATTTAAATACAGAGGCATGTAAACAGGCAGAATACGGCGCTGCGTTCGGTAACCAATATAAGACCACAAGCGTTTGGCGCCATTGTTAGATCTGTTACTGTTGCTACAATGGCTGTTTACAAAGATTCAAGTGAATTTGAACGTGGTGTTATAGTCGGTGCACGAGCGATGGGACACAGTATCTCCGAAGTCGCGATGATGTTGGGATTCTCTCATACAACCATTTCACGTGTCTACCGTGTATATCAGGAATCCGGTAAAACATCAAATCTCCGACATCGCTGCGGCCGGAAAAAGATGCTGCAAGAACGAAACCAACGACGACGAACAGAATCGTTCAACGTGACAGAAGTGCACGCCTACAGCAAAGTGCTGGAGATTTCAATGCTAGGCCATCAAGAATTGTCAGCGTGCGAACCATTCAACGAAACATCACCGATATGGGCTTTCGAAGTCGAAGGCCTACTCGTGTACCCTTGATTACTGCACGACACAGAGCTTTACGCCTCGCATGAACACGTCAACACCGACAATGGACTATTGATAACTGGAAATATGTTGAAGGTTGGGTGAGTCTCGTTTCAAATTGTATGCAGCCGACGAACGTGTGCGAGTATGGAGATAACTTCATGAATTCGTGGACACTGCATGTCAGTATGGGACTGTTCAAGGTGGTGGAGGTCCTGTAATGGTGTGGGACATGTGCAGTTAGAGTGATATGGGACGCTTGATATGTCTAGATACGACTTTGGTAGGTGACCCGCATGTAAGCATCCTGTCTCATCACCTGCATCCATTCATGACCATTGTGCATTCCGACGAACTTGGGGAATTCCAGCATGACAATGCGACATCCTTCTCCCCTCCCCCTCCCCCCCACCAGTCCATAATTGGTACAAAGTGGCTCCAGGAACATTCTTCTAGGTTTAAGTACGTCCGCTGGCCACCAAACTCACCAAACATCAGCACTACTTCAGATATTAATCGAGTCCATGCCACGTCTTGTTACGTCAATTCTGCGTGCTCGCGGGGGCCCTGCAAGATATTGGGCAGGTGTACCAGTTTTTTTGGCTCTTCAGTGTATTTAGCATCTAAACATCACTGAAGTTACATGTTGATTTCACTGGAGCTCTTTTCAATAAAATTTAGTTTTTCCTCCAATTTCTGTTTTCTTTTTCTTTTTTTTTCTTTTTTTTTCTATTCAGCTGAATCTGATGATGTAACTTTAGGTTGTAATAGTCAACAGTTGCTGCGGTTTTGTTTAACAAGAATGCATTTTTACAGTTGTGGATGCCCGCAGTATAAAAGTGTTGCTTTTGTGTTGTGGTCGAAAGATGGACCAGCGCGCTATTGAGCACATACGAATAGTCATCATGTCTTGATTCATCAATGTACTTCACTCGAACAAACCTATCTTTTTATTTTCACCATGTTTAGGGAGGACACAGGAGAATCTTAAAATTGAACGTACGCCATACATAATTGCAAGGCGCCATTGGAGTGTTACATACTTTATTGGTTCAAATGGCTCTGAGCACTATGGGACTTAACATCTGTGGTCATCAGTCCCCTAGAACTTAGAACTACTTAAACCTAACTAACCTAAGGACATCACACTCATCCATGCCCGAGGCAGGATTCGAACCTGCGACCGTAGCAGTCTCGCGGTTCATACTTTATTGTTTCAAACTTA
The DNA here is from genome assembly GCF_023864345.2 of Schistocerca serialis cubense. Lineage (NCBI taxonomy): Eukaryota > Metazoa > Arthropoda > Insecta > Orthoptera > Acrididae > Schistocerca > Schistocerca serialis. The sequence goes on along the minus strand of NC_064639.1, from coordinate 485,941,765 downwards.
TTGTTTGATAAATACGGTCAAGATTGACGCGTTGAATGTTGTTGTAATCAACGTTTGCTATTCTCCCAGCACACATAATTCACATTTGTATCTTGCTGTGAAAGTCTCAGTCAGACGGTCCAATTCGTCCGCTAACTGGGCAACCTCGAGGACAAAGTACATTTACACTCAGACGCGCAAACCGTTGGGCTTTAGAGAAACTATGCGCCAAGGCCTTGCGAGGACTGCCAGCCTAACTCTTAACAGGAGCGGAGAACGGAAGGCAGGGGTGAGTTGGGGCGCAGGAAGGGCGGGGAGATGCTGTCGTCTTTACGGCTCCATCACCGGCGTCGAGCAGACAAACGCAATTAACCAGAGGAATGAAAACATGCTTACGTGCCGACGCGAATAAGCGCTAAATGAAGGAATTGTGGAGAGAGAAGGCACGGCGGAAAGACAGCGCAGCGATCGATAGAGGGGACTGGGGGCAGAACACGCAGTCACAAGCTTGATGGCGAGGAAAATTGTCGCCAGTTAGGGGGTCACGAAACACGCCCTTTTCAATGCGTCAAACGGCGCTTAAAGACTAAGAGGAACATCCCACACCGTTTGACATCACAAAAAATATATCACTTTCATCATCTTTAACTACACTACTGGCCATTAAAATTGCTACACCAAGAAGAAATGCAGATGGTAAACGGGTATTCATTGGACAACAATATTATACTAGAACTGACATGTGATTACATTTTCACGCAATTTGGGTGCATAGATCCTGAGAAATCAGTACCCAGTACTCAGAACAACCACCCGTAATAACAGCCTTGATACTCCTGGGCATTGAGTCAAACAGAGCTTGGTTGGAATGTATAGGTGTAGCTGCCCATGCAGCTTCAACACGATACCACAGTTCATCAAGACTAGTAACTGGCGTATTGTGACGAGCCAGTTGCACGGCCCCCATTGACCAGACGTTTTCAGTTGGTGAGAGATCTGGAGAGTGCGCTGGCCAGGGCAGCAGTCGAACATTTTCTATATCTAGAAAGGCCCGTACAAGACCTGCAACATGCGGTCGTGCATTATCATGCTGAAATGTAGGGTTTCGCAGGGATCGAATGAAAGGTAGAGCCACGGGTCGTAACACATCTTAAATGTAACGTCCACTGTTCAAAGTGCCGTCAATGCGAACAAGACGCGATCGAGACGTGTAACCAATGGCACCCCATACCATCACTCCGGGTGATACGCCAGTATGGCGATGACGAACACACGCTTACATTGTGCGTTCACCGCGATGTCGCCAAACACGGATGCGACCATCATGATGCTGTAAACAGAACCTGGATTCATCCGAAAACAGGACGTTTTGCCATTGGTGCACCCAGGTTCGTCGTTGAGTACGCCATCGCAGGCGCTCCTGTCTGTGATGCAGAGTCAAGGGTAACCGCAGCCATGGTGTCCGAGCTGATAGTCCATGCTGCTGCAAACGTCGTCGAACTGTTCGTGCAGATGGTTGTTGTCTTCCAAATGCCCCCATCTGTTGGCTCAGGGATCGAGACGTGGCTGCACGATCCGTTACAGCCATGCGGATAAGACTGCTAGTGATACGAGGTCGTTGGGATCCAGCACGACGTTCCGTATTACCCTCCTGAACCCACCGATTCCATATTCTGCTAACAGTCATTGGATCTCGACCAACGCGAGCAGCAATGTCGCGATACGATAAACCGCAATCGCGGTAGGCTGCAATTCGACCTTTATCAAAGTCGGAAACGTGGTGGTACGCATTTCTCCTCCTTACACGAGGCATCACAACAACGTTTCACCAGGCAACGCCGTTCAACTGCTGTTTGTGTATGAGAAATCGGTTGGAAATTTTCCTCATGTCAGCAAGTTGTAGGTGTCGCCACCGGCGCCAACCTTGTGTGAATGCTGTGAAAAGCTAATCATTTGCATACCACGGCATCTTCTTCCAGTCGGTTAAATTTCGTGTCTGTAGCACGTCATCTTCCTGGTGTAGCAATTTTAATGGCCAGTAGTGTAATTATATAATAATACACTGACGTAAAAAAATCGCAGCAGCAAGGAGGTATTGTGTGACGTAAGCGAAATTTGGAAGGCGTGTTTCTCCATCTTCAAATTTCACGAAACTCGCGTAAGACTGGCGCTAGTAGCGCCACTGTAAGGATACAGAACACATTTGCTTTAAATACGTGCTGCAATGGTCTTGAGAGTTAGTTACCTTAGAGACTGGACGCGGTGAGCTGATATTAGTCAGGAATGCCTCTAAGGCGACAAAGACGCCATTATCAACATCACACATAGTTTAAACGAGGTCGTGTAATAGTAGTACGAGAAACTGGATGTTTCTTCTACGATACTGCAGAAAGACTTGGGAGGAATATTGCCCCTGTACATGATTCCTGACAGTGGTGGTCACGAGAATGTACAGTCGCAAGAAGATCGGGTTTGAAACACCCATGCGCCACTACCGAGAGGAAATACCATCGTGTTTGGCGTAGGGTTCTGGTGCATCGTTTTGCATTTGCAGCAGCAGTTGACACCGCACTCACACAACGAATTGTTAGAAACCGTTACTTCAAGGACAGCTCCGAGCCAGGAGCCCTGTAACGTGCATTCCACTGACACGAAATCACCACCATTTGCAACTTCAGTGGTGTAAAGTGAGAGCTCATTTGAAGACGCGGTGGACTTTGGTTGTCTTTTCTGATAACATCTCGTTCTGCCTAGGAGCCAGTGATGGCCTTGCGCTGCATGGAAGGAGGCCATTTGAGGGCCTGCAACTTACCTGTCTGCGTGCTAGACACACTGAAGCTACATTTGAAATTATACTCTGGGTGCGATCTCTTATGACAGCAGGAGCGCCCTCGTACTTATCCCACAGACCCTGACTGCAAACCTGTACGTCAGTCTGGTGATTCGGCCTGTTGAGCTGCCTTTCTTGATCAGCATTGCAGGGAGTGTTTTCCAACAGGATAAAGCTCGCTCACATTCCACTGTTGTAACCCAACATGCTCTACAGAGTGTTGTCATGATGCCTTGGCCTGCTAGATCACCAGATCTGTCAACATTCGAGCACGTGTGAGATATCATCGGAAGATAATTCCAGCGATATCCACAAACAGCGTTAACCGTCCCTGTATTTGATACCATTAGACTTCTCTTGGCCAAGATTGCCCTCTTTGCCTGTGCTAGTCTGCTGTTTTGCTAGTCTGCTTTTTTTCCTCCACCTTACTTCGTTCGTCGTGGGTAATTTTGCTTGTAAGAATTCCTCAATTTCGTCTATTTCGTGAACCCCAATTTCGATGTTAAGTTTCTGACTACACCCATATCTGTTACGTCTTATTACTTTCGCCTTTCTTCGGTTCACACTCAACCTATATTCAGTGCTCATCAGACTGTTTATTCCATCCAACAGACCCTGTAATTCGCCTTCACAATCTTTGAGGATAGCAATGTCGTCGGCGAATTATCACTGGTATCCTTTAAAAATGAATTTTAATTCAACTCGTGAACCTTTCTTTTATTTCCGTCATTGCATCTTCGATGTGTAGGTTGAATAGTAGAACTCAAAGAATGCATCTCTGCCTTTTACGCTTTCTGATCCGAGCGCTACGTTCCTGGCCTTGCAAATTTTAACCCGAGTTCATCGCTCCTGGTCTCACAAACTTATTATTCTCTCTTGATCATTGTACGTATTTCGTGTTATGCGTATTTCCCTACATTTTCCTCCCACGTTTCTCAGAATTTCGAATGTCATGTATCTTTCTACGTTCGTCAACGAATGCCATGAGCGTATCTTGACTTATCTTCAACCTTTCTTCCAACGTCTTATTTGATCTCAAGTCTTCCAGAGCTGTTTCAGATTCTAACTCTATACTGGATCCCTTTGTCAACCCTGTCGACTCCAATTTCTTCTTCTGCTACGTCATCAAACAATTCCTCCCCCGTCATAGACGCTTTCAGTGAATTCTTTCCACCTATCTCCTTCCTCTTCTGTGTTTAACAGTAGAACTACCACTGCGCTCTTAATGTATTTACCCTTACTTTTAATTTAAACGAAGACTGTTTTGACTTTTCGATATCTTCACATCTTTCCTGCAGCCATTGCACCTTGGCTGTCCTACATTTTCCATTTATTTTATTCCTCAGGGATTTATAATTCTATATTCCTGTGCTTCCTTCTTTCGTGGACCAACTGAAATATTTCGTCTGTTATTCATGGTTTATTTGCAGTTACCTTCCATGTACCTATGTTTATTAGTCAAACATCTGTGACTGTCCCTTTTAGAGATGTACACTCCTTTTTAACTCTGCTGCCTTATCAGAGAATCCACATCCTTAGCGGATTTCACATGCATCTCCTCAATCCTCAGTGCTTCAGTATTCCACTTCTTTGTGCATTGCTTCTTTCATCTACATGTACATGGATACTCTGCCAATCACATTTAAGTGCCTGGCAGAGGGTTCATCGAACCACCTTCACGATTCTCTATTATTCCAATCTCGTATAGCGTGCGGAAAGAACGGACACCAATACATTTCCGTACGAGTTCTGATTCCCATTATTTTATCGTGGTAATCGTTTTTCCCTATGCAGGTCAGCGTCAACAAAATATTTTCATTCGGAGGAGAAAGTTGGTGACTGGAATTTTGTGAGAAGATTCCGTCGCAACGAAAAACGCCTTTCTTTTAATGATGCCCAGCCCAAATCCTGTATCATTTCTGTGACACTCTCTCCCATATTTTGCGATAATACAAAACGCACTGCCCTTCTTTGAACTTTTCCAATGTACTCCGTCAGTACAGCGCAGCAGTATTCTAAAAAAGGACGGACAAGCATAGTGTAGGCAGTCTCCTTAGTAGGTCTGTTACATTTTCTAAGCGTCCTGCGAAGAAAACACAGTCTTTAGTTAGTCTTCCCCACAACATTTTCTTCCAATTTAAGTTGTTCGTAATTGTAATACCTAGGTATTTAGTTGAATTTACGGCTTTTACATTAGACTGATTTTCGTGTAACCAAAGTTTAACGAGTTTCTTTTAGCACTCATGTGGATGACCACACACACTTCGTTGTTTAGGGTCAAATGCCACTTTTCGCAGCACGGAAGACGGCTGCGCAGATTGTCTCCCAAATCACTTTTTTTTTTTTTTTTTTTTTTTTGTGGTTTTCGGGCGCACAACTTCAATGGTCATTAGCGCCCTGACTACTCTAAGAATGCAACTAAAAGGGAAAACACAATAAAAGACAGACTGACAGGCATAGGATTAAAAAACATCATCAAATGTCCTTAGCGAGGTTTGTCAAATTGATAAAACAAAGAACACGAGCAGCTGCTCGTGGGTCATCCGCTAAAATGGCATCGAAAGTATTAGGCAGGTTAAGATCGAGGCGCAGTGTGTTAAGATCAGGACAGGACATTAAAATGTGTCTAACCGTCAGCAAGTGCCCACATGGGCAGAACGGCGCCGGCGCAGCCGTCAGCAGATGGCGATGGCTGAACCGGCAGTGTCCAATTCTTAACCTTGCTAAAACGACCTCCTCCCCAAATCATTTATATAGATAAGGAACAGCAAAGGGCCTAAAACACTACCTTGGGGAACGCCAGAAATCACTTCTGTTTTACTCGATGACTTTCCGTCAATTACTACGAACTGTGACCTCTCTGACAGGAGAGATTTTCTAGCTTTCGTGCTACATCCAAACTTATGACATTCCATGCTCCGACACGCAGAATTTTATACCGGCGTTGGGTATCCCACCTTTTTCTTTTGGTCGCCTCTCCCTTTGAAGTCCGCTCCCGGAAATCTGAATGGGGGAGTAACCCGCACTCTTTTGCCAATAGAGAGAGATCATCATGACACTTCTTTTCATTTAGAGGCCAAATGCCTGTGGATACAAATTATGCGTCTTTAATGCAGTGGTTTCCATTGAGTTCTGCGTCCCCATGCCGTTGATCAGTGCTAATTCTTTCAGTCTCCCCACCCAAGGCGAATAAATTGCCCTGAACCTCTGGCCGCTCCTCCGCCCTCTTTCACAACGCTGTTGCGAGATCAATTGTGACACAACAGAGGGTTTCTAAGAGATCATGTATATGAGTTTGTGCAAGTGCGCTGTGGTGTATGTCTTTCAATTATTCACTTTAAGCAAGCCTTAACCATTGTACCAATATAATTTGTAGCTATGTATTTAAATGACCAGCAGTTAACCAACATTTTCGCTGAGAAGTTCTAAGAGTTACTTGAACATCCTAGGCAGTAGCGAGATATCAGAAATACGTTCAATGAAATTTGAAAGTAACAAAATGACTAACTCTCTGAATTTTAGTTCCAAGCGTAGGCTGCTGCAGGTAAATGGTAATCTGGGCTGCAGTGAACCTGTACAAGGAAATATCAATTGAAGGCACGGAAGTGTAATTCTGAGTAGAGCCGGTGAGCTGTGTTAATATAAATGAACTGACAGAACCTGAAGTCCATATCGTTGTGGACACGAGTAATATGTTTCCTTTTGAAGAGAATAACGTACATTATGCAACCAAACATTTAAAAGAGAAATCATTAGTGACGATCATAATATAATGCAACAATTATCAAATGCAGAATTATTTTCATCGATCTGGATTACCAAAACTGAGTACAGAGTATAACGTATTAAAGGATATCAGTGCTCAAACAGAGTTTCACAACTTTGTTGTCAAAACGATATTTATTTTTCGCACAACGGAATGTACACCGGTGTGCAGAACTTAAGGAGGAGAGTACCTTGCGCATTATGTGCCACTGTCAACGAACACAGTTCGATGAAATTTCGACCATATATCGAAAGAACTGCTACGGTAGAGTACAGAAGCTAACTGAAAGAAATACGCAATGAGACGAACATGTAAGCATAGAATTGTATCGTTGACAATCGATAGTCGCATCTGTGCCCAGCGAACACAACGGTGGTGAGTCGTGGCATAGCTTTCGTGGAAAGCGGGCGCTGTGTTGTGTTGATGCCGTGGCTGTAGCACGAATCTTACAAGTTATGGCGAAGTAACTGAAAATGTCTGCCACACAAGTTTTGCATTTAATTTTATTGTTCACGGCGCAGCATCAAAGTTTATCCAAAAGGCAATGTTTCTCGGTTTCGTGTGTCGTGTCGGGAGATCAACAATCAACAGCGTCGCGACGGTTACGGAAAAATAATATGGACTGGTATGATCCTAGTTGAAAGTTCCAAGTGAAAGAAACATTTATTGTTTTTACTGTTTGAATATCACGAGCGCAGGTACTTTCTCTTTGGTATATCGTACCCGAAATTTTATGGAGCATCCGCGTCGCGGTTCGGTCACGCGCACGCACGTGTTATGAGCTATTGCATTGTTTAGTACTATTAGAAGAACTGTGACAACCATCGACTAATAATACATCTGTTGAACAGTGATTATTTTGTGTTCTATTCACCGAGTTCTTGCACTAGATGCCATCATGTAGAAAGATAGCTTATACGTCACAACTGACACGTACTTGGAGTAAAATACTGATCACGTCTATTGTGGAATAAAGTTAATTGTGAATACTATAGCCCCACCCTGTGCTAGTGTTTAACAGAATACAGTGAGAGATCTGAGTTTCTCCTGGCGTATACAACTTTCAAATAAACATTCAAGAATTAACTATCATTTTGTAAATGAACTACTTTGCTGTTTCTTTTATAATACGGAAAAGTTTTGACATCCTTCGTTTTAATTAAACAGGAAAGACACAGGACTTGTATTCTGTAATACACCATGACTGCAAAATACAAGAACATAAACGATTGCCGGCCGCGGTGGCCGAGCGGTTCTAGGCGCTTGAGTCTGGAACCGCGCATCTGCTACGATCGCAGGTTCGAATCCTGCCTCGGGCATGGATGTGTGTGATGTCCTTAGGTTAGTTAGGTTTAAGTAGTTCTAAGTTCTAGGGGACTGATGACCTCAGATGTTAAGTCCCATAATGCTCAGAGCCATTTGAACCATGTTGAACCATAAAAGACTGCCAGAAAAAACTATAATCAGGTTTACTTCTGTAGAAATAGGTTTACAATTCAAAACAGAAGTACCTGTGTCTGGAAAATGCGACATCATTCTCGTTGAGCGTCACGCTTGTGATTAGTATTCAGCAGAAATCGTACTACCTCACTTTTAGATACCTTTTTTCCGTTTAAATGTTACTGAATGAAGATGAAAGTTTTAAAATCTATGCTATGAATAACAACTCAGTCTGATATTCAAAGATTCTTTCATTTTGCCGCACAGTGAAACTAATTTGACCAGACCAGTAGCAGGTTTAAGAATACCTTCAACGCACACCAGATAACCAAAAAGAGGCCAGATGAGGCAGAATTCAGCTTTTACTGAGCGTCTGAAGGCGACAGGGCACCAACTAACTACGCTGAATGAACTAAACATTTTGCATTATGCGCAAAAAGACAAGACACTTGATCTTCTATAGGAATTAGAAATTCTCAAGCATGTGTATGCGGGTAATGATCAACCGTTTAACGATCTGCTGATTAGAAGAAATCAGAACTACTTTGACACCATGTTCTCAGTTTTTAAAATATTAAAGTTGTCGATTTTTTGGCTTTAGCTATTCTATATTTAAATTGTTTGTTTCTGTATAATATTGTGTGGTATTTTTAGATGACACGTTTCCTACTACTTTTTATGCTCAAGCTCTCTTTTCTTATGTTAACCATTTAATCATGAGCACTTGTTTTTGTGCATTTAACTGGTACTCCCCTTGGGTACCTCTTTTTTCTGATGATGCCAATTGTTATATAGCTGCTTTTTATCCTATAGTTGTACTTAAGTCGTACTTCTAATTTTCTAAAACTTTACGCTTTTATTTTTTACATTTTAAGAGCCAAACAGGGTTATATCGTTGTAACTTCTCCTTTTTGTGGTCCGCATCGATTGCTATCACGTGCTGCTTTGCCCATGGACTATTGGTGCATTGCACAAATTTGTTTCTTTTAAATATAATTTTTAATGTGTGCCCTGTATCACTAATTCTTCCATTACTGTTCTTGACCCATAGTGCTTCTGCAGCTAAATTTTGAAATTTTTATTCTAGATCTTATTTGTGTTATGAAAATTGTTTATGAGTGCCATCTGTATGTGTTTGCGCTACATAACTGTATGCCTTATGCCTTTTGCGCGCGTGGTGTTTGTGTTTGTGTGTGTGTGTGTGTGTGTGTGTGTGTGTGTGTGTCTTTACCCAAGAGTGACCATCATCAAATGTTCAAATGTGGTCCGCAGCCTGTGGTCGTGCGGTAGCGTTCTCGCTTCCCGCGCGCGGGTTCCCGGGTTCGATTCCCGGCGGGATCAGGGATTTTTCTCTGCCTCGTGATGACTGGTTGTTCTGTGACGTCCTTAGGTTAGTTAGGTTTAAGTAGTTCTAAGTTCTAAGGGACTGATGACCATAGATGTTAAGTCCCATAGTGCTCAGAGCCATTTGAACCTTTTTTTTGTTCAAATGTGTGTGAAATCTTATGTGACTTAATTGCTAAGGGGTCATCAGTCCCTAAGCTTACATACTACTTAACCTAAATTATCCTAAGGACAAACACACACGCATGCCCGAGGGAGGACTCGAACCTCCGCCGGGACCAGCCGCACAGTCCATGACTGCAGCGCCCTTAGACCGCACGTCTAATCCCGCGCGGCTGACCATCTTCGATGGTCTGTTCTTTTTGTGTAAAAGTACAACGTAAATTACCACTTTATTTATTTAATAACGCAATAAGAGGCAACCTCTGTACAAGTAATATGTAATAAGATTGGGCAGAGTTTCTGGAGTTAGTTGCGCGGGTTGAAAGAAGGGGGGGGAGGTGACGGACGCTGGGTGGAGACGGTACGTGGATGTGGTTGGCAGTTGTCTACGGCGGATGGTGGCGTGTAACCGCCCGCTGAAGTTTATATTTGTGCCATGTCTGTGGGTGGACTGTAGCGACGTGTTGAAGTTGATGGACAGAAGCTCGTGATGCGTTAATTCTGCGGAAGATAGATTTGACATAGTCCTTAACCCTCCCGCGCAGGTACTTTCCTTCCAAGAAAGCGCGTAAATCTTGTACCTGGCCCATCGCGGTGCACCCACCTGTTCTGATGTGACTGTAGCGTTCATACGTTGGAGGTGCAGGCAGTACCCCACGCCACGCAGTCATACAGGACTTGGTGCTGGGCAGTAGACTCGTATAACTGCGGCTTCGTCTTCAGAGCCGGATTTTCACCAAGGAAGAATGGCGGTAGTGCATTATCCATCTTCTATGTTGATTGTTTACGTTCTTGGGCATGCTGCGTGAACGACAACGACTTGTCGAGGACGACACCCAGATATCTCGTGGCTGGTGACAATCAGGTCAAAGGACTTGCACCGCATCCGGAGGATCAGATGCTGCTTCTTAGTAAAGGGCGCCGCTGCTGCCTTGATGGGTGATATTGTTTTTGATGCCCACATCTCCATCACGTCGATCTGGCGCTGCGCGTCATGAAAGCATCGGCATACAGACTGTCGGCTTATAGACTGAGTCTGATCGGAGTTTGGTCGGAAGGTCATCGATATAAAGCTTGAAGTGTAGCGGCGCAATGACCGAACCCTGCGGGAAACCCTGCTGTGGTGATATGAGTGCAGAACGTTTCCTATCCACAGACACGGGAAACATACGGTCATTTAGGAAATTGTCTATGAGATGGCTATAGCTATATGGAAGTTACGTCTGCTGGCGAAATTTCACGCCCTATTATTGGGCCACGTCTCATCATTGGCCCTTACAAAGTCAAAGAAGAGGCCACAGGAGATTGTCGAAAATTCGAAAATTGGTGCGGTGTTCATTATGTTCAGTTAGACGTATAAGCTGAAGCTGACTTAACATGACGCTGTGTCTAATTCTCAGCTGTATAAACGCTCGACGTCCTCTGCTGTGATGGCCGATTTTCATTACCCTGTGCTTGGTGCAGCAAGTGTGTGCAATTCTGTAAATATGGTTGTATCGCTGTACCACTCCACCTGCCATCATCGCTGTACCGGCGATGTTGTTTCGATTTTTGATTTACCACTATGTCATTTATTCTCTCTTTTTTGCGGCTGGTCCCGGCGGAGGTTCGAGTCGTCCCTCGTGCATGGGTGTGTGTGACTGTCCTTAGGATAACTTAGGTTAAGTAGTGTGTTAGCTTAGGGACTGATTACCTTAGCAGTTAAGTCCCATAAGATTTCACACACATTTTTTGAACTTACTTACCGATTCGTTTTCAGTGTCTAGGCACATCCCTCAATCAGCCCCATCTGGAGGTATGCTTATTCCATAGCATTATAGTTTTATGAATGGCTTTCAATCCATGGTTCATAAAAATTTCGTTAGATATTTTATTACAACTGTGTATGAGAGGACTATATCTTATCCATTATTTTCGCTTTATTTGTTTTTGTAGATAATCTGATGATGCCCTGCAAAGACGAAAGCAACATTTTTCGTAACCACGACTATCTTATTCAAGAAAAAGTTTGGATAACTGTCTTCGATAAATGAATGCTAAGCAAATTTATGATTGTAGGCTTTTATATGAGTTACAGAAACATGCGTGTTTAGAAGAAGGACATGCTAGGTAGAGGCAGGTGAACCATTTCCGACTCTATGGCAGCGACGACACTGCAGTTTGGAGCCACTGAATGCAGCACAATTTGTGCGATGGGATTGAAATTGATCTGTTCACGCCAGGCATTGCATTCGAATGAGCGGTGGAATCCCAGCAATGGAGCGAGGCTTTTCGAGGAATCCATCACGAAGCGCAGCGGCACAGTAACATACACAAGATCTTGGACTGTTGTTGAATACGAATGAGATGTCGAATTCTGTGTTTAATTTACGTAAGCAGGGCGCATGATACCGCACTAAAATCGCACGGAAATGACGTACAATTTTTTTTCATAAAACAGTTAATAATGCCTGACGCTATTGTAACAAGTATTCTTTTTGGAGATAGTCTCAGAGCATGGAAAAGCAAACGCAGTTAAAATGAGCTTCTACAAAAGGGAAGCAGCAAGTAAAGAAACTTTTTCTACTGCAGCTTCCGCTACCGACGAGAAGAAGCAGTTGCCAGAAAGGGAGCTGTTACCACAGTAAGTGACGCAGTCAAAACGTCGCATTGACAAACAAAATTGTTTTAACTCTTTACTTATCAAAATCCGAAAATTTATTGTGTATGCTTAACTTTTACAGTATTCTCCCTCACTGATTATGCTTCACAAATAAAGGATCTGATGGAAAACCACTCTTAATATACAGCACCCTTTACACAGGAAAAGTCCGTCTCTATAGTTCAGTGGTAAGCGCAGCTGACTTCCGTGTGGGAGACCGGGGTTCGATTCTCGGTACTGCCAGTGATTTTTCCGTGGTGGAGGACGGGTATAGGATGCACTTAGCTTCATGAGGGCAGCTCAGAAGCCTCTCGACCGATTAGCAAATCGCCGGCCGGAGTGGCCGTGCGGTTCTAGGCGCTACAGTCTGGAGCCGAGCGACCGCTTTGGTCGCACGTTCGAATCCTGCCTCGGGCATGGATGTGTGTGATGTCCTTAGGTTAGTTAGGTTTAATTAGTTCTAAGTTCTAGGCGACTGATGACCTCAGAAGTTAAGTGGCATAGTGCTCAGAGCCATTCGATTAGCAGATCAAGAGACTCGACACGACCGGGAGAGAATGTTGTGCTGACCACGTGCACCTCAATACCGCATACAATGACGTCATTGCCAGAGGGTGTGACGGGGGTCAGCCCATTTGCCCGTCTACGGCCAGAACGCGGAGTTTTACCTTTTCACCCTAAGATAGGAAAAACCTTATAACGCTTGTTACATGAAACATATGTTTAAAATATCCGTCTATTTTGGATTAGCAGCTTGTTTTGGTACAGCCACACATAGATACAAGAAAGGTAATAGTGAAAGAGCTTGGGTAATAGGGGAAATGTTTCATCAGATCGACGAAAGAAGGAAGCACAGAAATATTCAGGGATTTCCAGAATACAGAAATAAGAATCATTTAAGGAATGAAATAAACAGGAAGTGCAGTGGAGCCACGACTAAATGGTTGCTGGAGGAAATGTAGAGAAATCGAAAAAGAAATGGTCGTCGGAAGGACTGATTCAGAATACAGATAAAATCAAAACAGCCTTCGGTGAAAGTAAAAGCAAAGGAGTCAACATTATGGGTGCAGTGGGAATTCCACTGCTCGAAGGCGAGCGAGAAACAGTGGATCATATAAGTAACTGGTATTTTTCTATCGTTAGTACAAAGGTAACTGGGAGGAAAAACAGACTCAAAGTACTATATCGTAATACCCCACAGCAATCAGACGTGCTACGGACTCTGATGAGCTACCACATTCAGTTTCCACAACATTTACTCTACTTGCAGATGCGGACAGCGACCAAAATCGAGGGACAGGTGAAGAAAGCGTCTTTGTCGCGTCCTCAACTTCTCATCAGTTTAACAAGAATGAACTGAATGATCTTTGTGCGTGATCTGGATCTCTCCAGACTTGCAGGAGAAGTGTTAGATTCCAGATTTTCAAGAAAAGTGTTTACTGAGTGAGACTGTCATAGTACCGAAAGCGGGAAGAGATTTCTCTTTCATACGTTGGTTTGTTGCAATAATATCTCAGGTCTTCACAAACAGTTTGGGATTCCATTGTATAACCTAGGTGACTGGCGTTTATTTGTAGACACTTCAAATCTGAGTCTGAAGTGTTCTACTACAGAAAAGTCTGTGCACCTGTTCCAGTGCTTCGTTCTGTGTATTTAAAAGAGGAACACAATGACATGTAGACTGTGATTAACCTACTAAAATACCAGGAAATACGTATACATCTAAAACGGTTAATTTGCTGCTAGGTCAACAGAGAGGATGTACAACGTATCCCTGAGTTCTTTGCATGTGGAACAACCGAACACGAAATAGGCCCTGGAAAGCTTGTGTGTCCTCTTATGGAATACTGCTGCGTGCTACAGAACCCTTACCAGATAGTGTTTACCGAGTACAAAGAGAAAATTCAAAGAAGGGCAGCACGTTTTGTACTATCGAGGGGAGAGAATGTCAATCACGTGATACAGGAGTTGGGTTAGATCTCATTAAAACAAAGGCGTTTCTCGGTGCGCGGGATTTTCTCACGAAAGTTCAATCACCAACTTTGTCCTCGAATGTGAAAATATTATGTTGACGCCGACCTACGTAGGGAGAAACGACTATCGTAATAAAATAATGGAAATTAGAGCTCGTACGGAAAGATATAGGTGCCCGTTTCTTCCGCGCGCTGTTCGAGAGAATTATTGTGAAGGTGGTTCGTTGAACCTTCTGCCAGACACTTAAATGTGTTTTGCAGAGTATCCATGTAGATGTAGAAGGAGCAGCCCATATGTGAGACTCTGCAACCCGGTACGCCAAATATTGTCAATGATTCAGTTGTCAGCCGAGAAAAAATTATTTTCCCTCTACTCCATATAAAACTGGGTTTGATTAAAGCATTAGGTAGAAACAGTGAATGCTTCCAACATATGGTCAGTGCTCCTCCTGCTCTGTCTATTAAGAACACCAAATCAAGAGTGTTTAATGGACCCCAGATTGAGGCACTTATACGTGATAAGGAATTTATCACAAAGATGAACATCAAGGAAAGGGCCACAGGAGGTCATTCGTGGCAGTAATGGAAAACTTCGTGGGTAATAAAAAATCTGCTGACTATGAAAGTGTCATAGCTGATATGGGGTGTGTCAAATTCCATTTCCCATACACTTATCTCGATAAATTCCCTGACAAATCAAATGACGTCAGTGACGAGAAAGGCGAATCGTTCCATCACGATCTCAAGACTACGGAAGAGCGAAATCGAGGGAGGTGGGACAAACATGTGATGGGAGACTATTGCTGGAGTACTAAACAAGATCTCTCGGAAATATAATTACGTAGGCTTCCGCGGGCAGAGTCAGTCGACATAAAAGTTTCCTCGGTATGGTATCGCATCATAATATCTAAAACTACTGCTGCTGGAGACAAACCAACGTTTCGGCTACAGTTGCAGCGGCCGTCTTCCGGGTCTAGAAGAAGGCCGCTGCAGCCGTAGCCGAAACGCTGGTTTTTCCTCCAGCAGCAGAAGTTTTATACATTATGACGCGGTACGATACCCAGAAAATTTTTATGTCTAAATCTCTCGGAAACAGTTTACAAACGGAAGAAATTGTAACGAAAATTTCTGCCTCAATAAAATGCGCTAGTTATAAGTCACATTTATCTCAGGGTAGTTTTCTTCTTGATCATATGTGTTCTAGTTTGTTAGGAATAGATTTAGTTTCTGTTTCTACATAATTTGTATTTAATTTTATTTAATTTTCATTAACCAGCTAAGTTAACAAAGGTTTGCGCTCCCTGTAATGTGGGTTTGGAGCATAGACTCTTATGACAGAGAATCATGGACGGCGCGAAAACCGAAAAAGAAGAGAATCAAAGGGCTCAAGATGTGGTGCTATACAAGAATGTTGAAAAATAGTAGATAGATAAAATAACGAGGTTGTCCACATAACGGGTGAAGAAAGGAACGTATGGAAAACACTACTGAATTTTAAGCGGCTCACGCAAGAGCGATAAATAGCGTGAGAAAATGGCTCTGAGCACTATGGGACTCAACTGCTGTGGTCGTAAGTCCCCTAGGACGTAGAACTACTTAAACCTAACTAACCTAAGGACAGCACACAACACCCAGCCATCACGAGGCAGAGAAAATCCCTGACCCCGCCGGGAATCGAACCCGGGAACCCGGGCGTAATAGCGTGAGATATTGGCTGCAACGGTCAGTCAATTCGATCCCGTTACACACGAGCGTTTTCCCAAACAACTGTGATCAGTCTTTCGAATACTACCGTGTCGTTGAGTTCGGCTACTGAAAATGAACAGCGCTTGCCAGCAGTGGCAGTTGACCTCCGAATGCTAATTCTTGGAAACTATAAAAATAATAGTAATAAGCGGAAATGAGCGTTATGAAAGTTGTCTTGGAACGCGTTTGTTTGAGACTGTAGGGTATATTACAAAATAAATTACATGTTTCATTTTGTTTACAGAGTGTTTCATTTATTAGGCTTTTAGTTCAACTACGCAGATTTACGCCATGGTTCTGGAATCTCGATGTGTCTATAGAAATGTTTTAGACAGCAACACAGCTAGTTCCCATAACTCTTTAGTAAGTTGTGTGGGAGAGAGAGATCACACGATGTGATAAGTGGCAATGGCTGTAGAATAGGTATATAGTCCTAAACATTTAAATTAAAATGTCCACTTAATATTACCACATTATCTTTAGAAATTAGTAGGTAGAAATATGTAGAAGTTTCATAAGTAAGTCAAAATCGCCAGACGGAGAAGGGTATATTGTGACTTCCCATAGTTTTCTACCTCTGCAGTAGAAGCTTCAAAATCTTAAACCATAATCTAAATGTAAGAAAATTTTTAAATTCGCATCCCTTCTCAATATTAGTGGCAAATTCGTTGTCACTTTGCATGGCGGCTCGTGCCCCCTGATCAACTGCAAATTCTAGTCTAAGGCCCTTTCTTCAGCTGGGTATAGCGAAGTGAAGCAAATCCATGCAACCACACTTAAATATACAAACGATTCGCAGCCAGGCAGTCATATTGCCACATACCCCCGTCCCGCTGCATGCGATTCATCAGATTTTTTGGAAATTCCGAGAGTTGAGCGACTGATCGCTACGATCTACGAATTTCGCAAATGGCGTGCAATCTACCGATAGACAACACAACCTGTCGACGGACTGCTGCTATCCGTCGCCAATGTCTGGCGCTTTTTAACATCTTGAGTCCCAGTGGTCTCTGCCACAAACTATCATTTTATTCATTTTGTTTTGAATTATCAGTGCCTTTGGCATGAAAACACCTACGCTACTTAATCCCCGAATCAGGGCCTTAGCATCATGTGTGGTATCATGCTAAAGGCACTGATTGCATTCAGCGATTACACTGCCGTCTTGTTGTTGTGATTTGCTTGTCTTCACTAGTTTATGTTTTACGAGATCCTTCTTGGTTTTACACAAACGCAACTGAGGTTTTCAAAAAATGGCTCTAAGCACTATGGGACTTAACTTCTAACAAGGGAACCTCCCCATCGCACCCCCCTCAGATTTAGTTTTAAGTTGGCACAGTGGATAGGCCTTGAAAAACTGAACACAGATCAATCGAGAAAACAGGAAGAAGTTGCGTGCAACTATGAAAAAAATAAGCAAAATATACAAACTGAGTAGTCCATGCGCACGACAGGCAACATCAGGAAGAGTGCGAGCTCACGAGCGCCGTGGCCCCGTGGTTAGCGTGAGCAGCTGTGGAACGAGAGGTCCTTGGTTCAAGTCTTCCCTCGAGTGAAAAGTTTATTTTTTTATTTTCAGACAATTATTATCTGTCCGTCCGTCCGATGCGAGGTAACTGCGCCGTAGTATGGGGACGCTACACCTAAACAAACATCGAAACACACGACGTCAGTCGACTACAGCCCACGGAAAAGAGAGTATTCCTGCTAACGAGGCTCTCTGGCTGCCATCTGACTGTTCGCTACTTTGGACGAGAGTCAGTTAAATACGTGAGATGTATTCCGTGGGCAATACGAATCCAGCAAAAATAGCTTGCGACTTCATTGGAGAGGCACGTCCTTTCATCTACTAATCTCACGGTTTTGCGGTGCGGTCACAAAACACAGACACTAAACTTTTACAGTGAACAGAGACGTCAATGAACGAACGGACAGATCATAACTTTGCGAAATTAAAGAAAGTAAACTTTTCACTCGAGGGAAGACTTGAACCAAGGACCTCTCGTTCCGCAGCTGCTCACACTAACCACTTTTTCTTTTTTTTTTTTTTTTTTTTTTTTTTTTTAAATCTCATTCTGTTCGCTTTTGTTCGTTACATCTGTTCGGGGCGGACGTCGTAAGACATCCGTTTCAATCCGTTGTTGTTCGGTTTACTCAGTTTGTTTATTACAGAGGGCAGCTAACCCTCTGACCGAACACGCTGAGCTACCGTGCCGGTAGACCAGGGCGCTCCTGTGCTCACACTCTCCTTGATGTTACCTATCTTGCGCATGGACTACTCAGTTTGTATATTTTGCTTATTTTTTTCATAGTTCCACACAACTTCTTCCTGTTTTCTCGATTGATTTGTGTTCAGTTTTTCAAGGCCTATCCACTGTGCCAACTTATAACTAAATCTGAGGGGGGTGCGATGGGGAGGTTCCCTTGTAAAGTCATCAGTCCCCTAGAACTTAGAACTACTTAAACCTAACTAACCTAAGGACATCACACACATCCATGCCCGAGGCAGGATTCGAACCTGCGACCTTAGCGGTCGCGGGGTTCCAGACTGTAGCGCTAGAACCGCTCGGCCACAACTGGGGTTTTCCTTGGCTCTTTTAAAGGCAGAAAGGCCAAGAAAAGTCCGAGAGAAATCTGTGGGCAAAGAAATAGCTCTATTACTTAAGAAGCTGGGAGCAGGCGATTCTCGTAATGGATGAAACATGCATTTCATAGCTGCTGAGCATCATCAAACAATACTTAACGAAAACAATACGGTCATGCGAGAAGCTGTAAGCTGCAAGGAGAGGCTGTTAGCTACATTGGGTTTCTAGCCACTAGCAGAATTCATTTCTGTTGTATCCCCCTAATTATTATCTAAAACGATTCCTGAAACTTGCAACATGATGTATACTTTCCTGTGGAAATAATTCATTGTAAAGCAAAATAAATAAAGCAAAAGATGTTCATGTAAAAGTTATGAATTTATTTATGTATTTAGCGTAAAAAAGATGCCCCTGTAAGTTAAAGAAATTCATTTCAAATGAGAAGAAGAAAGACTACGAGTAGTAGTAGCCCATACCATCTAATAAATAAACAGATGCGTAAGAAATGAAACATTTAGCAACTGTTAGAACTCTAAAAGAAAATCCCACTCACTGCTCTTGATAGTACAAGGCCTGGAAATAGGGTGAACTTTTTTAACACTTATAACAGTGAAGAAAGTATATTGTATGAATAAACGACCACTGCTTGTGTGTATTTAGGTTTTTAGGTTTTATTTCCCACACCTAAGAGAAATCTGTCTGTATTTTGGTTACTAAATTCGTTTGCCGATAAGTATCATAAATAAAACCTAAAAAATAGAAAAATCAAATACATAAAGTTGACAGACTTTTATTCATAACATACATACCTTTCACTCTCTTTTTGTGCCACATGAAACTATTTTGGATTCGTTAAAAACTGAAACGAGTGGTTCATTTCTTGCATCCCTACTGCTGTACTGCTCGTTCATTGTGTCACAAAAAGGTCTTCAGTCTTTAAATTTCTCCAAAAAATTTATCACTAAAGTTTCATCCGCCTTACTCTTTCATGTATATAAGAACAGCATTTAATCCCGAATGCAGTAACAAAAGAGGAACTTTCGTCGAGCGGTTGGCACGACAGCATTTCATACGGCACAGTTAGTTGGGTGGTCCTACCCAACCAATACCCAGACAAAAGAACAGTTGGTCGGTCGGTTGGTCAAAGCGCCTACAAACGTCCAATTTGTCGGTGCAGGGTCCTTCAGCTGTATGATTGGTTACTCAGGTAGACAAAGGCGCCCTCTGCGGGAGCAACCTGACAGCACAGGTACGACAGTCTAAGCTGGACATGTGTTCATGTTGTTGGCCGGGAGGAAGCAGTCAGCCCGCAACCTTCCACATCACAGACACGTCTGCTTGTCGCGGTGGGAGTTATGTGGGGGTAGGTACATGTGTCATTGACATATTCTTAGGCTATTTGGTACATGGGAAAAAAATATTTGTGCTCCACTACAATAGTATATCGTGTAAAGATATTTTAAGAGTTTAATCGTGATTTGCACTATGAAACACGTTGGAATAATTTCTCCAGCAGGAACAAAGACTAGGTATATTGCGACGGCCAAACGTTGGGGATTAATTAAACAAGATAAGGCTCCCGTCGTCACTGATATGACAGCAACATGGTGACAGTAACATCTCATTTCTCTCCATGTGGCTGGTTCTACGGAACGCCCGTGTACCATTCGTTCAAAATATTCGTATATTTTGTGGTAAACAAACATTTGATGTGTGATTCCGTGGAACATTTCTCCACAAATTATTAATGGCAGTACAGTGGTGGTTTGATGGTATTAGTATTTGGATTTCTGAGGGTTACTTTCGATGCAAAGTAATTCTGAGATGCCGAAAGCACTTCAGCCAATCTGTTTCGAAATACGTGTGGGGGCCAAAGATCGTTTGTAGTCGAAGTTCTGACACGTGTAAACCAACGGGAAAAGTCCATTCAATAAGAGTTTCTAAAATATGCAGTATAAATAACTGGCGTGGTACAGACTTGCGTGCTCAACCTGTTTGTGAACTATCTCGCAGTGCATCAACACACACATTGCACGACTAGAATGTTATCGTCTGACAGTGTATAATTACTCTGCGTAAATGTTCTCGTTTTGCTTAATTTGCAGATACTCCGATCAAACAAGTTGTTCACACTACTTTGGTTACGCATAATGGCACTGAATTGCTGCACAAGTCATTTATGACTTCAGAATATTCAAAGTAATATCCACGTTTTGGTGCAAATTTGTCTCGTAACAGATTTAACCTTCCCAATAGGTTCTGGGAATTTCACTAGTGTTTCTTTCAATGACATACAGTAGTTGGTTCCGTAGATATATAAGGAGCATTAACATAGACAATTTCGTTTCCCCAGGCGAAGTACTCACCAGGTGTGACGTCAGCGCCCACTTCAAATCTCCTGCCGGCCGGTACGTCACAAACATCTCCAGACGTCGCATCGCAGCTTTATCAGGACAAGTGGTAATGGATGAGGTGGAAAATATCTTTGGCATTTATGAAGAGAAATTACATTTCTGATGTTTTCGTTTATACGGTACGGCAAGAGACCTCCTTGCGTGTTCAGAGAATTAAACTTTTGGTGAACTACAATTAAAGACATTGTGAAAAGATGCGTTTCGAGAAGCAAATACCCATTTTCCGCTTACGTAGAAGATAGCTTCAACATTAATCCAACGTTTCGACATTAAAATGTCGTACTAAAGTTTCTCAGGCTAATATCTTCTTGCACTACTGGCTGCCTCATAGGCCCCCCCCCCATCTCCCCCCCCCCCCCCCCCCCCCGCAACCTTCACCATGCGGAGTGTAGGTGGTTAGTCCTTTCATATTGTGATAATTTAAATCACTTCGTATTGCTAAGTTTGTAGCAATAGCGAAAGACTTTATATTATGAATGCGACAGTGCTTTAGGTTTCACCATTTTGCTAAACTTCACGAGGGACCGTGAATGCGGTGCAGTTGTTCGCGATGTAGACAACACTTGGGTCCAATTGGAGATGGCCAATAGTATACTATAAGGCAGACTTCGAAAAGCTGTTAAGTCATTCTGCTGACATGCAGAATTATTTCTGCGGGCTTTCCATCATATTCTTTTACTGACATTAACACTTGCACCTATGTTGAAACATCTTGTTTGTGGTGACGATAGAAATTACTCGTTGTGAACAGTCCTTCCATTTTCTGATTACAGGCGTCAATGTATAAAAAATTCTTAGCTCTTAATCTGTTACAACAGCGGTGCAATACTCGTATTTCGTCTCAATGGCGGAATGTGTCGTGATACACGACGGAGTAAGCAAAACTCATAATTTATAAAAGTTTTATATTTTCAAATTGTTAACCCTATACCCTTCAAAATACTGCGCATTACAACTAATACATTCGTCCCACTGATGCTTCCATTGTTAAATTTTTGTAGTCACCTTTATAAATGGCTGACAGCTGCTCTATCGTTTTTCTCAACTTCTGAAATGTTAAATCGGTGCCCTTTCATGTCCCTGTTCATGCGTGGAAATGAATGTCGCACGGAGCGAGCTCAGCCGAGTATAGTGCGTGGAGCAGTGGAATGTTTTCTGGTGAAAGTATCTCCTGTTTTCCTAGATCTTCAGTGTCAAAATTCGCTGAACTGAGCGCGAAGGCAAACAATTAAAGAGTTGATAAATTGTCGACAGTCTGAGTAAAAGTTCTCGAATTTTCAATATTTTCGTCGATTCGGACAGTTTTACGTTCAGGACGAGATTTGGCATCAATCGGCATGTCCCCTTTATTAAATCGAGCAAACCACTCGCACACATAAGTTTTCCCTTAGTGTCTTGGTAAGCTCTTTTCAACATTACAAAAATTTGTGCAGAGGAGAAAAAATTTCACCGCTACCTGTTGTTCACTTAAACTTGCCATCATAAACTAAACAAGAACAGCGCTAGCAAAAACTGTAGATGGACAGAACAAGACAGATGGGAAACACAGGCGGCACTGAGCTACGTAATACAAGCCTAGCGACAGAAATGCGTACCACACAAGCCTCTAACACAGCAATGTTAATGTTTTGTTTTGGGTACCCCTCGTAACTTAGCCCGAGGTCTGTCAGGTTGCAGTGTCAAGTTTAAGTGAAGCTAAACTTGTTTCTCGGCAGGTACTTCTCTCGTGATCTAAACGAAAACTTAGTTTCATCATCGGCTACCAAAATCAGTTGAGTCGCCATTGTGACAACGACCGCATGAGCGACAGGCAGAGATTAGAGACTAGATGGGCCTCTGCTAATACTTCATAAAGCTTTATTCATCTAGGGCTCATACCACAGTGATTGAGGATATCAAACAGAAACAGCGCTTAAAATAGGCACACTGCAATGGTCCTTATTTTTCGAATATCGTCACTTCGAGCGCAGCAGATTCCCTTTAGGTTTAAGAATTTTAAGACCTCATTTGTTGAAGCTGAACCCGTGCTGCAGAAGTCACTACTTCCATTACTGGTCATACGCGTGCTTGACTCATATTGCAGAATGAAATTTTAACTCTGCAGCAGACTGATGAAATCACTTCAGTGAAGAGTTTAGATATGTTGAAGACATTAAGCATAGATGGTTTCCTTAAACAATTTTTTTGTGATTCAAACACTTCTTGTTTTAGTGCCAAAGAAGCTACGAAAAATCTTAGTGACCAATGATACGGCGGAAAGTGAAGTTAATGTAAGATTTCAAAGGACCATTAAAAACGATAGCAATCAAGCACACGTATAACCAGTGACAAATACTTAGTGACATTTTAAGTAGGCTGTTTAGGTTTTTATCTTGGTAACGCCACTTAGCGCTCTGTATGAAAATCATTGACTGTTCAGGGTGCAGTCTGTGGCTGGTTTGCGTTGTTGGAATATTCGCTATTGTAGTGTTGGACAGTTGGATGTGAGCAGCGCGTAGCGTTGCGCAGTTGGTGAGCCGCCATCAGTGGTGGATGTTGGGAGAGAGATTGCAGTTTTGAGAGTGGACGATCTGGACGTGTCCGTCAGAAAAAGGAAATGTGTAAGGCTGGATGTCATGAAATAAATATATATTGACTTTTAAACACTAAGGTAAATACATCGAATGTTCTCCATCAAACTCATTTGCTTACTATGCCTATCAGTAGTTCGTGCCCTCAGTAGTTAGAATCTTTTATTTAGCTTTGCAGTATTGGCGCTTGCTGTATTGCAGTAGTTAGAGTAACGAAGATTTTTGTGAGGTAAGGGATTCGTGAAAGGTATCGGTTATTGTTAGTCAGAGCCATTCTTCTGTAGGGATTCTTGAAAGTCAGATTGCGTTGCGCTAAAAATATTGTCAGTTTAGCGTTGATCAGAATAAGTAAAGAGAGAAATGTCTGTGTGGTGTCGCCGCCAGACACCACACTTGCTAGGTAGTAGCCTTTCAATCGGCTGCGGTCCGTTAGTATACGTCGGACCCGCGTGTCGCCACTGTCAGTGATTGCAGACCGAGCGCAGCCACACGGCAGATCTAGTCCAGATACTCCCTACCACTCACCCCAGTTGTACAGCCGACTTTGCTAGCGATGGTTCACTGTCTACATACTCTCATTTGCAAAGACAGTTTAGCATAGCCTTAGCTAGGTCATTTGCTACGACCTAGCAAGGCGCCATATTCAGTTACTATGATTACCATCTTCAAGAATGTATTCTGAACAGAATATTGTGACTCGTGTACCGTCAAGAGCGACGTTCATCATTAATGGATTAAAGTTAAGAATGAAACTAATTACGTCCGCTTTCTAAATTCTAATTCCTTGTCATGTTCCAGACCTCACGTCAGTGCAGTTCTTCCCTCACGCCAGCCTGCGTGAGCTAAAACGCGTGCGTTTCGGCCTCCACTCGTAACACGGTGTTGGCTCTTCTGCTAACACAAAAGTCTGAGTACGTTCAGTTTTGCTCAGATGTTTGAAAATCAAATAACTTAGAGGTTTTCCAGCACTGCCATTTATAAATTTTTTCTAAGCGGCTAAATAACACATTCTAGCTACTGAAGGCACCAACTACTGATAGGTATAGTTAGCAAATGAAAGATTTTGATAGAGCAAACTATGCATTTACCTCAATGTTCAAAAGTCACCATACATATATCAGTTCATGACACCCAGTCTTACAAATGTCCTTTTTCTGACGGACACACGTCCAGATCGTCCTGTCTCAAAACTCTGCCATCTCTCCCCCCACATCCACCACTGCTGGCGACTCATCTCCAACTGCGCAACGCTACGCGCTGTTCACATCCAACTGCCCAACACTACAATAGCGAATATTCCAACAATTTAAACAAGCCACAGACTACACAAAGCACAATGATATTCATACAGAGCGCTACGTGGCGTTACCAACATAAAAACCAACAGGCTACTTACAACATGACGCAACCACTCGGCCGCTGCGGCTAGGGATCTGTCTTCAGTGCCAACAAAATAGCACTTCAAATTCTTAAAACAAAAGGGAAGTCTAAGGGTGTGTGCTAACAGGAAACACGAAATACGAAAAATGACATCCTAATGTACACTTGAAATGTATTATTACGAAGACAGGAAATGTGGCCAGATGGAGCCTTGCTGTAAAACCTTATTTATCCAGAGGCAACAGCTTCCAAAATTCTGGCATGCAGCAGTGCCGTGCGCTGCAATGACGTTTGTGTACACCTTGCGTCGTGTCGCAGGCTGCCGCAGCTAGCACCCGAGCCGAGAGGATTCCTGTGAGACATTTTCTGTGCGGCAGCGTAAAATTCGAAAACATGGGTTTGTCCAACGAAAAGTCTGTTCATAGAAGACAACAGAAAATCAGATGCTGTGATACGTGATAGCAAATATAAAAATAACATAATAGACGTTATAAGGAATCTTGGTTCAAAATATGAAATTGACGAACGCACTGTGAAGAAGATTAAGAATCAGTGGTGTATTTCTTCGTGAGCACTCATGTGTGACGAATAAGAAAAAGCTCAGTGCCTAATGTGGAAAGGAAATGGTTCACCTACGAATCTTTAAAATTCATTCTCGATGTGACGGAACCACGTGCCGGAATGGACAGCTAGCTTTAAATAATTATACGTATTTTATAACTGACTGCTGTAGTATACCGACCCATGGCTATAAAATAAGTATAACTGTAAATCAGGAAATTTTGTTCATAAACTGTTCTTAAAATTATTGTAATCAATAGCTTACAATAACATCTATCAAATGCATTCCAATAATTATATAACCAATAGATGCAATCTCTCTCTATTCGTTTAGTCGGTTCCGACTCTTCGTGACCCCATGAACGAAGCCATGGGGTTTTCTTGGGATAGTTCAGTGGTGGTTTCCCGTTGCCTTCCACTGTCCTCCAACTCCTATCTGCTCACCGACTCAGTTTCCCGCTGGGGTTGGTTACCCAATCTTTCGCTGAGTTCAATAGACGCAATAGTAACCTCAAATTTATTTTACTGTACTAGACAACAGAAAAGTTTGTAGGAATAAAGTAACAAAGTTAATTTATATATTCTGTTTATTTACATAAATTAATATACGTTACAGTACGTAATTTATATGTATCGTGGTAACAGTATTCTATTGGTGCATGTCCTGCGTTTCAGCCTTTACGGTGTCATGAAATATTCGGTGAACTCTTCTCGTACTATTAGTTGCGCATCAGTGGACGGTGTTAGAGGTATCTTTGCTAAGTTGCGTAAACCTGTATAATCACCAGTACGTTCCGTCCAGTTTCAAAGAACTGCACCATTATGAGTCTTCCTTGTCTAGACTCACTGGAGATGAATGGAATTAATCTGGAAGTTGTACTACCTATTACTACTTCGGCAATCTCTACTTCACGTAGCATAGGCTTCCTAAAATCACTGAAAAAGAGGGCATTATTAAAAATGCATTTTCGACAACGTCTTGCTAGAGAAAGTCGGTAATCATTCTCTCCTGCGACTTCGCTAATTTCTCAGCCTATGTCTTCATATTTTTGGGCATTGAAAATGCTGCTACTAAACACGTTGGCTCAAATGTTCTCTGCTAGGAAGAGATTCTTTGAGAAGATTGTTTAATTCTTCTAATGCTTTGAGAACCGCAGCTTGAAAAGTCCATCAGATACGTGGTTCTGACATCCAACATGTACACAGTGAAAACCGTAATTTGCGTCTACAGTTTGCGTAAGTATAATGCTACATGATTTTTTTTCACCTCCAGTCTTGGCAGGACATAAAATTTGTCCTTTCACCATCTATCGTTCCTGTAAAGTGATGGAACTTCTACTTTGTCCGTGGGCAGTCCTCAAATATTCTCCTCTTCCACTATTTTCTTTTCCGCTGATCATTTCCACGGTTAGCTGCGTGTGCAGTGACAAAGTAAGCCGCCACTGCAGTCATTTTCTCACTTAGTCTCCTGCAAGACCGACTCACAATCAGTGCTGCACGTTCTGTAGGTCTAATCTGCCCCATACTACATAGGCCGCAAGATGTTGCCTCCCGAGGCATACTACTACACGTCGTGAATCACATTTTCATAGCATGCCATGAGTTGCCCCAGCGTAAACAAGGATTAAGAACAACCCTGACGTGCCTGAACTGATTCAGGAAAACCACGGAAAGCCTAGATGAGAATGGCCAGACAGGACACTCCATCTTCCCGTCTTAACTACCAAAAATGCCTCGTTCCGTTAGTCCTATATTGTTTCAATCATACAGCTTGCATCAGGTAACTTTAAAGTAATTGCTGCGCTCAGATATAGAAACCAGCTGGTAACTACTGGAAAACGAACATGCTGCCATGCCCCTTATTTTCTCCAGTCGGTTTGGAACATGTTCCGAATGTCGTATACATGCAACTATGCCCCATGCATGTCTTAGTGTTCCCCCTTCGATCCATCCGAAAAACTGCGTTGACACACACACACACACACACACACACACACACACACACACACACACACACACACACACACACATATATATATATATATATATATATATATATATATATATATATATATATATATGTGTGTGTGTATATAATTACTTACCAAGCTCCCTTTTTAAACAGATATAATATTTCATTCCCTTGGGTAATTTATTGCCGTTGTATTCCCTGATAGCAAATGCTCTTTTGAGATTGGATTCATGGTGTACCATCACTTTCTTTGTGACATAATTTGCTTTGTTTCCTTTCTAGTCTTCAACACGTCACGTAGACTTCTGCACGCTTTTTGGATGTTCCACTGCAAGGTCAGGCCACACAGCAGCCGACGCGTTAATGGTCACTCTTCTGAGGTTTCATTTATAATGGTTAACCATTCCCAGTGCAGCAACGCTAGGCTTGTCTTCGTATGGGTTGTAAACTTAGTGACCTTAGTCACCATCTGATGCAATAATTTCAATGGTCCGTCACATAATTCGAAAACACTATCTAAACTCTGTAAAATTGCATTCTTAAAAACATAAATGCTTGCCAAATGTTAGGCACGCACTTCTCGTCTTTAAGAAAAATATAGTTTCCTTAAATAAATCAATGAAACTATAATTCTTAACAGTATCTATTGTGCCATCTATCCTGAGCAGGTGGGATGACGCACCATGGATAGGAGAGGCAAGTGTAGTCTAAAGGTTTAAAACTGTCTTAGAAAGCTTACACTAAAATTTCAAGCCAAAGAAGACGGAGACAGAAAATCAATCAACGCAGTTATCAATATCAATGAAATTCTCACAGCCGTATAACTAAAGTGTTTTATTTTGTCAGCTACCAGTATCGGCATTCTGCTAAGCAACCTTCAGGCCCCACATGCGTCTTTCCTAATAAAAGAAAATGTCGTAGTTCCATACTTCTCTGGATGTCGTGCATTAAACCGTTTTAGTGCTTCACCCCTATTATGCGGCTGTTCGAGAATTTCATTGATATTGACAATTACGTAACCCTCTTATGTGCTCTGTCCGTGATGGATAAACAGACTACAAATGCAAGTGCTGAGTGCAACTGTTCATTGATATGTATCTAAACAAAGAAATTCCAGGATAGGCTGTTTGTTACTTTGTGTAACTAATTTTTGCTGATTTTTTTTTCCTTGCCATCTCTTCCACAAAAGCCACACGTGTCGTAATTGTGATGGAAGTCACACTTCCTTTAGTGAAATTTATTACAAGCCTTGGAGTTTTTTCCAGGTATTCTAATAAGCCTGCTCTGTCAGCCGCATATCTGAAATCATTGTTCACTAACTACAGGTATTCGGCATGAAGTATTTAATTAGCAAGCGCAACATAGGTAATATAGACAAACTGTACTACACTATAAGCGCGAAATTGTCGCACAATAAAGCGATACTAAATTTAGGTTACTTCCTTCCCTCCTGCCTCCATGGGTCAACTGGCGCAAGGCGGTAGTGAAGAGGCAACTTAACTTACCGGTGTAAGAATCTGGCTAGCATTAAACACTAAATACGCCATTAACTTTAAACTATAACTTCCGTCATTCGTTTTTTCGTTAATTCTTCTGTGTCCATTGTATAACAATGACGTTGGTGAAACTTCACCTACCTCAGCCAGTCGGTATTCCATCCTAAAACATGCGTATACGCTCCAAATTTTTAGTTCGCAGCACGCCTGTGCTTCAAAACTATTAACTCGCTACTAAACACTTGCCGCCACATACGGGCAAGAGTGAAGACGAAAAGTGCGTCTTCTCTCCTACCTGCGTCCACTAGCTCAATCTTAAGTCTTTTTACAGTCCATAAATACCACAGCATTGGGTTTGGAAATTTCGGAAGTGTCGGTAACAAAGATCAGCAATACCCAGTAAAGTCATCAAAATGGCGGCCACAACCAGATTAGGTGAACTTTTCGTTCCGTGGGTTGGTTCTGAGATCATCGTGGAAGCGTACGTCACTTTTTACATTGTGCGAGGAGAAAAATGGAATAGTATTACGTACATAAACTACGTGTGTTCAGAAATTAATCAGTGGAGGAGGAGTAATTGGCCAAAAGTATTTCAGGTTCCTTTTAAAATGAACTTAAATTCCAGAATGAAAACTTAAACTGATAAATTTGGAGTTGGTGGAAAGATAGTGAAAACGTGTGTTCATGAATAGTGAACCCCGTTTCGAACTAGTACCATTAAGTCTTAACGTAGGTTGTTCTTATTCCTGGTGTTAATTTTGTGAACGGAGCTAATCTTTGGAAAATGGGATGAAACAATTAAGGAATGCAAATACTGTAGTGTGTTTAGGAATTCACACAGAATGCTTATTGCACACTCCTGAACTCGAAGTAATAAAATTTAATTACGTCTGATAATATTTGCATTGCAAATATGGATTTGTTTAGGCATTTCTGTAGCTACTAACCTTCCCCATTTGAATTCATGAAGTTTGAATCTCATTAGTTAAACACTGACAACGTTCTCGTCCGCGCTTCCTCATTGTTTACATACGCTGAGAGGAAACCTCTTACGTATTGTGAGCAGCATGCACTGGGTCTTTCAATGTTTCGTGACAGTTGGTCACGAACCATTTATTGTCAATGAATATATCGTTATCAACCCTTCTTAAAAGTATGCTGGACTTGGTATTTATTGCAGTACCTGTATCTGCAAACAGTTTTGCGTATGTACCTCCCATTGCGTATGTATTTACCACTAACGTACGATAGATAACGCAATGATACTAGGATCTGAAACTATCTGGCAGATTAAAACCGTGTGCCGGACCGAGATTCGAGCTCGGGCCCTTTGCCTTTAGCGGGTAAGTGCTCTACCATCTGAGCTACCAAAATACGACTCACGCCCCGTCCTCACAGCTTTACTTCTGCCAGCATCTAGTCTGCTCTCCTGCGAACCTTCTGTGAAGTTTGGAAGGTAGGAGACTAGATACTGGCAGAAGTAAAGCTGTGAGGACGGGGCGTGAGTCGTGCTTGGGTAGCTCAGATGGTAGAGCACTTGTCCGCAAAAGACAAAAGTCCCGAGTTCGAGTCTCGGTCCGGCGCACAGTTTTAATCTGCCAGGAGATTTCACATCAGCGCACACTCCGCTGCAGAGTGGAAATCTCATTCTGGATACTAGGATTTGGTTATTCATCCAGGCATCAACTTAAAATGATAAAGGATTTGTCACAGTAATACTCGTAAAATGAAGACTAACAGCTAAAATTACGGACAGAATAGATTAGTATTGTAGGGAAGCAGTCTACTCACGCCGTATAAAATTCACATCAGTCTTTCCATTATGTGCCAGCCTAGTCAGCTGTAACTAGCTCTGACGTCATAAATGTTGCGCAATACTTTAAAAATCAGGTAAATAACCTGAAAAGTTTCTAGCATGTCAGGAGTAATACTAAATCAATATGTGTTGAATGTCAGTTCAAAAACTTCAACCGTTTTCGAAATTTGGACGTTTCTCTGTAAAAATCATTGGCGCAACAGAAAAGAGCTAGAAACTTAAAAATTTGTATTTAGATTACTTTCTCATAATTTAGTAGAAACAGTATTCTGGATCTCACAAATTAAATTTTTTGTTCAAATTCATGATTTTCTGGTTTGTCTTAAAAATTAAGGAAGCAAGATTAAGAAGGCTAATAAATAAGGCTGTGATGTTTAAATTTAAGTAGAAGGGAGATCCGCTATAATCATAAAGATGTGAGAAGCTTCAACTGAATAACTATAAAACTATAGCGATAGCGTATCTCCAAAGAGCAAGTTCAGAGCTCGTCTACTGCGTGTAGTGTAATTAAATTAATTCTCTCGCCCAAAATATTTACCTTAGCCATGTCACTTTTATTATGATTACTTACTTGTGTGCTGATTGCACAATTAAATTGAAAGCTTCATCGGCCATCAGCAAAGGAAGCGATGATTTATTCAATACCTTAAAGTGGTGCATTACTAGCCCAGCGGCTAGTCGGGAGAGCGGAATTGATCAGGCGTTCCCTTAGCTGTCCGCACCGCGGCTTTATATATAAGAACGCTGCGCGATGGAAAGGGGCCCCAGTTCTCTCCAGACGCTGAATAGCACACCACCTGTGCCGGAAGTCGCGTCGCGTCGGTATCATTGCTATAAACAGCCTCGGATGCCGTAATAAGTTACTCTGGATACGCGTAACCATGAAATCTTCTTCGAGTGAAGTGTTAATTTTGGGATGACGTTAATGATCTATCTTTAGTTTGCGTATGTCGTATTTTCACGTGCCACTGCGGGACAGACATTCTACCATTATTTAGCGTGGCGTTTGATGAACATTATCATCAAATTATGGCGAGCATTCACTTAAACATTTAATTTGAACAGTTACAGTTGCATAAGCGCATTAGACTCTGAACTGCTCTGTTAGTTGGATTGTGTGGATTCTTATTGGCCTGTGACTTTCAGAATATAATGAACATTTTAGACAGAATTGTTTTTGATTATGAATCCCAGACAGTCTCCTAATTCCTCAGAGCTATAAGCTGTAGCTATAAGTGCATTTCTCAGATGAAGTGGGCACTAGGAATTCTAATTACAGGCTTCACGTTTTGCTAATCTTTCTGGTTGCCAATATTGTAGTTAGAGCGCCAGTGTTGAGAACGACAAACAGCATTAAATAAATAAAAGGAACATTATACAACATTTAACAATTCCACCCGCCGCTCCACAGTATCCTTCCATGAGGACAAAACCTGTTACCGGCCGTGGCTTCGATCAGCCAACCATCCTGGGATTTGCCTGAAATAATGAAGGAAAACCACGGAAAGCTATATCAGCATGGCTGGACAGGGCAAACTCCAACCTCTCGAGTAAGAGATCAGTACCTTATCTGCAGCGACTCTGCATTAGATTGGTTCTTATTTCATATGCTTAGTCTACTCCACTTAACTTACTATGAACCATAGCTTTTGCTCAGTCTTCTAAGTAACTCTCATCTCCACGCATATCCTGTAATACGATAGGTTTATAACAGAAGATACGTTAAACGATGAGAAGCAGCTATGTCGACATTTTGCGATACTACATTCTGCTCTGGAAAATGGCTACAAAATAAAGATGGTGTGAAATAAATGAATAGCAATTTACCGCCAAAAAGCGAAAATTTCATTAGAAAGTTTATTCGAAGATTCACACATGAATTTGACACGCTCATGCCCGAGATTCACTGACGACGTAATTAACTTCTGGTGTTTCTTGCAAAGCTTTCTTCAGAATTCTCTGCATATTTTCTCTTGTTCAGATATAGTTTTCATCTCATTCATATGAACACCAGCAGATTTTACTACCTTTCATCTCAGTTCTAGAGGGTCACTGGGCTTTGTAAGACCGAAAAACACTGGAACACAATTGATCACTTGCCGTAATTGATGCAACTTCCTTGCCATTCACACAGTGATGTCGCGTTTTTTTGTCGTTTCCCATCTGTGTTCTTAAATTTGACAGCTTTGGCGCTTTCACACAAATTCTGACGAGACTGATAAGTCAGATGTAAATTCGTCCGAATCCAGAACTTCGAATTTGTCTTCCACACAGATCTCATAATACTACGCTTTAGTAGACTTTCTTGGCAGATGGTAACTGTTATACAGCAAAAATTGGCGTTTCATATTTATATCACTAAATTTTACACCAATGCCTAAAACAAAGCTTTCCACTTTTGAGAGTTACTACTGAAGGGAACTTCCCATATATTAAAGATTTTCGAAACATTCGGCGATGGCTGTTTTTCTTAGACTGCAATGCGTCAAACCTGTTTTTTATATCTACAGTAACCTACATCGTAAAGTCTGCCCATACGGGAAACAAAGAATATAGTTCTGCACTTTTGAGTTTTATGGCACCAAGTGCGCTTAAATAAAAATTTGCGAAACGATTTGCTATTACATACATGCCCGACACCTTTGCTATGCCATTTACGTGTAGTGCTTCTCGCTTCTTTAATATTTTATGGTAGTACCACAAGCATAGTTTGTAAAACAGTCATCCTTGCCAGTAGCTTGGTACCATTTCCGTGAACTGTTACTGTCTATACTGTGCGCCTCCCACTCAGTAAACCCTGTGATCCGTTAAAATTGAATTTTTTGGTGTAAGTCACTAGTCTTTCTTTCACGATTGATATTTCTTGAGAACGCACACTAGTGAAACGGGTTTATAGTTCTATTCTCCGCGTTGCTTAAGAGCACAACTCATGTGTTTCAGGTACTCCGGTAAAACACCTGAAGTAAAGGATCTATTATGTTAATGCACTTCGTATGCTTGTCTACGCATTCAGTCAAAATAGGCAGCTACTGCATTTATGCCTGCTGACTGTCTTCCTGAATTCAAGCTCTGATGTGGGAACCATCGTTAAGATAATTTGTGGGTGTTAGATGTCTTAAGAAGTTGTTTTAATTTCCTCCGCAATACCGCGGAATTCCGTGAAATTTGCCAATACATGCGGATTTTCTAATACCCTATTCTAGATTTGTACGTTGTTACTCTAGACACCCTTTACCAGTTTAATGTTTCTGAAATCCCATACTGTCTCGCTTTTTCTGCATTTTACATTTGTGATTTTTGCGCCGAGCAGTAAACTTCTGTAAATATTTTATACCTGTGATAATCAAGGATCTGTGCTTCTGTAAAGAATGGAGAAATTTGTCTGGGAGGATTTGCTAATACCCGAAATTATTGATGTTCATCCGCTGTTGAATTGGCTGCTTTTAGACAATTTACTCAAATTGTGTGAGGAATTCAGATAATTTAGTATCTACTTCGTTGTTTCATCTGTCGTGCGTGCACTCGGGACAGCGACAATTCTTCTTGCGATATTTCGGCTGGAAACCTCCCAGCCATCTTCAAGGCGAGTCGGAGACTGAGTTCATAGCGTTTTCGCGTGCCTATTTATACGGATAGTCACGTGATACAAAGCTGCTGAGGATTGAAAGCGCATGCGTCAAAGATATCAAAGTCGCCACTACTGCGCTAGTCATAGATAAGATCTATATAGCAAAGATAAACATATAAGCGCAGAGTGCAAACAAAATAGTGCTGCTGCGAATCCATCGTACTTGTAAATAAATAATTAATTTTTAAAAGTTGTAAAATCTGTCGGAAGTGAAGATGCAGAAATTCTTGTTCTAATAAGCAGTGAGAAATTACCCTTTTAAATGAACTGGCTCAGTTTGAGTTAATTTCATGTATAAATTATGAATACATTTCAGCTGACAGTATCTAGAGTATTACCATAAGCCTTTAGACATTCATTAGTGTTCTTGAAACTTGTCGATGTCTCGGGTGATCATCACTCCCACCTCTTCTGAGACCTTCCGCTTTCACGCAATCGGGCGCAGTCTGTCATAACATCACACACACAAAAAAAAAGAGAACACCAATGGTAAGTGAGCAAAACATATCGTACGGGAAGCCTAGAACGCTCGAACCAGCAACCCCTCTAAATGAAACTTAAAGTACAATTATAGGGTGCTCAGACACCCTATTTCTATCTTCACTGTTCTCGAAATTTTCCAAACAAGCAAGCTCTTCTACCTCCTTCCTCAATACTCCAATATTTCGATGAAATAAGCTAGTCTTCAATTTCTGTGCATTCGACGTTTTGTGGAGCTCTTTATCTTGACTTCTTCCAAAACAGGGTGCCTGATCCTAAATTAAAAAGGTACCGTCCTGACGCCTGAAAGCACAGGGATCTTGGTGTGACGGTGGCTTCCCATATATCTGTAAGAACCTCAGCCAACGTCTTGCCTTCCATTCAGGTGTACGCCGTGTCTACTATGTCCTCATCTCACAATAGTAGCAATACCCACTGCAGTCACGAGATTTCGTTTCAGTTAGTAGCAGCATGCTCAACTGTGTTCACATGGCTCCCAGCAGTTTTAACACATGTCTATGGCGCTGTAAGATCGCCACAAAACTAGCGTTTGTGTGTGTAGGTACTATCTCATTCAGGACTCCACTAATCGTATAATTACTGTCCTTAGCCAGACTGTTTCCCGCCTCTGATCCTCCGTCAAAACGATTGCACAAATGCCCTATGTCCTGTCACCTGGCTGAGGCTAGGTGCTTAAAGTATTGTGACCTGGTACCAGGTTCCTAATTTGTCCTGTACCATCTGGCCTACAGCCTTTTCATGGCTACCTAGTAGCAAGAGTCCTAGTCTGTTTTGGTACTGACATACCCTTCGTTCCCTTACCCCCTGCGGGTCTGGGGTCAGAATAGGCCAGACGTATTCCCACCTCTCGTAAGAGGCGACTAAAAGGAATCTCACACGTTTCGGCCTTAATGTGATGGTCCCCTGTACGGTTTGACTTCCATTCTTCCAAATTTTTCTGAAGAGCAAGCAAAGTGGGGAAGGGTTCCTTACATAGTGCATCGTGTCCATCCTGCATTGAGATCTTTCACACACTTCCTCGTCGTGGCATTGCAGTCCCGCTCCTTCTCCATGTCTTCGGCGAAGACACCTTCCTGGGATTTCTCCATCCACTACCCAGTGTCGTTTTCTGCACCGATGATGAGAATGGACTTCTTTGCACCTTATATCCAGCACAGTAGCCAGTCCATTGTGGTGGGATCGCCATGTACGCTGTTGGCTGTGGTCCCCTGACCACACAGGGATCGCTCTGCTGATGGCTGCGCCATTAACTTCCCATATAGGCCAAGGAGTAGATGCCTGTCACCCTTGGGCATCGAGACTTTCAGCAATGACCATCCTGCCAGGTAGCCTCTGCTGCAGGTGGCTGGCGCCCGTGGGAAGGGCTCCTGGTAGGAGTGGGTGGCATCAGGGTGTATAATGTGCAATGAAGCGTACCATGTCATAACTTGCTGGTGATCAAACACAAGTAGTCTCTAAGCATTCCAAGTCTCACTACAATGCAAGGAAGTTCGACCCTAAATCATTCCCTCCCTCCCCCCCTCCCCTGGCCACATCATGGGAGGAACAGCAGGCCAAGGATGGCAGTGAACCTTACTTGCCCCAGTACCTCATATGTATGAGAGCTGATGGGAATTCCTTTGTTTCACTGAAGACTCAGTTTTCTGTAGAGCATTTAGAGGACAAGTTTGGGCAGGCGGTTGGCTTGTCCAAAATGCGCTCTGGGTCAGTTTTGATAAAAATAGCGCCCTCTGCCCAGTCACAGGCATTAGTCACTTGTAACATGTTGTTTCTGTTAAGATCACACCCCATAAGAGCTTAAGTATGGTCTAGGGTATTCCGCAGGGACCTTTTCACTCTGACGACGAGATGTGCGCCAATTTAGAGCGGCGACGTGTTCATTTCGTGCAGCGCGTCCATCAGGGTACTAAGGATAAACAGGTTGCCACCGGTGCCTTCATCTTCGCCTTAGAGGGTGCCTGAGAAGGTCTACTGCTGTGATGTCAAGCCATGTATCCCTACCTGGTGCGGTGCTTTCAGTGCTGGAAGTTCGGCGGACATCCATCCCGTCTCCTATCTGTGTCAACTGCAGAGAGCGTCATTCACCTTGCTCGCCAGACAGCAGGATTTTACAGAAAGGGGGGAAAATTCAGGAATAAAAGATCCTGGACCAACTGACCTACACTGAGGCTAAGAGGATATTAGAGTGCCTACATCTTGTGGCTATGACCACTACATACACCACTGCTATGACAACAGTTGTTGCTCCATCAGTTCCTCGATTTCCTGTCAGCCGTCAGAACTGAAAGAAAACACTTGCCCTCTTGATTCTGGGGGTACTTCCCTCCCTGTTTGTACCTCACAATTTCCTTCGGAAGCAGCATCCCCCCACCCCCCAACCATTAGGAGTGCCAGTCCCCACTTACGAGCCAAAGAAGCGTGAGTCTTCTTTGGCTCCTCTCGCTAGGAAGGGGTCCCTTTGGTCACTCCTAGGTTTCTGCTAGTTGGAAAGATTACACCTGTCAGTGGCTGAAGCGCCCAAAAGCAGCTGCTCGTAGGGCTTCACGCTCATCCTCAGTCCTGGACTGATTCAGTGAAGTCCTCCCAGCCAGGGAAACCCAAGACACAGGGCGAGAAATCGAGAGACCCCAAGAACAAGGAAACTGCGGTGGCAACCACACCACTGATACCTACAAGCTCTGTTTCTGAAAATGAGGTTGATATTGTGGTGTCTGCTGAGGACCTAAATCTCGCTGGACGCTCAGACAAAATGGATATAGACCGCTCAGGCAACAAGTCGGTGGCATCAGGTGACCCTGAGGCGTAAATTGCATCACTGAACGTCCCATGCCTTTCCGGTCTCACAATGTCATCCTGCAGTGGAATTGCGGCGGTTTTTTCCGCCATCTGGCTGAGCTATGGCAACTATTAAGCTATACAACTGCTTTCTGCATTACCCTCCTAGGAACCTGGTTCTTGGCAATTTGGACCCCTGTCCTCTGTGGCTATAAGGGATATTACAGGAACTTTATTGACTATAGAGGAGTATAAAGTGGAGTTTGCGTTTGTCCTAAACTCAGTCGGTAGTGAAACTGTGGTCTATAAAACCCTGTTGAAGTTGTGGCTGTTCCCCCCAGGGGGTCCACAACTCTTTCGTGGATACGTGCGTGGCGAGCACGGGGCCCCGAGCCATTGCAGCCTTCTTTCTCTCCCGGGCTGCATTTCCTTTCCCTTCCCCTCCTTTCCCCTCCATACCCCTTTCCCCTCGCCCTCTCCTCTCCCTCTATTGGTGTCCTTGCTTATGTTGGCCCCCACTATCCTCCTGGTTCTGTTGGTTTTACACTCTGGCTTTGTTGCGTAATCATCTCCTCCTTTTGGCATTCCTTGGGCCCCCTCTGGGGTTTGACCTCCATTCCAAAATTTCTCTTCCGTAGTGTGAGCCATTTGGGAAGAGCACCTTACCTAGTGTCTCCGACGTGTGCCCTCCTAGTATATTCCACC
Organism: Schistocerca serialis cubense; assembly: GCF_023864345.2. Lineage (NCBI taxonomy): Eukaryota > Metazoa > Arthropoda > Insecta > Orthoptera > Acrididae > Schistocerca > Schistocerca serialis. The sequence continues at coordinate 485,903,481 of NC_064639.1, read as the reverse complement.
TTTTCTTCTACGTCGTTGTCTGATGCTAGGGTGCATAGCCAGCACGGTAGCCAGCCCGTGTGGTGGGGTCGCTATGTACCCTTTTGGTTGAGCCCCCTGAACACACAGGGATCACACTTCTGATACCTGAGCTGTGACCTCCTCATGCATGCCTTGGAGTGGTTGCTCGTCATCCTGGAGCATCGGAACTCCCGGCAATGGCCGCCGTGCCAGACGGCCCTTGCTGTGGCTGGGTGGCGCCCGTGAGGAGAGCCCCTGATCGGAGTGGGTGGTATCAGGGCGGACGCTATGCAGATGAAACGCATAAGGGTCCAAACCTCTGGCCGCTCTTCTGCGGCCGTCTCTCTGCGTGGTACTGATTCCTCAAGTGCTGCTTCTCTTGCCCCTTCGGCCTTCCCTTCCGTGGCTACCCCCTGGGAGGAGGGTCAGGCCCGTCGTCTAGGGGCAAAACCTTTCCCCCGTTATCTAGTTTGCACCAGGACTGATGGAGATACTTTCACCAGTGTCAAACCTTTATTCTTTGTGGAACACATTGAAGACAAGTTCGGCGAAGTGGACTCCCTGAGCAAGATGCGGTCGGGTTCATTACTGATAAAAACTGCTTCGGCTGCCCAATCTGTGGCCCTTCGTGCCTGTACCCATCTTGGCACAATTCCCGTGTCCATTACCCCTCACCAGTCTCTAAATATGGTACAAGGTGTGATTTTTCACAGAGACCTCATCCTTCAAACTGATGAGGAACTTCGGGACAATCTCGGACGGCGGGGTGTTCACTTTGTTCGGCGTGTTCAGAAGGGTCCTAAAGATAATCGTATTGATACTGGTGCCTTTATCCTGGCCTTTGAAGGGGATACCCTTCCTGAGAAAGTTAAGATTATGGTCTATCGCTGTGATGTGAAGCCGTACATCCCACCTCCTATGCGGTGTTTTAAGTGCTTGCGTTTTGGCCACATGTCTTCTCGCTGTACCCAGGACCCTCTCTGTGGTGACTGTGGACGTCCACTCCATGAGGGGAGTCCCTGTGTTCCCCCTCCTGTATGTGTAAATTGTCATGGTAGTCATTCTCCACGTTCAGCAGATTGCCCAGTCTATAAGAAAGAAAAAAAGATACAGGAGTATAAGTCTCTTGATCGTTTAAGCTACACAGAGGCCCGTAAGAAATATGCACGATTGCACCCTGTGTCCATGACATCTAGTTACGCCTTGGTTACATCTTCATCCCTTCCTCCCCCTTCCTTACCCCCGTCCCGGACCCCTCTCCTTCCCCCCTCCCCTGCGGCTCCCACACCTTCTCCTCTGGGCGCCGCTCCCCCTCCCCAGCCGGAGAAGTGTCCCACTCCTTCGGCGTCTGCCGGTCAAGGGCGCCTCTCCCGGGATGCCCCTTCCCGGCACCTTCCAGGTCAAAGGTCTGCTGCAGCGCGGCGACCGCGAGAGCCGCGGTCTATCGGCCCCCAGGTCGCCCGGTCTCTTTCTGTTCCTGATCTTGCTGCAGCTGGCTCCATTATGCCACACAGCCCTCCTCGATCTCAGCCTGAAAAGAAGAAGAAACATAAGTCCCGGGACAAAGAGCCTCTGGTGTCACCGGAGGTCCCTTCTCCGGCTTCACAACCGGATTCTGACCTGTCGTTTATGGATGTCGCCCCCTCCTTGTCGGTGACGGGTGGGGACCCGGCGGTATGACTGGATTTAGCGTGTTCAGCCCTCATTTAAACCATCGTTCTGTGGTTCTCCAATGGAATTGTAATGGCTACTATCGTCACCTTCCGGAATTGAAATCCCTTCTTTCGTCCTACTCTGCAGCTTGTGTGGTTCTCCAGGAATCTCATTTTACTGATGCTCACTCACCGACCCTCCGTGGGTTCCGTGTTTTCTGTCGAAATCGGGTCGGACCCTTGCGGGCTTCTGGTGGCGTTTGTACGTTGGTCCGTACAGACATTGCTAGCACGTGGATTCCTCTCCAAACTACATTGGAAGCAGTTGCTGTTATGGTCCACTTAGACTCTGCAGTCACAGTATGCAATCTTTATCTCCCTCCTGACAGGACTCTTACACCTGCTGCCTTAACCACCCTTCTTCAGCAACTTCCTCCTCCCTTCCTCCTCCTTGGGGATTTTAATGCTCATCATCCTTTGTGGGGCAGTGCCTTTCCATCTAGACGAGGTCTTCTTATCGACCAATTTATTGCAGACCACGACCTGTGCCTTCTTAATGATGGCTCCCCTACTCATTTCAGTGCTGGTCATGGTACTTTTTCTGCCATTGATCTTTCTCTTTCTTCTCTCTCTCTCCTCCCTTCATTACACTGGTCGCCACACGACGACCTTTGTGATAGTGACCATTTCCCGTTGATTATCACGCTCCCTTCCCGCTCCCCGATGGAGAGGTTACCTCGTTGGTCTTTCCACCGCGCCGATTGGCCTCTATATACTGCACAGGTCGAGTTTTCTCCCTCTTTGTCGGGTTGTATTGATGACGTCCTACGTTACGTGTCTGACGCGATTGTTCGCGCTGCTAACCTTGCTGTCCCGCGCTCATCTGGACAGTTCCGTCGTCGGCAAGTCCCGTGGTGGAGTATGGCCATTGCCATTGCCATCCGTGATCGCCGTCGAGCTTTGCAACAGTTTAAGAGGCACCCATCTGTAGCCAGCCTTTCTACCTTTAAGCGCCTTCGCGCTAAAGCCCGTTATTTAATCAAACAGAGCAAGCGGATATGTTGGGAACGATTCGTTTCTTCCCTTGGTTCCACTGTCCCTCTGTCACGGGTATGGGCTACACTTCGCTCTCTCCAAGGTTGCCATCGGCAGTCCACCCTCCCAGGCCTTCACCTCCCAGATGGCATTTGTACGGACCCATTAGTTCTCGCAGAACATCTTGCAACCCATTTTGCAGTGGCATCAGCGTCGGCCTCCTATCCAGCTGCTTTCCTTCATCAAAAACAGCAGGCTGAAGCTGTCACCTTATGTTTCACCACTTGTGAGTCAGAATCTTACAACGAACCTTTCACTGAATGGGAATTTCTTTCTGCTCTATCTGCTTCTCATGATACAGCTCCTGGCCCAGATTCCATTCATAACCAGCTGCTTCAACATCTCAGTGCTCCACAACGGCACCATCTTCTTCGGGTGTTTAACCGTATCTGGCTCCAGGGTGACTTCCCTTCTCAGTGGAGGGATAGCATTGTGGTTCCTGTCCTTAAGCCTGGTCAGAACCCCCTATCTGTTGACAGCTATCGGCCAATTAGTTTGACCAATGTTGGTTGTAAGTTACTTGAACGGCTGGTAGCCCGTCGGCTCACTTGGGTCCTCGAATCTCGGGATCTATTGTCCCCTTACCAGTGTGGCTTTCGAGAGGGACGATCTCCAATCGATCATTTGCTTCGCTTGGAATCCGCAGTTCGGCAGGCTTTTTCCCAGCGCCGCCATTTGGTTGCAGTGTTTTTTGACCTTCGCAAGGCCTATGACACGGCCTGGCGCCATCACATCTTACTAACCCTTCATCAGTGGGGTCTTCGGGGCCCACTCCCGATTTTTATCCGCCAGTTCCTGATCCATCGGTCATTCAGAGTTCGAGTTGGTACTGCTTTTAGTTCTCCACGGACCCAGGAGACGGGCATCCCACAGGGTTCTGTCTTGAGTGTCCTTCTTTTCCTCATTGCTATCGATGGACTTGTGGCCTCTGTCGGTCCCTTGGTCGCCCCTGCCCTGTATGTGGATGATTTCTGCATTTGGGTTAGTTCCTCCTCGATGCCATCTGCAGAACGGCAGCTCCAGGTGGCTATACGGCGTGCCTCTGCATGGACCCTCTCCCACGGGTTTCAATTCTCTCCTTTAAAATCGCGGGTGGTCCACTTCTGTCGCCGTACTACGGTCCACCCTGATCCAGAGCTCTATCTCGCTGCACAAAGATTGCCTGTGGTTCCACAGTTTCGTTTCCTAGGTCTTCTTTTCGACAACAAGCTCACTTGGCTGCCCCATATCAGACTCCTGAAGGTAGGATGTTTCCGTAAACTCAATGTCCTTCGCTTCCTTGCCCACTCCTCCTGGGGTGCAGACCGTTCCCTCCTCCTCTGTCTTTATCGTGCTCTAGTTCTGTCACGTTTGGACTATGGTTGTCAAGTTTATGGTTCAGCTGCTCCTTCCACGCTGCACGTGCTGGATCCAGTCCACCATCGTGGTATCCGTTTGGCCACCGGTGCCTTCCCTACTAGCCCTGTTGATAGTCTCCTGGTTGAAGCTGGGATCCCCCCCCCCCCTTTCTGTTCGGCGGTCCCAGCTTCTGGTGTCTTATGCCCTTACTATCCGTTCTTCTCCCGCTCATCCTTCCTATTCTATCCTATTCCCAGACCATGAACGTCGCCCGCCTGACTCCCGCCCTCGGGCGGGTTTACCGGTTGGGCTGCGCCTTGCGTCTCTTACCCGTGATTTTCGGCTTCCTTCTTTGTCCTGTCTTCCTCGCTCCCTCCCCTCCACCCCTCCTTGGTTAGTTCCTCGGCCTCGAATTCGGATGGATCTCCGCCGCGGTCCGAAAGATTCCATCCCCCGGTGGTGTTCCGTTCCTTTTTCCGCCAAATTTTATGGGAGTTTCGGGATGCTGTTGTTTTTTACACTGATGGCTCTAAATCTGCTGATCATGTTGGGTATGCCTTCACGTCCTTTGTTGGAACGGAAAATCATCTACTGCCACCCTCATGTGGGGTGTTTACTGCGGAATTGATGGCAATTTCCCGGGCCCTTACCTTTATTAAACAATCCCAACACAACCGCGTTTTGTTATGTACGGACTCGATGAGTGGCCTTCTTGCTATTGACCAGTGTTTTTCGCGCCATCCCTTGGTCTCTGCCATCCATGACCATCTCGCTGATCTTCACCGTGCTGCTTGTTCCATTGACTTCCTATGGGTCCCGGGCCATGTGGGTATCCCGGGTAATGAGCTCGCTGATCGTTTGGCTGGGGGAGCAGTTACTTACCCCCCGTTTTCTGTAACCCCTCCTGCAGCGGATTTACGGCTTCACATCAAATCCCACTTTGCACAGTCATGGGCCAATTCTTGGGAGGCTACTCCACTGTCTAATAAACTTCGTGCCATTAAGGTGAATACAGGCCCATGGCGTTCTTCCTTTAGCCTCTCCCGCAAGGACTCGACCACACTGTGTCGTCTCCGCATTGGCCATACCAGGCTGACCCATGGTTTCCTTTTGCGTGATGAGCCACCCCCGCTATGTGGTTGTGGAGCCTTCCAGTCAGTGGCCCACATTTTGGTTGAATGCCCCCTTCTTTTGGCTCTGCGTGCTAAGTACAGACTCCCCCACACTTTACCTTTGATGTTGGCTGACGATTCCCGGATGGTCTCTCTGGTTCTAGGTTTCCTCCGGGAGAGTGGTTTTTATTCTCAGTTTTACAGTTTTTAATCTCCCTCTGGTGTTGGGGCAGGGCGGTGAGTGTTTGGGTGTCTCCCACTGTAGGCAGTGTTCAGAGATTCCCGATTCACCTCCCTGATCGGAATCCTCTTCTCTTTCCCTTTTACTCTGTTTTTACCCCTTCTTTTTAAGGCTTGGTTAGTTTTTCTATTCCCATACGTACTTTCTGCATTATAGCAGTTGTACCTTTTAAGTCACAGGTGGTCTTGCCTATGCTGTTTCAGCATAGTGTTGGGTTCGTTCTCTTGCCAACTTCCCTCATTTGTTTTTACTAATGACAACGTGACTGCCCTTTTACGTTTCCCCTTTATCCGTTTTATTTTTCTGACTATACTGAGATGTCCCGTTAGCAGAATGGAGTCTATTTGAAACAAGGGACTGATGACCTTGCTGTTTGGTCCCTTTAACCTCAAACAACCAACCAACCAACCAGTTGTGGCTTTTAAGATATGGATGATGCAGGAAATAAGTCTGCAATGTTTCTTCCTCCAGATGGTGCACTACCTCAGAATGTATAGGCTGCACTGATTGATCAACTCCCTAAACCTTTCCTACTGTTAGGAGATACTAACGCCCATAACCTCTTGTGGGTTGGCACTATTCTTACTGGCCGATACAGAGATGTCGAAACTTCGTCTCTGTTCGACTTCTGGCTCTTCAGTACTTGGGCTGCCACACACATCAGTGTGGCTTTAGATAGTTACTCAGCCATTGATTTATCAATATGTAACCCTGGTCTTACCCCATCTATCCACCAGAGGGCACATGAGCTGTGTGGAAGTAACCACTTCCCCATCTTCCTATCACTGCCGCAGCATCAGGCCCACGGACGCCTGCCCAGATGGGCTTTAAACAAGGCGGACTGGGAAACATTCACCTCTGCTGCCACTATTGAACTTGCTCCACACGGCAACATCGATTTGGTGGTTGAGCAGGTGACTACTACAATGATTTCTGCTGCAGAAAACGAGATCCCTTGCACTTCAGGGTGCCCATGACGAAAGGCTGAACAAATTAAGGAGCGTCGGCGAGCTCTACAGCGACATAAGTGGCACCCTTCTCTGGAGCATCTCATAGCCTTTCAACAGCTCCGTGGCCACGATCGCAAATTTATCAAACGACGGAAGCAGGAGTATTTCGAGACACACCTCAACCATTGGGTGCTATACGTCACTTTCCCAAGTCTGGGCAAAGTTCAAACTTGTTTTTGGGTACCAGACCCAAACAGGTGTTCTCACTGGTAACATAAATGGTGTTACCTATCGACACAAACGCGATTGCCAAGCACTTCGCTGCACACTACGCTCGAGCCTCTGCTTCAGAGAATTATCTCTTCTCCCCCCCCCCCCCCCCCTAGCCTTTCACTCCCTCAAACGATGGCTGGAAGCGAAAGTCCTCACGTTCACTACTCGCCACAGTGAATCCTATAACGCCCGATTTATCGAGTGGGAACCTAGGGAGGTAGCGAAGTGGTTACACACTGGACTCGCATTTGGGAGAACAATGGTTCAGTCCTGCGTCCGGCCATCCTGATTTAGGTTTTCTGTGATTTCCCTAAATGGCTCCAGGCAAATGCTGGGATGGTTCCTTTCAAAGGGGCATGGCTGACTTCCATCCCCATCCTTCCCTAATACGATGAGACTGTTGACCTCTCTCTGGTCTCCTTCCCCAAAACAACCAACCAACCGAGTGGGAGCTCCTCAGTGCCCTTGCGCATTGCCCTGACACAGCTCCTGCCCCCCCCCCCCCTCCAGGGGGTACACAACTCTTTTGTGGATACGTGCGTAGCGAGCACGGGACCCGAGCTAATGTGGCCCTCCTTCCTTTCCGGGCTGCATGCCTTCCTTTTCCGCATCCTTCCCTCTCCTCCATCTTCGCCCCTCCTCCCCTCACATCGGGCTCATTCCTTCCCATTCTCCCCCTCTGGGAGTATGGTTTGTGCCTACGTCCGGAGACGGACGCTCGCAAATGTACCGCATTCTTCACCTTCTCTGCTTGTATGTCTTCATCCTTCCTTTGTCCTTCTCTTTTCCTTTGTCCTTCTCTTTTCCTTACCTCTTCTCTTTACCCTTTTCTCCGCTGCGGCGTTTGAGACCTCTCCTCTCCTCTTTCCTTTCTTCTTTGTTTTTCCCTTTCCCTTTCTCTTTCTTCCTCCCTGTGCGTGTCTGAAGGCCGACCCACGCATTTTTTTGGGTAGCCGGTGACGGGCTAACGCGTAATTCCCCGCCCCGGGTAGACAGGTAGGACACGTACGTACCCCCTGGTAACGGCCAGGCCCAGGGTGGGGTGATTACCCGAGCTGACACCTTCCGAAAGTGCCGATTGGTCCCTCCGTCCGTTTGTCGGGAGGTGTGAACAATAACCTAAGGCGGGAGTGCCCTCAGAGAGGGCCCCCACAAGGGCGGGGCGCGCCATCGGAGACGCCGGTAATCATGGGGGATTCTTCCGCAATGGTTTCCTTACCTTTCACTATGTCTCCTCACAAGCGTAAGTTCACTGAGTCTCAGCCACAGACAGTTCTTCCATCGTTGTCACAGTTCCTTGTTGTTTCTCGGTCTGACGGTCACGACTTCTCCACGGTCAAACCTTTCATTATTCAGAAAGGTGTCGACGCTATTGCAGGTCCTGTAAAGTCTTGTTCCAGATTACGGAAAGGCACACTGTTGTTAGAAACAGTGCCCTACAGGCACAAAAATTGCTGCGTACCTCACTACTACACACCTTCCCTGTCTGGGTGGAACTGCACCGTACCTTAAATTCCTCGCGTGGAGTCGTTTATACACGCTCCCTCGATGGATTGTCTGACGAAGAAATTCAGCACTACCTGTCTGTCCAGGGCGTAACGGCTGTTAATAGGGTTATGAAAAGGGTTGACACGAACATCATTCCAACCCGCGCTGTCTTCTTGCCATTTGACAAAGTTCAACTCCCATAGAAAATCAAAGTAGGCTATGAGATTTTTTCTGTTCGCCCTTACGTCCCAAACCCTAGGCGTTGCTATCGGTGTCAGCGGTTAAATCACACCAGCCAGTCCTGTTCCAATCCGGCCAAATGTGTTACGTGTGGCAAGGATGCCCATGAGGGTGCTTGTCCACCTCCATCCCCTCGCTGCATCATCTGTATGGGTGACCACGCTGCTTCCTCTCGAGATTGCCCTGTTTTTAAGGACGAAAAGCTCATCCAGGAAATCAGAGTGAAGGAATAGGTGTCGACCTTTGCTGCTCGAAAATTATTCGCCAGTCGACAGCCCACCGTGCCTCACAGGTAAATACAGCACTGTCCTTGCTTCTCCTCGGCCAACAAAGGAGGCGGCCACGCAGACTTGCGACCTCACCTTTAGTGCCACGGTCGTCAGATCGGCCAGGGCAAAGATCGCCCGTTCAACCTCACCGCTTTCGCCTGCCCACTCTCTGGCTCACCCTTCGTCGGGTTCTGCTAAATCTCGAGCCCAAAAGTCAGACACCAAGACTTCGAAAAAAGAGCATACTCGTGAAGAGTTTTTACGTACCGCAACTTCTCAACCATCGGTTCCTCCATCTAAACATCATATTTCCAAGAAGGCTACAAGAAACCCAGTTCATCTCCTTCTCCGCCAAGGCGTGTCCGATCTACAGCACCACCTGGCGGTAATCGCCCTCGGCCATCTTCTGTGTCGCCGAGGCGCACTGCTGGCGGCCGGTCAACCGGCCGATCGCTGGTGGCAGGAGCTGCTCCTGAACAACCTATGGATCAGGATCTTCTGCCTTCGGCTGAATGCCTTTCCATGCTGTCGATCGCCAACTCTGAGCAGTCGTTGAGTTGACCGCAACCTTGGTCACATTCCTCCATTTTCTGTTCACCCTATGTCCATTATCCACTGGAATATCCGCGGTATTCGAGCCAATCGGGATGAATTGTCGATCCTCTTACGATCCTACTCGCCGGTCATCTTCTGTCTTCAGGAAACAAGGCTGCGTCCCCATGACCACTTTCTTCTCCCTCATTTTCAGTCCATCCGATATGATCTCCACTCTGTTGAAGGCACTCCAGCACATGGACTCATGATTCTTCTCCATGATACTCAGCATTATCACCCAATCCACTTAAACACTTCCTTCCAAGCTGTCGCTGTCCATCTTTCCCTTTCTGGATATACCTTCTCTCTTTGTACTGTATACATTCCATCGTCCACACCAATGGCACGAGCTGATCTCCTTCATCTTCTTGGTCAGCTTCCACCCCCCTATTTGCTGGTTGGGGACTTCAATGCCCACCACCTGCTTTGGGGATCTCCACATCCTTGTCCACGTGGCTCACTATTTCTAGACGTCTTCCACAAAGTGGATCTAGTTTGCCTCAACACTGGGGTCCCTACATTTTTGTCTGCCTCCACGACAGATTTCTCTCATTTAGACCTTTCGGTCGGTACTGTTCCGCTAGCTCTGCGCTTCGAATGGTTCGCCCTTGCTGATACACACTCGAGTGACCACTTTCCACGTGTCCTTAGACTGCAGCCTCAACTGCCATATATGCGCCCGCGACGCTGGAAGTTTGCCCAAGCCGATTGGACACTTTTTTCGTCTCTAGCGACATTCGATGACCGTCACTTTCCCAGCGTCGACGATGAGGTCACACATGTTACCGACGTTATTCTCACAGCTGCGGAACGTTCAATACCACGCACCTCCGAATTGCCCCGGCGCCCCCCAGCTCCTTGGTGGAACGAGGCGTGCCGTGACGAAATACGTGAGCGGCGACGTGCTCTTCGCGTTTTCCGCCACCATCCTACTTTGGCCAACTGTATCCGCTATAAGCAGTTCCGAGCGCGATGCCGTCGTGTCATCCGTGATAGCAAGAAGGCAAGCTGGAAATTCTTTATTAGCTCATTTAACACCTTCACTCCCTCCTCGGAAGTTTGGAGTCGGCTTCGACGGTTCTCAGGCGCGCCTAGTTTCTCCCTGGTCTCTGGGAGTGGACCCCGTCGCAATTACTAACTCGTTGGGTCAGTACTTTGCTGAGATTTCGAGCTCTTCAAATTACCCGCCAGCGTTTCTCCCGAAGAAACGTGCAGCGGAAGTGCGACCTCTTGCTTTCTCCTCTCAAAATCGCGAAAGCTACAATACTGTTTTCTCCTTTCGGGAACTCCAACATGCACTCTCTTCTCGCTCCTCCGCCCCAGGACCGATGGGTATCCACGTCCAAATTTTGCTGCATTTATCAACCCATAGTCTGCGTCACCTCCTTCGCCTTTATAATCGAATTTGGACCGACAGTACTTTTCCCAGACGATGGCGGGAAGCTATCGTCGTTCCTGTTCCGAAACCTGGAAAGGACAAACATCTCCCCTCTAGCTATCGCCCCATTTCTCTCACGAGTAGTGTCTGTAAGGTTTTGGAGCGTATGGTGAATTACCGTTCAGCTTGGTGGCTGGAGTCCCGCTGTCTTTTAACACCTGCCCAATGCGGATTCCGAAAGCATCGTTCTGCAGTTGACCATCTTGTTGCTCTCTCCACTTATATCATGAACAATTTTCTCCGGAAACGCCAAACAGTGGCAATATTTTTTGATCTGGAGAGAGCATACGATAGGTGTTGGAGGACAGGCATCCTCCGCACACTGTTCTCTTGGGGCTTTCGAGGTCGGCTGCCCCTTTTTCTTCGCGAATTTTTGGCAGAGCGCACATTTAGTGTGGTTGAACACTACTCTCTCCCGTACTTTCTCCAAAGAAAACAGGGTATCCCAGGGCTCCGTGCTAAGTGTTGTACTGTTTGCCATTGCCATAAATCCAATTATGGATTGTCTCCTTCCTGATGTCTCGGGCTCCCTCTTTGTGGACGATTTTGCGATCTACTACAGTTCTCAACGGACCAGCCTTCTTGAACGACGCCTTCAAGGATCTCTCGATCGCCTCCACTCTCGATCGCCTCCACTCTCGATCGCCTCCACTCTCGATCGCCTCCACTCTCGATCGCCTCCACTCTCGATCGCCTCCACTCTCGATCGCCTCCACTCTCGATCGCCTCCACTCTCGATCGCCTCCACTCTCGATCGCCTCCACTCTCGATCGCCTCCACTCTCGATCGCCTCCACTCTCGATCGCCTCCACTCTCGATCGCCTCCACTCTCGATCGCCTCCACTCTCGATCGCCTCCACTCTCGATCGCCTCCACTCTCGATCGCCTCCACTCTCGATCGCCTCCACTCTCGATCGCCTCCACTCTCGATCGCCTCCACTCTCGATCGCCTCCACTCTCGATCGCCTCCACTCTCGATCGCCTCCACTCTCGATCGCCTCCACTCTCGATCGCCTCCACTCTCGATCGCCTCCACTCTCGATCGCCTCCACTCTCGATCGCCTCCACTCTCGATCGCCTCCACTCTCGATCGCCTCCACTCTCGATCGCCTCCACTCTCGATCGCCTCCACTCTCGATCGCCTCCACTCTCGATCGCCTCCACTCTCGATCGCCTCCACTCTCGATCGCCTCCACTCTCGATCGCCTCCACTCTCGATCGCCTCCACTCTCGATCGCCTCCACTCTCGATCGCCTCCACTCTCGATCGCCTCCACTCTCGATCGCCTCCACTCTCGATCGCCTCCACTCTCGATCGCCTCCACTCTCGATCGCCTCCACTCTCGATCGCCTCCACTCTCGATCGCCTCCACTCTCGATCGCCTCCACTCTCGATCGCCTCCACTCTCGATCGCCTCCACTCTCGATCGCCTCCACTCTCGATCGCCTCCACTCTCGATCGCCTCCACTCTCGATCGCCTCCACTCTCGATCGCCTCCACTCTCGATCGCCTCCACTCTCGATCGCCTCCACTCTCGGAGCATCGAAACCGGCTTCTGCTTTTCTCCCAGTAAGACCGTTTGTTTTAAATACTGGCGTCGTACGGAGTTTCTTCCGCCTTCCTTACATCTAGGCCCTGTCAACCTTCCGTTTTCGGACGTCGCTAAATTCTTGGGTCTTACATTTGACAGAAAACTGTGCTGGTCCTCCCACGTTTCCTGTCTTTCGGCTCGCAGTCTGCGATCCCTCAACAACCTCCGTGTTCTGAATGGTACCTCCTGGGAAGCGGACCGAGTGGTCCTTCTCCGCTTCTATCACACCTTAGTGCGCTCGAAATTGGACTATGGAAGCATAGCTTACTCATCTGCTCGGCTGTCTATTCTTCAGCATCTTGGAAAGCCTTAATGCTGAGACTGCTGAACCTCCACTGTCCAATAGGCGAGCTGTCGTCCTGAGTCGTTACGCTAGCCATCTGTCTTCCATGCCTGCTAATCCAGCCCATGACATTTTTTCGACGCCTTCTTGGATTTAGGGTATTCAGGGCCCCCTTCTCCCTGCTACCACCGGGAGTCCGCTTCCGTCAACTGCTACATTCTCTTTCCTTCCACTTTCCTAAGACTTCCTTGACAACTTGGTGTACAGCACCGCCTTGGCTCTGGTCCCGGAGCTGCCTGCTCCGTGACCTTTGTCAGTTTCCCTAGCGTGGTACCCCCTTCTCTTGTTTAAAGTCGGGCGTTTGCTGCTCTATGCGCACAAATGAAGGATGCCACATTTATTTACACTGAAAGCTCAAAAACATCGTTTGGTGTTGGGAGAGCCTGTATTGTTGGCGACACCCCAAATAGATTTCGGCTTCCCGACCAATGTTCGGTTTTTACTGCGGAGGTTTGCGCTGTTCTCCAGCCTGTCCAATACATCCGTCTCCATCAGCGGATACAGTGTTTTATCTGCGCAGACTCGCTCAGCTCTTCCCTCAGTCTCCAAGCTCTCTACCCTGTCCACCCTCTGGTCCACTGGATTCAGGACTGGCTCCACTTGAAAGGGGGGGGGGGGGCGTCTCTGTGGCGTTCCTCTGGATCCCAGGACATGTTGGTATCTGTGGAAATGAGGTGGCCAATATAGCAGCCAAGGCTGCAGTCTCTCTTCTTCAGCCTGCTATTCGCGTGATTCCCTTCGCCGATCTACGGAGTGTTTTATGTCGCCGTGTTACACATGGCACGCACATTGGTCGACATTTCCCAAAAATAAATTGCGGGATGTGAAAGCTCTTCCCTGTGCTTGGACCTCTTCCTCCCGAACGCGTCGTCGGGAGGAGGTAATTTGAACTAGACTCCAGATAGGGCACTGTCTCTTTAGCCATAGACATCTTTTAAGCGGCGATCCTCCCCCACTTTGTCCCCACTGCTCTCAGCTGTGGACGGTAAGACACCTTTCACTTCAGTGCCCCTATTTTACTCAGTTACGCGCCCGTTTACAGCTGTCGCCTGATACATCTTCCATTTTAGCAGATGACACGCTCTCAGCCGATCGCGTTCTCTAGTTTATTAGTGCCAGTGAGATGGCGTCAGTCATTTGAAGCTCATTTTGGGGACAAACAACCCCCCCCCCTACCTTCTATAGTGGTTTTATAAGCTTTCTGTCTGTTTTTAATTCCCCAATTTCTTGGGTTTTGCTCCCATTGCTGCTGGTTTCCAGTTTCGTTTTTTAGCTTTTCCTAAGTCACAAACCGGACGCTAATGACCGTACCAGTTTTCGCCCTAAAACGATAACAAAAACAAAAAAACTTCCTCAAGAGCACTAATAAAATGAGTGAGGCAGGGTTCTCAGCGTAGGAGCGAATCAAAGCACAGTGTTAGGTTGTTCAAACTCTTTTTAAATAGACCACAGAGCGTCAAAAAGTATCTTCTTGTAACGTTGCTGACAGCCAGGCGAACTTCGAAAACTGTCTGATGTAGACTCCTTGTGGACTAATCCAATTTTTCCCAGGTCACGGCGTCGACTCATGCCCAGGGAAAGGGCGGCAGGCTGCATGCAATCTCGATATGCAGATCAAACTGCTGTGTTGATATCACGTTAAATTCTTGGCGAGTAAACCCCACCTAAGATCGGTAAGGACAAACAGCTTCCTTCTAGATACAGCCCATCTCTCACCTCTCCCTGTGGGTCCGGGGGTTAGATTAGCCGTGAGGTATTCCTGCCTGTTGTAAGAGGCGACTAGAGGAGTCTCTCACGTTTCGGCCATTACGTGATGGTCCCCTGTAGGGTTTGACCTCGATTTTTCGCAATTTCTCCGAAGAACGAGCCACTTGGGGAAGGGTGCCTTACATGGTACATCGTGTCCATTGTGCATTGAGATGTTTAGCCCACGTTCTAGTCGTCGCATTACAGTCACGCCCATTCTCACTCTTGGGCAAGTACATCTTCCTGGGAGCGTTTCCCACCATGCACTATGCAGTGTCACTTTGTGCCTACAGTAACAATGGACCTCCTTGGACCTCATATCCACCACAGTAGCCAGTCTGTTGTGACGGGGTTGCCATGTACCCTGTTGGTTGTGGTACCCTGACAACACATGGATTGCTCGGCTGATGCCTGCACCAGTGACTCCCCATGTATGCCGAGGAGTAGAAGCTCGTCATCCTGGGGCATCGAGACTCCTGGCGATGGCTGTCCTGCCCGGTGGCCTTTGATGCGGCTGGGTGACGCCCGTGGGGAGGGTCCCCTGGTCGGAGTAGGTGGCATCAAGGCGGATGACACACCATGAAGCATAGTATGCCATCTCTTGCTGGTGGTCCGCTGCCAGCAGTCTCTAAGTGGGCAAAGTCTAACTTTAAACCTAATAAATATTACCCCAAGTATTACCTTTCCTGTCCACACCATGGGAGGAACGCCAGGCTAAGGATGGCAGTGAAACTTATTTGCTATGGTACCTCGTATGTAAGTGTGTTGATGGCGAATCTTTCATGTCCATGAGGCCTCAGTTTTTTCTGGAGCGTTTGGGGGAAAAGTTTGGGGACCTGGAGGGCTTGTCCAAAATGAGTTCTGGGTCAGTTTGGATAAAAACAGCATCATCTGCCTAATCATTATTACTCACTTGTGGTAAGTTGGTAGGTTACATTCACGCCTCATAAGAGATTAAATGTGTTCCAGGGTGTTAATTCCAGAGGGACCTTCTTTTGCAGTCAGATGAGGAGCTGCGTGCCAATTTAGAGCAGTGGGGTGTTCATATCATCTGGCGCGCTCATCAGGTTCTGAGGAATAACCAGGTTGCCACCAGTGCCTTCATATTGGCCTTCAAAGCTGACACACAGCCCAAGAAGGTCAAGTCATATATCCCTCTCAAGATGCAGGGCTTTAAGTGCAGGAAGTTTGGCTGTGTCAACCCACTTGTACTTCCAGCCCCAACTGTCCAGATTGTGGATTCCATCGCATCCCAATACTGCATGTGCCCTACCTCCCATCTGTGTCAGCTGTGGAGAGCATCATTCACCTTGTTCGCCAGACTGCAGGATTTTACATAGAGGAAAATCCAGGATCATAAGACCTTCGACCAACTGATCTACACTGAGACTAAGAGGAAATTTGACGGCCTACATCTTGTATCCATGCCTCATATGCTACAACTACAAGAACTGTTGTTGCCCCATCAGTTCCTCGAATTACTGTCGCCTCTCAGAACCAAAGGACTACATGTGCCCGTTTGATGGTGGGAGGCTGCTTTCCTCTGTTGCTCCCACACCACCTACTGCAGGAGCAACACCCCCCCCCCCACACACACACACACACACCATGGTGGATTTCAATACCTACTTCTGAGAGCGAGAAGCGTAAGACATCTTTGGCTCCTCTCGCTAGGAATGGGTCCCTTGGGTTACTCCCTTTCCAGGTTTCTGCTAGTGTGAAAGATGACCTGCCAGTGGCTGAAGAGCCCAAAAGCAGCTGGTTATAGGGCTTCACATTCATCCTCAGTCGTGGAGACTGATTCCCAGGCAGGGGAAGCCAAGGTACAGCGCGAGAAATCGAAAAAGACCCCTCCAAGAACAAGGAGCTTCCGGTGGCACCCACACCAACGCTCAGTACAAACTCTGCATCTGAGGATGGTGTGGATATTCTGGCGTCCACTGAGGACCTGAATCTCGCCAAACCCTTAGACAACGGTTATAGACTGCTCAGGCAATAAGTCGGTGGCAGCTGGTGGCAATGAGGAGTAAACTGCCTCACTGAATGTTCCACACCTTCCCAATCTCACGATGTCGTTCTCCAGTGGAATTGCTGTGGTCTTTTTTTTTTCACCGCCTGGCTGAGATACAGAAAATGTTAAGCTTTACACCTGCTTTCTGCGTTGCCCTCCAGGAAACCTGTTTCCCAGCAATGCAGACCCCCTGACCTCTGTGGCTATGTGATATTACCGAAACCGTAGCGACTATATTCGTGTGTCAGATGGAGTTCGCATTTGTCGTAAACTGTCTGTAATGAAACTGTGCCCCTTCAAACCCCCCTTGAAGCTGTTGCTGTCACAATACGGACGACGCAGGAAATAACGTCTGCAGTGTATATTTCTTGAGATGGTGCAGTACCTCTGAATGTATGAGCTCCACTTACCAACTCTTTAAACTTCCCTACTTCAGGGAGATTTTAACGCCAGTAACCCCTTGTGGGGCGACACTGTGCTTACTGGGCGAGGCAGAGATGTCGAAACTTTACTCTTAGTTCGACCTCTGTCTCTTAAATACTGGGGCCGCTACACATTTCAGTGTGGCTGATGGTAGTTACTCGGCTATTGATTCATCAATCTGCAGCCCAGGACTTCTCCCATCTATCCACTGGAGAGCACATCACGACGTGTGTGGTAGTGGCCACTTCCCCAGCGTCAGGCCCTTGGGCGCCTGTCCAGATGGGCTTTCAACAAGGCAGACTGGGAAACTTTCACCTCTGTTCGCACTCTGCCACATGGTAATATCGATGTGATGGTTGAGCAGGTGACTACCACAATCGTTTATGCCGCAGAAAACGCGATCCCTCGCTCTTTAGGGTGCCCCCAGCAAAAGACAGTCCATTGGTGGTCGCCGGAAGTCGCTGAGGCAATTACAGAGCGCCGGCTAGCTCTAAAGTGACATGTGCGACACCTTTTCCTAAAGCATCTGATAACCTTCAAGCGGCTCTGTGCTCGTGTACACCAGCTTATAAAACGACAGAAACAGGAGTGTTGGGAGAGGTACGTGTCGACCATTGGGCGCCATATGTCACCTTCCCAAGTCTGGGCGAAGATCAGACGTCTTTTTGGGTACCAGACCTAAACAGGTCGCTTTGGCGTTACCATCAACGGCGTGCAATGTACAGACGCAAACGAGATTGCCGAGCGCTATGCGCGAGCATCTGTCAGAGAATTGCCTCCCAGCCTTCTGCATCCTCAAACAGTGGATGGAAAGTCCTCTCATTCTCTACACGCCACAGTGAACTCTGTAATACCCCATTTACGGAGTGGAAGCTCCTCTGCGCAGATGGCATTGCCCTGACACAGTTCCTGGGCCAGATAGAATCCAGTCAGATGCTCAAATGTCTCGTCTGACTAGAAGCGCCATCTCGTCATCTTCAACCGGATTTAATGTGATGGCGTCTTTCCATCCCAATGGCGGGAGAGGAACATTCTTCAGGTGCCCAAACCCGGTAAAAAACCCGTTCGATGTAGATGGTTATGGGCCCATCAGCCTCACTGTTTGTAAGCTGCTGGAATGTATAGTGTGTTGGTGGTTGGGTTGGGTCCAGAAGACATGTAGCCAACTGGCTCCGCCACGGGCGCTCTACCGCTGATAATAACACTGTCCCTCGAGTCTGCCATCCTAACAGCCTTTTCCAGACGCAAACACGTGGTAGCCGTCTTTTTGGTTTACGAAAAGCATATGACACGACCTGGAGACATCATACCCTTGCCACATTATATGGGTAGGGTCTCCAAGGATCGGTCCCGATTTTTATCCACGATTTCCTGCTGCTCCATACTTTCCGTGTGCAAACTGGTGCCTCCCATAGTTTCTCTCCCCCCCCCCCCCCCCCCCCCCCATACCCAGGAGAATGGGGTCCAGCAGGGCTCCATGTTGAGTGTATCTCTATTTTTAGTGGTCATTAACGGTTTAGCAGCAGCTGTCGGGCCATCCGTTTCACCCTCTCTGTATGCAGACGACTTTAGCATTTCGTACTGCTCCACCAGTATTAGTGTTACTGAGCAGCGCCTACAGGGTGCCACCCACAAGGCGCAGTCATGGCCTCTCCTCCACAGCTTCCAGTTTTCAGCAGCGAAGTCTTGTGTCATGTACTTCTGTCGGAGTCGTACTATGAATCCGGAACCAGAACTTTATCTCATTGACGAACCACTCACTGTAGTCGAGACATATCGATTCTTAGGTCTTGTTTTCGACACCCGATTGACTTGGCTTCCTCACCTTCATCAGCTTAAGCGGAACTGCTGGCGGCACGTAAATGCCCTCCATTGCCTGAGCAACACCAACTGGGGTGCAGATCGTTCTTCTGCAGCTCTACAAAGCCCTTGGTCAATCCTGCCTTGATCATGGGAGTCTGGTTTATGGTTCGGCGGCGCACTCAGCGTTGCTTGTACTCGACCCATTGCAGTATTTAGGCTTTCGTCTAGTGACGGGAGCTTTTAGAACTAGGACAGTCCCTCCATTGCAGATCCGACTGCTCGCCAGTTACGTTGCATACATTTGTAGTTCTACCGAGCATCCGAATTAGTCTCCCTTCTCCACCCACGGCAGTTCATCTGCTGCATCGGTGGCCCAGGTCAGAACTAACCATTGCAGTTTGCATGTGATACCTTCTATCTGAAATGGAAACCTTCCCTTTATCACCTACCATACAGGTCCGTCTGCATACGCCTCCATGGTGTACACTTAGCCTGCATATTCGTCAGGACCTTTTGCATGACCCTAAGGACTTAGTTACTCCTGCCACTCTCCGCTGTCACTTCCTCTCGATTTTTGACGTGTTCCCGGGCTCTGAAGTGATTTACACCGACGGCTCAATGGCTAATGGTCATGTTGGCTTCGCCTGCGTCCACAGAGGTAATTTTGAACAGCATTCCTTGTCCAATGGCTGCAGTGCATTCACTGCAGAGCTGGTGGCCACCTCTCGCGCACTTCAGTAATCCTTTCATGCCCTGGGGAATCCTTTCTTCTGTGTAATGACTACTTGAGCAGCCCAAAAGCTATCGACCAGTGCTACCCTCGCCTTCCTTTGGTAGCGTCCATCCAGGAGTCCATCTACGCCCTGGATCGGTCACGTCATTCAGTGGTGGTCGTGTGGACCCCAAGACATGCCGGCATCCCAGACAACGATCTGCCGACAGGGTAGCCACACAGGCTACGCAGAAACTGCTTCTGGAGGTGGGCATCTCTGAACCTGACCTGCGTTCTGACTTAGGCCGTAGGGTTTCTCAGCTGTGGGAGATGGAATGGCATAATACTACACACAACAAACTGCATGTCGTTCAGGAGACTAAGAATGTGTGGAAGTCTTCCATGCGGGCCTCTCACAGGGAATCCGTTGTCCTCTGCCTGCTCTGCATTGGCCACCCTTGGGCGACTCACGGTTACCTCCTGCGCCGTGAACACCTGCCTGAGTGTTGGTGTGGCGCCCAGTTGACAGTGCCCATATTCTGGTGCACTGTCCCACTTTGTCTGCCCAACGACAAAGGCTTCACTTACCAGACTATTTGCTCCTAATTTTATCTGACACCACCTCATCGGCTGATTTAGTTTCATGTTTTATTCGTGATGTGTTCTATCATTTGATCTAAGTTCATGTCCTTTGTCCCTCTGTTCTCCATCTGGGGCTTCTAGGGTGGAGGTTTTAATGTGTTGCAGAATGGCTGGTTTCTCCTTTTTTATTCCCATGGTCAGCCAGCCATGGTCGTCTGCTTTGTTTTCTCTTCATTTCGTTTTTTGAGTTTCTGTAGTTTTCTTGTCCCCTTTTGTCCATTTGTTTGTTGCCCTTAATCGTTCTTGTAATTTTTTCCTTTCATTCCGTTTGGAGTTGTCAGACGAGTTTTACTCTCACACTCGTGTCATTGTTTTATTCGGAACAAAGGACTGATGACCTTGCAGTTAGGTACGTTTTCCCCCTCTCTTAATCCAACCAACCGTATCTCACCAGCTGTATTTGCAAGGACAGATAACGTATGATTCCTGCCCAGCTGGTATGGTGGCTAGTCTTGCAGTTTACTAACCACTGCACAGTGTGGATTTCGAGCGCGCTCTTCTGGAGCTGACAATCTCGTCACTTCATCCACCAACGTCATGAATGCTTTCCTGCAGATAACCCAGATTCGGCTGCGTTCTTAGATTTGAAGGAGACCTATGACACATGCTGTAGAACTTTTATCTTCCAGAATCTCTACATGTGGGGCTTCTGTGCCTTTGTCCGTTTCCTTAAGAACTCTTTAAAGAACAGTTTTCAAGGTGCATGTTTGTTCTGCCTTGGACGCCTTTATCCAGGAAAACGGCGTGCCTCAGGGTTCAGTCCTAACCGTCGTCCTCTTCGCTATCGCCTTCAACCCTATTAATGGCCTCCCTTCCACTGGGCATCTCCAGCTCCCTTTTTGTTGATTATTTTTCCACATACTGCAGCTCTCCACGGACCTGTCGCATTGACCGGCGTCTTCAGCGATGTCTCGATCGTTTTTTGTCATGGAACATAGCAAATGGCTTTAGTTTTTCCACTGACAAAACAGTTCGTATGAATTTCTGGCGGCGCAATTGCTCCCTTCCACCCTCTTTGTATCTTGGGCCTGTTGCCCTCCATTCGTTCAAATTGCGATATCCTGGGGCTCACGTTCGATGGCAAACCCTGTTGGTCGTCCTACATGTCCCATATGTCCTACATGTCTTACCTGGCAGCCCACTGTATGAAGTCCCTCGATGGTACTTTCTGGGGTGCAGATCGCATCACCCTCCTCCAGTTTGTACTGGTCCCTTGTCCATTCGAAACTAGACTATGTATGCTTTGTTTATGCCTCTGCAGGTCCTTCCCTCTCACGCCATCTCAATACTATCCACCACTGTGGCATCTACACAAGCCCAGTTGAGTCTGTATTCCGAAGTTTCTGAACTAACACAGTCCTACACCTAAGCAGGTATGCGTGACGTTTGTTTGCCATGTGTGGCCACCCATCTTTTGCATCCTCCTTCGAGGACTCGGAGATCCAACATGGGGTGCGTCCCACTCCCCTGTCACCACCTGGAGTTCGTATTCGGCTCTTGATCTGCTACTGGCAACTTCACCACCTTGGCTTCGTGCAGAGGCTCGTGTTCACCTTGGCCTTCATTCTCTTCCTACTCCAGCCTCTCTCCACCGCCTTCAATTTCATTACTTTCGCATGGAATTTGGCTATAGTATGTTTGTCTACACGATGACTCTAACCATGATGTCTGGTGTGCCTCCGACATAGGTGCAGACTTTTTTCGGTATGGGCTTCTGGAACACTGCTGACACAGCAGAGCTCTTTGCCCTGTCAGGCAATGTATTACATCCAGCGACACAGTCTTTTGAATTGCGTCTTCTGCTTACTCCCTCAGCGCCCTTTTTAAAGCATGTGTATGCTGTACACTGTCTGTCCCTTTGTGCAACGAGTCCTGGAGAGCTGTCACGTGCTCACGCTTGGAGCCACTGTGATGTTTGTGGGTTCCTGGTCACATTGGTCTGACAGGAAACGCAGACGCTGACGCTTCTGCCAAGGCTTCAGTCCTCGTACCTCAGCCCACTAGTTCCTATATTCCCTCCAATGATATGTGTCAGGTGGCGTCCCTTTGGCATCGCCATGGTCCTCCATTCATGGGAATGAGGGCCCCCCAGCGGCTTGGGGGGACCTCCTCTCAGCCCTCCCGCTGGGAGGAGGTCACTTCAACTTGGTTTCGTATTGGGCACTGCCTTTTTAGCCATTGCCATTTAAGTGGTGCTTCCCCGCCTCTTTTGCACATTCTGGCCAACTTTTGACTGTCCGCCATTTCCTGACGGAATTTTTTTAACCGCTTACGTTCCCTTTTGTTTACGGTCTGCGTTATCAGCCGTTTAGGAGACGATTCGCGGGCTGTCGACCATGTTTTACTATTCATCCGTCGTAGAAATATGGTGAAAGACATTTACATTTTAGTTCTGGACCTCCGTTTCTCTATGGCGTATTTTACAGATAATTCTCCACGTCCCTGCTTCAGCTGTCTCCTCTTTCATTGGGATCATCTCTTTATCTTCGGGTTTTGACATGGGCGCGTATGACCCTAGTTATTTTTGCGCCCTAAAACAAAAACCGGACTAAGGCAGATCCTCTCCTTCACTAGTGGCAGGCACGCCTTTCGTTAGTGAATCCTGCAGAGGCGGTGTGGATAAAATGTCTCACCCTGGCAAACTTCGGAATAAGGCCATTGTTCTGACACTACAGTAAGAAAAAAAGGAACTTAGCAATCTCTCTCGTTTATTGCGTAGCCTGTCCAACCTTTGGATTCGTAATGCTATCCCCATCCCCAAAGAGGTATCTGATGTGATTTTTCAAGTTTTTCTGGCGTACTCAATGTTCTATGCACATGCATTCCCTCACCAATTTTTGTGTCAAGCCTACGCCGGGAACTTGCAGCCTCCATAGGGCGAACACTCACCTGAAGATGGCTGGACGATTGCCAGCCAAAATATTGTGTTAAGAAGTTAACGTGTTGTTGTTGTTGTTGTGGTCTTCAGTCCTGAGACTGGTTTGATGCAGCTCTCCATGCTACTCTATCCTGTGCAAGCTTCATCTCCCAGTACTTACTGCAACCTACATCCTTCTGAATCTGTTTAGTGTATTCATCTCTTGGTCTCCCCCTAAGATTTTTACCCTCCGCGCTGCCCTCCAATGCTAAATTTGTGATTCCTTCATACCTCAAAACATGTCCTACCAACCGATCCCTTCTTCTAGTCAAGTTGTGCCACAAACTTCTCTTCTCCCCAATCCTATTCAATACCTCCTCAATACCTCCTCATTAGTTACATGATACACCCACCTTATCTTCAGCATTCTTCTGTAGCACCACATTTCGAAAGCTTCTATTCTCTTCTGGTCCAAACTAGTTATCGTCCATGTTTCACTTCCATACATGGCTACACTCCATACAAATACTTTCAGAAACGACTTCCTGACACTTAAATCTATACTCGACGTTAACAAATTTCTCTTCAGAAACGATTTCCTTGCCATTGCCAGTCTACATTTTATATCCTCTCTACTTCGACCATCATCAGTTATTTTACTCCCTAAATAGCAAAACTCCTTTACTGCTTTAAGTGTCTCATTTCCTAATCTAATTCCCTCAGGATCACCTGATTTAATTTGACTACATTCCATTATCCTCGTTTTGCTTTTGTTGATCTTATATCCTCCTTTCAAGACACTGTCCATTCCGTTCAACAGCTCTTCCAAGTCCTTTGCTGTCTCTGACAGAATTACAATGTCATCGGCGAACCTCAAAGTTTTTACTTCTTCTCCATGAATTTTAATACCTACTCCGAATTTTTATTTTCTTTCCTTTACTGCT
Source organism: Schistocerca serialis cubense (assembly GCF_023864345.2). NCBI lineage: Eukaryota > Metazoa > Arthropoda > Insecta > Orthoptera > Acrididae > Schistocerca > Schistocerca serialis. The sequence continues at coordinate 485,879,719 of NC_064639.1, read as the reverse complement.
TGCTCTCCGGCAGAAATCCCGAAACCTCATCAAACACAGCTACGACACTCCTCAGCTACAATACACGATTGTTCCTATGTCTACCTTCTTGTAGCTGACACCTTCTGTGTAGTTTAGAGAACCTCGAACTTACAAAGAAACCGCCTATTGGCCCCAATACAGCCTTTACCGCTACCCGTGTAGCTGCTTCCTGTGTGTAGTTGACCCCTGGTCTACTGAGCAGTACCTGGACACCCTTAATCCTAAGGCGCAAGTCGGGGAATGTACAAACGCAAAATAGACTGAACCTCTGATTCATTCCTTTCACATGCTCTGTACCAGTCGGTTCTGTGACCGATGCTACAGATGGTGAGCTTCTTTCGTCTCGGGAACAAGACAGGAAGTCCTCACCATTTCACCTAGATGCCCGAAACTTAAGCGATGTCTTCAGATCCAAAGCGAAAACCTCCATTAGTACCGAAGAGAACCACCACCTGCAGATGCCTGCTCCCTATGGTCTTGATGTCATCTGGAACCAGCACACAGTGCACACGAGATTCTTCCCGTCTTTAGTAGTCACATACCTACATAGCTCCATTACCCACCTAACGTTGGAGCAACCAACTACTGGTAATTCCATGCATTGTGAACGCAAAGACCTTGAAGCTGATAGGCTTGGAAGAGGCTGAGCAACTGCATCCAGCTCAGGGACTTAATCAGCCACAAATAGCACTCTAAATTTGTTTTTGCTCGTAAAATGAGTTGGGAGGACCTCCTATTGGCCCACAGAAAGTCTTTCACAGCCTGACAGACATTCGAAAGACCTCCAGCTCGACCAAGAGTGAAGAGTGCTCCTCGGTGTAAGTACTACATGCGGCGACCAAAGTAGTGAAGCGATCGACAAATACTTTGGACATTTTGGATGTATCTCAGATCCCCACGTCTGGTCACCTACAGCTTCAAACTGGGGGTTGAAGACCTTTCCTTTGAGATCCTTCTAGTGGGGCAACAATCTCTGGATTGAAGGGCGGATGCATAAACTTTTCACGCTTCATCTTGGCCATTAGACCGTCAATGTAGAGAGGTGTGGACGCGTGTTATCGTGGAGCTGACTCACTCTCCGTGAGCAGACCATGATTTCAGTACGCTACTGTCTCGTGGTAAACAGTACTGGTAATGGTTCTTCAACGCTCGAAGAACTGTCTTGGTTCCTCAGACGTTGAAAAGATGGCCGTTATTTTCCTGCTGAGAACTGAGCTTCGAATTTTTTAGTGAGGTGGTAACTGATGTTTCCATAACATGCTATCCCATTTCTCTACAAAATTAACCCAAAGCGGAATACGCAAATTTTAACTAGTTCGGTTATTGAGTTTCGTATCTTTTCGTTTGTAATTCTCCTCTGTTACCCAATGTGAAGTCGTCTATGTATGAAAGCCAAAATTGCAAAGCAATACGTCTCAGAATAGTTTTAGGTATTCGCTTTAAGACGACCGGTGCAGGTCTTCGTTGGTCGGACAGCAGAATATGGTACCAATTCTACCAAAAATTGGCATTATTGCAAGTGAGTAGACATATCTACCACTCACGGGACTGAAAGAATTGCACCACATATATGAATCGTAGTTGCAGAATATCTAGCCTCAAAATGCATCACATGGCCCTTATTACTTAAGAGGCATCCACGACCTTTCTTTGTTTGTACTCTATTCCCAGGTGTCCGACATAAAGCCGTTGCGGGAACCACAGTACTGTTTGTAGATTTAAGATTTCTTCAAACTATTTATCAGAGCTATGGCGTAGAATCGGCCCAGCTTTTTCGGGTATGGTGCCCTAGTCGTATGCAAGTGAAAGTGATCTTGTCTCATCAGAACCATGGTAAGATATGGGCATGTGTTTCAAATTAGTAGCGATTGAGGCCTGATGCTGCTCTCAAGAAGGTTCATTCCGAACATCCAGGCAAATTTTTCTCTGTATCCGTTGGCCACCACCACTTCAACGAATAAACATGACACGCACTTGAAAGTGAGCATGTCAACATTAAACCAGGATTGTCACGTGATTTCGGGACTTCGCTGTGCCTGTGTGCTTTCTGCAGCGTTTGAAGTTTATAATACAAAGAGTTTTTGTTGTTTCATCGTTTGTTGATAGTGTAATAGCGATGGTGAATTACGTTGTTGCTACGGATGCAAAGAAAAATATGTGAAAGGAGGGATAGTTAACTTTTCATGGGTACATTCCATATAGCTCTAATTATAGTTTTCATTTTAGTAAGAGACACTGTATACGTCTAAAAATTGTGAGACGCATTATAATTGACTTAATTCTTTAGACCTATTTTTCTACGATTTTATGAATATATAATGTTACGGCTCGTACAAAAGCTTACAAACAATAGCTTCCTCTCTTAAATTTGCTAGTGGAACAGGAAAGGGAAAGGTTAGTTGTATCAGTAAATACTATCCTCCATGCATTTATAAGTGACTTGTCAATTATGTACATAGATTACTCCGTCTACTATTTATTTAATGAACTGGGAGCAAGTGCTTAAAATGCGTTAAACTAATACCTCAAAGTGCCACCAGTAAGAAAAATTGTGCTTTAGGTCGCAAAAACGAGAAAATAAATACGCAGAAATACAAGGACGAACTAGCAGGGATATAATCGCTAATGTGTGGTAAATTAGGTGTTTTTCGGACACTTGCGAGAGTACTGACGTACTGTCAAGTCGTTTTGCAGGACTATCACTGCAAAAATGTACTTCAGGCTCTGTAATACTATAAAGTTCGGTATCATACCAAAAACTACCAAAAATCGAGTGCATCTGAACTATGACACCTATCGCAAAGAAGCTGAATGTAATTATCACTTGCCCTTAAAAGTTACGTAGCTGATTTATTCCCAGTATCAAATGGATACTGTTAAAATGTCTGCGCAACATATACAAATAATCCACGACGCGTACGAAAAGAATCAGTCTGCACTAGGGATGTAGTGACATTCTAAATATACAGGGCGCTATACGAACACACACACACGACGTCCCGAGATCACGTGACCAGGCCGGCAATGTATGTTAACACAAAATCTGTTCTGCGCATGAGTGTGCTCACTCCAGAGATATTTACTCTATGAAGTGAGAGGGCGATAACAGACGCAGACGTTCTTCTGCGCGACGGCCTTCGCTTGACAGTAAATAGCGGTCGGATTTGTCGTTGGCAGTGGCGTCGAACACGCTGCGATGTCATGTTAAGACGCTTTCCTTTGACATGAGACAGAAACAAAAAGCATTTAAGTACACAATTCAATCTGCGCAATTAAAAAAATACGAATAATAATGGTCGTGCAGGTTTGATCAGTAGTTACCTGTAACTGAGTGGAAGAATTGGTGAAACTGCTTTTGATTTGGTTACGAATATGGCTACGAAGTCTTCTGCGACTCATTTCTTGAATAAAATTCTCTCGGTGTACATGCCGCGTCTTTTCAAGATAAAACTCAAAGATTTCGACCACTACCTCCATGGTCGTAGTCAGGGCTAAAACTGTCGTAAACTAGTGAGGCTCCCACTTCTATGTGCAAAGGACGGCTTCTGATTGGCTGGAATACGTCATAGCAACAGTGACATGGCGTGTAGTGAAGTGTTGCCCTCTACTTCCATAGGCGTAGCTTTTGATTTCACACTAAAAGTACATGTGCAACTCCTTAAATATATTTACTGCCATAATTAGCATTGGAAAATTTAGTAAATTTCTAGGGAAGGAATGTAAAGCATATACCAAAACGTCGTATATGAAGTTAAAAACATTTATTTTACAGTTGTGACTTAAACGTGCTGGAGTGATCGTAACACTAAGAAGCAGTGATTTTCTCGTAATTTTACACGCAAACGCAACATGTTTACAGTTACCTGATTGTCTAACTATTTATGTAGCAAATCACACTTAAACATGCATAAAAGGTACTCTCTCATCTCACAATTCTACAGCAAATCACGTGTAGTGCATAATACCGCCAAATAGTGGGGAGGGTAGGTCGTGATGCAGAGTGGAGTGTATTTTGTGGCATTTCTCTAGAGATAAGTTTCGCACGAGGAGAGCAGTTTTCAAGTTTCTTGATCAATTCCTTTACCTGAACATAAACATAGATGTCGCAGCTTCCTTGTGGAGTGCATTTGGGGTGAAATGCTGTAATACACGGCGAAGCCAGTCCATCTTGAAAAATCTCGTCGTAAAATTGTGGATTTGTCCTCCCCACCAGTCATTACCAAGAAAAGTTGTCAGTTGAAACTTCAGAGCTGAGAGGCCGTGGTCGATGTATAAAATTTCCACTTAACGTTCCGTCTCCATCTGCGGAAGACATCTTCTGAGGTCGTCCGGCTACTACCACTGAGGCTATTTTACCTTTGTTATTTTATAACTTCACATAAAACAGGTAGGCTGGCAGCAGCATTCTACGTCGCGCTTCAGCCTTAGAGGAGACAATGATAAAAGATAGAAAGAATACTCAGAAATGACAGAATGGTGGGTAAAAAACAGTAGACATGAAATACAAAACATGGAGCCGTTCACACTCGACGAGAAATCACACTAAAAGCTGTTGACCCGACGCACAAATAGCGATGATTGCGATTACACAGGGGAACGATGGAGTGTGGTGGTGATGACTGAACACAAAACGCGACGGCGCGCGCGCGCACACACACACACACACACACACACACACACACACACACACACACACACACACGACACACTGATGGCGATGATCTCCAGCGCATGAATGTCCACGTAACGTGTGGGAGTCCGGGGACCTGCCAAGATGGGAAGACTGGTGAGGGGGAGGGAGAGGGGAGAGCAAAGATGCCAATGGCAGTGGAGAGGGGAGGAGTAGAGGGATGGGGGCAGAGGAAGCTTGGGGGAGGAGTGGGGAGAAAGGGAGGAGGAAGGGAAGGGGGAGAGAAGGGAGAGAGGGTGCCCAAAGGAAACACACAGGAAGAGGGAGGGAGGCTCAAAGTTGGTAGGATGGGTAGATGGAGGGGAGGAGGGCATCATCAGGGAGGGAGAGCTGGCGGAAGCCACCTTGGGAGTGGGGAGTGGGGAGTGGGGAGTGGGGAGTGGGGAGTGGGGAGTGGGGAGTGGGGAGTGGGGAGTGGGGAGTGGGGAGTGGGGAGTGGGGAGTGGGGAGTGGGGAGTGGGGAGTGGGGAGTGGGGAGTGGGGAGTGGGGAGTGGGGAGTGGGGAGTGGGGAGTGGGGAGTGGGGAGTGGGGAGTGGGGAGTGGGGAGTGGGGAGTGGGGAGTGGGGAGTGGGGAGTGGGGAGGATCCGTATTTGTTCGAGAAAAAGTAAGTGGGGGAAGGGAATTCGGTCGTACAGGATCTGTGTGGGGGAGGGGACTGAGGCTCCACGTACTCCCGTATTTATAGAGGGCACCACCATCCGTCACGTGATGCTGACGTTATGCCTATCTTCGGAAGGAGTCATCATTGTCTATTAAGGGGACACAGTCGCGAGGGAACTCCCGTAAGGAATCAATGCTAAAATGAGCAAACGTCAGGTACACTTCCTGAAGTAACTAATGAAGATACAGACCTGAAACTTTCAGTGTACAGCTGAAACATCATTCTCAAATCACATAAAAATGGTTAATGTATTTTATATATTTCATGAGTAATTATTTTTTTGTTCTATAAGACAAAAAATTAAAACTTTTCTAAACACCTTGGAGCTTGTAAAACTGTTCTTTTTATCACTAGTCTATTTTTTTGTCTAATCAGCGTTGTATTAACAAGAGATACTGTAAGTCTGATATCTGTAGCAGTCATAGTTTTTGAGGAAAATGTACCAGAAGGTAATAAAATGTAGTTTTGAGAAAAATAGTATTAAAGTTTTACATGCAAGAAAGTAATGTACAATCACTCACTCACTCACTCTTAAAACATTTCAGGGCTATACTGTGGCTCAGCTTCTTGGTATTTCTTTTTTTCTTTGATCTTCTGGCTATCCTGGCCTCCTTGGTAGCATTTCCTGCAGAAATATCAGCATAACGGATATGGTCCATTTCAATATTTTCTGCCCTCTGTTCAAAATTAGTGGTTTCGCGGTTCATTTTTACATATTTATTTCCACGAAACTTAGGCTTATATCCAAACTTCCGTATTATACCCATTGTGTTATAACGTTTCACAAAATCATTGCATTTGTGTCACCAAAACCTAAACAACTAGGATGAAGAAACTGACAAACGATAGTCGACAATGCAGACAGGCTGACCAACATCAGAATAAAATTCTCTCTTGCAACCCAAATAGAGTATTTATATCCGTGGAACATGATTGTTGTACTACAGTCAATGCTGACTACTGCGCAAGACACAGCAAAACTGGACGTCGCGCTAGTTACCATGCTTCACGAACATATTAACAACTCCGAATCTAATAATCAGATTTGTATGAAACAAACGGCATTTTGTAGAAAAATAATTGGAGCATAGATTAAGATTTTAAAAAAACTCGATTTTTGAGCCTGTTCGCGACTGTGTCCCCTTAAGGGTAATAGATTGTCATTGTGCCGGCGCAACGTCGACATCCATGTTTTGTCTAACTTCAAAACTTCCTCTGTCCTATTAAAATTTTTGCGGTGTTAGTGAATCCCCCTTACTTCTCTACACATGTGCGCATTGTAATTAGTCGTTCGTGCTAGAGCGCTTGTCTCATTAAGTTTAATTTCGTGGTTCCCATCTCGAAAAACATGTTAAACTACGGCCGATTTTTCGATGTGTCCTGATCGACAGTGTCTTTTATGTTCGGCTAAGCGGGTGTTTACACTTTTCGTTCTTCCAGTATATACTTGTCCACAGCTGCATGGAATTTTGTATCCCCCAGGTGTTGCTAGGTGTCGGGCGTCTTCTGCAGTTCTTAAATATTCCTTAATCTTCTTGGTGGGTCTGAAGATCGTTTCGATCCCATACTTGCCCATAACTTTCCCAATACGGTCCGTGACTTTATTAATGAACGGTAGGAAAACTTTTCCAGTAAGCGACCGTTGTTGCTCTGGACTTCTGGCTTCTTTTCTGCTTTGATGGAGGGCTCGATCAATTTCCTTGTTGGTATATCTGTTTTCATGAAGACTGACCGTAAGTGATTTAGTTCATCTTGTAAGTATGCCGGTTCGCAGATTTTGTTGGCTCTGTCCACCAAGGATTTAATGACCTCTTTTTTTTTCTAGGAATGTGGTTTGATTCCTTGTTCTTTCTATATACCTTGTGGCCCAGTGTCCCATCCACCCGTTTAATTACCGACACATCCAGGAAATTTAGTTGACCGTTGCTCTTCTCCATCGTAAACTGTATCTTCGGGTTAATACTGTTCAGATGCACCAAGAAGACATCCAGCTCTTCTTCACCATGAGTCCACACTACAAATATCAACATAGCGGTACCATTTAGCTGGCAGTCTGCAGCGCTCGCTGTTTTTCGAGATGGGAACCACGAAATTAAATTTAATGAGACAAGCGTTCTAGCACGAACAACTAATTATCATGTGGGCATGTATAGAGAAGTAATAGAGATTCACGAACACAAGAAGAATTATAATAGAAAAGAGGAAGTTTCAAAGTTAAGCAAAACATGGATGTCGAAGTTGAGCCAGCAGAATGACAATCGATTACTCTTAATAGAGAATGATGCCTTCCAAAGATAGGCGTAACGTCGGCATCACGTGACGTATGGTGGTGCCCTCTATGCGCTCTATAAATGAGTACCTGGAGCCTCAGTGGCAGTAGCCCGACCACCTCAGATGATGTCCCGCAGATGGAGACGAAACGTTAGGAGGAAATTTTATACATCACCCACGGCCTCTCAGCCCGGAAATTTCAACGGAGGACAACACCGGCCGTGAGAGCCTACATTGTATGACAAGGAAAGTTTGTTCTCAAAGTAGTGCTTCGTTACGTTAAATAAAAATATTTAATAAAATTGTCGGGGTTGTTACGCTGTGGTCGAATGGATTTCACAATGAAACTCCCACTGGTGAGTCATTCTTCCAGGGATCGTAGTAGCGAACCAGTGTGAATTGATCGCTTGAAGCAGCTTCGATCCAATTTCCGCCATTCATTAAAAATGTCTTGCACAGATAAGAACGAAACGTTAGGTTTCAATGTTGAAATTGCTTCTACTACAGCCTAACAGCCCAGAAAACTTTATTCATTGTGAGTTTCCCAGTTCTGAAATTTTCGATTTTAAAACTTCATCACATCAATCAAACATTTTCTAAAGGGCTCTTTTCAGTTTCCCGGATTTTGAAGTAAAGTCATTACTATGTTTATGACACTCCACTGTTCTTTGAATTCTAGGTCCAAAAGAACCAATACTCTTTCGCTGACATACGTAAACTGTCAGCAGTAATACTGCACTGTATACGTGTGGTTATTGCGTTCGTATCTTCTTCCACTGGAACTGCTCTTGCTCCTCCATGATCCACGGTTCCGTTAAAAACCGATTGGTACTGTCGACCTTGGAATAAGATGAGAAATAAAATGTTTCTGGCGTATTTAGATTGACGTCGATGAAGTGAGATTTCTCGACTTACTTGCTTCATCGGACGGTTTAATTATAATCCTTTCTTGGAAATTTATTTGCAGTCTTACTCTTTCCCTTCGTGCATTATATGAAAATTTTAATAATTACAATATATTGATCATTATTTAGGTTTATTTGCAGTGAAGTAACGCAAAACAATACAAAAACAAAAGTTTCTGCAGAAGAAATTGATCCCACGGATTCCAAATTAGCACTACGCTAAATTTCCTCTCCTCAGACTTCTGTTTGGAAAAATAAACTAAGATAAATGGCTCGTATCTCACCCGACCTCAGGCCAAAATTTTTTCTGAGCTCATTTTGGACATCTGGACCTCTCTTTTGTAGTTACTTACTGGCCATGCATTTCATGTACCATAAATTTCGTTGTTCACGCTGCTGCTAGCATAATTTTGGTTGCAGCCTGAAACAGCTCTCACATGTATCAGAAATTCGACTACTCTCCGTATCTAATGAACTCCACCTAGTTCCTATTCCTCAACGTATTATCATGCCTGTCGAAACTCCTCGGCTCTTAAAAGGTGCTACAGCAGTGAGTACAAAAGTCAGATGCCATCGGTGTCATTTCGAGCTAAGTGTTATGGCCCTTCAAAGCATTACTGATAGTAAACGTGTAACAAATGCCACATGAGCGTCAAGAAAAATACAATAATCCTCTATGTATGTTCCCTCTCTCATTATCGACAGATGCCCATCCATAGCTACTGAAACCTCATCACAGAATGCCTTACTTCAAAATTGCAAGTTACTGCATGACTAAGCGCTGCACTAGGCTTGAAGATACTGGTGACGGGAAGCTCTGAACCTGAGGGCCTGCACATTCTTAAATACATCATCATCATTATTTAAGACTGATTATGCCTTTCAGAATTGTCTGGAGCATAGTCCCCTTTATAAAATTCCTCCATGATCCCCTATTCCGTGCTAACATTGGTGCCTCTCCTGATGTTAAGCCTATTACTTCAAAACCATTCTTAACCGAATCCAGGTACCTTCTCCTTGGTCTGCCCCGACTACTCCTACCCTCTACTGCTGAACCCATGAGTCTCTTGGGTAACCTTGCTTCTCCCATGCATGTAACATGACCCCACCATCTAAGCCTGTTCGCCCTGACTGCTACATCTATAGAGTTCATTCCCAGTTTTTCTTTGATTTCCTCATTGTGGACACCCTCCTGCCATTGTTCCCATCTACTAGTACCTGCAATCATCCCAGCTACTTTCATATCCGTTACCTCAACCTTATTGATAAGGTACCCTGAATCCACCCACCTTTCGCTCCCATACAACAAAGTTGGTCGAAAGATTGAACGGTGCACAGATAACTGTCTTGGTACTGACTTCCTTCTTGCAGAAGAGTAGATCGTAGCTGAGCACTCACTGCATTAGCTTTGCTACACCCCGCTTCCAGTTCTTTCACTATGTTCCCATCCTGTGAGAATATGCATCCTAAGTACTTGAAACTGTGCACCTGTTCAAACTTCGTTCCTCCTATTTGGCACTCAATCCGTTTATGTCTTTCCCACTGACATTACTTTCGTTTTGGAGATGCTAATCTTCACACCATAGTCCTTACATTTCTGATTTAGCTCTGAAATATTACTTTGCAAACTTCCAATCGAATCTGCCATCACAACTAAGTCATCCGCTTATGCAAGACTGCTTATTTTGTGTTCACATCTCACCCAGCCAGTCTATTGCTTTCAACATATGATCCATATATAATATGAACAACAGTGGAGACAGGTTGCAGCCTTGTCTTACCCCTGAAACTACTCTGAACCATGAACTAAATTTACCGTCACCTCTAACTGCTGCCTAACTATCCATGTAAAGACCTTTAATTGCTTGCAAAAGTTTGCCTCCTATTCCATAATCTCATAGAACAGACAATAACATCCTCCTAGGAACCCGGTCATATGCCTTTTCTTGATCTATAAAGCATAGATACAATTCCCTGTTCCATTCACTTCTCCATTATTTGCCGTAAGCTAAAGATCTGGTCCTGACAACCTCTAAGAGGCCTAAACCCACACTGATTTTCATCCAATTGGTCCTCAACTAATACTCGCACTTTCCTTTCAACAATACCTGAGAAGACTTTACCCACAACGCTGATTAGAGATACCTCTGTAGTTGTTACAATCTTTTCTGTTTCCATGTTTAAAGATTGGTGTTATTACTGCTTTTGTCCAGTCTGATGGAACCTGTCCCGACTCCCAGGCCATTTCAATTATCCTGTGTAGCCATTTAAGACCTGACATTCCACTGTATTTGAGTTCTTACTTAATTTCATCCACCCCAGCTGCTTTATTGCACTGCAATCTATTGACCATTTTCACCACTTCCTCAAATGTGATCCTATTTCCATCCTCATTCCTATCCCATTCTTAATTACTACAATGCTCAAAAAATGATCACTTTCTCTAAACACAGTAGTTGTGCTCTAATCGGACGCATAAGTTTGAAATTTAGCTCAAGTGCCTACATCCTTTATCTGTAGAGGTGCAAAAGCTTGGCAACCCGCGACGTCAATCATGGGGTAGGCGACGCTGCAAACAAAGGTCTCGACACATGAAGGAAAACGGCCACAGCTCGGAAGTTCATGTGAGCTATAAGATGGGTTAGTCACACTGGTACAAAACTTTACCAGAATTTTGCCGAATGCCACCGTGGATAAGTCAAAAGGAGTAAAATGTCGGTAGTAGGGGGAGGGTGGGTGACGACCTTCAAATTCATGACAAGGATGACAGATGATGATCAAAGACACCCTGAAGCTGTCATCATCCTCCACTTTGCAGTAACCTGTAGTATACAAAGCTAAGAAATGTTCCGGTGCCTTCAATGAGCTGTAGATTCGGACATTTTTCTTCAGTTTGTTGCCCTCGCTCGTAGATCCACAAACGCAATGTGACGTTTTTAATCAGAAGACCACAGGAGAGGATAAACAACGTTTGACAGGTTAAACATGACGCAGCATCGTCCACCATCCTGTAGTTGAACCAGTGACGCACTGTAAGTGTGCTGGTTAACTGCTGCATGATCCCTGGAGTTCAGTGCTTCACCATTGGCCGCGGTCTGGCTTTTCTCCACTCGGGATTTGAAACCATCTGAAAATTGGTGCAGCAAGGCTAAAACTTAGCGACGTTGTTCCTTGGTCAAACCAGATCCTACAGCCAGTTCAGTAAGAGATCGATGCTCCGCATTGTCGGTAGTGCTAGTGGAGTACAATCATTAGTCGATGCACTGAGTGCATCCTGGACTGATTGGACTCCTATGCACATACCTTTAGGGGTGAGTTGTGACTCTTCCTGACAGTAAGCCAAAGTTCTCCTTGACTAAGACTTGATTGTGTGTGCGCGCCTAGATGACAAATATAATCCTTCCCTTAACACATTTCTCATGCTCTGAAAGTTCTTTTCCATTCGAACATTCTAAAGAGGGTACTTGAAGTGAAAGGCACCGTAGGTGGCTGACTAGTGTGATGAGGATAACACGTGGAAAAGGTGTGAATTATATGAAAATGTTACTGGTCACAATCAGGCTACTTTATTGAAGTACCATGCAGCACGGTTAGCCCTGTACTTAGCCACTTTCGTAATTTTTCCTTTAAGAATGGTCAGTTTCCTGAAAGATTACTCAGTAGTAGAGCCGCTCAATACAAAGGGAGAGAGGGATAATGTAGAAAATGATAGACCTATATCCATGCCATCAGTGTTTTCTAATGTTATTGAAAGACTGTGTGTGTGTGTGTGTGTGTGTGTGTGTGTGTGTGTGTGTGTGTGTGTGTGTGTGTGTGTGTGTGTAACGATAATCGATAATTTTACTTCACATAATTTGCTATCATCTGTATAGTTCAGTTTTAGAAGTGGTTTAACAACTGAAAATGCTACATTCTCCTTTCCTTTGAGCTACTGGATGGATTAAACAAAAGATTTCGAACGCTAGGCATATTTCTCTATTTCACTAAGGTGTTTGTGTTGATCACAAGATATTGCTCCAGAAGTTGGACCGAGCGAGGTGGCGCAGTGGTTAGCACATTGGACTTGCATTCAGGAGGACGACGGTTCAATCCCGCGCCCGGCCATCCTGATTTAGGTTTTCCGTGATTTCCCTAAGTCGCTCCAGGCAAATGCCAGTATGGTTCCTTTGAAAGGGCACGGCCGACTTCCTTCCCTAATCCGATGAGACCGATGACCTCACTGTTTGGTCTCTTCCTCCAAACAACCCCAACCCAACCCAGAAGTTGGACAATTACGGAATACGGGGAGTATCTCACAATTGGTTCACCTCTTACTTTAACAACAGCAAATGGTCATTATTGAGTCTTGAGAATAGCTGGATGTGGGATCTAAGTGTGGCACACCCAAATGGTATCAATGCTGGGGCGACTCCAGTTCCTTATTAAACGAAAGATATGCCCTCTAGCATTATACGTAATTCTAAAATATTTGTCTGCCGATGACACTAGCTTCGTAGTAAAGTGTTGGGTGCAACATACGCTTTATTTCAAATAGTGCAGTTCATGACATAAGTTCATGGCTTGTAGAAAAAATTTAACGCTAGAGCACACTGTTTTTACAGTTTATAAAAGACAATTCAACAAATCCTGGAGTTCTAATTTTACAGAATGGGCATATGAAATCAGTGAAATCCACACCTCTGCAGCTGCTTACAGGCCTTGATGAATATCAACAGGGACAGTTGAAAATGCGTGCCCCGACCAGGACTCGAACCCGGGATCTGTTTACATGGCACACTATCCGACTGAGCCATCGCGGATGCAGAAGATAGTGTTACTGCAGGGACTTAGCTCTGGCACGCTCCTCGTGAGACCCACATTTCCAACTTCTGGACGCGGGCACTACAAATGTAGTGTGTGGACAATAAGTTGGAAGTAAGGGTCTCACGGGGAGCGTGCCAGAGAAAAGACCCTGCAGCCGTACTATCCTGTATCCTCGATGGCTCAGTGGATAGTGTCTGCCATGTAAGCAGGAGGTCCCGGCTTAGTCCTGGTCGGGGCACACTCTTTCAACTGTCCCGGTTGATATTCATCAACGCCTGTAAGGAGCGACAAAGGTCTGGATTTCACTGTAATGTCACTCTTAGAGCTGCAAGATTACCAGTGGTGTCTGTTCTGACACCATATTCACACGAATGGGCACATGGTTAGTGAAGTTACAGTTCAAATTTCTAGGTGTTCAGATAGTAAACAGTTGTAAACGTTCATTAACTAGTTCAAAGATTTAATGCTGCCATTTTTACTATTATAACGGTACCTAAAGTCAGTTAGACACTGAAACTAGTCTACTTTCCTTAGTTTTATTCTCTTAACATTTATGGTATTGGATTGTGGGATAACACTTCACATTCTGAAAGTATTATTTGGCTCAGAAACGTGTGGTTTGCACAATAAGTGGTAAAAAGTTCGCGAACATCTTGTCGACTCGTGTTCATTAGTCTGGGTATTCTGACATTGGCCTCGCAATGTGTGTGTTCTTTACTGTCGTTTATAAGATACAATATCAGCTGATTCCCAAAAATTAGCAGCTTCCGCTCAGTTAATATTAGGCAGAAATCCAATTTTCATTTGGATTGCATTTCCTTGATTTCTGTGCAGAAAGGTGTGCAGTATAGTGCTGCACCCATTTTCAATAAGTTACCACGAGAATTCAAAAATGTTAGCAGTAATCCACACACTTTCAAATCGAAACTGAAGTTTCCTCATGGGTCACTCCTATTCTGTCGAGGAATTCCTCGAAAGATTGAGCTGATTTGTTACATTGTTGATTGCATTTACATAAACTTACGGCTTTTTTCGGTTCATAAACATTTTATGTTATTACTTTCAGGTTGTAATTTAGTGTACTGACGCGTTCCATGACCTTAGATATTTTTTTCTCGATGTGGTCTTACGGAACTAGACGTGCACAACAAATAGCTTCACATTACGGCAAAGGGAAACGGCTACGGCATGTTGGGAAGCCACATTGTCCAGGATGCAGCGACAGACTCCTGCCACATGCTGGCTATAAAGGCGCGCAGTTGACTCGAGCGAATGGGACTTGCTTGATCGTTGACATCGTCCGTCGTATTTCGAGGAATACTAGTCTTTTTCTCCAGTTGCGTACAACATACTCAGGGCGTCCACAGTGAAAGCGCCGGAGTACATTAAGCTTTGTCCTCCAAATTTCATTCTGCAGAGAGGAGTATCTGTATTGGTAGGATGCTGGCCGCAGCATGTCGAAATTCGCAGTGTCTACTCTTCAAAGCAAGTTCAACTGGTGGTAACGATCTATAGACCTCAATGTTCCCTATTAACTCCTGGCGGATGGTGCTCAAAATTTCTGGACGCGATAAACCAGTTAGCCTTCTATCTTATTTGGCGTATGAAAAATCACACTGACGTCACTCACACCTGTTAACAAGCTGAGAGGTAGTCACGAATATAAATGTGATCCATAAAGTGCAGAATAAATTTCTTATTTCCATCTGCGATCGCAAAATGGTTTTCCTTAGACCATCGGTTTCGGTTGTCTAACAGACAAAAACCAAAAGCTGAATTGGATTCAAACTTAGATTATTCAACACATGCTACCAGTTTAGACTCCAAAACGCGTCATCCTCAGGCCCCAAGCGTTATGTGCCATTCACAACCGAAATGACAAAGACAAGTCTTCAAATAGAAACAGGTATTAAGCTTGTACGCCACCAATTACAATGAACGAAGTCGTATATACAGCGTGCCAAAAGCAGCTGGATTACTTATCGTCGTAGCAGCAACAAGCAAGAATGGTCCTTGTTGTGGCCTCCTTCGTCAGAATAGCCTGATACGTTTCTTCTAGTCTTAGTCCGGAATTTTGTCGGCTTTTGTCATGCACGAATTCACAATGTGGCGAATACACATTTTAGGATCTTCATTTCACGAATAAAATATACCCTCTCCGGGATAGGGTGAATCCAGAACCAATCTCTCACAACCAGTTGTAACACAGTATAACTAGTATTAACCTGCAATTTAGTAGTAACATACATAAATATCAAACTCAACAATTAGAAAGTTATAAGTCACAGTTCAAATATTTAAAGTTCACAGAAGTTGATACAAGGTTCAGTCCATCGGTCCGAATGATGCCTAAACTTGGTGCTACTTGAATGGCACACAAGACGCAGTTCAGAATTAGAAGTGCAGGTGCTGTTGGCTGGAACCGCTTCAATATTCAACACAGAAGTATGACACTCGTTAAGCTCGACCTTCGCCCTCTTCAGACACCGCGATTGACAGCAGACTTTCCAAATCTTCGAACACGCGGTGACTGCTAATAACTTATGACAATACGGAAAACATTATTCCTCGGTGTCGTTGGGCGCTTTCTCAAAATGGTCTACCGCTAAGTGGACTTCATGCTGATCGTCACGAAATGATTCTTTCACCTAGGTCTGGAATTCTTTAGCGCTATCAAGTTCCTCCTAGTTCTCGAGCAACTGCTAGGTAGTGCTGTCAGAGTAAAACTACACATTTGCCAAATCATCCAACTTGTTGCACTTAACGTCTCGTTAGATTTCTTTCAGCCATTTCGTTGGCTCCTGAATATACGAACATAGGGAATGACCTATTGATTGTTTTCTGTCTAATAACCTTGTAGGCGACGGCTTTTATGTTGCGTGATAGGGGCCACAGTGTTGCGGGGTAGTCGACGAAGCTTAACTCTTAGCACTGAAAGCACGTTTATTACGGACACAACCGTGCACAAACTGCCAGCTGGAGAGTGGGTGGTGTTCTTATAAACATGAAGTATTTGAGAATGTGCACGAGTCTCGGTACTATACATTGGCCTCTGGAGATGTCATTTCTTGTCTATAATATTAGCTTATTCCTAACAAGGGAACCTCCCCATCGCACTCCCCTCAAATTTAGTTATAAGTTGGCGCAGTGGATAGGCCTTGAAAAACTGAACGCAGATCAATCGAGAAAACAGGAAGTTGTGGAACTATGAAAAAAAATAAGCAAAATATACAAACTGAGTAGTACATCCACAAGATAGACATCAAGGAAAGTGTGTGCTCAGGAGCGCCGTGGTCCCGTGGCTAGCGTGAGCAGCTGCGGAACGAGCGGTCCTTGGTTCAAGTCTTCACTCGAGCGAAAATTTTACTGTCTTTATTTTCACAAAGTCATGATCTGTTCTTTCGTTCATTGCGTCTCTGTTCACTGGGAAGTTTAGTGTCTGTGTTTTGCGACCGCACCGCAGAACCGTGCGATTATTATAGAAGTCGCGAGCTATATTCGCTGGATTCATATTGCCCACGGAATACACCTCACATATTTAATGCACTCTCGTCCAAAGTAGCGAACAGTCAACTGCCAGCCAGGGAGCCTCGTTAGCAGGAATACTGTCTCTTCTGTGCGTTGTAGTCGAGTGACGTGTGTTTCGATGTTTGTTTAGGTGTAGCGCCCCATACTACGGCGCAGTTACCTCGCATTGCACGGACGGATTATAGTTTGAAAATAAAAATTTAAACTTTTCACACTCGAGAAGACTTGAACCAAGGACCTCTCGTTCCGTAGTTGCTCACGCTAACCACGGGACCACGGTGCGCCTGAGCTCACGATGTCTTCGATGTTGCCTGTCTTTCGCATGGACTACTCAGTTTGTATATTTTGCTTATTTTCTTCAGTTCCACACAACTTCTTCCTGTTTTCTCGATTGATCTGTGTTCAGTTTTTCAAGGCCTATCCACTGTGCCAACTTATAACTAAATCTGAGGGGGATGCGGTGGGGAGGTTCCCTTGTAAGAATAAGCAGCTTTCACTCAGTTAATACTCACCAGGAATCAGACATGCATTTGGATCGTACTTCCTTAACTCTTGTGCAGAAAAGTGTGGAGTATACTGTTGCATCCATGTGCAATAAGCTACCACTCGAATTCAAAAATTTTAGCTGTAATCCACGCGTTTTCAAATCGAAACTGAAAGTTTCCTCGTGGTCACTCCTATTCTGCCGAAGAGTTCCTTGAAAAATTGTTGTATTGTTGATTGCGTTTACTAAACTTATGCACTAACTTCTTTCGGGTTCGTGAACGTTTATTTTCATCTGTTTTTACTTTCCTGTTGCAATTTCATGCACTGACACGTTCCATGATCTTGGAGATTTTCTCAGTTTCATCCAACCTAACTTGACAAGTAAATAAAAATAATTGCAAACATGAATTTGGAGAACTCTTTAGGAGCCACGAATTCTAACAAAGTGGGGTCTGGAAGCCCGCCAGCCGTGACGCTAATCACTGCTCCATATTACATGCACTACAGGTCGTGGCAGTGTGTCGCACGTGACACGAAAGTGGATCCTCTCCAGAACTAAAAGTTCTTCGTCTTGGACTGAGCGAGGTGGCGCGTAGTATGACACTGGACCCGCAATCGGGAGCACGACAGTTCAAACGCTCGTCCGGCCATTTAGACTTTCCGTGATATCCCTAAATCGATTCAGGCATGGTTCCTTCGCAAGAGCATGGTCGACTTCATTCTCCAGCCCTAATGCGATGGCATCCTAAATCAACTAATCTACCTACCTTTGGCTTGGGCGGTGGTCAGACTGTTCTGACATTTTTCAATCAAGCCCACGATCTTCGCAATATTGTCCATATAGGAGTAACAGTGTAAAAGTAAGATGTACATTGCGTGTCTGACAGCAGTTCTGGTATCCTGGCCCGACGAGTTCGAAAGTCGGCCAAAAAGTATGCATGTAGACGACAGCCGCTGGGCAACGCTCCTAATATTTGCGGGCGCTGACCGCTGGCCTCTCATCAGGCGCCAGCCAATAGGCGCCTGCGGATACGCTGAAGCTCTTAACGCACGCGTCCGGACCTCAGTCGTGTTCTGAATGCGCTCTTGTATGTTCATTATATACGCAGCTTTGATTCTTAATATTGCTAGTTAAGGTTCCTGATTTAGATTCCTCTCCGGATTTGTCGTTCTGTCTTGTTCGTCCGTCTCTGTTCTGTTCCGCGGTTTTCGGCGACTCACCGTCAACGCCCTCGGCCAGCGTGTTCTGGCTGCGCCGCAGTTGCAGTTACTGTAAGTTACTTCAAATATCACTCACGCATGGCGTAAGCAAACATGACATGTGGCAGGATCAGGTGTTACGGAAACCGCTGATGTAACGTCACCGTCTGTAGAAACAAATCAAACGTCAAGGTGCTAATGTATATGCGGCCACCCAACGAAGAAGGCATTTACGTTCGCTGGTCATTTGGCGCCATGCTGTAAGGTCCGGAGTTCATTGCCATCCATGCTCCCACGACTCACTGCCGCCCTCAGCACGCAGATCGCAGTCTGCAGAGACTTGCAGCCCTGAACAGCGAGGATGAGAGATTGCTTCTGCCGAGTCAGCAGTCATTGACATCTCTCGTGGTGCTCTGTAAGCTACTGCCAGCCTTGACCTGGTGCCAAAGCACGGCTTCAAGACACTGCCACAACCTCCCTTAAAGTGATAGAGGTCGACGCCAGACAACGCTTGCACGATGCGGTCGCATATTCACGTCTAATACGTACTGGAAGTCTCTGTGTGCAGGCCATGTCGGTGCTGGCGACTCTGACTATACTAAGACCCATTGGAACACAAGAAGTGTAGGTGCTGAGCAGCGAACCACCCTCACAGAGGAAAGGCTTCCCAACAATTCAGTAATGGTCTTACAAACGCTTCCATCTGAGAAACGAAGAAGTCTCTCTCCCCTCCCTAGCTTCTTGCAGTTTTTTTTCTTCACCGCCTTTCTAATTTGAGCTTCATTGTCAAATTTTATAGATTCCTTCATTTACAGCTTCATTTGGAGGATTTTCTACGTACGAGGGCACACTATGTACCCGGGTAGCTCCTGTGCACCCACTCTTGCTGAGTTGCACAGTGGGACATCAGCCGATATGTAACAAAGGTGAAAAACTGCGTGAGCTTTCTCAAATTTGTTTTGTAAGGTACTGGTTTTGGCGCTATAATTCGCCTTCATCAGGCCCCAAAGAATTTGCAGCTTTACTAACGACAGTAATTCCGCAGAATATTGTCGGTAAATACGTGATATCTTGTAACTGTTCTGGCTTTCAGCGACATACTCGTTTCACGGGTGTTCTATCGTGTATCAATGTTGTACTTAAAAATATTCCGGTAAGGTAGCTCGTAACCTTCATCAGGCGCGACCTGAGACTGCTCCTAGAGTGGATCTGGTCCACTATTTGTCTGTGGGCTTCCCCCTTTCACCGGCGGTTGTAGGCGTTCCGTCTACGGTCCGCGGGCGCTCGCTGCGATATTTCGGAACGTTGCCGTTCCGTTTTCCGTCCGCTGCGTTTCTAGATGTTTCTCTGCGGTCTGTGCCCATCACACCCACTCCCTAACGTTTCATCTGCGCCTAGCATTCTGTCTTGATGGTTTTCTATATCCACGCCTTCCGTTCTATTAATGTGCTGGAGCTGTCACAGTTTCTCCTTTATCAATTCCTGAGTAACATCCCAGACTCTACTTAGCAGTTACCCCATGTCACGGTTCATGAGATTGCCACTTTTATCACAGTATATTCCCTTAAAACAGTCCCAAAATCTGGGTGTATCTGCTAGAATCTTGGTTTCATCATTCATGGCATTATCTAATTGTAGACAGTGTTCAGCAATGGTTCACTTCGCCACATTTCTTAATGAGATTCCTTGCGCCTGATTATCGAGTGTTCTTGCCGTCTGGCCAATGTAGGACATGCCACCTTGCGAAGGTATACTAGAAATCCCCGATTTCGGTAACCCCAGGAGTATCTATTTTTGCATAACACAATTTTAAGATCTATTTATGTCGGTAGACACTCTTGGTCTGACAGGGCAAGTGCTCTGTGGAGCCGTCTTAAGTACCCCGTTCTTCTGCGCAGGGTGCTGATACCTGCTGGCCTGCAGATACAAATCAGTGTGCGCGTTTTCGAGACAAGTTGTTGCCAATTGATCTATCTTTCCTTTCGACCAGTACATCATGAAACGGCAGCTGGATATTCTTCTGCAGTTCTACAGTGAATTTGATGTTTCGGTGGTATAAGATGTTCGGGAAACTGATTCAGCCTGTCCTTGCCATGAGGCCAGATCACGGTGTCATTCAGATACCTGAAGAAGCGTGTGGGTTTTATGAGGCTATTTCTAATGCTTTCTCCTCAAATCTCTCCATAAGCACGTTGGCAATCACAGGAGACAGCGAGTTCGACGCTGCCAGAATTATATACTTACATGGATATGCTGTCTGTTCTTTGACGTGGCCGAAAGAACAGACACCATATCCATATAAGTATATAGGGCTGGTCATGCCGCTGCAGAACCTCCGAACATAGCACGTGTGTGCTGTTGCTGTTCCTGGTCATCTGTAAAGCTGAATTAAAAGTTGACAGTCAGGCTGTTTCCTGCTCCTCCGAATATAAGTACCTCACTTCCTCCATCAAAATCTCTGGGCGAGGCCCCTTGTCCTGTCACCTGGCTGACCTTGGCTCTAGGTTTCACGACATTTGTGACATTGCATTTTACACCTAGCTTTCCTACTGACCTAGCGTTACACGTTCCTAT
This sequence comes from Schistocerca serialis cubense, assembly GCF_023864345.2. Lineage (NCBI taxonomy): Eukaryota > Metazoa > Arthropoda > Insecta > Orthoptera > Acrididae > Schistocerca > Schistocerca serialis. The sequence continues at coordinate 485,858,578 of NC_064639.1, read as the reverse complement.
GAGTCGCCTGCACTGATTACCAGCCACAATTTGAAATGAGATTAAAGGTTTCCTCCTTTCGTCTGTTACTCTCATCCTCCTCAGCTCTTCTCTCTCTCTTCAACCTCTCTCATCCACAATTGGCAATTTCTAATTCTGCCTGCCGGTCACAAATCTTCCATATCTAATAAGATTCTTTGTCGAGACTACATAATCTAAATCTCCATGGAAGAGCCTTGTGTGTCATTTCCTTGGCTTCCCGCTGCATTCCTCCCAGTGAAACACCAACCCACAATCCTGACGCGCTTGTCCCATACCCGTTGACTTGAAACATTCACATTTGTCACAGAACACGACGCAGAATCGTCTGAGCCTTGATTAAGACTTGAACGCAGCTCCACGCCATGGAGCTAGGTAGGGTGGAAGGGATGAAGGTAGGAAGGTAGGCTTAATCGTCCCGTCTACATAGGTCGTTAGAGACGGAGCACAAGCTCGGACTGTCAGGGGTGGGAAGGAAATCAGCCGCGATCTTCCTAAGGAACCATCCCGGCACTTGCTGGAGCAATTTAGGGAAATCACGGAGAACTAAACCTGGATGTCCGGACGAGGGTCGTTCTCCCAAATGAGAGTTCATAGTACTGACGACTTCGCTACCTCGCTCGGTTGCTGGAAAACGCCATATCAGCCTCCTCAAATGCAACCTGTTGCCAATAGGAACAGGGGAAGGCATCAGAACAAAGGCAGCAGGTGTCACTCGTCCAAACGTGAGCTTACATTTGCAGCCAGGTGCTCCCTGCACATGGAGTCGCTTTTGAGGCAGTCTCATCCACATATCGGTCGTGACCCCATCCATATTCTGCGCCGGACGAGCTTTCCAACCAGCTACTTAAAAGATCTAATCAGACTGTTTCGTTGTTCCCAGTGATTGTTACACCCACGCTTCGCTCGGACTTAGTAAGGTGGACTACCATCAAGACAATAAAGGTGTAGTGTAGTGGCTCAGACGTACTTCCAGCAATGGGTAAGGCTTCAATCAAGTTTCTTAATGCATCAGCCAACACTCACGTGTCGTCCGGTCAGATTCATTAACCCGCCACTGTCCCCCTTTCATACTCCAATGAATGTTGACCGCCCAGTAGTACCTCGGCGGTACTGTCATGGACACCAGGCGATATAGGTCTTTGTATCAATGCCGCTGTACTCCAGGGAAGCAGTCTGAATCCTATACACTGCGGCTAAAATAGATTCCAACTGTTTCCAGATAATGGACAGTTCCTTATGCATCCATGCAAAGCAGTTGGTGCCTTTGACATTCGTCTGCGTCTAGTGGAGAGTTGAACATTCTACGAATAATAGGGAAAAGAAATGCTCTTTTGTATTTCTTTGGGTGACGCAATGCAGCCTTAGTGATAGCGTCTATTGCAGTAGGTTTTCTATATATTACATGCTGGGGTTGAAGTCTGCAACTTTCATGTGACTACAGTAACTGTTACACCCATCTTAAGTGATGTCGAAGTGTCATTTATTCACTGATTACTAGTTTGACAGTTCGCCCATCAAGAAATCACGTATCCATATCTTGTGTTGCAGCCAGACGTCCATTACAAGCCACAAAGCACGGAACCGTGGCACTAATACAACGTAATGTCAACACATGAACATCTCTGTATGTCAGAACTTAAATTTAGCGCGTGTGGTAGTCAATTCGGAATGAAAATATTCCATGATCCTTTTGTGACGAATGTTCGGTTTATCTGACCGCCCCTTACATACATTTGCGATAAAGACTGATTATTTCTTGTAAATTTCAGTACGTACCGCGGTTTCGGAAAAAAGTGAACTATACACTTCACATAAGCACTTTAGCTGCTCCTTGCAGCCTTCGCTCCACGACTCGAGATTTTCATGGTTCGGTCTGACATTTCTTGGTCACAAAACTGAAAAAATTATCGGAGACTAGAATACCAACGGACGTGCTGTATTCAGGCTGTCAGCGGCAGAAAACAAGGCTAAACCTATCAGTTTCTCATTCCGGTGCACTGTGTGTGCGTTTACTTAGTTCAGTTGGCGTTGGCTTTGAACTATCGCCAATGCTTCACAACTTCCCCTAGCCAACTAGGGTTCAAAGGACACCTAATGCGGTAACAGGTCGCGTACATAAAAACTTCTTGTTTCTCGATCTCACTCTAGCTGTTAAAACATATACTGACGTAATGATGCAGATGAATCCGTGAGTGCGCTTTCGATGTTTTAAATCTAGTCGTTCCAGTGTACCATTTGCTTCCACGATAAAACTTACAAATAGGTTTTGGAACTACCCGCCAATCAACCGAGGATGAGGACCCCGCTACGTTGATCTTTCACCCATACAGCGTAACGAGGCAAGATGCATATTTAAATTTCCAGTGCAAGATTATTAATCATTTGAACACTCAGATTGTATTTGAGGAAGTATCACCAACAATCAGCTTCATGCACAAAGCTCCTGCACAAACTTTTCGCAGGCTTAACCCAGCAATGCGCAGGCAGGAACGTCTACAGGACCGTTGTGTAGAAATTGTTTCTCGTTGACCGCTGCATTTGCTTCCCCACTCTTAAATACCATTTTTCTGAACATCAGACGCAAATAAGCGCTTCCGTGCAGGTCAGGTACGTCAGTCTCGGCATATCCGAACAAGCCGGGGAGTGTTCCGTGAGTTTCCTTCCTGAAGTCCTGCGCTTAAGTTGCTACCACCTTTCATCGATCTCACGAGGATTTATTTTCCTTCTAGGTGTTCAGGCTTTGTAAGAGAATGCTATCGTAACGGCGTTAGCGTCTCTGTTCCGAAGCAGTGATGCAGAGGCTCTTCAGTAGAATAATCTTCAATACATTTTGCAGTGGGAAACTTCATTTCTAAAGTTCAAATTCCTTTAAAGTCACAACGTAGCTTCTGGCTCTGAACAGCAGATGCAGTCTGATAGCTGATATTTGAGCCTGCAGACCACCTCCGATAATTTAAACACATGTTTTCTGATCTCATACCATGACACCGAAGACTTTATTTCTGGGCAACATTCACATAATGTTTAAATAACGATGTTTGATAAGTCACCAAAATAATTGAATGCAGATATGGAGGAGCGTGTGCATAAATTAAGACATAATCCGTTCACGGATGACGGCTAGATACTTCCAGTTTTGGGTGTCTAGCCAGACACGTCATCGAGTTAGTATGGTGCATGTTCAATATAAGGTCTTCAAAGCATAATGAAATAATTCCAGTTATTCATTTCGGCTACGGTAAACTACGTTGACTTCCTGCTTGGGAAGCGAGGTTGTCGACTACACCCAGTGGATGGCGTGATGGTGGTATTCGGTACCGAAACAGTATCACTAAACAACACTAACTCGGCTGTAAGCTAAAGCAAATAATGTTTGTAATGTTTCCACAAGGTGGAGTTCAACAGTCGTAAAATATTTTAGAAAATGCATTTTCACCGCCAGCTGTTCATTTGTGCCAGTAGTCGTCCAGATTCCGACTATTAACCATCATCTCGGATGTAGGGTACAACAGATTGGTTAAAGTTGTCCCATATTCCTTTGAAGCTAAACAACATGAAAATTAAAAGTTTGTTTGTGTGGACATCCTCCGCAGCAAGCATATAAATACTTTTTTGCAACTCAAACTGCCTTTTCCTGCTGCTAGTAGTTATCGTATTAATCTCATACGCGTTTCGCCTTCTCCGTTTCTAAAGCATCAGCAAATCATCCCACTGATGATGCCTTAGAAAAGAAGGCGAAACGCGTATGGGATTAATACAGTAACTACTAGCAGCAGGAAAAGGCAGTTTGATTTGCAAAACAAGTATCATGAAAATTGTCCAGTGAAACTGTACGAACACCTGACATAATTTGTGTTACAATACTGACAGCCATATCGCATGTCCAATAGCATCACATGATAGTTACAATGCATTTTAAGAAATAATTTTTGTGTTCAGTCGCAAGAACTTAAGTTTACTGCTTCAGCCAAAAGGCTCTAAGGCAATCTGCAACAATAGTGGCACTAAATTGTGAAACACTCGGGATTGTAAAAATGAAATAATTTCATTAGATTCGTTTCGGGTAACACAGCCACAGTGTGTTGGCTTTCTTTCCCATATTTCTTAGGTCACACTGCTCGACAGTGTTTACGAACTGTCATAACCATTTGTATGACTGAGATTCATTGGGAGAATCCTAAGGAAATGCAATCCGAAAACAAAGGAAGTAGGTTACAGTACGCTTGTTCGCCCACTGCTTGAATACTGCTCAGCAGTGTGGGATCCGTACCAGATAGGGTTGATAGAAGAGATAGAGAAGATCCAACGGAGAGCAGCGCGCTTCGTTACAGGATCATTTAGTAATCGCGAAAGCGTTACGGAGATGATAGATAAACTCCAGTGGAAGACTCTGCAGGAGAGACGCTCAGTAGCTCGGTACGGGCTTTTGTCAAAGTTTCGAGAACATACCTTCACCGAAGAGTCAAGCAGTATATTGCTCCCTCCTACGTATATCTCGCGAAGAGACCATGAGCATAAAATCAGAGATTAGAGCCCACACAGAAGCATACCGACAATCCTTCTTTCCACGAACAGTACGAGACTGGAATAGAAGGGAGAACCGATAGAGGTACTGAAGGTACCCTCCGCCACACAGTCAGGTGGCTTGCGGAGTATGGATGTAGATGTAGATGTAGATAGGCTGTATACTGAACAATTTGGAACTCCTTACCGAAGGCTTCCTTTGGCAACGGAACACTGTCGAGTCTGTGCAGAAACGACCAGAAGGGTGGCATCTTGAATTTGAGTGTGAGGGAACTGTGGATAGCTGTATCAGTGGTGGTTGCCTTCCTATAAATGTGAAGGTGATATTAAAATCGACATGGGGCAACGTTCCCCGTTACTACGCTGAGCATTGAACTGATACTTTCGTGTAAGTCATTAAATCCATCAGTGAACTAAAAGCATTTCTCAGGTGTCCCTCCGAAAAGCGCTTTCACGTACTTGCACGAAGTCACTATATTCTTGGTTGCATGCGCTGGAAACTGTCGTGACATCCGACTGAAGCTGTCAAAGAAGTTGGCAAGACCTTGACACAGGAGACATCCCCCACTGCAAGACATTTGTTTTTTAAAAGGGAAGCTGTAGCTAAATCTGCGATAATTATGGTTTTTATATGGCTGCGTGGTCAGCGAACGTTCACAAACTAAAATAAACAGAATTAGCAGTTCTCGTTCACAAAAAGGAGCCCTTTGACCCAGGTTTCGGCACTGCTTTGAGTACTTTCATCAGAAATATGTATCAAATTGGCCTATAACATAATTACAAAATTACAGGAAAGAAAAAAATTGAAGTGTAAGTACTGGCTAGTAGTACAAAGAAGAAACAGTACTTAGATCCCACGTAAACTAAATCAAGCGATAAAGCTATAGTCACAAAATTTCTAAAATAGAATAAATAAAAGCAAGCTATTATGGGCTGCATCAGACTGAGGCAGCAATTGCGTTAGCAAATACACACAGAGTGCCATCTAGTAGCCGCAAATACAAACAGGCTACTTCACATTCAAAATGTAAATGAACGTTATTTTGCGCATGAAATAAAAGGTAATAAGTTAACACTTGCGTGTTTTTAATTAAAAGTTATTAGGAAGCCTGATATTTTTACTTTCCTTGGATTAAATTTATTTGTGGACTTCCTACTGGAACGCGCTATTAAGCAATAAATGGCATATGCAACGTTCACTACGTCATACCTAAACTACACCCTTACCATACAAAGGTACGACCGCTTGCCTACATACGCCAACCTGAGATGGTTCTTTAAAGCTTTTACTGGCAGCTAGTGGTTCTCAAACGAGAAAAATAGCCCTTGAACATGATATGGCTGTCGCGTTAACACAATTTTAGGGTTGGAAAGGTTGAACGGTTGGTTTCTACATCCGGCTTCAACGTTTCTCGCACTTCTACTGCCTTCTTTAATATACACAAACAAAAACTTCATATGCTGTTATCACATACTAGAACAGTTCGTAATGTTCTGCCCCAAAACGGACCTTTGAAGTGACTCGTTTCATAATATTTAGCGCAGAAATGTACATTCCTAATTTCTGTAACAGTTACGTCGATAAATGTCCTCAGAACGCCAAGTCATTTCTGTACTTAGGTTGCTGTAATCTTTGGTTGGACCAAAGAATATTTGTAACAAGCTAGGCATTCATGTGTGTGTGTTCACACATTATTTGTACCTTTCACAGTTAAATTATACGAAGTGTGAAGCTGACACTGCGTGTTTACATGGACTGTGTTAAGGCAGACTATTATGTCAGTATGTTCTACATTTTGTATGGCTCATGTGACGGAAATGTGTTGGTACATTGATGTACAGTACAAGGAGTTAGTATTACTGTTTAAGAATGATTTTAAATTTCTCCGTGTGATATGATGCTTTCGTACATTCTATAGTCGTTTTTTTTACATCAGTTTGGTCCTTTCAGATGACTGTAAGAAATCGAAACCGGAAGAGAACATAATTGTACAGCTGATGCTTTCTGCGAATCTGACTTAACCCAGCGGTGTGTAGGAAAGAAATGACTGGACGATTTTTCTATAAAAACATTCTTTTCTCGTAGACTGTAGCATTTTTCTCCCTGTCAATTGTTTTCTGAAACACACTATCAGCGCTTTCATGCAGGTCAGCGTGTGAATCACAACACTTCTAAACGAACCCAGCAATTAAGACTCTACGTTTCCATCCCAAAGTTCTGCACATAGGTTACTACCATCAATCTTACTGATCACTTGGGATATATCTTTAGTTTCAGCGAAGCTGTTAAAGCTTTGTAAGAGAATTTTACGGTAGCGGTGTTACCGCCTCTGTTTCAAAGCAGTAATATTCCTCAATATAACAACCTCGAATGAATTTTATAGAGGAAGTAAATTTACATTATAGTTCAAATTTCCTATTAAGTCACAAAGTAACTTATCCCTCTGGACAAACTGCAAGCTAATATAGATAAACCTGCAGAACGAAAGACAGCATTCCGTAACAGATTTAGCAGTCCCCTCCAATACCCCTACAAAAACCTTTCGCTGATATTATAACACTATATTGAAGACCTACTTATTTTTGGACCATATTTAGTGTTCCAAGAACAATGTAAAACATAAGCAACCAAAATAATAGAATAAATGTAGGGAGAAGCATATAGTCATTAAAAATTATTAACCAGCACACACTCTTCAAAGAACATAGCAATGTATTTCCAGATATTAGTGTCTCCAGCCTGACGACAGTTAGGCGTTAAACATTCTTCCACTAGACACTGGGAAATGATTCCAGTAGTCTTAAAGAAAATACAATACTTGATTTACTAATTCTATTTAACTAAAAGTTTCGGTGCCTCGTCGGCACCATCTTTAGTCATGAAACTATGTACCTCAACTAGTTTGTGCTGCTATAGGGATAAGCATATCAAACTGAATTCTGTAGATTTCTCGGTCGACGTTGAATCACTACACCTCTAACAACAATAGCACTAACTACTAGAAGATTCATCTAGATTCGTGTACACGGGCTCAAGATAGTGCCAATGAGGCACTGAAACGGCTAGCTAATGAAATAAGATCAAATTGCGGCTGTTGATACCCATTTTCTTAGTCTGAGACCAGCTGCAGCCTCATTCCGTTACACAAGATGTAATTACCATTTCAGTTCTGTCTCCCAGCTACTGTCGGCTACTGTCAGCTACTGTCAACTACGTCAACTTCCTACATGCAGAGCGAGCGTATCTACCCAGTAGGCATAAGAAAAACCGGCAGTGAATAATTTTTGTTTGGATCGTGGTAACGTAGGTGTTAGCAATTTAGGTGAAAAGGCTCCAATGAGATCTGCGACAGTAATTTGTAATAGCAAAAACATTTTATTTTAATGAGGTTTTGCATTTCGGATGTCACTGCCACAGATTTATAAAAGAACACTTGCGTTTCTCACCCAGGCTGCTGAAAGACCACTCTTACTTCAATCGGATTTCGTCTGTTACCCTGTTCCAAAGGCATACTCCACTTTATTCACACAGTTCACCTTAGGAGGTGTATACAAACGTACATCGCTTATAATAAACCATGGTAATAACGATGTCCTATACTCGTCAATATTTCAGAATAAGTAAAACTGCAGTATCACATGTACGTAAGAAACTCTTACCTGCTCGCACAAAACATTGTACTAAGAGTTAAGACACTGTCCCGTTCAGTCAACATACGCTAAAACGTACACAAACATTCTGTACTGTCAAACCGATAGCACCTGTCGAGATTAGACTGTGAGATGTAGTGTTACCACCGACAACCTTGTCAGTGTGTTTAAAATTTACTCTCTATATGTACTCCAGCTCGTACACAACAATGAGTTCATGATCGTCATGTTACATAGCAAAAATACTATAAAGTGAAGTCGAAACTTCAGAAACATTATCAAGTACTGAAATTTAAAAAAGTTCCACAGACTTGATGAGATGGTAAGCCATCACACAACACATTTAGAATTGAACTGTCTGTGTACTGGTTGGCAACACTCATACCGTGCTATTTCATTCAATACGTGGCTAAAATTATGTAAAACCTCTATGCTATAGGAATTTTGTTTGTTCATAATTAAAATATCCGGTGCAGTTCCACAGAATTAAATACTGAAGGCATAGCACCAGGTCTCAGGGTCGTAACCTCATCTCCAGGTGCTAGCGAAACGAAATGCGTGATGACTTCTTTCGGATATGTCCGAAAGGAACAACTACACTGAATCCGCAGCCGTAGAACATATAAAGCAGGGGCGGGCAGGAATCCTGCACATGTGCGGTGCACTTGCACGCGTGCAGTTAACAGGTGTTGCGCGTTCACACAGGGGCAAGCTGGGCACCCGCTTATCTCCCATCCCCACCATACCTTCTGTCCGCTCCTTCCCCTGTAATGCGTTTTGTTTCCTAGCTTGCTTTATTGAGTGAATGAATAAGGTTAGTAGGAGTGCTTGAAAGAAATCATGGTTTGAAAGAGTACCTATTACCTACGATACGTTTTATTTAATTATCACAGGTGGAGTTTACAATACGTTTAATATCTCGAACAAAATTTCTACATACAAACAGTTACCGAGACTTATTAATTCAGCAAATGGTTTTCCAGCTCTCGCTATGTTAAGCGTAGTCTTGTAACTTGCACATACCGCTGGGCTATTATTGTTGTCGTCCTGAAAACTAGAAAACAGTGCTCCATAAAATGTTAAATCAGTTAGAGAGAGACATGACGAGAGAAAGTCGCAGATCTCTCGTAACAGCAACTACGACAAATTCAAATGGCTCTGAGCACTATGGGACTTAACTGCTGTGGTCATCAGTCCCCTAGAACTTAGAACTACTTAAACCTAACTAAGCTAAGGACATCACACACATCCATGCCCGAGGCAGGATTCGAACCTGCGACCATAGCGGTAGCGCGGTTTCAGACTGTAGTGCCTAGAACCGCTCGTCCACTCCGCCCGGCCAACTACGACAGATTCATCTGGTATCGTCAGATCGCTCTTCTTAAGCTCAGTCAATTCCCCATCCGCCCAGAATCCGACAATAAATTGCACTCGTCCTTGTGAAATTTATTATAATGACCTTCAATACTAAACTTCCGTTAACCAGCGAGAATACTTCCACATATTAAACATTTCGAATTTTCACGTTTTTGCACAAAGAAAAAATGATTCTCCCATTACTTTTTAAAAGATAGCAAATCTCCAATTCTCCGTTTCTTGAAATACAACGTTCACTACATAGTGCTCGCTTCGCATCAACGTCTGCAGCTTAGTCTGGCACTACACTGCCGCAACCTGTCGGCTGTCGCCACAGCCCCGCTCGACGCCTGCACGCGAGCAGCACACGTGAAGCGCTGTGCGCTCATGAGCCGCGTGCAACGTTTGCCCGCCCCTGATATAAAGTATATACGTAAAAGGTGAATGGCGGAGTAAGGAGAGGGAACTACTGATGTCAGCTGCATCGGGACATAATGCAGAATAAAATTAGGGCTGCCGTCAGTAGATTTGTTTCGCTCTCTTTGAATGGGAATGTTTGCCGGGATAAATTTCGAACGGCAGCAGTGTAGCTGAGGTATCCAGTTGCTTCTCTCGTGTGTGTGTGTGTGTGTGTGTTGTGTGTGTGGTGTGTGTGTGTGTGTGTGTGTGTGTGTGCATAACATCAGTGCTTCCATCAGCGAGTTCTCCGGGCTCGGGGGTTAAGGCAGCCGCGGCTGAGGCACGGCTATGTCTCCAGAGCTGTGGTGGCCATGACCCCCTGAAGGAGCGCTGTCCCAGGCACATTGCCGGCTCCGTCTCGTCTGCCCCGACGTGAGGTCAAACTGTGAACTCAATCAGGAGCGCTGCACGGAGTCAGTGTCGCAGCCTCACACTATTACTGCTGCGATACTGAAACAAGAATATTTCAGTACAAAAGTGGCTAGGTATTCATATGCTCTCCAAAAATAACAAGAAATTTGCTACAATAAGGCGCAAAAATTACGTATGACGATACTCTGACGTGCTAAAATTAGTAGGGGTTATTCTAGCTGAATCGGTACTATAGTTGACAGATAGTGCCACTGAAATACAGAATCGCTGCCAAACTATATGCCTCACTCAACGGTCCGACCATACCACGGTGAAACTCCTAGAATACCTAGTATCGTCGAACATGTATCGTCAAAGAATTGACGGAAGCGTAAACAGTGACAGCTACCTCGATATTCACAACCAAAATGACAACCTCACCGCGCCCTATTTTCAGTCAAATCGATCTCTCATAGGACAAGCACTTCTGTAATATAGTTCCACTGGACTACTGATAGGAGTACCATTGACAAAGATAAGCTGTACTAAAAGCAACGTCATATGCTAACCAATGAATGTAAAACACTTAACCAGACCTATTATGCCTCAAGTTAAGACTACTTAAATACAGGAATGCGGTAGTGCTAAGTGAACCCAAATGTATTGGTCCATTGTATGCAACAAAACACAAAAATGATCCACTACTCCTGAAATCGGTCCAGGAAAATATCAACATGAAAACAGGGTAACAATACTGTTGATGCCGAAAACAAATTGGAAGACCAGTGAAACCTAACAATAACTATTCAGCTGTCATCCTATATCATTTGACGCGAGTTGAAATAGCAATGTTAACACGTGTTACATGTCGATACTCCACGAACGTGGTCAAAGGTCGTCCCACTGAGTCAAAAGATAGGGCAGCCAACTGTAAGGATTATTCATCATAAAATCATACATGTTGAACCCTTACAATGAATAACCAAAACGCGAAACAGGCTCTGGTAAGACCTAACACCCGGAGATGCTATCCATACAACCTCCTTTCTAGATATCAGACTTAAGTTCACAAAAGTTCGTGAAAAATTTCGAAAAATAATTTATTCTTTGGTTCTGTTTGCTCATTTACGAGTTCAGTTTTCTTTCTCGGCATGGACGTAGATTTCCATATCTTAAAGAACATACATCGTCCCACATTTATCAATGATGTGTAGGTATTAATGACAATCTAGATATTTCTCTAGATTGTCATTAATACATACAATCTTTTGTTTTGTCATTCGCAGGTGTTCTTTAAACGTCGAATGCTTGATAGTATGCAGAGCTGAATGCGCTCGACATCTTTCTTCAAAAGTTGTTCTGGTTCGTCCAATATATATTACGTCAAAATCACTGCATTTAATTTTGTTAGGTCCCAGAGCCCAAAAAAAGGATAGTCTCTCGATGGAATGAGCGATCTGGCTAATGTATTTTTACTAGTGAAACCAACTTCAATGTTGATTTTACGGAAGGCTTGTGCTATTGTATAGGAAGTAGGACCTATGAACCCCATGTTTGAGTGCATTTTCTTAATGGTTTCAACCCAGGTGAGAGTAATTTCATGCAGCAAATTAGTTCCTTCTGACAATTTTATTATGAAATAAGTCAAGTCTCAGGTTGGTAACCATTGTTTACCGCTATATCCCTTTCAATATTTTCTTTTCAGTTTCGATATCTTCTAAAGGAACTTCACTTAGACGACTGACCAGACTATAGAAGGTTGTTTTGTATCTGTTGAAGTGCATGCAATCGGCGGGTGTAATGGCATCATAAGTTGTGGGTTTTCTGAAAACAGCAAAACCGTGCCTACCGCTCTTTTTCTTCAGATGTCAAGGAAAATAATTTTATCATCAACCTGCTGCTCATATGTGAACTCCTTCGGAGAAGGTTATTGAAAATTCTTAAAATTTTATCAGGACCACCGTTCCCCTCTTTGTATAACATAATGGTATCATTCATACAACGTAAATAATATAGAACGATGTCATTCAACTCCAAGTATTGAGTAAAGGCTGATATTTTCATATGGATAATGTATCCATATTGGATAATGTCCCTGATAATGATGATCACCATCCCATCCTGTTGGAAGATTTCATCGTTGAAGTGAAAGTACAGGAGAGAACTAATTTAAGTAACTGCAGAAATTCAATTTCTCTTACAGACAATCGTTTAAATCTGAGGAAATTATTCTTCACAAGTTCAGTGGTTTATATAACACGCACATTAGTGTACAAATTAGTAACATCTAAGGATACCTATTTGCAACCACCTGGAATTTTTGTCTTTTATTTTATCTAGTAAATCGTAAGTATTCTTCAGAGAAGCATTTCTCAAAAATGTAACTATTAACTTGAATTTAATTCAATTCGTCGCATAACTTCTAGGCAGGAGTACCAATACAACTGTAGGCCTGATAGGAACACAAACGTCATGTAGCTTCGGTTGTCCTCTTAACCTTGGGGCATGTAGATTCATTACCTCTAAAGTCTTGGAAACACTGACATCAAATAAAAAGCAGATACTCTTCAGAAGGCGTTTGATCTCCTTAACAAAATATTTGGTGGGATCGTGATTAACTTAGGAAATTCCACTCTTCTCAAAGAATTCCTCTACCTTACTAACTTATTCACTTACGCGTAACACAAGGGTATTCCCTTTATCTGCCTTCACGACAACTGCCTCATGGGTTTTAAGTTTCTCATTGATACTGCGTACAATTAACTCTTCATTTACATATTTACTTGTAAAAGGAAGACAATTTTTGTTCATACTATGAATTAAGTCAACAGTCTCAGGTTGGTAACCATTATTGCCCAGGAAAACTTGATGTGGTTTGCTGTCATTACAACAGTTTAAAGTTCTTCCAATCTGTAGAAGCAGCGATTTTATGTCCTTGCTATGTATTGTTCTGTTTACTGCATACTTGTTACCTTTTTGTAACAGCTCAAGTTCTTCCTTATTGAAGATATCAGTGCTATTGGCTGCTCTATCGAAAAATTTGTGATTAGTAAAATTAAGACATTATTGGCGTATAAATTTTAGAATACAAATTCTCTTATTGTGATTAACAATATTCTCTTCTGTTTTCTACTACCCACTCAGCATACTGTAACAAACTAATTCGTAAAAACTTGCTGAGTATTAAATGATTCAAGAATATACTTTCACTAAGGTCATCATATTTAGAGTATAAATTTCTCATTTATAGTTTCATCCATAATTCACTCTCCATCTTAATGGTACAGCTGACCCAGTCACGTTTTTCAATCTTGACTTGTGTAAACCTATGAGTGACACACTAGGATAAACATCTCCTTATAAACTTAAGGGCAGTTGCTAATTAATTCACTGGTTTGTCAAACGCCTGGTGGTGGTGGTGGTGGTGGTGGTGGTGGTGGTGGTCTGACAGAGGTAGAACGTTTGGGTAACTGTATGTAATTATCATGTACAGGACACTTGGAATAGTAAACAATGACACCTTACTTCTGCACTGATCGATAGACTACGAATAAATACCCTCACGCTAAAACATAAAGAGACTGAATTTCACAGACAGATCCATTACGAAATTAGCATACAGTGACAACACGGAGAACTAGGCCAGAGGGTATTATTATTATTATTAGTAGTAGTAGTAGTAGTAGTAGTAGTAGTAGTAGTAGTATTAGTGCTAGATTCATCAATACAAAGATACCATCGTTGTGGTATTTTGCTATATTCCTGGTAACGTTTGCCAAACCGCTCTATTAGCGGAATCATTCGCATTACGATGCTAAATTATTTAGCTGAAATTGTCATTCCAAGAATATCCTGGTCTGCCATGTGGTTTCCATTAAATTTTGTTAGACCCCTGGTGATATGGCATTGTCAACAAATGTTCATATTACTCCAATAGTTTCCTTCCAATCCTCTCTATCACTTTCATTTTTCCTCCTTACAGTTCTAACTTCATTAGCTTCTGCTCGGATCTTGATATTCTGATACTCCTGCGTCACGGCTCTAATCCAGGACGGTATCGCTATAACCTGATGGGCGTTTTCAAAGTATCTAAAAGCTATTTTCGAGCTTAAGTGCGATCAATGTTACTCTGTGCTAGCTAAAATAATAGACTAGCAACCTCATTAAAACACAGGTAAACAGGTTGCATTCCATAAACCTCAACTTCCATATGACATCCTGCCCATGAGTTCCTTTAATCTGCTGATCAAATTTTTCCCAGTTTCCTGTGGAATCTGCGTAACTTCTATATATTGGTTGCTGTCTCAGGACGTACTGGTAAGTTCTTGCCAATAGACAGCAAGTATGTTCCACAGGATTCGTAACGAGGAACATACGAGCCAATGTGACCGAGAAGTGTCGGCCCGACTGAGGGACTCTCTCATCCGAGCACGGGTGTTGCCATCCATACATTTGACTTCCTCCACGAAATACCAACGAAACGGTTAAAGCAAAGAAAATAAAATGAATCTCACTAATCGACATGAGTTCCGAAGTATGAACACAACTTCCAAGTAAACAAAGCGTTATACAGCTCCCTAACTCTAGTACGTTGTTATAAAGGGCAACCAAGATGACAAATGGTGACCATTTTCATATAACTGAAAGAACTCCAAGCCAAGATCGCTATAAAAGCATTTTACTGGGTAACTTACTTAGACAGGGCTACGCTGTCATTCACGGATCTTCTACTTCAAAAAATTTAGAGAATACTGTCCATTAGTGTTCGAAGTTGCTTCGCACTGCACATAGCCTTCCCACATCTAACACTGATAGATAATATGTTGCAAAATTTTAAGGCATAAGATCAGATAATGACAAAATAACTCCGTCGAAACCGGGCATCCAATAAGATGCTTTGCTAGCTATGTTAGCTTGGGAAGTTTCTCTTCAGTTAGCATACATTGCTCATCGCCCCCAGACTGCCAAGGTCAGGAATATATAACATGTTAATGTATTATTGTGAAACATTTGAATAATGGGTTGCAGGATCTTAGTGTAGCACTGAGGAGCGCTAAGTTTGCTCTGGATGGTCATCAAAGACGTCAGATGCCCACAGGTTCGCTCCAGAACATCTGAGACCCGTAACTTTCTGAAATTGCTATAATAGATTGACGGGAAGTCGCTGATGCGTATGTGGTAGCTTGATCGGGGCTTCTACCGACTATAATCCGCTGATATTCCCGCCATCTTCCGCACTTACTGTTCTTGAACGATCAGTAGGGGGGGGGGGGGGCGCGGCGAGATATGAAAACGATCGATATTTCCAAAATGGTTTTAGGTCCATACTAGGTCGCTCTGCCTAGCTGCTATTCGTCTCGCTCCTTTCGTTGATCGTGTCGCTGCCATAAAGCAAGTCAGTGTGCTAGCAAAAATTGTTCCAAATATTGTAGAACGTCCATATAATACTCAAATCTTCAAACTGCTCTCTAAGAACGTGCGCTTTGTTTCGTTACATAAAAAAGGTAAATTTGTCATTCCGAACGTTGCTTTGAACATCACTGTGCTATTGGAGGTGACTCGCTGTAGCCTTCCTCACAACAGTAATTTGCCTCTTACAAAGGGGGGAGGTGCTGGTGGGCTATCTCGAATGTGGAATCCGAACTGCCATGCAACTACTGTTTTCACAGTAACCAACATTTCCATGCCGAAAAGTGAGGGAGTGACTGGGAATGGAATTCATGACCTTTGGATTTGTAGTCTGGCACTTTTATTAATAAAACTCCATTACAAGTTACAAATCAGTTACCTACTGTGTACAACATCCACAATTGATCGGTTTCGATCATGGACCATCTTAACAGTACAAAAATCTGTTGTAACAACTTCACATAGCATACGTGCTATTTAACCATTAATGTATACGCCAATGGTGACTTCAAGACGTAAAAAACGGCGTATATTTTCCTGGTTAAAAAGCATGTATGCCATGTGGATTCAAAATAGATTTTTCTACTGTGAAGATGGTCCATGAAACGGCGTATATTTCCCTGGTTAAAAAGCATGTATGCCATGTGAAGTCAAAATAGATTTTTCTACTGTGAGGATGGTCCGTGATCGAAACTGGTTGTGAATGTATGTTTGTAAAAACCACAGTGCGTATGATTAATTTCTCCCTATGTATAGATGCAGTTCATAGTTGACTGAACTTTCTTTTTCATTCTACAAAGGCATAAATTTCCCTTACTGCATCAAATCACAGCTTTTCCTAGACCACCGGGCTTGCAACAATGCACACTTGTCATTTCTCACTATATAATGAGCAATTAAATATCAAAAAGTCGACCAGTGTCCATTGTTGGCAAGGAAACAGCTTCGCAATTAAAATGGTCTCATTACCTAGAGAAAGAAAAATTATCGGGCAGTATGAACGTTAAGTAAAATGCACCATTACATTAAGTACCAGATGACAAATGCATTATGCGAAAACGATAATTGCAAACCATAATGTAAGAGTTTCAAAATTCACAAACAGCTGTTCCCTTGCGCGAAAAATGTTTAAACATCCATTTTCCACTTCGTCAATCAATGTTCCGTCTCCAGAACCCACGACATCAATATGAAACACACTACAGGAGGAGTGTCGTGATCAGGCTCTTGTAAACGGTAAGATGTGTCTACTTTGAGAACATCTTAGTTACCCTGTATGTAAATGTACATTTAAAGTTTACTGTACTCTTCCAAAAGTGTTAAAACTGTAGTAGTAACTGGATAGTATATTACGTTCGGTAAAACATTGCCAGTCTACATAACTTCACTTTCTTTATAATGAGGCAAGCTTTTTTTTCGTTGGTTCTATATCTGTAATGACAGATTTAATATGCCATGGGAATTATTTCCGTCTGTCAATAATTTACATGGTACAAATTTTTCATATACTGTTGGTTTTTCTTCTAATTCATGCCACATTTGTTCTAACCTTATTTAGCTAGGATTGGTGACTCTCTCTTCGGAAGGTGTAAAGCAAAGCGTATCTGCTCGTACGTAAATTATTTCTGGAGTTTGGTGTTAAGCTGTGTAATTTGTTACTACGACTTAGTGTACTACTGCCTGTATCCATCATGAGGCAATCTACGCTCTCAGAATTTTGTTCGCGAGAAAGTATATGTTCACCACCATGTACACTTAGTGGGCTCCTGAACGAATTGCCCAGCATAACCTCTGGAAAAAGCAATCAGGAAAATTTCAGACTTTTTGAAAACACAAGAAGGGTAGACTGAAATCACAAGCAATTATAGTTGTGGGGGTGGTACCTATTTGAAGAGAGCCTCAAGTTTTTGACATGTAAAACAACTATATCGTTAGTCAGGATTTCGGTAAAAGGAACAAATTATTAACATATTCAGGTTGTGAAATATAACCTCTACCCATAACAAATCAGAGGAACCGTCAACTTCAGTTTCACTAGAAGATAAACACTTTAAACAACACCTCTTCCGCCACCAGCTATTTTATATACAATAACAGGTTGTATGTATTGTTCGCGCAAACAAAGTTGACACTCAGTGCAGTGGCAGTTACGGTCGCTCGCATCAGCCGCCGCGCCGAGTGTCAACTTTGTTTGCGCGTGTAGTGTAGCCACCTCGGTTGCACAAAACTGTCAAATTGACTACGGTTTCGACGGCACTAGCGCAGTCATCAGAAGTAAAAAAAAATATTTATAAGATTACCTAGAAAATGACATTGCTTGAAATACAATATACTTAATAGGATGTTATTAATTCTTGCTGAACACCATTAGGTCCATCGTAAATATTTCGGCTAAACTTTGCTCCGGCATTAGTCACCTTTGCGTACCTATAGCGATTTTTGTCCCGACACAGCTACAATAATATAAAATTACAATAAGGGTTGTTCCTAGCTGTACTACCGCCCTGTCAGACCTGCAAGTTTTGAGATAGAAGCCTTTCCGTACTCAAACACCCTCCTAACCTAAGAGTTCCACTGCACAGACGGCCTTCTACTCGTGTAGCCGCCTTGTGTTTGTAGTGGACGTCTGGCCTATTATGACAAACCCAAAACTTCACCACGCTTCGGGCGAGTTGAAGAATCTGCAGCCTACACGGTCACAGAACCGCCTCAGTCAGGCCCTCCACTCGCCTCTACGCCAAAGATACAGTCGGACCTGTCGACGATGAGAGAGGTAGTGATATGTCTTCATCTCACAAGCAAGACTGACAGTCTCCACCACGTCAGATAGCCGACCGAAACCAGAGAGAACCATCACGTACAGTTCGCTTCACCCTGTGTTCTTCATAGGATCCAGGACGACTCGTTCCACAGCCCGTTTTGTTCCCACCAGTACGCACGTAGGGTGCACAGTGAACTCCCTCCCCTTCTCGGTAGCCACATCCGTAAGGGGCCCTGTTACGCACTTCACAATTTAGTTTCCTACTACCAATAGTAACTATACATGAGAGGGTAGAGTGTAAGAAAAGTGCATGTGCCATACATGATACCATTATAGCAAAGAATGGAAGGGAAAACATATTGCAGGGAAAGAGAGGGAGAAAAATGGTAAAGACCACCAGTAATAAAAAATTCACACAAAAACCAAATGAGCGACAATAGAAAACCACAAAACAGAGCAGTAGATACGAACAATTAGGATGGGGAGAGGCATTTTTTACTCGGTAGCTGGTGTCATATCTGTTAAACATAAAATTCATGAACAATTTTATGGTGATGGTTGGCTCAGAAGCCATGTGTGCATTTCCAGTTAACTCAGAGTAACGTTGCAAGCATGGTAGAATGTACGTATAAAGCGGTAACAAAATATTTCAGAGGGCTATCAGCATTTAAAAATGCTGAAGTACGACGGCTTCTGAACTCTGACCTTAAATTGGGCTTCCATGGTATCTCTGTAGTAATCGAAGGCTGTATAATAGCTGTGGACACTTTATGCATGATGTATTTCGTAAAAGCGATGGCGTCTTCCAACAGAATAACTGACAATGTCAAAATGCCAAGATTATGCTACAGTGTTTTAAGGGGGCACGATAACTCAGTGAATGATTTCACTACGAAACTCGCCTGACCGGAATCTGCGGAATGCCTCCGGAACGCGATCAGGCTCCATCTTCCCGTCTCCACGCCAAATCGCTGTTGTATCGCTTCGAGGCCGACCAACATGATTAGATTACATTAATTATTCATTCCATAGACCCACAAAAGAGGGGATCCTCCTGGGTGTGGAACATGTCAAATAAACACATTACAAAAATGTAATAAGAAAAACTTGAGTTTCATTAATTTTAATGATCCTCAGTCAATAAACAGTAAAATTATGTACATGAATTAAAATTAAACTTCTAATATTTACAGGTTTAATACTTAAATTTGCTTTCCATACAGCCACCATTCACACAGTAGGTAGTTACTTAACTGTTACAACGAAGTATCATCAAAAATTATAATAAATTTTCGTTAAAGTGGTCTACTGCTTTCGTTGAGAAATTCATGAATGGAAGAGGAGTTCTCCACCAAAAATTCTTCCAAATTCTTTCAAATTATGTTTAAATTGTGCCTTATCTGAAAATAAAATCTTAATGGTTGCTGGTAACTTATTGAAAACAAGCGTTGCTGAATACTGGACTCCTTTCTGGGCAAGAGTGAGTGATTTTTAAATCTTCATGAATATTGTTGTTATTCCTAATATTGATACTGTGTGCTAAGCAGTTAGTTGGAAAAAGAGATGCATTATTTACAACCACCTTCATTAAAGAACAAATATACTGAGAAGCTGTGGTTAGTATGCCCAATTCTTCGAATAGGTTTCGACATGATTTTCTTGTATTTACACTACACATTACTCATATTATACGCTTCTGTACTCTAAAAATTTCTTCTTGGTTTGTGAAGTTACCCCCAAATATGATACCATATGACATAATCGAATGAAAATCAGCAAAATATGCCAGTTCTTTTTATATTTCTCCTATGTCTGACATCATCCGCATTGCAAACACAGACTTGTTTAGGCGCTTTAGCAGTTCGTTAGTAAGTCGCTCCCAACTGAATTTATTACGAAGTTGTAATCACAAGAATTTTACACTCTCAACTTCTATTTCCATGTCGTCATATTTTATACACACACTAGAAGGAAATCTCTCGGAAGTCCTGAACTGCATTTGGTGGGTCTCTTAAAAGTTTGACAGTGAATTGGCTGTGAACCACTTACCAATGTCAGTAAAAATTTGATTAGCTGCTCTTCCTAAATTTATATTCGATTTACTACTTATTGCAATGTTTGTCTCATCTGCAAATAAGACAAACTTGCCATCTGGTCATGTAACAGATGACACGTCATTAATATACATTAGAAAAAGTAGTGGACCTAGTATGGAACATAGGGGGAACACCACATGTCATTCCTTCCCAGTCAGATGGTTTGATTGCCTACTGCTGAAGTGTTATGTAATGCCACCCTTTTTCTATTACTAAGATAGGACTGAAACCGTGTTGCAACACTACCAGTGATGACCTTTTTTTAAATTTACTTAAAAGAAATATGTGATTCACAGTCAAAAGCCTTTGACAGGTCACAGAATATGCCAGTTGCTTCTAATTTGTTGTCTAAGGAATTAGACATTTTCACTGTAAGTGTAAATAGCCTTTTCAATATCAGAACCCTTAAGAAACCCAAACTGTGACTCTGACAGTATGTTATTTTCACTAAGGTGCTTAAGTAGATGCTTGAACATAACCTTTCTAAAGATTTTTGAAAAAGGTGGCCAAAGTGAGATTGGTCGGTAATTTTATGGCATATGTAACTTCAGCATATTTAAGCCAGTCTGGGAACATTTCTGTGTGATAGATCACACAAATAACATGAGATACGAATAAGCTCACATGAAAACTATTTTATTAACTTTGTTGATATGTTATCATAACCACTAGAATGCTTTGAGTTCAAGGACTTTATGATGGATTCTATTTCTTTGGGTGAAGTGTCAATTCCATTTTACTGAGAGTGCTTGTGTGCACTGGTCTCAGATATTTAATTGCATTATTTACTGAGCCTGACAATCCCATACTCTCAGTAACATTGACAAAATACTCAAATGGTTTGCAACACATGTTTGTTACCAGGGTTTCATTTTTAGAGATATTTGTGTTCATCATTTCTGGTCCTACCTGTCTCTGACTTAACTATATCCCATATTGTTTTTATTTTATTGCTATATTTATTTATCTTCTCATAATGCAGGTGTTTAGATTTCTGGATAAACTTCAATATTTTGCAATAATTTTTATGAGCTATAATGATAGTATCAAAGATGTCCCTACATATGTTTCCTTTTTGTCTCACATGGTATCTTATTCTTTTGTGTGATCCATGGTTTCTTACTAGACTTGATAATTTGAGTTACCTTCAGGGGAAAACAATTTACAGATAGGGTACTAACTTTATTAATTAATGTTTTGTATTTTCCTTTTGTCTTCAATGCTGTAAACATCCATCCAATTAATTTCTTTGAGCAATCTCTTAAATTTCTCAGTTTTTGACTGAATTCTGCTCTGATAGGTGTTTTACCCTGACAATTTTCAAAATTTAATGTGAGGTGTTGCATGTCATTGTCAGATAGCCCATTTATTACTGGTTTTGTAATGTGGCTTAGTTGCCTAGAATTTTCTATAAAGATATTATCAATGGCAGTCTTAGAATAGTTGTATAACCTAGTTGGAAAATTTACAGTAGAAATTAAATTGAATGATAATGTAACTGATTTCAATAACTGTTCACTGACAGTGTTTTTTAGGACATCTATATTAAAATCACCAGCAACCATTAGTTCCTTGTTTCTTAATTTTAGATGAGATAATAAATCTTAAAGATCGTTTAAAAAAGGTTGAAATTTCCTGAAAGTGCTCTGCATATGGCTACTATTATAAAGGACCTATTATGAAATTCTCTCTGTTGCACATGCTTCTAAGTGCTGCTCTAAGCAAAATTTATTGATGTCAGTACTCTTAAATTTAAATCTGTTTTTAACAAATATGCCAACTCCTTCTTTTTCCATCTTTTGTCTACAGAAGTAGAAGGCTAACTTAAATTCTGTAAGGTTTAACATATCTATACCAGTGGTCACATGATGAGGGGCAGATTATATCAACTGGGTTAGATGACTCTTTGATCAATGCACGTAAGTAGTTCATTAATTTTACTTCTAAGCCCTATAATATTTTGATACACTAAAGATAGTTGGCATTTCACATTTACCGAGATGAAATTGGGTGGAAATAAAATTCCTGCTGATCGCTGCAAATTTTTAACCAACATCTGTGTTCGCTGATAAAATGTGCCAGGATTATGCTGTTTGATTTCTTTCTCAAACTGAAGGTTTGTTTCAATCTTTACTTCTCTCAGAACTTGACTTGGTTCTGTCCTACCTATCCTAAAAAAAGGTGCTGCTCCAACACACATGACCACTGGTATATTACCACTCATGGCAGTGCCCCACCCCCCCTTACATTTCCTGCTACTAGCCCAGCCAGTTTACCCTTACCTTCCCTGTTGAGGTGTAGGCCATGTCTAGTACAATCCCAGCTACTGAGAGAATCAACAGGAACGAAACCAATATGTGACCCCACATCCGACCCAAGTAGCTGTTCCAACTCCAAATTAACTCTGCCAACAGAAGATTTTATATGAGGTCGGTCATGGCGTCTCAGAACATAAACTCAACACTGGTATGTCTCGTTGATGATGCAATCTTTTCCAGGTCACTCTCTATATTGTACCCGAGATCACTGTCCAATACTATTGCCAGCCCACCCACAATAACCACGATGTCTTCCTTGGTAAAATGTTTACAGAGTGAACCTAAATCCTCTGTCACCTGACCCAGACCAGCACTAGGTTTAACAAAATTTGTGACCTGGTGTTGTGATCGTAACTGATCTTGCAAAAGTTGGCCTACACCTCTGGCATGTGAACTATCTGACAACAAAACTTTCTTTCTCTTTGCCGACTTCCTACACTCTAATTCAATTTTCTGCTGGAAGTTTGTCGTGCCCTCTCTACACTTACCTCTGGCTGAGGCTCATCAGTTTCTAACTGAAGCAACAGGTCAAACTTATTCTGCACAATCACCACAAAGCTGTCTAAGTTCTAGGTCTATTCCTCCTGTTACCACTTTCCACCTCTTTACCATTCTCCCCCCTTAACGTGTTCAGATCTTTCCTAGTCCGCGCTGTGCCTGAAGGGCAGCAATTTTCCCCTCCTGTTCCACTATTTTCGTCTCTACTGCATATCCTACGGAAACACTAATCAGTCTGATCCACTTCCCCATTGCCCACGCCGCTAGTCACCCCAATGAAAAAACTACAGCACCCATCACACCGAACCCCGGAGGTAACAATTCTACTGCACGTCAGACACTTTTCAGTCATGGTAAAAATCTTACTTTAGCGAGAGTAAGTCAAATGAAATTACTGAAAAACAAGAAAACACGTTTACGAAAGATTAGGTCTAGTCTCAGTTGTATGTAAGAAAACTTTAGTTACAATAAGTTAGATTACCGGAAACAAGAAAAACTCG
Organism: Schistocerca serialis cubense; assembly: GCF_023864345.2. Lineage (NCBI taxonomy): Eukaryota > Metazoa > Arthropoda > Insecta > Orthoptera > Acrididae > Schistocerca > Schistocerca serialis. The sequence goes on along the minus strand of NC_064639.1, from coordinate 485,834,634 downwards.
TTTACAAAAATTAGGCTTAGTCGCAACCATGTAATGAAAGCTACTACCATATGTGCAGTTTCCAGATTTACGCTGTTTCGCAAAATAAGAGTTAAACAAAGGGATACGCTTAACTTGCTGGATCGGAATACAATTATTAAATGATTCTATAAGTTTTACTGCGATAAAATGTATGCAAGAATAATTTTTTTTAATAATACGCAAAGATAAGTGAGACCTTTAATAGTAAGCTTGAAAAACACACCATTACACCTATTAAACTAGTTTTCTGAACTAAACTGAGTTTTATTACAATCTAAATCACTTACCTGTACGGCAGCACAAAACTCACGTGTCTCTCCTGGTGTAGGGCTACCATTACATGCAACTGTTATTACTGTCTTGATCATCAATGTGTGTTCTCTTAGTTCATTCTCCAGTGTTTGGAAATTCGTCGTTAAAAGCTCTCACTACGGCTAGTTTGCTTGTTACCAACCCATCTATCCTGAGAAATTTTACGTTGTAACTCAATTATACGTCTCAAATAACTTACTGAAGCATTTCACATCGTATTACATGGAAGTTAATTCAGCCTGATAATTGGAGAAGTAGCATTCACAACACGTTCCTTTATAAATTTATAATATTTCATGAGACCAGTGTGCTTCGTCACAGTAATACCTTTAGAAGTTTAACTGCTAGCATTTATTGACGTAACAATTTCGAAACTAGCATTTGCGCTTCATACCATAACCAAGGTACCTAACATTAACATACATAGTTTGCCATGGTCATCTAGCAACAAAAAAATTTCCTGTGGCTAAGATATTTTTCAATACTGAGTCACTGGATAAAAAGTTCCAGGTTTACTTGCCGCTTCACACTAGGCCAAAAATCTCGAGCTTTCGGTGATTGCCTCCGACGTCGTCGTCCAAAAAACTTCCTTTTCGACTTTCGTGGGGTCTCGTCTGAGAGTCGTTCCGAAGGGTCTACTGAAGGTAGAACAGAACAACCGCAGGGTTTTATCATAGTTAACGTACTTCACTTCAAGTTAATCTCATTGCAAAGTACTGCTTCACAAATGATTTCTTCATTGCCTTACCTCTTTTGCTTGTTAAGTGTTCAACTACTTCGAGCTATCTCATCAGCATTAGCAAGCGAGCTGTAGGAGTGGTTACCACGCACACTCGGAGTCGGGAGGACAAAGATTCAAATCCTCGTCCAACCATCCTGTACGTATTTGATTCCCACAAATCTCTTACCAAATGCACGGATGATCGCTTTTAAAAGGGCACAACCGGTTTCATTTTCTCAGCGATGTCATTATAGACGGAGCACAATCTCTGTTTAAAGGCCGTGGACGGGGCGTTAAAGCCCAATCATCTTTCCTTCCTAGTCTTACGTACAGCTCTGTGGAAGAACCTTGTACTTTTTACGCCCCCCTCCCCCTTCTTCGTAGTTACAGCCAATGGAAAGGTACATTGTCATGAAGACAGCCACATACTTCGTTTGCTCTCCAGTGAAAAATACTAGCTAAAATTCTATTAAACTACGTATTATCGAAATTATTGAAAATATCAAAATTCATCAAAGTAACGTGGAGTAATAAAATAAATTCCACTCAGTGTTTTCACATTTTTTGAACTGTGAACTTAAATATCTAAGAAAACCTTAATATAACGCACATTTCCGAAGGACCAAATAATAAAATCGGTTTTACCCACGTAACAAAATAAGGCCGTCCATAGAATGGATCACAGCAAGTCATAGAATCTGTTGCAATTAAACTAGAATTGCAATTGCATGTCTTAAGACGTACATAACACAAACAAATCGTGATT